>NW_024580671.1:3020626-3674057 GCF_017639235.1 Corvus kubaryi
CTTCCCTTCCCTTCCCTTCCCTTCCCTTCCCTTCCCTTCCCTTCCCTGTTTAAATGAGGAAGAGGATGAACAGCAGAAGTTGTTGCTAGAGTGTCATTAGGGCACACCCATGGCAAGGTTGCTGTACAGTGAGCTGCTTCTGCTAACAAGCTCTGTAATTCCAACAGGAATTATCCAGTGTGCCACCAAACTTCTTATGCAGATGTTGCCTGGGACTGGACTCAAACCTGGCTGGTTGAAAAGACAAGAGGAGTGACCTGCTGAACCTTGAAAAACCATCTGCAAGTGCCTTTATGGCTCCTTCTTGCTCGTTACCCCTGTGACATGAGGCACTTAATGACAATTTTACTTTAAAATTATCTCCTTAGTAAGTTTGAGGAGTGTGCTTACTGCCTGAGCAACATCTAACTTACAGTCTGAGCAAAATATCCTGGAAGTTAATAATCTTTGGATAAAGTGGACCCAAGTGCCGTTATTGGTATCATGCTGTTATCATGGACATTCAAATTACAGTGGTAAAAGTGTCACATATTGTTCTTTTGTCTTAAAGGGTGCAGAAAGCATCTACTGGGATGGGTTACCAAGGGCCTACTATAGCTGTTTATCTTTCAGTCTTTGATTCCTATTCTGTCTATGAGTTCATATCATTTTGAATCTCAGTCAACACTATTGTCTTTGAAATGCTCTGGTTCAAACATAAAATCCTTGGGTTGTTATAGGAATCAGTGAATGAAACTACGCAGCCTCCAGGGCTCACAAGGTCATTATGATGGGTCCTCCTGGCCACAGAAATCTGATAAGCTCAAAATAATCGAAAGGATCTTTAGGTGGGAAGTGAAGCATAGGTTAAGGGATTTCAGTTCCTGGGCTCTGGGACTCTTGACTGGAAGGTTCAGATAAATCTGTCTGATGTGTCTCTGATCACAGAGACCCCCTAATTCTAGAGAAAATAGTCAGCCAGGGGAACATCATGCAATCATGGGAATACACAAATGAGCTTTAAGTTTCATTCATTCACTTCTTTCTCTGGCTTATGTTGTGTTCATCTTGGCTATAAATTTATAGGATTAATTCACTATGTGGAAACAACTGGTGTCAGAATTATGAGTAAATATTGGATCACTTTGCAGTTTTTACAGTAATGTTGACATAAATTATCAATATCACATTAACAATAATTAGATTTTTTTCTTTTCTGAGACATTTAATAAACCTTTGTTTCAGTTATGAATTCTATAAAAGCAGACAAAAAATCTGTGCAGCCAAAAATACTACAGAAATATGAGAAACTGAATATGCACTTTGCAAAACGGATTGTTAATGGTTTTTCAGTACACTGCAAAATCTTTGTTATATTTTCACCTTCTTTTCAGGTTTAAAAAACTTACACTCCTACCTATATCTTGCATGCGCCAAATGCCAAGTGCCATATGCCAAATGAAGTTTCTTTTTGTTTCAACTATTTCCTTAGGTATCTACTTATCTTTTCTAAGGATTTTACCCTTCCAGAGCAATTCCTAGTAGAACACGATGATTTTGACCCCACTTCAGGAAGTTGTATCCTAGATTTTATTACACTGTCTTATTAAGTTCCAGGCTTCATGAGAGTTTTGTTTGGCATACATTGTTGTGTCAATATGTGAATGTACTCAAAATGAGGTATCTACTGGTTACTGTATAAGTTCACATGCTTCTATGTTTTCATATGCTAAAGGATATGTTTTTATACATACTTGATTTTATTATTCCCTGATGGAAATATTAAAAGAGTTTATTATTTGCTAGGAATCCAGGATTTTCATGGTGTCTGATTTAATATCAATGAGGAGGTGATGGGAAATATAACTCATTGTACCTGACATCAGGATAGGGTAAGACCACATAGTGTGACAAAAACTTCCCCTTAAAAAGATACTGTTTGAAAGTATCTGTTCTTGGAATTAGCCTGTTTGAGAAGAGTAAGAACTGTAAAACTTTTACTCCTCCCATGTCCTACTTCAAAAATGGGAAAGAAAATCACACTGGTCCTGGTAAGGGTACCTTCCATATCCAAGTTCCATTTGTAGTATGCTTGATGAGCTATTATTTGTTCTCTGTGACATGTGAAGTTGGAGCCACCTTATTTTTTATTATGTGGATATTTATACCCCTTAGAAGCAAAAGTGCTCCATTCATATGACAATAGTTTATTGTTATATGTTCAGCATGCGAAGCTGCTTTTCTTAATAATCAGAACCAGCTGGCATAAGTACAGCAATGATGGCAATGGGTCATGCATGCCTGAATTAGATGCAATGAGAGCCAAGAAAGGCTAACTCTTTAACTTCGTCTCACTTTTTCATGACTGATGTCTTCTGCAAGGAAAGATTACACAGTCTTGTACCCTTGAAATTCTGCACTGACATATAACAGATGCTGAAACAAAATACTCCATTGTACATTTTTTAGGAAGCTATATTTCATACCATCAGCAATTACGGTGGTGAATAGAAGTTTTCACATTGGTACAACCAATACAGCACAGGGAAAGAAAAACTGATTTTAACAGATTTAAACTAGGAGAACATTCTTAAATGTGTTTGGACAGGCACACATTTTATGTAGCAGAAATCCATGCCCTTCCCACTGTATGAATGTTTGACAACTATACAATGTAAGATACAACAGATAAATATTTACAGATAACAAACCAATCTTTCCAAAGCAATTTTTACAGCCTCTGACACATCCTTCTATAAAATTTTAAAGTATAAAGTTGCTAAAAATTGAGAATCTTAGAATATCTCCTTCAAAGAACTGCATTTTTGAAGACATTTATAAACCACCATTTATATTACATTTTGTTCTTTTCCATGCTAGTAAATTTTAATGAGTAGGTTGCTGCAAACATCATGGCATGGATAAGAAGACATTTTTCATACCTTTGGATGGATAAGTGATTTACCAAAAGTCATAGAGAAAACGTAACACAGAGGTGGTATCAAATCTTTGGGTCCTATTCTGGAATTCACACTACAGTACATTTAAATCTGATGGCAGTACCCAGGAGTAAAAGTTAAAATTATAGCAATCTTTGGTATCAATTTTAATAAAGCTAACAATTTACTTCCTGAAGAGTAAAGCAATCACCAGTACTGTTTATCTCCTGTTCCTCTAATTTTGGCCTTCTGAATTGTTTAAATTCACCAATTTCAGAGGTGTACATGACCTTCCAAAGCTTACCTCTTGCCCTGTATTATATACAGTACATTGTGTAATTGATGCTTTTGCTTCTCCTCTGAGTGTAAGTCAATAGCCATTAAGGTGGCAAAACACATTTGAAACTACCAAATTTCCCAGCAGGAAGTCTTAATTTTGTGAAACAAGTATTCTGCATTCAAGGCCAAGAACTAGTTCCAAGAGACACATTTACCAATTGCTTAACTAGGTTTCAAGCCAAACCACAATGACATACTTGCATAAAATATCGTTTTGCTGTTGCAGATAAACATGGTGTCATATGGTGGCTTTAAAACTTATAGTCATTATTTGTGTTTATGCCTAAAAACCTGAAATCAAGTATGCTGTTCCAAGCCTCTGGCCTATTATGAAAAGTATGTCAGTCACTTAAAATGTTAAGAAAACACTAAAGCCATTTTGGGTAATAGAGATGGTTAACACATAGCACACAATAACCATCGAAGAGAAAGTCAAAAGAATGCACTAAACATCCTTACTCAGATTAATTTTATATACTCTTAAAACTTCTAAGGTGTCCTGAATGTAGGTGTATTTCAGAGCGCTGAAAAACAGAATTTCACAGTACCAGGTAGGTCTGGAAAAGCTAAGTAACTTGGTTGTTGATTTTTGAAAAATATGTACCAATTTCCTCACTATAAACAACGAGAAACTTCAATTCCATGTTTTCTTTCCTCCTAGAAGGAAACTAGAAGGTACATCTCAAATCTCTGCCGGAGCCAAAACAAACTCTGTGACATTCTGCCTCAATGGGAGTTGGTTTTCAGATTTGAGATTTAGATATTTTAGAGGGTGTCTATTTCACACAACAATCCCTATGTTTATAGCTTCAAATGCAGCCTAAACTAATTCTTCTCATTTAATTATTGTTAGTTTGTCATTTCTTATGTGACTTCTTACCTCGTGAATAGTCTCATTCTCACTAGCTGTGAGTTCACTAGGAATATGACAAAGAAATAATAAACCTCTTGGGTTGAAGCAAACCAAGGTCAAATATTAAAAAGACATTTCTATAAGAAACACAAGAACAGATTTTTTTAATGGCAATTACAGAGTGTACAGGCTTGTTGCAAATTGTTTAAGTCTTGATAACCCTGTCTTGAACTAGGATGAATGAATCTTTTGAAGTATACTCCACATTGAATCTATTAATTCTCTGAAGAAAAATGAGGTGGAAAGCCATGATTTTGATTTAATTTTAAATATTTTTATTCTTGTCTATTATGATAAATTATAAAATTCAAGTTTAAATATTGAAATGTATGTTTCTCAAAACAGATTTATTCCTTCGAAATGCTTTCAGGAGAAAAAGGAATTTTATATTCCAATCTTAATTATACTCAGGTGTAGAAATGTTACTTTAATGGAAGTTGAGATCAAGTTTTTAGTAACACCTTATGAGTGGAAGACAGACCCTACTAAAGATTTATATATTACATAGAGTATGTGGTTTTGTCTGATGGTGAATATGTGAATATGCTGAAGCACTCTGTATTAGTGGAAACTTGCTGTGTGGGTTTTAAGTTAACAGTGCAGAGCTTTCCTTTGGCCTGCTTTTCCTTGCCTTCCTTGCATTGAGTGGATATCACACCAGTTTTAATCCCTTTTAAATTACATTTCTGGTTATGGAACAGAATTGCACACAATTCTCTTACTGTACTATTAAGATGTAATCTGTGAGTTTATTTCCAAGGCCAGGGTTTGGCAACTATTACCCTTTAATGACTCTATATAATAAAATTAATTTCAGAAAGTATTTTGTATGCTTATCTTCTAGTCTATTCTCTCTTATTTTAGTTTGTTACAAGCCTAAATTTATAAATGTAACTTAAAACCAAACACCACCACACTTAACAAAAAATTCTTTATATCCTCTAATTACCCGTTTCTGTGGTGAATCACCATAAGCAACTAAAAGAGCATCAAAATAAAATATACATGAAATTCATACAGAATTTTGATCAAAAACAGAGGTCAGAGCATGACTGCATGTCATTTTCACTTCTGCATGTTGGGGATACAGAACATTTTTCTTGAAGTGCCACAACTTTTAAAGTTATTTATTTTAATATCCTCCTAGGAACCCAATGGACCTCATCCCAAGAGATACTAAAAAGCCACATTTTCCCTACTTAGCATTTTTCATTTGCTTCTGTCAACAAAGCACTTTTGCATCCCTGATCATAATGGTAATTGACGCTGCTTAGGATCTCTAACATTAGTCAATTTATGAGTAATGTCTACTCGTTCTTTGCTATATCTTTTTTTTATCTAATGGCTGCAGAATTTTTATGCCAGAGAGTTTTTAATCCTTAAGGATAAATCTGAACAACCACTGTGAATCTGTAAAGTATGCTCTGCTTATGAACATCTACCATACCAGCAATAGAAACATGCTGCCTTCTGAGTCAGGAACATTAACCAAAATCCCAGATTGCTGGGAAATAATCATTTGTAGACGAAATGATGACATGAAAGACATATTCCTTCCTGGTTCTGGAGCATCCTGCTGTGAATCATCCTCATAGTTTAAAATCGACCAACTCATATGGAAATCAGAAGTAAAGAAACAATGCCAGACATAGGTTTGGATCTGGAAGAGACTTCCAGCACCAGTATGGCAACAAAGTAGTTTGCAAATAGATTAGACAACAACTGTAAATTTCAGACTTACGATACAAAAAATACTTGAATAATGTGACTGGTCATCTGTCGCAGCGGATTACTGCAACAAGTATATTTCAAACCAGGAGTCCCGTGGAAACCGAAGTATATATGGGCAGATTCGTGGTAGATGTTTCAGAGATGTTTATTTCTCCAGCCGCATGGCCGGGGCTCAGCTCAGGAACTCCGCAGTCACGGGACCCGAGGGTCCTTGGCCACTCCAGGGAACCCAAACCAACCAATGGGAAACAAAGGTGACCAGGGGCAGGGAAACCCCGTGTCTCCCCCCCAGGGCCCCTCTCCCAGGGCTTCATGGCAGGGGAGGGACCCCAACATCTCACCCATTTTATTTTAATAAAGGGAGAATGAAAACAACTGGATAAACATAACAAGAACAGTTTCAAGACAAAACAAGCCACCCTCCTGAGTCTTTAAATGTCCAATCAGATTCTGTGGAACATCTTAGGGCTGACAGAAGGGAGACAGAACTCTCCGGGCATGTTTTGTGGGGAAACTGAGGCAGGAGAGGGTTTAATTTCTTCCCTCCCCTTTTTCATCCCCCCCACGGCATCGGAGAGGAATTGTAGGGAAATGGAATTGTATAGGGAAGCCATGGGGTGAAAAACGGATTAGGAATAAACTGGGGATAGGGTAAACTTAGGAAGGGGTTCATATTGGGTATAGGGTAAAAGGGGGAAGTAGGCTGTGGGTAGGAAAGTTGCTGGGATGGATAGTGTTTATAATTTTGTGCATAACGGCTGCCTTTGACTGGAATACCTCCAGGCCCAGTAACATTCACTGCTTGTAAACCCTTCTTTCCTTGCACTATATCGAACTGCACAACTTCTCTATCTCCTACACTTTGCAGGTAATTTTTAGGGTTATTTCTTTTAATGGCAGTTCTACGGATGAATAGATCTTCCCCTGTATCATCTCGTGTTATAAATCCATAGTTGTTTTTTACATTGTACCATTTCACAGTTCCTGTGACTCTCGTGGCTACAACTCCTCCTATCACACGCTTGCGTGTTTGTCGTGGCTGCTGGTCCCGCGTGGCCGCCGCCTCGCCGACTCCGACGTCTCAGCCGGGCCCCTGCGTTGCGGCTGCTCCGCACCCTCCGAGCAGCGCTGCTCCGGTGCGTGTCCAGGCTCTGCGCGGCCCCGCGTTGCCATCGCCACTGGCTCCGTGCCCTGTGAGCCATTCCGCTCCGCCAACTCCACGCTGCTTTGAGAGCGGCCCTGTTTCAGCTCGGCGCTGCGCTGCGCGGCTTCTCGTGTCGCTGTGGAAACCTCCGCAGGGCTCTCCGAGCCGTGTGCTCAGAGCGGCGTGCCACGCCGATGCCTGGTTCCTGGCTGCTCGTGGCCCACGGCACCCACAGCGCCTGCGGCATCGCTCCCTCACTCGCGGCCGCGTGGCCGGGGACCCCAGGACGGGGACGGGGTCCGCGATAAGGAACGCGCTCCTGAGGAGGCCGGGCGCATCCAGTGCAGGCACTTCTGCCGCCGTGCGCCATACAGATGGCGGCCGCGCAGCCTCGGCCGCGGGACTATGGCCATCCTTTGCTTTAATAGGACCATATAAATGCTCCTGAATAGCTTCACTGACCACCATGGATCCACGCAAGGGTTCGATCACTAATACATGTTCTGTTTGATCTTTCATCTCTCGCAAGATCTCGCCCCAAAAACACCCCAGATGAGATCCAGGAGGTTCAGTATCAAAAAGTAATTCTCGAGAAATATAGGAGAAATTTTTGAAAAGCCAGTTAAAAAAAAGTTCTAGACCTCCCGGTTCCATAACTTTTTTGTTTTGTTGTTCAAGGATTCCTTTAACTTCTAGGTACATTTCTTTCTGTGGCTCAGAGAGCCCCATTTCCCATGATTCTTCCATAGTCCAGAGAGAATATCCAAACCAAGATGAGAAGAGAGAGGTCTAGAGTGGTTATTTTACTCACGAATTGTCCTCAGGGATCCCCGTGTCTCCCCCCCAGGGCCCCTCTCCCAGGGCTCCATGGCAGGGGAGGGACCCCAACAGTCATCAACAGTTTTTAAGATTAGTGTTTAAAAAAATTATCAAACAAGCTTTAGAATTTCATAGTACAAACTTTCTACACAGAAACAAAAGAACCATAAGGGAAAAACGGTTTGCATGAAGACCAAAGAGAACATGACAGAGAAGAATGAAAGTTGTTCAAAAAGAAACACATTTTCCAAAATAATTTTCTTTTTGTAATTAAGTCATATTTACTTAGCTCTACTCCTCTAACAAGCTTTTCTCCCCAGACTGGGTCTTTCTAGATGAGACGACAATAACGCTACATATTCTTATAACTATAGTCATTGCCCCTCTTCAAGTCATCTTTCTAAGTCTCAGGTCTTCAGTAATCTCTGCATACAACATGGAGGAGGTGGTAAATATAATTGCTGCTGTCCCTTCTGATAAAAACAATGTGCAAAATTTACTACATTTATTCTGTATTTATTACCTCCAGCAAAACCCTGTTCTAGTTAAAAGACAACTTGCTATCGGAAAATTAGGTCTCTCAAGGAAGCACTACTGGGCTGTGGGTTGTGACCTTGCTATTTGATACTATGACATCAGCTGTAAAAATAATAGTAAAAAAATTCAGCTGCAAAATGGAATGAACCACATGAGATACTGAGCTTTGAAATCACACTAGCAAAACACTGACGCATATCACAGGTTTTTATACCTCAATGGGCTTATTGGTATGCAAAATATTTGTGCAGTCACAAATTGCTGTAGAACTGCCTTGAACTTGTTTCCCACTGGCAGGAAAGAGGGACATCAGTGGCACATAAAGAACTGATACACTTGTGGCAGAAGCATACCCAGAGCTGCTGTCATGAAAGGAGTGAATGCCTAGGAAATTGACTTGAAGTTAACAAAACAAAACAGGGATAAAATGCAGATTTCACTTTAAGTTAGACAATGTTTCTTGCACTCTATAATAACTTGCTCTGGTACCAGTTCTTTAAAATTTTGTTTCAACACAATTCAACAATTCAACAACTACAAATGTAAATAATTTCCTTCAACACCTATTGGCTACTAAAAAAAATCTTTGATTTATCATCCAAAAATTATGGGGAACATATCAGAAGAAAAAATAATAAAAATTAATACTTGTGAAATTGACTCCTTATGTCTTAAGATCCAGAATTCAAAAATCAAATGTATGATGATCAAAATAGAGTAAACTTTTGCACATATATCGATTTAGAGCCAAATGAATACTGACTGCATTGCTACTACAGCCACTACTGCACTGCTATTGTAAGATTTATTACCTTTTGACATAACGACACATAACACATAAAACATGGAGGTATGAAGATTAATAGAAACTACTGGATTCTTTTTACTGTGACACTAGTTACAAGATATGATTTATCTGGTTGAGCTTTGCAACTGGAAATTTCAGAACCTGGTTTTTACAATATATAATGGAAAATGTGGTCCTTACGAAGAGCTACATTCCCCCTTATAAGAGAATCTAGACTTGAATTTCAACACTAAAGAGGTGTTCCTGATTGCAACTAGTGATCATTAACATGTGATACATGTGAACTGGTCATTCTGCTATGAGCAGGCTTTTCCATCCTTTGTAAAATTAGTCCATCAGTATTTTCCCTATTTAAGTCATTACTGAAAACTTCCTTTCTCCAACCCTTTAATGTAATCGAGGTGAGCAACACTACACAATTTCTAGTGTGATAAAAAAACACGTGTTTGCAAGATGCTTTAGATAGAGAGCAGGAAGATGCCACTTTCTGTATGAAGAATATGTCTTCACTTGATGGTTCGAGTAACAGCAAAAGAAATGAAGAAATACAACTGAAGAACATAAGAAGATAAATACATGTGAATGAAAGTTATGGAGCTGGGAAGCAGCCTACTGGGAATATGTACAGGGATCACAGTGAATGAAGAAATAAAGTTTTTATACAATGAGAAGGTTCAAAGGCAAGAGAATCTTGATATGAAAAAAAAGATCCAAAAGCAGTGGATGAGGCAGACTTGATTTCAGAAAACCATTTTATGAGTCTCTGGGAAAACTGATCTCAAAAGAGAAGACATTGGAATCCCTGGGACAATTAGGAATGAACAAAAGTTTCTAAGAGGGTCACGGGAATCACAGTGGGAAGGGAAAGAAGGAAAATAGGAGCAGGAGTTCCAAACTCCCTTTCACAGTCTGTTAAAGAAAAAATGGGAAAGTTATCTTTTTCTGGTATCACATCTTCCACAATAGTCATGTGAAAGAGAAAGCAAACATTTACATTCAGCTTTTTCTTGCTTGTATTATTATCCATTGATTCTGTTGGGACACATGTGAAGGGCAAAACTGGGTTTATTAACCAGTCACATGCCATCAAGCATGCAGACATCTGTGCTTAGCCTGCCTAGGCTTCTTTGCCAACTCAGTGATACCTTGCATGTCACGAGTCTAGGGCCCTTTAAAAAGGGCTTTGATGTTTTCCAGCACACACAGAAGGAAAGATGCAATCTAAATTCAGGCTGTGTTCACTTTCAGAATTGTGGGTGGCTGAACTACAGATGCTAGCCTATTTGTGTGTGATTTACTGTGTCAGGCAGCCCACCTTATTTATTATCTGACTCCATTCTCCAGCCCAGTAGCAGTATGGATTGAATTTTTTCAATAATATGCATCTGGGTAGTCTGGTTTTGAAGTTAGACTAATCTGGATACTAAAAAGATTCAATTATCCTGCCTTCACTCACAACTCTACTGTCTGTGTCCTTGACAGGTTTTGCATAGTTTACTTACTGCCCATAGCATTAAATGCTATAAAAAAGATCAGAGGAATGACCACCATTGAACCCTTCTGTTAAATATCTCTGAAGGGGCTTTTGCTTTATTAGATGGGGGAAAATAAAGAAAGATGCAATTGATTTTCTCATTTGCTGAAGAGAAAAAGAAGGTTAAGAAAGGATTAGGAAACACAATATACAGGATAATCTTCTTCTGCAAGCCTGAAAACTCAGAGAGAGATCCAAACTGCCTCAGGATTTTATAGAAGAAAAGAATGGCCACAGTGCAACATCTGCATAGGGGTGGGCTATGACAAAGCTGTACTCTTAGAAACCAACACAAGGATTAACTATAAATACTACAGGTTTCCATTAGCAGGGATGGAGATATTACTTCGGTGAAGAACAGCAGCCTTGCCCGAAAATGTGAATTTTCTTTGGAAAAGAGCTTCCTTTTTGTGGTGTCTGCAATCCTCTCCTTTCCAAAAACCTTTCACTTAAAATCCTTATTTTATTCCCTTTTCCAGTGTAATCCCAAACCTCCCAGACAACCAATCATGACTGAGACTTTTGGGCTTCTTAACTATTTTCATCTGATTTACTGTTTTACTAGTGTTGCTGATAGTGGAATAATTTGTTCCCCTTTACTTAAAATTTTCCATTTACTTCAATCCATTTCATTCAATATTTGCAACCCTTGGCCAACTTAAAAGAATGTTTTCATTATGGACTTTTTTTAATAAGTTTGTTCACCAGGTGCTCTCTCAGCTCTACTTCAAATAAATGTCTCTTTCCTTTCTTTAAAAGTAAAATCATAAAACATGGGTGTCCATTTATCTAAAAATATTCTGCATGCTCATTAATTCTACTTTCCCCCCAACCTTTTTCTCCCCCCATTTTGACGTAATTTACATCTGCACATTCTCAAGCAAGTGGGGACAGGAGGGAAATGATCCTATTTCTTATACTCTGGACTAAAATGTATATGCTCTGCTGTTTTTCACATTTAAAGTCTGGAACTCTCTCCTCTGCTTTCAAACATGTATTTGACTGAACTTCCATCAACCCCATCACTACAACTGCACTGTAACTCTTTGTGCAGACACAAGGAAGCTGTTAGTTGTCAGTGAACACCTTGATGTATTCAAGTTATACAAATAACTAAAACTATTTTGCAAGAAAGAAAATTGAAAGAGTCATTTTAAAAGACTCCCTCTTCTGCCACCTAATTTCTCTACAAAATAAGGGAGAGGTGATTTTTTCTGTGGTTGAATGGACGAAAATAGTTTAGGATAACTGGCATTTTTCAAGCATACTCTATCGTAACTTGTGACAGGGAGTAACCACAACTACAGATTACATAATTCTTTCAAACTAAGTTACCTGGGATCAGAAGCAATCACATCTTGTCCTAAGATCATTTTACTTCCTGAATTTAGGCTTAAATAATCCACATTGCTTTTCATATTTTTCATCATTAAAAACAGAGGAAATAACAAAACAACATTTTTTTATATTTAAAGCAAACTGGTTCTGTATTTCCTGAGGACTTAATGACAATGACCATCAAATAAAGCTGTTTTCAAAATAAATTTTTGAAAACATTCGACTAGATAAGCCCACTTAGGTACCTGTGCTGTAGCTGTGTAGACATTAAAAAAAAAAAAAAAAAAGGAAATAAAAAGAAAAATGTTTATTGTGTTGTGATATTGTGGGGAAAAAACCCAACAAAATCCAAATCATCCACCTTCAAAATTAAGAGTACATATATACTTCAAGAAATATTACATACTTGTATGCTGGTTGCCTAAGAATAAAATTAAAATTAAAAAAAATAAAAAAGGAGAAGGAAAAAAAAGTCATCATTCCGTCAGGAGAGAAGTCATGATTCTCCTTCTCTTCATTCTTCATCTGACTTTAAAATTTGTACCTCCCCAGCATTATCTTCAGGAACAACTACCCAGAAAAATACATTGCGCTTTCACTTATAGCTGTGTTGAATGACCCACACTCAGAAGGGTACTGCTGTAGTTAAGTCTCCAATGGGCCATTTTCTGCTTGTCAATAGAGCTCTGCTCTCCTGCAGTTCCCCGGACTTTGGGTGCTGAACCCTGGCTCAGAGAACCTGAACTTCTCTGTTTAAGTCAGACACTTGTATTTGTTTCTGTAGTTGTTATATGGTCCTCTTCTATGGTTATGTCTGTCAGAAGGTGGAGGGGTTTTCAGCCACTGGGAGCTGGCAGAAGGGGGTTTTACCCCTCGCGTGCTGACACAAAGAACCCCGGATGTCAACGCTGAAACCCCTCTGGAAGGCGGCACTCAGTGCCCAGCACACAATGAAAAAGGAGTAGAGCTCCTCACCCAAAGGGGCTGTATCTTCCTGTCGCTGTTATGCAGGCACGCAGGGAAAGGGAAAGAAGTAAAGGGAGGGGACTCTCCGTATGTGTTCCGTGCAGGTTTATTCCCGTGAAAAGACAGGGACAAAGGGCCCAATTGGTGGGAGGGTCCAGGGATCTTATACTGGGTATGGAGTAGGTGGGGAAAGGGATCTCAGTCAATGGGATAGGGACAAGCAGGTGGGGTTGACAGCAAGGGAACCAACGGGAACAACACATAGGAGGGACTTAGGGAAGGATCCAATGGGGCGTCGAGGAACAAGGAACTTTCTAGAAGTAATACATATTAAAGTAGGGAAATGAATATACATAACTTCATACATAAAACAGAGAGAGAAAATATTAACCAATCAGGGGAAAACATGCAAAAGACAAAACAAGGGAATAAACAAGGTTCTCACCATGACTGTAAGTTAAATGCTTAACTTGGGTTGCTACCCGCCACAGCTGGTTGTCTGAGTTCTCTACAGGAGAAAAAGCGGCTGGAGCCACCTGCACTGCCACAAGAAGGGATTAAAATAATTCATTGTTTTCTCCTTGCTGATTCACAAAAAGTAAATATACTTTCAGCCTTTAGGTTTGTCTGCTTGTTGTCATTCACAGATGTTGATGTAATCCTGTCTAATGGTGAAGCTACAACCACTATTGCAGTATTTGCAAGACATAATTATTTAAGTATCAATGGGCTGTTTTTTTTCACCAGGAGGGAGACTGGAGACCTTGTAAAAATCTACATTAATTTTTGCTTATTGCTATAATTATCCTTCTTGTTCAGTGAAGCATGTTCTAATGCCAATTACCTTGCTTTGGAAGAATTCTGGGATTTTGGGGTGTTAGCTATCTCTATGACATTTCGGATTGCTTTTTTCCAAAGAAAATCTGAGAAAGTGGATGCCCTTCCTCCAGCACTTTCAAATCAACTTTGGATTTTCAGGCAAAGAAAACTATTGTTTTTTGCCTTTTTTTTTTAAGAAAATTATTTAATCTAAACTCAGACATAAAATAGGCATAAGTTACCTATACGTAAAAGTCAAAGTATCTAATTGTATTCGAGAGAAAAAAGATGTTCTGATGGACGATTTTGAAATACCTAAAGCTAACAGTCTGATATTAATGCATCTGATAGTTTTATCTGAGATTCTAGAGAACATTTGTCTTACTGTCTAGGTAACTTTAGGCAATGGACAAAGGTCTAAATAAAGGAGATTTCACAAGGATGAAATTAGCATCAAATTAGAGGGAATGGGGAAAATGTCTACTAGATTTATTACAGAAAATTATTACTCCATGACAAATTAAATGGCTACTTTTCCCTATTGAAAAAGGCAAGTAAGAGTCAAATAAGGAGCCACATAGACAGGAACCAATACTATGGTTTCAATTTGAGAAAATCTCAGATTGGTTGGTTTTTTTAAAAAAATAATAGTTGCATCTCAGGGTAGTATCTTGGATTCTTCCCTGCTTGAGAGTATGACCAAAAAAGGAAAGGACTTCTGGAGAATTGAGGACAGGCTTTGATTATGTTATTATAATCTCTTATTCAATTACAAGGAATATTGCAACTAAAAATGTTGTTTGATGAAAGGAGTAATAAAGACAAACTAGAACTTACCATTCAACACTCCAACTTACTATTTTAGAGGAATAGGGTTTTTTCCAGATCAATTTTCCAATAAATCAGTTTAAATAAACCAACAAATCAGACCATAAAAATTAAAACTAAATGGGTCAGAATCTTAGTTCTTATCTCAGTGATGAAGTTTTTGCACTAATTGATCAAATAAAGGCATGATTTTAAAAGGTTGCATGGATATTCACAGATCTCTGACTTCTCTTTATGGGAGTCACATGGCTAAACTCTTCTGTAGCACCTTAAACGTGTGCTTGCTCTATGTTGTCTCAGAAAATGAACTTTGCATATTGTAAATAAGGTTGCTCAGCATCATGTGTGAGGTTAAATAAATACATCACTGTATGAATGCTTTATTATCCATAAGAGATAAAAATGCATTGCCTAGAGTCTGTTTCCAGTTCTTGTGTGGCAATAGTAAATTAATCAGGTCTGCTTTGTTATTTTAGCTGCATTTGATTAAATGTGCAACAGAATAAAAGGGAAGTTTTAAAGGAAATATAAAACTCCAAATGCAATGAAACAGCAGATGAGAAGTATCTCATTTAATCCACAGGGCTTTGATTGGGAAAAAAAAAAAGTAGATGTAACAGTCCTTTGAGTTTTTTGAAGAGGTGATCTAAAGAGCAAATTACTGATCAACTGTCCCCCCAGAGAGTCATTTAAGGTAGGACACCAGGAACCTTTGCATTTGTCCCAGTGTCTACATGTAGCAGACCGAATGCTAGTGAGCACAGGAAGCACAGTAAACTTAGATGAGGTAATAGCAGCATAAGAATAATAAGAGAATATTCACAACATTATTCATCAGGTAGCCACTGTTTAGGACAATATTAAACTATACATGGTATTAATTTTCTTTAAGATATATTTGATGATACTTGCTATTTTATGATGTGTTGTTTGTCCTTATTTTGTGCATATATCAGACAAAGACATGATGTTTAACAATTTAGAACAAGCAGAAATGACAGCTCACAGTTTCAAGATGTTGTATCCCAACAACTGCCATGTGGGTGTCCTTATCTCTAGCATATTGTTATGTCACTGGAACATGAATATCTGCTCATGGATGTGAAGATGTTGTGCAATTCATAATAATGTTTATTTACATTAACATTGTTCTTCTAGGAATAACAAAAGCCAAACTCTATATTCACTAAACTGGTAAGAAAAAGTCACCACTTTTTTTTTCTGAATGGAGTACTTACAAAATCCTCACTTGGAAGGTTAATTTTGTAATTACTAAAAATCAGGAATAATTAGTGTTTTCTTAGCTGTAATTCAAAGGAAGCTAATCAGAATCATCATCTGTCTAAGAGAAATGACTAACATCGTATCAAGACAGGAAAAATGTCATACTGATTTGCTCCAGCTACTCTGTAATTATCTAATTTATCTGAAAATCTTGAAATATTAAACAAACAGTAAAGAGAGGATTCTATTCTTAAAGAAGAAAATATTCTATTAAACCACAGTTAAATATCTGCGTATTTTTATCCTTGCCTGTGCTGTTTTATGAAAATTATCACAAGCAGATTTTACCTTTTGAAAAAGCATAAATGCAGTATGTCCCTTTTTCCTATATGGAAAGTGTTGCTGTACTGAGACTTCTACTGTCTTTTCTGAACTCTGGATCAAACAGATTAAAAATGTTTCCTTCATTGGGAATAACATCGTTATGGAACTCAGAAAGTTCTCTGAGGGTGATCTGTTTAGTCAATTTACAGACAGAAAACATGAGCAAAAGCTAGCAATTCGCAATGCACATTATCAATGTACTTCCATTACTATTGCTGTTACACATGTAAAAACCATCACTTTTTATGTTGAACATAACATGTAGTTAATATAAATCTGTTGTGAAAACACACTTCTACATTTTGATCTGTACAGTTTCTTCCTCTGGGATTGTATACCACAGACCCAAAACATCAGCCTTCAAAATTTTTGTCATGACAAATTCTCATGGTCTCCTAATGAAAATAAATTCTCATGGATTTGTTTTGTTTTGTTTTGTTTTTTTTCTGGAACTGACAAAATTCCCAAGTGAGTTGTTTCATTTTTCAGGCAAAATTTTCTTGAAAACTTCAACTGAGAACATATTTTGTGCAGACCACTTGAAAAGCATCTATGCGCACGTAAGGAAGACAGCTGCACAGCATGCAGCTGACCATTGGGAAAGAGGAGAGAGAAGAAAGGCTGAACTAGAGAGCAAATAGGAAGGCTTTGTCCCCAGATACCTGCTTTCATACTACCTACAATCCCTTCTGAGCAGTATCCTAGATGAATTCAAAACTCTTTTGGAACTAATTAGCTTAATCAGTCTTCAGTGTTGTCTGTAGTAGGGTGACAAAAATCATACTCTAACCAAATTGGCAAATAAAGTACGATAGATGACATACAACTGAACTGGCCTCTAGAAGAAAAAATAAACGACAGGTATGGAGGGGTGTGTGTACAGCAGAGCAACAACAAGAACTTTAAGCACACTTTTACTAACCAAGGAGAATTCAGAGAACAATTCAGTTTTAAAATATAGACAGGTGGTTTGATGTCAACCATCACACACAGGTAGAAGTGTGAAATTGAGATTTATTTAATGTTACAGATTCCCCTATATGTATGTATAATTACAAAAAGAAAAAGAAAAAAACCCCACATTTGTCCTAAATGCCTGTTCAGTTATTTACTGAGAAAATTTCAAGTAATTTATATCCATGTACATTTCTTTCTATTCTAACTTACAGAAGAATGTATTTTTAACTCTGAGATGTAGATCAAAATATGTGTGAAGGCTGCTTAATTTTCTTTTATCCAATGTACACCTGGGCAGCTTTGAAGTCTTTGTACCCCTACTGTTCTTGCTGATATTAGTGGAAACTAGGATTGGGCTAGATTTGCTTTGATACCTGCCGGTGAACCAAGTGAATTTAAAACTGAGCTGCAAAAATTAAAAAATATTACTGACAAAACATTCAGTAAGGATGGAAAAATATAAGAAAAATATTTGATTTTTTTTTTTTAATGAAGATAAATCAGCAAGACTTGTTTTCCCCCCACATATTTTGCTAAAGGATAAGATGGTTTGAATGTGTTCAGTACATTTTGCACAGAGCCGGGCAATGCAAAAAATCTAGCTTCTGTCATGGGCACTTACTTTGATATCTGTGGATGTGGAGGAGATCTTAGCTATATTTTGGTGTCTTTGATGTTTCATGTGTATTTTAGATGGTAAACTATCGGTAAGAGTATTTAGATCTTGTTGTTTTTGGTGTTTTCTATCTAATCTTTTTAAAACCACATTATGTTCCGGTCAGCTCAGTGGGTTTAGGGGGAAGTATTTTAATTCTCTCTGAGCAGTCCACAGAAGAAACAACATTCTCAGGAGGTTCAAAAACAAACTTTTACTTACAACTTCCCAACTTTAAGGTAGAATAAGGTACTTGGCAAATTTTAAAACAACATCTAGACAAAATAGGGCACTTGACAGACTTTAACTTTGCCGACTTTAGTTTATCCAGATACAATAATGCACTCATTAAGGCATTGACTGGAACATTTTAATCTGGTTTACAATATATTTTAAGAAGAAGTTAGGAGAAGAAAGAGAAAAAGAGAAAGAAAGGATAACAGTGGAAAGATATTACCACCCATGGATAAAGCAACAAAACTTGATTGTAGATGTTCTCAGTCAAAGTGATTGTCTTAATCTGTCAGAGGTGAGGAAAAGCCCATAAAACAAAGGTTTAATGGGTTAATATATGCTCAGACTTTGTGGGAATGCCCAGGTAACTCCGCTGGGAGGGGAGTTTTACACTGTCTGATGCAACACTGGTGGATCTCTTGCATCAGACTGCGGATGATGTGCAGGGCAGAAAGCCCCAGAAAGGAGTCTGGGGGCACTTTAGCAGTCTTTGATGGTTTATGACACCTTCTAAGATATGTCATCTTAATTGAGCCAGTTATGCCCCTTGAGACAGGATTTCCGGTTTCCGGGAATCCCTCAATGCCTCCCTCCTCAGGATCTATTTCTTGTCTACCTCTTCCCTTATCTGGCTCAAAATCCAGCTTGTTGCTTAACAAAGGTTGATTTGTTGGTGATCGTCAGGTGCTCAGCCCTCTGCACCTGGGCTGTAACCTTGCACATCCTCAGCAAAGCAAACACTGCTTTTGCAAAAGGCTTATTGTTTGTGCCAGTAACCATTAATACTTCAGCCTCACAAACCATCAGTGTTTTTACATATTACCAAAAGTTTCCTAATAAATGGAAAATTACTTTCTAAAAAATTTTTTCCTAGTGTTTTGTGTTATTTAGACAACCACAGGTTATATATTTGAATTCACTTTCTATATCTAAAGTTTTCATTGAAGAATGTAGTTACATTACAATTCTATTTAAAATGATAGAATTTGAAAATCTTCATAAAATTATTAGCAATGCAGTGTCTTTTCACCTTTGACAGTCTTTTCCTACCCCTAATGTCAAAGTTAGAAATTTTCTCGTAGCTAATTAGATCTAAATATGTGCACTATCCAAGAGCAGGCTTTCTTGTAATATATTCTCCTAATTATTACAGCTGAAGTACACTGAAGTGAGAATTGGTTTAGTTAACACTAGTATGAATACCTCATAAAATTCTTACGTGAAAGATTTTGTTTGAGACAATCTTGATCCACTAAGCAAGTTGCCTTGTCGTGAAAGATCAGGCAGGTCAAGCAGGATCCTTCTTTTCTAACCCCGTGTTGGCTGGGTCTGATTCCCTGGTTGTCCTGCACGTTCTGTGTGGTGGTGTCACTGAAACTGCAGAAAAAATAGAAACTCACCAACAACATTTTATTAGTGTTAGAAAATTTGGGTGTTATTTTATTCTGGCCAGGATGTTACTCTGGCTAGGACGTGCATCAGAAATTATTTCATACACAGATGCCTGGATTGTGCAGTGAAAATCATTCCATCACACATGGTTCTTTATCCCATTTTTCCCATATTTATACAGAAAAAACCCAAATAAATTCTTGTTCATTGATCTTAAATTACATAGTTCTTAGTATATGATCAATATAAATGTGAAGGGATCAATAACCAGTAGGTTATTGATCCCTTCACCTTTGATGCTAATTTTGTCCTCATTCTTTGGTTTTCTTATCAATCTTTTCCCAAATCAGGTGTCTCTGACCCCTCCAGGGGGTGGTGTTTGTTAATGGTCATTTATCTTTGTATCTATAAATCTTGAGCTCATCAACCCCCACCCAACGAACAGGGTCTTAGGAAGAGAAACTTCAGTTCCCTTCCTCCCGGGCAAAGGCGAACACCCCTGACTAAAGTTACAAAGAAAATTTTAAAAGTTGTATCATTGCCAGCAATAGCACTCAGGATGATCTGCTCCATGACCTTCCCTGACACCAAGGTCAGCATAGCTCCCTGGATCCTCCTTCTGACCATTGTGGATGGGTGTCACATTGGCCAACCTCCAGTCAAGTGGGACCTCCCCAGTTAAGCAGGACTACTTGTAAATGTTTGAAAGTGGATTGGTGAGTTCTTCCACCAGCTCCCTCAGGACTCTTAAATGGATCCCATCCCTCCCCACATGTGTACACACATACACACACAGAGCGGTATATTCTCTATTTCAATATTTATATAACACTTGCTAATCTGATCCTGATATTATTTGCATTTTTAGAAGGTTGTTGTAGGCATTGTTCAAGACTCAGAAAACGCAAAATTCAGCACATTTTAAACATATATTCTAATTCTATCTATTACTTTATTTTGAGCATGATGTCTGAGAGAATGAAAATGCATAGCACTTGCCCAAAATAATGGAAGGCAAAACTCCCAAACTAACCCTCACCTTGATATTGTACAAATGATAAGCTTTTTTTCCTTCTCATTCATGCACTGCAGACATATTCTAACTGTAGCAATTGGCATACTTCTGCTTGATGGGCCTTCCGCAAGTAGCATTCATGTTAGAGTGTCTAAATGACTGAGTTTCGATGCCCAAAAAGATAAAAATAGAAAATGGCAAATACAGAAGTTAAGACTTGGCAGTTCCATCAGAAAAGATTTTTGCTTTGAAAGAGAACGAGTAGGCATAAATTACAGCAGCAGAACTAGCAGGTGAGGTAACCATCACCTTAAACCTAAGGTTTACACTCTATTTGGCCTACCTTAGTTACCTGGTAACACCCTGTATTGATTCATGACACTTAATGAAATAGTACCACACAAATATGAAATTGAGACAGAAATGTACCTGATTCAGTATTCCATTGACAAAGTAGTTTCACCCACTGTACATGTGCAGTGCACTGCTTTCCAGCTTTCTATGTATTTTTTCCAGCTTCAGAAGTGTAATCTTGTCCTTTGTCTTCCAGCTCAATTTGTGTTTAGATATAAACCACACGCATTCCCTCACTGCTGCTTTCTTGTGCCAAATCTCCTCATTACTCTGGGAGTTCTGTAGGTCATTTACCATAGAGGAACAATACACGGAGTGCACAGAGGAGTGGCAACAGCAAATAATGTCAAGGAACCTGACAAATGAGAAATGTTTTTTAGCTGGAAATCACTGCTTTAGATCAGATCACGTATTCATATGACTGCAAAGTAGCAAGATAGCTTTTGATATTTTTCACATTACAGACAACAGTTTACCTTTGTCTTCTTTGTTTTTAGAAGATGGATTTTCATACAAAAATGTCAAGCATTCAAAAGGATTTACTATGTCTAAAAATTATCAATGTTGTCTGCAAATATTTTTCATAAAATAAAAATGTGGAAATTAATTTTTCGTACAAATATTAAATAAGTCCATAAGTAACATATATTCTAAAATGTATTTACTCACGCAGCAGTGGAAATACTAGTACCTCTGTCTAAGTACTTTCTGTGTAAAGGATCTATATGATCTACACTTACATGATGTAATTTTTTATTTTATATTTACTTGGTTCTAAACTTACATCAAAACCTAATGTAAAACATTAAAGTTTGCACCTGATCTGGAAAATACAGTGCTTGTAGGTGAGAAAATTATTTTCTTGTGATAAGGAAGCTGACAGTCTCTATGAAATTGCTTTAATTGCTTTATAAAACCAGCTGCTCTTTCCACTGTAATTTTCTCAATGAATGCTACATCCTCTTGCCAGCTACCATTGACAGAACTAGCTGCCTTGTCAAAGTAAAATCTTTCTTCTTTCCTGACCATCTGGGTCTTCTGGTCCACATAGCTTTCCGCTGTTCTACGTTTCTCTGTCTAAATTTAGAAGAAACAAATTGGCAAGATATCAAAATCCTCCTTCACACAAAAATAAATCAGTCCTTAGTTCTATAAAAAAAGTCTATCCAATACACATTTTCATGGACTTGCCAGTAGTTCAGGAATCAGATAAGGACATTCAAGGAGAATCATCTGTGTTCTTTCATCATTTCCTCCAACTTATAGATGCAAACACAAAAACCCCATATTTTTGCATGTCTACTTTTTTTCAGAGGTACTACATTTTCATGTGCATAACAAAAAGTATAGAAAAAAGATTTTCCTTTGAGATGGGTTTCATTTGAAACCTGCTATCTTTTGAATTGCATTGTTAAATCCTATATGTAAGTTCTTTTTCATGCCTTTTAAATTTTTTCTGAAGAGTTTGTTTAGTTTCAGAATGAATAAAAGTTAAATTTGTGTAAGTATTCCTTCACTTTTTTCCCCTGTACTTTAATTGGTAATAAAAAGGCACTGGCTGAGGGCTGATTTCCATTAGTTACACTGGCTTTGCCCTGCCATGGTTCCATTTACGTTAGTAAAGTTACATTTAATTTGCATCACTGTAATGGAATTATTCTTGTCCAGTCCTTTTCCAAGTGTATATGAAGCAACTAAGCAAGGAGTTGAAAGTCTAGTAATAGGAAGTACGCACTCTTTCACTGGGACATTTTGAAAATTTTATTCAAAGCTGGGGAAAAAAAGAAATATATCTTTGGCAGAAAGAGTCTCCCACTTACAACTTATGTTCCGTTACACAAGTCTGAAGTGTCCAGGAACCATAACATCTACATATTTACCCAGCTGTTTTCCGGAGGGGTGCTCACACAGGCGGCCTCAGCTACAGCAACAAGATAAGACTCACCACCTGTAGCAGTCATAGAGGGAAAAGCTGCTATCATCATCTTCATTAACTTGGGAACCTGTCATGGCACATATGTTTTTCTGAGAAAGGTTAGATACTCAGAGTGCTGTTCATGTCTGTGTATAAGAAACCTCAAAATATGTCTGTTTTACAAGCCAGTACAACCTGAAAGTAACCTTAACAGATGTAAAAAACAAATTCAAATCCATTTACATATTGCAATTAAAAATATAAAGGTGAATTATTAAAAATCCCTAACTATGTGTGTTTTTTTAATTCTGCTACTTTAAGAGAAGTTTTTTAATAGATTTGTTTCCATGCAAGCAGAATCTGTGGTTCAATAGAAGTGGTCTAGTTCTGTACCTACATGTTCAAAAAGCTTGAAATTTAGTCAGAATATAAAATATATCTGGAGCATTCTCATCTCTTTAAATACCTATGAACTGTTGTGACATTATGGAAAGCTGCAAAGAACTTGAGGAGAAGAGATAATTGAGTAGAAGGCTTTTTTTCTAAAGTCTTCCAGACATTTCCATTTTAAGCTTAGGTTAAGAACTAGTTACTAGATCAGCCTTTTGAAAGTATTGCTCCATTATCTTGGAAAAAATAATCAATTTTCCTAAAGGGAAAAAAGAAAAAGAAGTGTCCAAAATTACATCTTTGTTCTCTTTGTCTTCATATATCATCTGATTCTAGCTGGTCTGGCCCTTCAAAAGACTGATCAAATTTAAGTGCTTGAAGCAGAGAATGTTTCCCGCTAGGTTAATACAAATTAAATAAATATGATTTTTGATTATAATTAAAGTCAAACTTTTTGCTCAGAATTATAACTCAGGATATAGATTTCCTAATGAAGCATGCACATCAGTTATAGTTCTATTTATGCTCATCTCCATTTTGGGGAAAATATTTTTTTTAATAATTTCCATGTTTTCTGGTCTTTAAAACTTAAAATTGATGATGATGATGATGATGATGATGATGGTGATGATAAATTAGACACTGGAAATGAGCAATTGATTTTTTTTTAAATTTTATTTGATTTTTTTTGTAAAGAAGGTCACAGTTCCTTAACTTAAGAAAGTTTCTGCTTTATGTGAACCAGGGAAACACTCAATTTCCCACATTTGAGCCTGTATTTTTGCCATGTCATGATTCCTGCTTGGGACAAATCTTGTAGTTTCTCTGAAGCAAAACAAGATGAGCATCAGATGCAAAGCATGACTTTAAGCAGCCTACATTCAATCTGAAAAAGGAACCAACATCCTAGGATCTTGCATTCCCCATCCCTCATCAGACAGACAGAAGTACACTGTCTCTGATTTTAAAGTGAATTTGTCAGCAATGCTGCTGCCCCGGTTTCACTTTTACAAGTTTACTGATCTGAATGTGATGTAAATTTAAGAGTGAAACATCTTGGCATTGAAAGAAGGTGTGTCTTTGTAAATAATTTTCCAGTTTTGAAATATAATCATAATATAATATATATGCTATATTATATAATGTATATATATGGAAGAAGGGAGAGAAGTGAAGGAGATAATCTTTTGTCTCCTCTCTCTTCTACCTGTTCTCTTCCTTAAGGGAGTGTGCAAAGTTTTGTTTCTGTTAGGCCTGACTCCTGCAGTGCTCTCACACAGAGACCACTGACAGGGCACTGTAAAATCTAGATTTCAGCTTTCACCTGAAGTGCTCTGACCTGCATCTCTCCCTGGACAGAACTGAGTGAGGTAGGTAGCCTTAAGCACTGTGCTCACATCTGCTGTTTCACACCACACATATAAAACAATGAAACACTCTTTTCCTGAACCAGAGGGTAATATATAGTTATATTGACTTTCTGATATGTCATAATGATCATACCATATGTGTGTCCAAATGCTGACATAATGAATTCTTGAATTCTAATGCTAGCTTAACTCCTCCCATTTCATATAATTACTTCAATGTTCATTGTTCCAAAAATCAAGTATGTGAGAAAGACTATAGTCTTTTAGTTGGTATCACAGAATCCCAGATTAGCCTGACTTGGAAAGGACACAGAAGGATCATGAAGCCCAGCTCTTAAGTGAACAGCCCACATGGGGATCAATGCTGCAACCTTGCACCATGCTCTAACAACCTGAGCTAATCTCACGGTCAGCATTCATCAAAGAACTGAATCACCTGCTTTTAATCCGTGTTTCTAGTAACTGCAATCTATTCATCTGGATAAATGCAGTATTAAAATCAGAGGGAGAATGACATGGGTTCTAGAGAACACTCTGACCTGATTGACCTCTTTGGAAGTATGGGATCAGGATTTAAAGTGGAATATGTATCAGTAGTGTTATGCTAAAGGCTAAATGCACTGAGCTGTTGCGTAAAAGGATCCTCCTCTATCAGTTCTGTAAATGTAGGGAGGAAAGGGGAGAAAACAGTCACTAAATTTCGTAAATTTTTTCATACTTTAATAAGATGGCTAATGTTTAGGGGTAAAATAATTTTTAATGCTTTATTAAATATGTGCTGGATTCCTGAATCATTGCTTTTCAGAGCAAATTTAACTAATTTCCTGCATATTGCCATATTCTTGTCATTCCTAAATGCTAATTTAATTGCATTCAAAGTTAGAGAGCACACCTGCTTCTCAGTTCAGCTTCTGTTTTCTTTCTTTTCTTTTAAATTTATTATGGAGGAATAATAAAACAAATAAACACAGTAAAATTAATAGCTACTCTTTTCTTCACATAATTTGGCAGTGAAGTCTGGACAGTTGAGAGGGATGTATGATTTGGAGTATATGAAGCCCACTGGTGACTCACAAAGGAGTACAAGAGCTTTTATTGATTAGTGTTTGAATAACTTGAAGATAGATCTGCGTTTGTTTGCTGACAAAGAGTACACAGACGAATACAATGATAAAATTCTGTAAAAAATAGTGGTTTCTCCTACCTGGCATTTCTTGGTAATTGCTTTAAATACATTAGGAAAGTTCTACAGATAATTCTTACCACATATTATTTTATATATATTATTATTATAAGTATTTTTAACCTAATGCTCTCCTCAGATCCCTTTCAAACAATCAAGTAGATTTTTTTATCTTTTTTAGTTTCAAGAAATCTACCAGAGAAAACCAAGCCAATCCTATATTTTTCAGATCTTATATCAGTATAAATTTCTACAATCAAAACTTTTTTAGTTTTGAGTTTTGGAATACACTATAAACTTCTACAAGAGAAAAGCTATGGAGACCTTATCAAAATACTTGAAAATGATGGGTCCTTCTCTTCTGCAGATGAATATTTCTTAAGCAAATAAAATTTAGTAAGCAGAGTGCAAAACTCACTGCAGTGTGTTCAACACAGTACACGACCATCAAATTAACATGTTCTTCCAAACAAAACACTGAGGTTATTTCATAATTTTGAAATGAACAAATCCAGTGCAGAACTACTTGAATCCATGGCAGGTCATTCTCAAAATTTTTCTTTAAGAGGAAGATGTGATGTAGAAGCTTAATCAGGCATTAAGAAATTTTAATAAATTATGGTGACATCAGCAGCGGTTAAATGACCTGAAAAATCAAAAAGGTATGATACAAAAGTAGAAATCAGGCAAATTGACCAGGAAATAGTATAAGTGCATGGAGACAAAACCAGAAACCCTGAAATGCAATATAAGCTTCAACTAGTAGAGAATGCAAAAATAAACGGGAAAAAATTCTACTTATATGTTAAAGGGAAGATAAAAGCAAAGGAATATGAAAGTTCCTTCATTACTGTGACTGTTAAATAGTAACAAATGATACAAAATGTTTGAAATATTCAAAATCATCAGGCTTCCACCTTCACAGGAAAGAGAATGCAACAAAGAAAGGAACAGGAAGACCACTGGAAGTAACAGACCAGTTGGTGTAACTTTGTGTCCTTCAATATTTTTGGAACAAGTTATTAAATTATTTGCAATAAACAAAACCATAAAGAAGTAGTAACAGTAGGACACAGTCAATACAGATTTTTCAAGAGTGTTCACTGTGAAACTCCCTACTTCAACCCAATCACTGATATGATGTAAAGGATAGTCTAGATTTGTACTAAATCTGAACTATAAAAGGACAGTTAAGTCTCTTGTTCACAAGCACTCTTGTTCTACTGAAAGACTGGCAAAGTGCAGATGTATTTTAAGTCATGCTCAGGTCAACATTTTTGTAAATGCCAAATGCCATAGTTGTAGCAGACAGAAAAATTATGCCTTTGTGCATAAAACCAGGCTGGTTTTAGAATGATTGTAAGTTACTTGGAAGACAGTATCATAATATGATCTCTTCAAATTTAGGCTTCAAATAAAAAAACAATAGACAATATAAGGGACAATTTAAAGAGCTATATTTAAGAATATGAACTTGAATTAACTAATAAAAAGAAAGAAAAATATCTACCTATGTATCAATAAAATAAAAACCAGTAGTGTGATACATGAAATCAACTCCGTAATGCTACTGGAGAACATGCACGTACAGAGAGAAGTCTGCAAATTTTCTCAGGTGTGGTCATCCACAGTGTCTAGTTTTGGCCCTTACTATTCACAAATATTTTAAAAAATGGGAAATTTTTGAAAGAAGAGCTAAAAATTTTAAACTACATGGCTTAGTAAAAAAAAAGTTGGAATAAAGGCACCAGTTTCAGTTTAGAGAAGAAAATAGAGAAGACACTTATTTTAAAGAGCTCTCTCATGATGTTCTTGTCGCCTTTGTGAGACACAGGGACCAGGTTTAACTTTCTGAGACTTCTTTTATTGAAAGTTATTTTTATTAGATCGTAAGATAAGCACATACTGGGAAACATCTATTTACCTGCTTAGTATTCAGACAGCAAACTCAGCACACCTAAAGGAGATGATAACTTAATGTCCTTTCCAGTCCTATCATATGAATCAGTGGTGCTCCTGAGAACATTAAGGGTAACAGATCAGGCTATGAAAAGAAGCTCAAGAAGGAAAAGAAACCCTTTTACCATTTTTTATTGCATTGAACAGCATCAATTAAGTGTTGGTAAAAACTTTGGTAACAGGTCATTTTATGTGAATACAATGTCACAGGCAAAGTTCAGAGCATAGACGAATTCACTGATGCAGAATCATTGGCAAAATAATGGTGTTTTATTTGTTCCTACAGCTGGCTACTGTGAACTGTGAAAATAGAAAATGTTGTGAGCTGTTAATTAAATTGTTATATTAAACAGAAAGTTGAATTACTATTTTTTCTTTTTTTCTTTTTTTTTTTTTATTTCAGTCCTTTGGGTGTTGTATTTACAAGCTTCAGGACTAAATATAATTGTCTCTTTAAACTGGTAACTAAATTACTACAAGGAGCAATCACAGTTTTCACAAGCCTATGTTATATAAGAAAAGTACAAGAGAAGAATGACAAAGTAGATTCATCATCCATTTTTTTTCATGAGAAGTATGAACTAAAACATGGAAGTCTGTTTATAGCTTTTAAAAAATGCTGCAGCTGAAAGATTTTATTCCATTTTCTCTTCTGTCCCCATCTATCTATTCTCACTCATCTGTACATCCTCCAGTGATCTTGGAGCCCCAGAGTAAGATAGGTCATCTTTCTGATGTGGTTGAGAATACATTTCTTCCTTCGACCCCTTGAGAAGAATACAGTGGGATTAAGGAGCTGCATCCCCTCTCCCTGGAATCACACAGCACTGAGAAAAGAATGAAAATAAGGAAACAAGGGTGGAACTGTCACTTTTAGCAGCACTCACATTTTATAGCAGCTTAAAACACCATCCTAATTTTACTCTTTTAATTTTTCACACAAAACTAAAACAGATTGCTTGGTTCTAACTGTTCTTCACAGAGGACTTTGACTGGTATTACTAAGTTCATTACTATTTACCCAATAAAAATGACTCCTTCCAACCTGTGGTTATGTTCTTCAGAAGTTAGGATCCTAACAGGCTGTATCTGTACATCAGTGCCTTTAGCTCCCTGAATGATATTTTGTGACTTTTCAAGATGCAAGGTAACATTCCACTAGTTGGAGCAAAATGTTACAGTTCAGATAGTCTGCTTAAATATCATTATAATGCCCTTTGACTCAAACATTCAAACAGTCTATTTATTTCCCTTCACCTGACATGAAAACCACATTAAGACTTCCTGATTCTTTGCCAGTTTTATAGTCAGAGAGAAAACACTGTCAAGAGAGAATATTTAGCTGATCACAGGCACTCACTTCCTGGATATGTTCCACAAGACTTATCTGGAAACTGGCTGGAAGTTCAAGAATGATGTCATTTGTGTTTCATGTATCTTAGTCTGTTGCACAGGGAGACCTTTTTATTCTTGATGCCAAATCTTGCAAATGTTCAGTCATGCATTTCACTTCAGCATGAAGTAACCAAAAACATCAGACAAAAGTGTCTATTCATCAGAGCTGAAATATTCACACCTCAATAAGGAGCCAATAAGAGATCTGGTATTGGAGCAGCATACGGAGGAACTGCACATTATGACAAATATTCACCAACAGTTTGATCATTTCTTACTGTCTTTTGTCATGTAACTATGTGAATGGAACAAGAAATACCCATTATGGAATTGTCTCCAGCTAGTTTTACATCTACCATTCCTAAGCAATTTCATAAATTAGGCCCGGCTGACATGTCACCACCACATCTCTGAAAAGTCATAGAATCACAGAATATGCTGAGTTGGAGGGACCCAACAAGGATCCTCAAGTGCATTTCTTAAGTGAATGGCCCAGATGGGGATCAAATCCACAACCTTGGCATTATTAGCACAGTGCTCAAGTAATTTTATTAAATCCTAGCCATGTATGTACCATCCCAGGAACTTATACAGTCTGTATTACTTGCTTTTGGAAATAAACCCTTTTGATCAATATAAGCATGATGCAAATACCCAGTGCATGTCTTCTGTTACATTATTAAATACTTTTTTAAGTACGTTGCATAGAAAAGTTGCTCATGTTAGAATATTTTGAATTACTCTTATGCCTATTTTTTATCATGTTGTACTTTACTATTTCTGGATTAGTTTTCATTTTCTGTATCAGATGGAGATACTACTGCAGAGGTGTAGTCAACTCTGTGTATGTCAGGGACACTCAGCTGAGCAAATGACACATCTGAAAACTCAGGTCTATACCACAGTGAAAATTCACTGGGGTTTTGTCTTCAAAATGGATATTGCAGAGGGAAATGAAAATCTACAAGAAGACATAGATGATTCAAAACATAAAATGGCTCTGATATGAGGAGAAACCAAATACACTACGATTCCTCTAAAAGCCTTGGGAAAACAGAGACAAATCTATGCAACACATTATGAATGGCAGATACAGTATGGTGCACTAAGATATAGTGTAAATTAATGCAGCTTTTGAACACAAAAAGAAACACAAGAGCTGTGGAAAAGACTGCTTTGCTTTAAGATGAAGAAAAAGGGTTTTTTCTGAGGTGAGGAGACTATGATTACAAAGTTGTTGCAGCAGTGAGAATCCTTTTCATTCTAAGTGTCTGGTTTTGGTTCTAAGTATCAGTAAGTGCTATCTTCCCTCTGGTACAGTTTTGTAACCACTATTGATTTTAACAAAAAAAAGAAGTGCATGAAAAACCCTAATCTTTTCTCAGAAAATAGAATGTGTAGGATATGGTCCCTAGTGGTTTTGCTGGGGGTTTTGTTTGTTTGTCTTTGTTTTGCTTTTTGTCCTGAAAGAGAACAAAAAGTACACCTAAAATCAGAAAGCAACAAAACCGAAATCCAAGAAAGATGCATTTTTTCATTTCACATGATTTTTTTTTCAGGGAAAAACATAATCAAACTGTATTTTTCCAGTTTTCTACTTACTTATATGGGAGGTTTATATGAGCTTCATGTTCTATCTAAAGCCAAAGATTATGCTATAAAAGCCTTTTGACAGGTCAGGTCTGTTGAAGAGGAAGCAGTCTTGCTAAGGGAAGGAGAATTTTTTTACTTTGTGTTTCAGAATTTCTGCTCTCTGTCCTTCTATCAAATTCAGCTGCTTCTTGCCAGTTAGTTGTTTCAGATGGATGACAAATTTAGTTTCTCCTTGCAGACAAATGAAACTTGACAAGCTGGATCTAGGCATCTAGGCAAATTACAACACGGAAAACCGGGACAGGATTTTAATCTAGAGTAAAAACTTTCTCCTAACCAAACATAATTCCATAATATTAATGGTTTACCACAAAGACTTCTAATTTTTTAACCAAAAGAATTACATGCCATATTCCTGGATTTACATTTGACTTCTTCCTTTTCTTTTTTTCTTGAATTTCTTCCAAAGCCTTTTGTACTAAGGCTTATAATGACAATACCCTTTGTCTTTTGAAATCCACAAATACATGTAAATAGATTTTCAGATTCTGTTGAAATGTTTCATTTAAAAGTCAAGAATCTTCCTTGGAATACAAGAGCAGATATTTCCTGTTTTGCTGCCTTTTATACAAGCTTTTTAGAAATCATTTAAAGGCTGAAATCTGCTTGTTTTTCATTGAAACACTCTATTTACTTTTTCCATTCCATTTTCTATAGCCTCTCTTCAGATATTCATATGATTGTCAACTCCATAGACAATGCCTTCAGTTTTCTGTTATATTCAGTGTATCTTCTGAGAAAAAAATAGCCTTTTTCATAAAGTTTGGTTACAGCTAGTTTTCCCTACATGATAGTCTTTCAATATGTCATCTGAATTATATCTCTTCTTTTTTTTAAAAAAAATCTTCCAGCTAAAAATATTCCTGTAATAAAACCCAGTCAAGAGGAAATGGAACCTGATCCTTACCTTGGCTGCATTAGTAAACACATAACTAATCCAGAATCTGATTGAATTGAATGAAATTTAATTGAATCAAAATAAATAAAATATAATATTTTCAGTTGGAAGGGACCAGCAACAATTTTCTAGTCCAACTGCCTGATCACTTTAGGGCTCACTGAAAGTTAAAGCATATTATTAAGAACATAGTCCAAATGCCTCTTAAACACCCACAGGCCTGGAGTATTGATCACCTCTCTAAGCAGCCTGTTCCAGTCTTTGACCACCCTCTTGGTAAAGAAATGCTTCCTTCCCCCTGGTGCAGCTTTGAACTACTCACACGAGTCCTATCACAGGATACTTGGAAGAACTGATGTCCTGTTCTCAGAAAACTGTAGAGAGAAACAAGGTCACTCCTCAGCCTCCTTTTCTGCAAACTAGACAAGCTCAAAATTCTCATTTGCTCCTCACTGGACAGCTCTGTTTACCACCTCCTCTGGACACAATAAAGCACCATCACATCCTTTGATTGTGGGGCTCTGACCCACTGCTTGAGGTAAGGCTGCATCAACAGTGAGTACAGTGTGATAATAATCTCTTTTGCCCAGCTGGTCATGCAGTGTTTGATGCACTCCAGGATGCATTTTGCCCTCTGGGCTACCAGGGCTCACTACTGACTCCTGTCAAGCCTGCTACCAACCAGCCTCCCCATATCCTTTTTTTCATGGCTACTCTTCAATCACTCCTGTTCTAATTTATACTTGTGTCCAATGTTATTCTGTCCTGGGTGTAGAATCTAGCATTTGTTCTTGTTAAATTGCATGCCATTATTGCCAAGTCATCACACTAAAAAGAAAGTTTATGATCTCTATCAGGCTCCTTCATTAGCTTTCCACCATGTTCATTCCCTCACTAAAATGTAGCTTATCACAATTGAACATATAATAATTATTTCAGAGGTAGTCTTGACAAATTAAATAGCTCAATCATGATATATCATGATAATATAGTGCTAACTCATTAACATGGTGAAATAAAGTACAGAGCTTGAGACACAGAATTTTTAGCAAGATGCAGATTTTTCTTCACAAAATAAATCTGAGTATTGCAAGAGAAGAATAAGTTCAGTTTTATTAATATTTTCCTCCTCCCAAAAACCTGCATTGCCAAGACGGACAAATTTAAGTGTTTCAGTAAAAAAAGCATGGAGTTATTTGGATTCCTAAGTCTATTGTTAAGGAGAAGCACTCAGTATGTCCTCTTAAGTCTATTGATTGGGAAGTTCATACAATTTTATTTCATGAAGGAGCCAGAGGTTTATGTCAGTGGTATAGGCATACATCCTAGTCAGGGAAAAGGAAGGGATGTCTCTCTTAGCTGCCATTCTTCAAGGAAATTCATGATTGTGCATTCCATTCCTTGACTCTATTTCTAATTTCTTTTCGGTGACTTCATGACAGCAACTCTCCGCATCCTTTTAAAAATGGTACTAATAATATTATATATGTCAGCATGACATGTATTCTGAAAACTGGTTCACATATGTTCCAGATAATGCCAACCAGAAGTGAAGATTGGAGTCTTTTTTTCCATTTGGATTAAAAAAAATATGCTTAACTTACATACAGTAATTTAAGATCTATCCTTCTAGCCAATATCGGACTAGCTTTTTTCTCACTTCAAGCTTACCAACTCAATTCATATATTAAGGGAAAATTTAAATGCATATTATGTGAGATTTTACTTTGGGTTCAATATCTCCATATTTTCTCTTGGAAAAGAAAGAATTTTAAAGACATTTGAATATTATTAAGGCGTGTATGTAATGTAATCATCTGACATGTTTCTAGTGCATTAACTTACTCCACTTTTCTAAGCTCTATCATATAAAGGAAATGACGCTCTGGACATAGAATGTGAACTTGGTTATTCTGTAGAAATATATTCACACAAATGCAGAATAAATGGAAGAGAAATATAACTAACACACATTTTTTTGTTTTCAAATTGAAGAAAAATAGAAAAAAAAAAAAGAGTACTTGAACCTGCAAATATCCATCAATCAAGTACCATTGATCCCATATGTTTTCCATAAGTAACATAATTACTGAAGTATGTATAGTCAGTGTCTTTAATTATACCAAGTAATCATTCATATACAGGCAAAAAGACACTGTACAGTAATATTTCCTACAATAAATATTAATGTATGTGTATCTAAACCAATAAGTACATAAGTATACATATACACACATATATGTGCTTGTGCTATGATATCTGTTTTATTTTTATTGACTTTTTGCAGATTTCAGAGGGATATTATATTTTGTCTTCACTGGGAGGTATGTTGTCCTTTTTTCACCCTAAGATGAGGAATTTTCTGATTTTGATACCTTGTTTTATCATTACTACTTTCTTAATATATTATGATTTAAGTTGATTACAGTTTAGTAAAGCATAGGAAAAATGGAATGATTGTTATTAATTTATTTTGGAAGGTTTTCTGGCCTGCACCTGGTATTAAGTGAGCTGTAACCTTTATGGAGATTTATTATGAGAAAAAATTAAGACAGAAACCCCTATGCCAAACCACTGACCTTCCATGTTGTATTTGTATTTTGTTAAAGCAAACCAGTACCAAGACGGACCAGCATATTAGGAAAATAAATTTCTCCCTCAGAAGATCTCTGTTGCCCATCTGTCTATATAATGTTCAGTATCTTTCTAAAAATAGTGGATGTATTACTATGACACTTGATATTCAAAGACTGGGCTCATAATTTATATCATCCACTGTAGAACTGGCACTAGTAAGACCAGGGGCAGATCTTCCACATCTGTTTATGATAAACAGATATCAACACATTTTTGTTAGATCTTCTTCCAACACAGGCATTCATGTGGAGAAAACAATTTAGGTTCTATTACGAGCAGCAAGTTTGTGTGCCATTTCTGGTGTTTTCATGCTCATTTAAAAAAAATATGTATATATATACTTCAAGCTGTATAAAAAATTCATTTTCATTTTTACATGCTAATGAATGCTCAGTTTTGAAAGCAAACAGCTTGATAATGAAAATCAGAATAGTGTATTTTTTTGGAATTTAATAAGCTACCGGAAAGATAATTCCCTATGTGATTATTTTTGCAGACTTTCCACAAAATAATACTCGTCATACTGAAGCACTGACAGAATGGTTTAAAATGAAGAAAAGTAGATGAGTTTAAAGAATCTTTTGGAAGTTTAAACCTCATTATAATCCTGGAGCAAGGGCTACATCTTTTAATTTCCTAGTTTTACATGCTGCAAAAGCAGAAAAGTAAAATTGACTTCCCTTCTTTGCAGTGTAAAATGTAAAATCAGCATTACTTGTCATGATGGAAATATGATTTCTTAGGCTTAATATATAGCAGATTTGGCTGTATTAGATTAACAATTAATATTCTGAAAATTTAGATAAATAAAACACTATTGCAGAACTGCAATCAGTATGACTTTTGCTTTGGTAATGGCACAGAAATTGCAATTTTTATGAGATGTGTTTCTATTTTTTTCAATATAGGTGCCATGTCATTGCCAAAACTTGAGATGCATGTTTCAAACACATTGTAAATTACATTGTAATCACTCTTATTTTACCTCCAAAGACTATTACTGTCCTTTGTATTTTAGTGTAATTTTACAAAATGCTTGATGATATTAAAGGATAACAACAATTCGAAGTTCAATTTGTTACAAAAGAGTCTGGACACATTTAAACATATACATAACTACCCATCTGGTAGCTATAAAACCATCTTTATTGTTACTGACTGATTAATTATAGACTGTTCTCCTACACAGTTATGTCAATGGTCATCAAAATGTTTCAGCAGATAAATTTGCCAACTGTCACTTGTATTATTGAAGAGAAGGTAGTGATTAAAAAAAAAAAAGAAAGTTGACAGGTGAATTCAACAGAGTGACAGAGTGTATCTTGCCACCAAACCAGAAAGGCTGTGTTAATGGAAAAGTACCATTTTGATAAAATCCATTAGTGTCAAAGCCTCCAAAAGGGGAGCAAAGCATGCCCATGTTGATAAAAAGACCTTTCATGCCAGTCAGATTCAGTAAGACTTCCTGGGTGGATTCACATTTATACTAAATGGTGTGTAATTTTTTGGCTAAGCTTAAACATAAGTGACATCAGCTTCTTTAGCCCAGAACAAGAATGTTCATAAGAGGAATAATAGTTTAAAATCACATGTCACCAGAATAATTTAACTTACATAATTCAAATCTGTATAACTTTCCTATATATATGAAACCTTAAGCAATTTTCCAGGTTTTCAGATTTTAAAAGCTTCAGAATGCTTGGCAAAAACCTTTGATAGCACCAAGAAAGAAAAGCATAAATTAAATAACGAATTATATTTTATCTGTTATGCAGCCTGAATGCAAAGACACCTGGTAGTTTAATTTAGGTCATATTAGTAAAATGTCAAATTGACGAGATGTGATCAACTATGTTAATGATTTACAATGCCTTTGGTCTTCAGCACATACTTACCCTTATCTTCCATGCCACAAATCTAAGTATCTTGTACTTTCCAAATCTGATAAAGAATAGGTAACTTTTCAGTTTACAGGGAACGCGAGACAATGAGCAAGAGTCCATCTAAACCATTGTCTTCTCCAGTGTGGATGAAGCTATTTTTGACCGTACACTAACAATCACGCTGATGAAGTCCCATTTTAAATGAAAGGTGAGTATGATTGATTTGATTAGGTAACCCCATAGCAATGCATTAGACTGATATGTTAGAAAATAGTAAACTGATCAGGATAACCTTGACCTGAATCTTCAATAAAAGAAAATTAAGAATAATTTTTGATGCCACTTTAAATATAGCTCTAAAAGCTGGTATGCTGACACCTGGGAGAAAATGCAAAACAAGTAAGCAGATGGCCTGGAAACTTAAAAAGGCAACATCAGCTGATTCCTGACAGCAGGGAGGTAGAGATTTGGCAGCTTTTGCAGTCTCCAGTTGCTGTTTTCATTCTCATTATGTGGAAGTCCAAGTCTTTCTCTCACCACAGGCTGATATAAGACAAGGTGCTATACTGGCCACCAGTTATTCATATTTCGCGTGTCATCAGATCACTAGATAGACGAACAGGAACTATACCTATTGCTGAGTGATTATAAGGTGTAGAAGACTGATTGATGTATATACTTGAATTTTCTGACCCCTGAAGCTGGTGCTCTGAATGCCCTCTAAGATAAGGTTTTGCTGATACAAAAGCAGGAGGTGTGGGTTCAGTAGATACAAAGAGCTTGGTCATTAGCCTGGAGCCAAGGCTGGAAGAATCATCCCTATGACTGCCTAGCCCTTCCCTTTTGCAGAGATATCTGCTGTGTGTCAAAGTACCAGCATCTGCTTGAAAGTGCATTCTCTCTGTGAAACTTTCTGGTATTTTTCTTCCACCCTTTCTGCCAATTACTGACTGCTTTGTGTTTACAGCTATGTCTGGTTGTTCTGTACTTCTTTCAGGACTGCACAGGTGATGAGTGCTGAAACACAGACTACAGAATCTGCCTTCAACCATAAAGATGACAGAAGAAGACTATGCTGTTTGGATGCAAAATTATATAACAATAGTCCTGAGTTTCCTGCTTTCCATGGGAGGAAAATCATGCCTGGTACTGAAAAATAATATAAAAAAATATGATAATTTAGAAATGTGTTTTGTTAAAAGTCAGAGGCTGCTATTCTAAATGCTTTCATGGACTGGATGGAGGAACGTAGGAGCATTTTTCTCTGTTTTCTTCCATGTAAGAGACTTTATAGGTCCATTAGTGCTTCTCTGTTTTATAACATGTGACCTGAACCATCTCCTGCAAGCCCAAATGAAAAGAAGATGAAGACAGGCACCTGTCTTCACAATATACATAAGTTACCCAGGGATGTAGAAAAGGCCAGCAAGTCCCCTACCCTGCAACCCTGAATGTTTCTTTAATTTTTTTCCTGTTTAACTGTGGGTTCACTTTTTTGCTTTTGTTTTGAAGATAATGTCACTTAAATTTATTTGGAATCTCTCTTTTGGTTTAATATACTTTTTTACAGTGTTCATAACTGCCTTGTCCTCCTTTCTCATGCGTATATTTTCCCTGCAGACTTTGTTTCTGATGCTTCCTTTTGCTTTGTTGTTTTTTTTTTTTATCAGCAGACCGACATTATCACTGAAAGAGATTTGTTATAAAATGACACAAGTGGTAGAGAAATAGAGGTACAGTTTAATTTATTTAAAAGTTTCAAAGCCAGATAATCAAAGTGAACAAATAAAATATAAATTATTTGTACATTTTGGATTATTAAACCACAAAGGTATTTGAGCTTTTCCAAAGACAACTGCTGGTTTATTAGAAATGATCTGTTCATTCTGCCATCAAGAAACAGGGAAGCTATGTTATTTGATGAATTTGTTCTGATAGTTTCCAGTCTAGCATGTGATTTCCTTTAAATGAAGTCTTAAAGTCAATTTATACTGTTTACAGATACTTCTCTCAGTTTACTGGTTAAAGTAAATATGAATATAAAGTTAATGCTAACATTCATCAACAATTATACCCCCATTTTCATTGCTATATAAACAGTTGTTGTCTAGGAAAGACTCCCTAGCTTTGGGAGGGATAAATTTGCCCAGCTTCTTCCCATTTCCATGTTAAATGGCATGCCTCAGCACTGAAAATCCAGCTGTTCTGCAGCTGCTTTGTTCACTAATTAGTTTTGATTCTTTGTACACTGGCCTTATGTTGTAACTGTGATGGTGCTTTCTGTGTTCCTGACACTCTTTACGCCTCTGCTCCAGATCCTCTTCTCACCTCCTGCCTCTTGAATAAAGGAATTATATGGCATTTCTTGGGGACTAGTTCTTTGGCTCCTCCGATGTGGTAACTTAAATATTCCTGTGTTTTGATTTACTAGATTTCATACTATGACATCATGGGATATAAGATGGCTGTAACGTGTATCTCTAGAGACATGTTCAGCGGAGCCACACTAACAAGAGAAAACAGGTTCCGTCTAAAAATATCTGTGTTTTACTGGTCTGTCCAGTTTCTCTCAACAGCATAACCATGGAAGCAGTGGTAAAACAGGGTGGACAGGGCATTAACAGGGTTACATTAGGAGTTAGGGTGTGATTGTGTTGAAATCTGAGTCATTGTTCATATCTGAGAACAACTTTGGTATATAATCAACCTCTTGGGTAATCTAAACACTCCCCACCCTCTTGTGCAGAAGGACAAGTCTGAGAAATCAGAAGCTATTGTAAGTATTAATTTGGGCTGGCAACGAAGGCCAAGTCACAAAGTCCTTAGTATATGAAAATTTCCAACTTAAGCAGGAATTTTGCCTGCATTAAAACATGTTTGATACATGTAACTAAGAAATAGATAAGGTACTTTTCGTGTAATAGATAATAATGAGATGGCAGCTTAACTTGTTCTGCTAAAAATAAAAAGAGATTCTCCAAGTTGTTAAACTTCCTCCGAGCCAAACAACCTATATAAAAGAAACATAAGTATGTCTACAACAGAAATGGGGTGCCTTCCTATCTGTTAGCATCTTTCTGTTATCCCTTTTGTAAGCTGTTTTTTTATTGTGTCACTAATAAATAACCTTTTTGTTTTGACATGATATTAATGATATGGTATGTTTAAAAATACTAATCTTAAGTGGCTATTAGGCAAAAATTACATTTTGTAAATGTTCTCAGAGTTGATAAATTTAGGGAGTATTCTGAATAAAAAAATTTTCTGAAAAATAACCCCTAAGTAAAACCCAAAAAAAAAAGAATTTGATTGCAGAAGCAGTGTACAAATATATAATTAGAGGGCAATCAAAATGCTTTTTTTCAGTTTCAGCCTTTTGGTTTGCTGTTATAGTGAAATATAATAAAAAAAAACAAACCAAAAAACCCTGTAAAAACAAATCTTGGTTCCAGAAAGGTTCAAATTAAAACCTTTGTTTGGTATGATAAGAGAAATAATAAAAAAAAAAAAAAAAATCATTACTGCAGTTCCTTATATTAATGTCTTACAGCTTTGTCACTTATAGGTAGACATGTTATTCTCCTGAATGAGCCTATCTGTTTCTAACAGCTGTTAGTAGAAATCCTGCAAATATTTCCCTGAATCAACACTAGAAATTTTTTTTAAATGAGCTAGATTTGGAAAACCGTGTGTGAGACTGTGATATGTAGCAGTCATTCATATTCAAGAAAACTTTCTGTAATAGTAATTAAAATAGCAGTTAAATTCTGTTTAAATTCACGTATAATAAGTTTCTGGTAATTTTGTTATCAATAGATCACTTTTCTAGTGAAAAAAGCACTACAAATTGTTAACATCACAGCTTAAGTATCTTCATGCATGCTAATATGATTCCCATATTAAAAAATTGACCTGAAAAAAGAGCATGTCCTTTATCATCTCCTCTTTGCATTTCATCAGCACTAGTTGCGGTACAATTTACTTAAACTGGCAGGGCTTCTGCTGGGTTGAACTTACTCACATGCATCATTTTGAAATTGTAGTAAACACAAAGCATTTAAATTTGTATCTTCTGAAGAAAAAGATTTTTAAAAGCAGGAAACTCAAATTCTAACCCAATATGTTGCCAATCTATGTCAGCTTAATTTATTCCGGTGCAAAACAATAGAATTATGTGGAGATATTTCCATATGTAATGGGATTTTCATTGTATCACTTCTAGGGCTCCCCATCAATTATCAGTCAGATTCTCTATCCTCAAAATCTGAAACAATCAAGTAGCTCAGGAGATGGCCTTTCCCTGGGACTGGAAACACACAGCTTGCACCATCAACAGACAACCCTTCCTCTGACAAAGGAGAGGTGTTACATTTTAATCATTGCATGGTGATGGCAGACTAGCTCTGGACAACAAGACATATTGACTATTTGGTTATTTGGTATGACTTTGAAATGCTACCCCTTTGGTTTTGAAAGTGTCTCAAGGTATATGTGAGGAGGTCAAAATATCTTCTGAACTCATTAGCCCTAAAGGGCATATTTTGCAGGATGTGTAAGAGTGACATTTCAAAGAAAGGGCTGATCTCACTTCTCTTCTTTCCTAAAACAACTACACATGTAAAACCATGCAGGAAGTCTGTAGACTTATCTCTTTAAGTGTATTTGTGTTGGCTCTTACCTTTTTTTTTTTTTTCTATGAGAATTAATTATATTCATAGATCTACAAGAGATACTTTCCATTATAATTTTGGACAATAATAAAAATTCTCTGTCTAAACAAGGGGAAGTCTTTTGGCAGGCTGCCAGTCAAGCTCCCAGTACTACACTGTTTCCATATTTTTTCTGTTATTTATTCATAGTAACATGCATCAAATTTTTCACACCTGCAAATGACAAATAGCCAACTTTCTAATTTTTTTGGCATCCATGTCTTCAGAAAAAGCCCAGGCCAAAATCTGCTATGGACCCCAATCTCTACATTGTTTAAGTCAAGAGACCAGATGTTTATGTGTCTAGTTAAATCCTCCTTTAGGATTTTTGAATTTTTTTGATTCAGAAAACACAAGCTAAAGAAAACAAATGTTTGCGCATATGTATTTATATACACATACATTTATAAGCAAATAATTTTATTTTACAGTGTGTCAAGTGTTTTATAGTATGTCAAGGCATTTAGCCTTTTAATTCTGAAACTCTCTGCAGGTCTTAAATGACTAGCTAGCCAAGACATTTATTATCTCACTTTAGATGTTAAGGACAATAATATATAAATGATGATAACTTACAATGTAGAACTTCCTTATAGGTGATGATGCACAGACTGAGGTCTAACCATCATTTTAGTAACACAGACATGAAGATCAAGTTCATAACACAGACTTTATTGAAGAATATTTCAAGAATATTATATTAGTTAAACAATTTATTTATTGAATTATCACTTTTTTTTTCTGCTCCAACACACAGTTATTTTATACCCACTGCCCCTATTTTTTCCATACATTTTTATAAAAATTTGGAACATATCAACAAGAATAGAGAAATTAAATAAACAATTTAAGACAAGTTTGTAAAACAAACAAAACAAAACAAACAAACAAAATGCCTCAAACCAAACCAAAACCAAACCTATTAAAAATCTTCTCAATCACTTCAGAACTGCTTTTCTAAATTAGAAATGGTCTGGGTTTTTTAAAGGAAAGGTTTTCCCAAACTTCCCAGTGTTCAAAACTCTCCTAGATGAAGATTTGAGATTAGAGTCTCCTAGAGAATATGAAGCACTAAAAAAGATCTTACTAGAAATGCTGTTTGGTTTTAAGGCATCTGTTTTACTAACTGTATAACAGGATGAGGTAAAAATGGAAAAAATATTTGATTCCCATCAGACTAGATTTCAGAAAGCTAGGTCTGGTATATTTACTATGTTTGACCACTTGGATGACCTTCTCCAAGCCGCCTAGAGAGTGTTTTTAACTGTCTGTAAAAGACATAACCTGGGGAAAGACAGAAAGGAGAACCTCTAGGGTCTCAATCAAGCCTGCTAACTGTAACTGAGTTTTTTCCTGAAGTGAAAAGATATTCTTACAGTAAACTTAGAGATTCTCTTATAAGGTAGAGGGCTTGTGGAATCTGGAAAGGGGAACACAGCAATAAGTAAAGCTGCTGTTTCTGAGAGCTCTTTCCAGCTAATAATTTGCAGTCTTAGTTTATTCAGGAGGATACCTCAGAGCACCTCACTGAAAAAATAACTTTGTAAAAGGGTGAAAAGTGTAGAACAGTATGCAGACTGGTAGTGAGCAATTCATTAATTTAAATGCACCATGAAAATCACACTTATGACTAAATCTAATTAAAATAAAAAATACTAGAAACTGGAGGTGATTGGAAAATGTATGTAATGGTATAGTTTTACTAATGATTGAAAACTGGAAACCTAGTTGTCTAACACCTGATGTTGGTCATTCTCATTGTGCTTTAGATGTCACAAGAGAGCAGTTGGGAGGTGTGACTAATAAACTGTGCAGTGTGGAGAAGGTCATATTGGAGTTTACATTAGAAGCAACTTAGAAAAAAACTCATGGGGAAGACACACATACTTATCCATTTCTACTAATATACAACGTACTCTGTGTTAGTTTCTACTGTCATATGATAATGGGCTACCTAATTTGGCAAGAAAAAAAAGATTACAGCTGTCCCCAGGAGGAACAAAATATGGGTCCCACAAGTATATCGTTTATTTCATATGGACTACATTTCCTTCTACTTTAGTCTTCTTTGATAACTGTTCCTTCTCTGAATTATTTCAGGTCAGCACATCTTTGCAAAATAAAAATCATCAGGGAAAGTTTCCTTGTGACCAAAAGAAGAAACTTGTTTACAGTAGATATGGGGCAGTGCCTTCCTTCTTGCTTGTTTTTGTCTTCCAAGGAAAAACTTAATGTTAGGAAACAAATTACAAGGTAGGCTACTGACTAAAACCCAAGAAATAAAAGTAATACATATGTCATGGGATTCCTTAATCCTATCTCTCTCCCTTTTTATCCCTTTTTCTTTTTTCTTTTTTTATCATCTGGTGATTGCTTTTTCTTTCTTATTTTCTTTTGGTTCAGTTGAGCAAAGTTAGCTTGTCTATCTTGGCAAAAATCCCAGAAGAAATGGGGTAATTGCTTCACTTTATAGTGGATACCCATCTGAAGAGATGTAGATCAGTGGCATTACAGAAGGGGACTGGTAAAAACAACCTTAAAAGACTTTGAGAGAGTATCCTGGAAAAAATAGGAAAACTCCCTTGCTTTCAATATTATGTGTTTGAAAACAATACTGATCTGAAAAATCAGAGCAAATCCATGGCATTTTGAGACAGTAGAATTTCCCTGTACATTTGCACTGTATGGCTGAAAACACTTCTCTTGTGGTAGGCTCATTCTTTCTGATGTCAGCTTGTTTTGATTACAGCAAATAATCTGTATTTTTCTGTGCAGAACTTAACACATGCTCAACCTCTGTGTGATAATTCTCTACTTCTTGCAGAAAGGAAAAGTGCTATGAATAAATGTGATATTAACATTATTTATCTTTTCATAGTGTTTTGTATTCATGAGCATGTCTCTAAAAAGAAAAAATTGTCCTCTTCCCATGTTTTTACATTTCTTCTTCCACTTGGAAAATAAAAGAATCTAGAAATTCTAGTTGGGTGGTTGATTTTATTTTCTTGTTTTGTTTAATTTTATTTGCAAAATTATCTATTTGAATGAGAGTAAAATTCACTTTATATTTAGAAGGTTCTAGATTTTATAAGATATTGAGTTTTAGAGGTATTATTTCAAAATTTCCTTTTTTAGCATTGAAAGACACACCCCAATGGAGATCTCTCCTCTGTAATTAGTTTCCCTGACTGCACTGATGCAGTTTATTGTCTGTTTATTTTACATCACTTTTTTCTAAGCAGCAAATTTTGCCCATGGATGTACAAATGTGGCTTCCATTAATACAATGAAAATTGCATGTGTGCATCCAAGGGTCAAATCTTTCCTTAAAAGTGAGATTTATCTTCAAATTAGCTACTCTAAGAGCCCTGGCTAGGACTTCAACAACATGAATCAATTTTATTAAGAAAATATGAACTGTACTGGAATTCTTTTTAAACCCTACTTGTTAAAATGTGCCAAGATGAGATTTAGATACCAGCAGAAGTCTAACTCTATAACCATTTTCTCTGGTGTAAATCTGGATCATTTCCAATGATTCTTTCTGACACTTTGGCTCTAATGACCTTTAGGTTGACAGTCCGAGAAAACAATTATCTTGTGTTTTTGCAAAATCCCTTTGAAGTTAATGAGAATCCATGTACATAAACTTCCCTTTGCAAGATTAGATCCTGAATAACCAAGGAATTTGGATGGGTACCAAGGACAGTAAAGAAAAGGAAATTTAAAATTCTTCTCTAGATATTTCAGTTTCCTTTATATTTCTTGAAGAAGACATATAGTTCTTCATTTGTGAGATAGGACATGTGACTACTTGGTGGGTTTGGGTGGATACATGAATGCATTTAAATAAATGTTACATATATTTATAAGATTCAATTCTGCCTACTGAACTAGTTAACGCCACTGAATTATAGTACTTTTAGTTAAAAGAGTAATAATTACTTTAGGAATGGAGCTTATTTTGCAAATTATGTACAGCAAGATCTGCTATTATCAGTAATGATCAGAGCACTTAATTCTGAGCTTACTGTGCTAAAATAAAAATTACCTCCAAATTGTCAAAGTAACCAGATGGTTTACATTTAGAAGTACTTTCATAAGCATTACTGTGTCTTTTAAATGAAGACTTTCTTAAAATCTTTTGCTTTTATGTAGAGAGCTTAAGCTATTTTTTATCCTTTCCTGGAATAGTAACACATCATTATGTACAAGCATACAGAAATTACAAGGAGTTGAAGAGGTGGGTCACTTTTTATAGGTATCTTACTCAGAAAATTAAATAGCTGTCTTCTGCTTCTGTCTTCCGCTTCTGTCTTCCAGTGCATAATTTACTTCTACCTTGTTCAAAACAACTTGTACGCTTATGTTTCTTTTTTACTTCATAAAAAAGTAACTGACAGCTAAATTTTAAAGTGTGCATATTATTCCCCCTTTCAGCACGAGTTTAATTCATTTCCCAGTGTTTCAGTGTGTTAAATATTTGACCTATAGGGAAGTCTAGATTTGGTGGTCAGAATACAAGTTTACTTACTGCTGAGTGCTCAACGGAGACAGGCAGATCCAGTCTTTATCCCACCCTCAATCCTGAGCTGCATCTGAAGACGTGCAAATAGGAGCACTGGATATATTAATGACAAAAGCATAGTTTAACTAAGAAGGAAGATTAAAGGCTTGCTCTTCTTATAAATTTGACCATTATTAGATCCTCATCATTCTTTTAAATTATGAAATAAAAATGAAATGGCTGGACATGTAAACAAAGTAAACAAGAAAAAGCAAAGTAAAGACCTTGGGTTTCATCTTAAATATTATATATGTAGTGGAGGCTTTATTCCTTTGTTGAACATATGCTAGGTTCAGCAAGAAAAATTGAAATCTTTACCCTTAAAGCCCAGATTTTAATCACATAATTGCAGTGGATATAAACACATTTGCATAGTTACTGAAGCATAGAGTTAATATTCTTGGGCTCATATTCCTTCAGCAGAAAGATTCAACTCCAACTGCCTTCAGACTAACAGAATAATGATTACTAAGGTCAATGATTATGCAGAAAAAATGCAATTTTCAGAAAATTAACATTTTTCAAGGAGGATAAGAGCCTCTTTATTGGTTTTTGTTAGGTTTTTTCCCTTCTATCCTTATTTCTAAATTGGGTGAACCTGAAATAAAGGTATTTTTGAGAATTCTATGGCCTCAAAAGCACTGGTTTAAAAACTAATTTCATTTCCCTCTTCCATCTGTTACTGCACAGTATTCATAGACCAAACTCTTATTTTCTCTCAAAGAATAAACTCCTTGGTTAGCCTATATATTGTGTGACACAGCAGTCCTTTTTCTTCTGACAGAATGGCCTATGGTATTTTGGGAATAACATGACAATAAGTGTAGGAGGGAAATATGATCCAATAAGGAGATCAGTTTTATAAATGATGGAGAAAGCACTTAGTAATTAAAACTGCAATTCCCATGAAAAAATCTACCCTAGCAGAGAGACTGAGTTTGATGAGAATAACTTAAGAGCCAGTCCAGTTGTAGCATAATATTCTTTTTATATTTTTTATATTCTGTCATTGGAATAATTTCCATTGGAAACTAAAACCAGTGAAAAAATATTGCTGCAGTATGAACTTTCACTGCATTTCAGGACTATTTCAGTACATGTTGATGTACTCAATGCCCCACAAATTTGCAAATTTACACTTTCTGGTTATCTCTGACAACTGAGAAGACAATTAAAAATAATCTGCTGTTTTATAGACTTGTTACAGAGCTGTTATATTTGAGGGAAGATTGTGTATGTCAGATGGTGGGGTGTCGGTGAATCGGAAATATCCACAGCTAAGTGTGGATGTCTGCACAGATGTATCTGTGACTGAGCCAGGTTCTTAAGCTCTCCCTGTTCACTGATCTCAGAGGTGTTTGATGCCATTTCAGATGCTTGCAGGGTCAATTAATCCTCCACATGGGATCATACTTGGCAGAGGACCCACATGAGACCAGAGTAGGCTGGAGCAGCAGAAGAAAATGTGGCATTTTAGGGCATCTCAAGTGGTCCTAGAGCCTGAATAGTGGCACCAGAATTGCACTGTTTGTGATAGGATGATTCTTACACCTACTGACTTCCACTGGGTAAATTCAAGGGCAATATGTCCCACAGAAGATAGCAAAAGATTAGGCAGGGATGTACTCTCTAAAATCCGTAATTCTAAACTAGAGAATTACAGGGGCATAGGACAGCAATGGACTTTAAACAAAAAGCAGCCAGACTTCCATGCTACAGAATGTGCCACAATCCCCTATTGGCTTGCATTAGTACTCCCACCAAGGCCAGAGCACTGGGATAAGTGGATCATTGGTGTAAGCCTGCAGGAAGTTTCTTTTATCAGTATAGTCGTTCTGCAGAGTCTGTCAACTTCACTAACTAAATCTTTCTTGAATATATGAGAAAGATAATTCACATATAGCTCATGCTCACATGAGAACAAATGGGTTTAGATATTTTAACCTGAACATTAATGCCACAGTCCATGGCAATTAGTGGCTTGCAAGAGTAGAAATAGAACATACTTCTGCTTTTCCTAAATGGGATTTCTCCATTTGCAGAAAATCTTAAAGATTTCTTTAGAGACATTTCTCAGACAGTGAGTAGTAGCATTCTTCCTATGGGACAGACTCTAACTGAAAAGCAGTCCATGAGGTGTGTCAGCAGAGGCAGACATGCCCATGTATGTTATAATGGATATAATTTTTTCCCTTCCGCCTCTCTCTCTTTACAATAAGCAAATAACCCCATGCTGTCTTCTATTCAAAAATATTATTGCCTAAGCATGTTAGGGTTTTTTAATACTACTATAATAATACAGGCAGAAATTGCTTTCAGAGATGTGTTTTAGGAAATGAAACCTGAGGTATCTTTTTTCTACAACTATTCAATTCTAACCCTGAATTCCCAGTGATAATGCTTACAGAAAATTTCCTGGCATGTTTGCAATTCATTTGTCTCAGAACTCATTTTTATTTAATTTTGACCTGTAGTTTTTATTCCACAAAGTCATGTAGTCAAAGACGTTCATTCTCCTTTCTCTTCTGAATTCTCCCTGGTACTTTAAGAATTTTTAGCCTCATTATGATATAATGAGGCTAAAATGTATATTTTTTTGGACAGGGACTTGAAAGATAGATTTCTACATTAATTTTCTTTTTAGGGAAAAATTTGATGTCAGCTATTTACTAAAAAACAAAATACTGTGTAGAAAGACTGGTATTATACAGCCAATATGTAGGACACATAGGCAATTGAAAAATAAAAAAGAAAATTAAGCAGAAAGCCTATTTAAAAAGTTCCAAAAGAGTTCAGTTCTGGGTCTGAATGGCAATGGGTATAAATCAGTGCTCTGGAGTTTGAGGATTTCTGTATAATAGGAAGCTGAAAAAAATTAGGCTTCTATTGCTAGCTACAGAATTTATGAAATTATAACATCATGATTGCGACAAATCTAATACAGCAAACATCACCAGGCCAATTTCAGCAAATCTCCTTATGATTTCTCCATTGTGGAAGCTCATGTTAAGTCCAAAGCATTGATGGGCTTTGGAGGTGGTGGGAGTTTGTTCAACCTTGTGCCAGTTTCCACAATGTGAGAGTCTGAGTTCTATTTAATCTGTCTGGTGGCTATCACAAAACAAAATAAATGAATAAGCACAGAATCCATCAGTCATCTTTTCTCCTTGCTTTAATTATTTAAATTCTGATTATATTTTAAACAACAAAATGAAACTGTCTATTCTATAAATGTGTTGGAAAATATTATGTAGATCACTTAGCTACAATTCTGTTATTTTCACTGAGTTTGTTTGGCCTAAATTAACTTTTAATTAACTGACTTTTTCTTTTTTAGCTACTTCATATAATTCCTTAAGTAGATTACATTAATGACATATATGATCATCAGCTTATTAATACCTGGGAGAGAGGGTAGAAGTGAAAGAGAATGTGAATTATTGTTCAAATTTTTTAAGGTTTAAAATAGAGTTTACTGGTGATCATATGAATAATTTCTGATAAATACAGAAAACTAAGTAGTGGGATCTATTGCTTTCATGCAACTGCAGAAAAAAAAGTCTTTTGACTTTGCTCAGAGTTTAAATGTTAGAAGATTTGGCCATAGGCAGAAAATAAGTATCATCCCCTAACATTTTTTTCTCTTCTTCTTTCTTTGAGACAGTATATTTATTTCACATTTGTATCTTTTTCTTTAAAGCAAACATGAAGAATTTAGTTGTGAGATTATTACTAGAGGGCTTTTTTTTTTTTTTATTAGCACAAGAATATTATTGTTAAATAATTTTTATCTTTAAGGAAAAAGAGTTAGATGGGGATTGAAGGTCAGGCAGAATAACAGTTCACATGTAGAAAAGTCCTGAATCTGTGAATGTTCACAAAATTTTCATTTTTGCAGTTAAAAGCAACTTTCTAAACAACTTCTAAACACCTTCCTAAAAATGAAGCCTGAAAGCTGCAACTTACTTCTCAATTTACTGTTCTAACCACAACACTGCTTCCAGCCTTCAGAACTGACTTTGCTTGCTGCTGCCTTCTCAGACCTGTATTCTCCCTTGCTTACTGAACACCCAGATTTATCTAATCTAAGATACTGGGTAATTGATACCAGCTATAAAGCTCTAAGCAGATTTACAAAGTAGATTTAGGAAGCCTCTATGAATCAAACTCTTAAAAATAACAATGGACATCTTAAAGATACTCTATGAATAAGTCGTAAAATATTTTTCTCTCTAAAATTTTTCAGCTTTAGAAACGCAGAATAACTCAAAATCTATAAGCCTAGAGAAGACATGGAGTGGACATGTTTGCCAAAAATCGTTGCCTAATTTTATATAACTTGTATTCACACTCAGAACTGTTCACTAAATATCCATTTCATGACTACTATTCTTCCTGTAAAGAGCTCTTTAAAAAAAAATTGTGCAGTCTAATTTTCCTCTATGACTTACTGTAAAAAGGATATATCCCTTTAAAAATACATCAGGAAGGATATAAAATTTCATATTGATTTATTTTTCACTCATTCAAGTAACATTCAGCATTTCATTTTTTTGGGGATGAGTTTTTAGATTGCTGTTCCCTGTCATTATTTATTGGCAGCCGAGGTAAGGAATTCATATCTATCTATCTGTCTATATTCTTGTAAGGTCACCATTCACTCCAGTGTCACAATGAAAAATAAGCACAGAAACCATCTTGCAGGTCTTCTGATTTATATTGGTGCATTTCTAGTTCTTCTACAGCAGGTTTCTACAGCAGACATCCACTGAAAAAATGTCACACGTACTCCTGTATCCTTCAGTACCTGGAATCTCAGCACAGCAGTTTGGGTACAGTTATCATCCCAAAAAGGATTCATCCCAAAAAGCACCAACGTAAGTTCTGGGTGTTAATCAAGACCCAGAAGTGAGTCACGTGTATCAAACTCTTGATATATTTAAATAAAAAAGGAAAATTCATGTGGATCACATAAGGAGATGGACTTTTCAGTAGAACACCATCCCTTGGACGTGTGTGTTAAAATTTCTCTACCTAGTGAGTGCAGAATAAGTCTTTTGAATTTGCCTCCATCACTGAATTGAGTTCAATAGCCTGAAAAAATCAGTAACATTTTACAATGGCCTTTTGATTTGCAGAGAGATTAGGTGCTTGTCTGTTTCTTGTCACTGACATGACTCATGTATCTAAAATACAAGGCAACTTCTTGGCTCTGTGGAGTTACCTCAGAACATCTGCGTGGAGCAAATCTGGTTTTCTGTCTCCGGTTTCTTGGGTCAGCCTGGGACTTTTGTCTGAAGCAATAGAGCAGCCTCAGAACTGCTCTAAGCTGCTCCTGGCTGTAACCAGCTGCCAGAGAGAGTGTAAAAGTAAGGAACTAAATCTCTCTTCTCTAGCTTGGAAGTTTTTCATCAATTAGCAAAACAAAACCCTATCCTACTAAACCTACTCACCACTTGAGTCTCATTTTATGGAAAGAAGTCAAAAAGAGTAGAGTTTTTCTACAAGTAATGTGAAAAAACTCTACTGATGATTTGTGGTATTTTTCTGGCATGATATATGAACAGAATGCTTCAACTTCACTCCTCTTGAGGTTTGGCATGCTGATGAAGTTTGTGTCATGCTAAAAGCTCCACTTTGAATAACTATATTCTAACAAATGCCTTTTTTTGGATGAACTTATGAATACTTGAATAAATATTCATATATCTAGCATTTCATTTGAATTTCTCAGATGAAATTACAAAAAAAGGGCTTGAATTCCTGGTAGATATCCACAGAAATATAATATTACTATCAGTAGAATTAAATGTACATTTTGTCCCACTATTAAAGATACAAATATAGAAGTCATCTAAAAATTATTAAAATTACAAAAAAAAAAATCTAAATAGATACAAATAAAAATATATGTGTCACCAAGCAACTTAATGGGTAAAGTAACCTTTACTCAATACTCAAATACAGGATTCATAACAATTTGTAAAGTGCAAAGGGACTATGAAAACAATGGGTATATTTGCATAATGTGCAGCGCTATAGCACATCATTGCTGCTGGGAATCATTGATAAAGAGAAAGAAGGAAAATGACTGCTTTTTCCTCTAAAGAGCAAGCTTCTATTCTAGTTGAAATATATCAGATTTAACAAGAATTAAGGTGATAATATTGAAGGAAAATACTCTATGGTCAGGTTGACAATCCTCAAACTGAAAGGAGACAAGCTTGACAACAGTTTTAAAACATTTCAGTAGTAGTAATGCCTTTTTTATAAAATAAATGCATATTATAGAGCTACAAATGAACACAAAGCAGCAATTTAAGTTTCTGAAACTAGTTATCACACAGTCACTGAAGTCACCAGTCTCAACATATCACTAAATTCTACTATAATCTGTTATGATTATGAGTAAAACTGCCAAGTTAAGGAAAACTATTATTCTATTCTGAAGGAATTGCTTTAGTACAGTGCAATTTGGAGTACAAAAAACACACTTGTTTGTATGGTTCAGAAGCCTGTGAGCTGTTTCAGTTGAAATAAGGACAATTTTGCTGTTTTTATTCCATTCCTCAAATGAGACAAACCTTATGTTTGCATTAATTTGGAGTGACTCATATGCCACTTTTGTCCTTCTTCTAGATTGCCTGTATCAAAATAAAACACTGAAAAGTCTTTATTTTCATCTAAGAGACAGAAATCCTCCTCAGAGTTGTCTGATTCCAAGGCAATCTGATTCCAGTCTGAATCTATGACATTATATTTGTGGCCTGTCATTTAAAAGGAAGAAAAACAATGCCAAAATCAAACTTTGATCTTCCTATTTATCAATAATCTGCCATTCTATTTTAATTACTGTTATAAATTCTTTTGAGTATTAGATCTTTCTTAGATCCCATCTGGTGCCTCACTGTCCCTTCTGAGACAGTCTGACTCAGAGCAAGCATCTCTTACCAAATTTACACCCGAAATATGCAATGCTCCAAACCCCTTTAAAACGGTGGATATTTCACAACACCTGAAGAAGGTTTCTGTTTTGCTCAAGGAACTAAAGTAATTTTTCGAAGGCCTGATGTTCCCCCATTTCTGTAACACCACCAGTACTGATCAAGTATAGAGCTCCAAAAGAGAATAAATCTTGCAAAATCTATGAGAATAACTTTCAGAATTCTTAGTCATTAGTAAATCTGCAATTATATGTCTGCTGCGTGCTGTTTAACACACACTCTTCCTGCAGGCATACCTGTAGGTGCTTCTGAATGTCTCCCCTCACTCCAGAAAGAGGAGGCTGCATTTTCCAAAATACCCTGGATTCAGAAAGTCTTCTGAGTATAATGAGAATATTGAATATAATGTAGGCTGCTGAACACTCTAAATCCTTCAAAATCCATTTAGATTTTTAATCAGATTTTTCACTTCTAGCAACAACAATTAAAAATACAACTGTGAGGAAAGTACTTTAATTTTAATTTCTCCTGTGAATAAGCATTATTTCTTCTTAGAGCTATAATTATTTGTATGTATTATTTAGTCAAGGTCTCAAGTGTGCCTGAAGTGCTCCAGATAAATTGTTACTTACAAAATAAAGTTGCTTGATTGATTAATTCTAGTGAGAGAACATGGATAAAAATTCCCATACTTAAAGAAGTACAGAACAAGCTCCAGGTATCTGGAGGAATATTTGCTTTTTTTTCCCCCCCTTTTTTTTTTCTTTTTTCTATTTTTATCAAGAGAAAAAGAATATAAAGGATTTCAATTTATGTGTGACTAGGGAACAGACTGTAAAGAAAGTGGTGAAAGAGACTTTCTTTAGTTTAGACTGTCAGATCAGAAACTTGTAGGTCTCAAGAGCAGAGGATATAATCTCCACCAGTGAAAATCTTAATACTTTGATATATTGTTACAATTTGAATTAATCATTTCGTGAAATAACAACCATGGAGACATTGCAAGAAAAAGGAAAATGTCTGCTGTAGGGAGCAAAAAACTAGAAGAGGTTATAGAGATGAAGCCTCTGAGAAATAACCAGGAAAAGAAATTTTTCATACATTTTTATTTCATAGTAACTATGTTATCTGTTCTGATTTGTAAATCAATTTATATTTTCTTAGAAGAGTAGTACATTTTTTTTAATGTAAAGAAAGCTTTTCCCAAACCTTAATATTTATTTCCTGTTAGAATTAATATAGGACACGCATGGGACATTTCCAAAGCTTCTAACAATATCATCCTGGTTCTTTATATCATCTACTTTTTGCTTTCTTACTTGTTGATTTCTGTCTAAAATAGTTATATAATCTCTTTGCAGAAAGGCATGATGGAAAAGAAATCAAGTCTAGCCTTCTATGTTGGCTTAATGACCATTTAAATATTTCACCTTTCTACATCTATGCCCAATGCCACAAGCACATCTCCTCCCATCCTACCATCAGTTAAACACCACTACCACCAGCAACAAGAAGACTGTGGATGCTGATCAATTACCAGTAACTGGCTGGATTTATACCACAATCTTGAGAACACTTATCCCATGCCAGCGTTTACTCATGTAAATGAATACTCATTTAGATTAGAAATTAGAATTTAAATTAGAAATTTTTCACCCAGAAGATGATTGGGCACTGGGACAGCCTCCAAAGGGAAGTGGTCACAGCACCAAGTCTGACAGAATTCAAGAAAGGTTTTGTCCATGCTCTCAGGCACATGGTGTGGCTCTTAGGGATGGTGCTGTGCATGGGAGTTGGACTGGATGATCCTTGTGGGTCACCTCCAGTTCAACATATTCTGTGATTCTGTAAAGATGGTGTGGGGGAAAAGTTGTCTCCCACAGAGTTTTCTGAGTGTCGATCCCAGTAACAATGCCTTAGGTTACCTGCAGCAGATCCCAAGAAGGGGTGAAGACAAATGATGTGGAGCATCTGCAGTGCTGACTCTGGTGGGTTTTGATCCAAAGCCTGTTGGCACTAACAGAAAGAAATTCATCTTAATGCTAATGGTTTGGCATAGGAGTTACATTATCATCCACCTCAAGCCAGACATCTGGTAAGAGAACAAAATGTCTGCAAAGCGTAGTTCTGAGACCCTAAGGATAAAAATTTTCTACCTGTCCTTTCTTTCTGATTCTCAAATACCAAGATCAAGCTTTCCTGTTCAAAGCAAGAGCTTGCCGTGTTTGTCTTTTCTTTATGCAGTTTGAGAGGGAGTTTCAGGACTGCTTCTTCAGAGAAGATGAAAGTCCTGGTATCTATTTCATATTTGAACACAGTTTGAAATTAGAGACTGATGAAATATCTTTAATATTGGTACCTGTCAAAAATGTGGTGGTATAACTATAATCTTCATTACTGTGATTTATGATCCCTGAATTTTATGCCATTTAAAGTAAAAATAGGAGCCAAACACATACATGTGTGTTTACAGATAACGTATGTTTCTATGTATTACTAAAAAAGACATTTTGAATTAGGTTGTTAATAGTAAATTGTGCAAATATGAAGAAATATCTTGTAAAAAACATACATGCCAATAAAGCTGTATGATTAGCTGATACTAATATGACTAGCTGATAATATTACCCTATCTGATTAATAAAAAATTCCCTATGGCCAGGGTAATTTCAAATTTGTAGTCATTCCAACATCTTTTTTTCTGTTTAATTTTCAGAGGCTGCTGGGGTAACACAGATTTCCTCCTCAGCTCTTTTAGGAAAAAGCAGAAGGGAGGATGGGGCTAATGATTTTATATCTTCTTAAACAAAGACAGAAATCTCTAATGAATGTAATACATAAAATTAAATCTACTCTTGTCTTCAATGTATTAAACTAGCTGTCATAAATTCAACGAAATTTAAACTGCAAACTGCAGCTGAATAATCTTAGGACAAGTCACAAGATGAGTTGTTTATTTCTGTTGGGCTTATTACCACCACTTGACCTAATTATTTTGACACTTCTACAGTAACACTTAGGAATAAAAATAAATTGACAAAAGATGTATTTTTTTTTCCCCCTCAGGGATAAAAGTAGGAGGTAACACTTGTCTAAAAAGGAATCAAAATAATCTATCTTTAAAAACTGTAATATAAATATTTTAATCAAAATTTCTTACCACAGATTGAGTGAAGATCTTTTCTAAAAGATGAGAGGAAAATGTAGGGCCTTCTGAAAAAAAAAGAGATTAAACTTAAAATCTAAACTTTGATTATTTTTATGCCAGATCAGTGTTATATAGATCAAGGGAGTTGAGACTATAAAGCAAAATGGAGAATATGGATTCAGAAAATGTTCATAATAATATTGTTACTAGGAAAAATAATCACAAGTATCTACCTTCTTTTATTAAGATTATAGACAGACGTGTACAAGTAGTGGTTGAGTGAGAGGAAAGGCCCTTTATTTTACCAGCAACATGTCAATTTTTCAAAAGGTGCCAGAGGTTTGGAACTCTCCCACTCCAATCTTCAAACCACTTTTCAGATATGAACAACTGGGCTGCTGTAATGAAGCCTAGGACATTAGTAGGCAGCCAGCATCTTTGTTTTAAGAATATACACACATTTGCATATGTTCTGGTTTTGCAAGGAAAAATGCATTTTTGAAAATGTTCTTCTTACTTTTTTGGGAAGGAAGAAAATTAGCTACTTAAAACACAGTGCTGCCAGGAAAATTTAAAGGGAAGTGAGTTTTTAAAATTATAGACATCTTCTTTAAAGTTATAGACATTTTCTTTAAAGTTATAGACATTCTTTCTTCAGGGAAAGACAGATTTAGGAATAGTTTCCTATTCAGAAGGTGAGATAAAATTACATATATATGTTTTTATATCTATTTAATATGTGTCACTGTTATATCATTCTACTACTATTTCTTTTTTCAAGATAAAGGTTTTGAGTATTGCTCTCCATTTCCTAAATGTCTCATGTAGCATAGGACTCCCATCACACATTTTATTACTTTGACTATAAGTTGAAGCCAAATACAAATTCCTCTGTTTTAAGAAAACACAAAACAAAAAGAGGAAAATAATGTTGATCCTTATACGAAGATTGCACTGGTAGATTTGGAATGATAAGAGTTGAAAAAGAATATAATTTAATTTGTAAGACCTGTCCTTGCCTCTAGCTGACCAGTGTAAGGAACAGCTTGAAAGGTAGCAGCAGACCAAAACCACTGAAACTGGCGTACCCACAAAGATAAGGCTGGCACTGAGTTTTATACCCTTTTGACTTCATTGGATTACTTCCAGAAGCACATACAAAGTCTTTCAGATGCTTTTGTCCAAATATATCCATCTCTGAGGACACTGTCACTGTCACTTCTTTTTTCTTGCTTTGTTGCATGAAAGGGCAGCACCATGAGGAAATGACATTGCCAAACAACAGTGTGAAAAATCCTGCCAAAACCTCTAAGCTTTTAGGATCTCAGTGATTTACCTGTTCTCAAAACCAGCAGGTCAGAACCCCAGACCTCTAACAGGCTCTGCTTCCTCCATGGCTGCCAGGAACCATGCTTTCTCTTCCTGTGTGACTGCTGTCCATTCATGGCTGAAACCTTAAAAAACAGGCATTGAATTAGATCACTGCTAGCAAGGTCAGAAATCTCCTGACAGTCAGATAAACTGAGTAATGCAGCTGATTAACTTCAAAAGCAAATATTCACATCTTGTTCACAGGCAGCAGAGGGTGATGATCCTTTCTCACAAATTCATTTTCTGTAAGAAGAATATTATATATTTGGGTCTTAGGATACTAATTTATTTTGACAAGCTCAGCTTTCTCTCCTGTAGTTTTTTCAAGACAGTGATAAAAAAAATCTGCTTAATTCAATCCTGAAAAGTTCTTTAAAGGGGATTTTATTTTTACATGCTTGATATAAAGTCACCAAAATGTGTTTTAGTGAGAAAGATAAGGCAAGTCTTGCATATTTTATGAAAGTTGCTACAAATCAAATTAAGGTTTTCAAATTATGTCACTGTTTTAAGAGTCAGCTCATACTCTGCTTTTGTTAGTTTAGCCATACTGGTTCTGGCAATTTCTAATAACTTATAGAAAAGTGAAAATCTCGAGTACAACCATGTAATTAGAACAGTATGGTGGTGTGATTCCCCTCCCCTTCTCCCAAGATCCTGCATGCCATGACCTCCCCTTGAATAGGGATGCCTCTCAAGGTTATTCCTTGAGGTTGAGAAATTCCTTGCTGCAGCAGATTCTGTTTTAAAACCTCAGCTAAGTGATATAAGGGATGGATTGCACATATATAATCCTTTAGACATAAACCGTTGACCAAACCTGGGACTAGGAATGGATCCAGTCACACCTAGACTTTGAGAAGGAATTTAGAAAGCAAGGAGGTCCTTTCATCCATTCTGTACCTCATGACTCAATGGGAGAGTCTCCCTGACAATTCTGTCTGACCCTGTCTTCTACACAGTAAACAAACAAGTGTATCTTGCCAGTGTTGTATTTACCATTGAACTTTATTATATTGAAAAAGTATTTTGTTGCTTCCCTCTTACAGGTAAAGTGCCTGGTTCCATCCGTGACAAAAGGAAAAGATGAAGATCTGTGCTATCAACAAAACTTTGCAATTTATGTCAATTTATAAGATAAATGTTGATGCTTTACTTATATATTAATTTTTATTCTTGATAATGTTATTTAAATATCCTAGCACTAGCTATGCAGTCCAGCAAAAACCACAATACCTTACAGAAAAACAGTTAAGGAATTACCATTCCCTTCACTAAATTATGCTTCATTGATAGATCTAGCTTTTAAAATATTACCTCCAGAAAGTTTCCTCTTCTTAGTATAGGAGAACTTAAAGTAAGAAACATCATTTTTTCTGTAGGATTACTATAATGATAAACTATTCTACCTTCATCTTTTTACAACTTAAATGTAAAGGACTGATCCTTTCCCAAACTGAATCTTCCATCAGAGAAGATTTTATTTCTTTATTTAATTCCATCACCCTCACACCTCCAACCATCCGGTGTAAATCTGAACTTGTTTCTTATTCACCAGTCTGAAATTGCATGTTATTCACCAGTAATGAGAATGACTATTCTGTTTCCATGTAAAAATGACATGCAAAACTTTTCTTTCGACTTAATATGTTTTGGAAGACCAAACCAGTCCTGGCAGTTTCTACACACATGGATCTAGGATTTGAGCCTATGAGAATTTCATACTTGGAAGGATTTTAAGGTTTGCATCCTTACAGTAGAATGTCTCCCATCATGTCTTCTAGTTCAGACACTGTTTCCCTGGGATGAGCAGTGTCTGTTGTAGGTGGTTTATTATACAGCAACTCCTCAACTGCCTTCCCGTCTTTCTGCATGCTATTGATAATTTTCTCATGATTTGCTGCAGCAAAAGCCAATGAAAAAAATTATTTTATTAAAACCTGATCCAGCAAAACATCTAAGCTCTGTCACACTGAGCAACATGCAAGCTGCATACACAGGCATGGTGTAATTTGTGCTTTTTGGAAATTTCTTTCCATTGTTTTTCTTTGAATTTCGACATTCCATAAATGTATAATCTGTATCAGTACCTGTGTACATAGCAAATGCCTCTGTTGTTGTGTTAATTTCGACCTAATTTTTAGAACAATTCACCCACTGAGATATGGAGGGTTATTTTGAACAAAAACTCAAATGAAAGCTGCCAGAATTAGGCACACAATGCTGACACACTATAATTTTCTATAGAAGGCTCAAGGAGTTTTTTGGTACTCATTTGCACAATTTTTCCATGGGCTAGGTTTTTAAAATTGGATCTCATTTCTGAAACAAACAAATAACCCTGACAAATACACTCAAAGAAAACAGCAACATCAACAGCAACAAAAATACATTAAAAGATGTGAATCGAACCTCAGAAGCCGGATAACATTCTTGGATAAAGTTCAGAGGGAACTCATACAGCTTTTTCATTGGAAATCAATAAAGATGCATTATTGCATTTTCCTGCAGATAATTTTTAAATGTCTACAACTGCCAAGTCTCTAACTTACTATGAACACAAGAGATAGAAAAAAAGACTTCTAGTAGAACAGATGGTTTATTATTTCATCATTGATCTGCAAATGCACAATTTTAATGAAGCCATTTTTAATTTGCACCAGTAATTCACTAAATCTAACATAAATTCATGTTCTTTAATCTTATAAACTACAGAAGAATTAAATGAAAAGTTCCTATTTTAGTCAGTAAACTTTTACTGCCTTGGATACAACATTTACATTGTGTATTATATCAAATTTAGTCCAATGTATATTTCAAATAAGTTTTGCAGTATATTGTCCTTTTTAAGCTCTTCTCATTGCTAAACACTCAAGAAATTATTCTTTACTAAAATACCATGTTAAACAAAAAAGGAGGCACAAAGGATTGTACAAAATCCTTTAGAAATTCTGCAGCAGTCTCGCATGTCTGATGGACTGAATGCTGAGGACGGAATTTGCATAAGTCCTGTCAAATGGGATAGGAAAAGCACCCTTTTTTTTCCTCAATTACAAGAAGCTAGGCAGTAAAGCACCAGCACTACTCAGATCTTACATTCCTTCCCCATTACTATCACACTGAATTAGCATAACAGAAAAATATATGTGTATCTAAAGAGTAAAAGACTAAGTGCCAAAGGATTGCATCAGATAAGGTGTTACCACATTATTTCTTCCACTCTACAGAGGAAGAAGGAAAAAGACAGCTGCAGCTTTACATGTTAGCAAAGCTGCTGAATTCTATTTGCAAGAATTTCTGTAAAGCACATTGGAAGGATAAAGTATTTTATTATAGCTACTGATAGTATCTCTGCTGCTTCAGTAAAAAGGGCACTTTCTAGCAACAAGAGATGTAGAGAAGATGCTTCACTTTTTTTTCCAACTAGGGCTCTCTAATTCCATTATCCCTGCAAAATGTATTTGACCTAAAGTAAGCATTTGCTAAAAGTTATACGAAAGGAAGATAACACAATGAGATGTTACCATATGGAGGTAGTATTTATTGCCTAATGTGGACTGCCGGACTGCCATCAACTTTCCCCTAACCTGAGTAATGTGGAGCTGGGCTAATGACTAAACCTAGAAAACATGAAGCATCTACTGTAGTACATTAAGAAGCAATGGGTATCGTTGCAGTGTACTGGAATTGCACCACTGAATTAAACTGTTCAAATGGCTCCTGGCATGCCTTTGTCCCTCAAATTGCAGTGCGCCAAGCAATCCCTGGAAGAGCTGGCCAGTAATTGTGGGGCAGAGACCATTAGCAATAGAAAATTTTATGTGGCTACTGGAAAGAGCTATATGGAGAGCTCCTGTTCTCTGTGTGTCTGCAAAATCCTGTTTTGGTTAGGCAGGATTGTTAACTTTATGTCAGCGGTAGTCATGCCAGACTTAGTTTGGCTCCTGCAGAGTCACTTGGGTTTCTGCTTTACTTTACCCACATTTGGAAGAAGTGACTCACTAAAGCAAGTCTGTGGCCTTGCCAGCATGGGGTTTCAGCTGAAATGTAGCACTACACCAGAGTGTCATCTGGGAAGTCCCATGACACTCCTTCTGCCCTAATGGGCACAAAAGATCATTGTGAAAGACTGATTCCCTGGGAGCTGGCCTCAAGGTATTTAAGAGACTGTCTTTTTGTGATGCCAGTTTATTCCTAGCTGCACTTTCTTACTGAAGATCCATGTGGCCCAAAAGCCTTGGAAGCAGTACAGCTGCCCACACACAGCTCTGAACCTCCATTAAACTGGGGGCGTCCTGGCTCTTTCTGGACAACCAACTGCATCATTAAACCATTGAATGTGTTTCCCAATTGAATGTTTCAGGTCTATGAATATATGGGAAAAACCCTTACTCTTTGCTCCCCTGCTTCCTGAGCTTAAGGAGGTTTTAAGTAACATAATGAAAATGTGACCGTGTTCTGGCTATCGCATGGTTTCCTAATCAAAGAGACCATGAGCAGTAGTGAGTGGACTTCTTTTCTCTTCGCCTCACCTGAGAAGTTCAAAACGGATTCAGAAAGAGGTGAAGAAATAATGGCTAATATAATAAGAAGTATTTGTAATTTCTACAGGATAACCCATCAGGAAAACATTAATTAAGTATTTTATAGGTTCGTGAGAATGTCATGGCACAAATGCCTTTAGAATGCCTTTGATGTGATAAATGCAATTTCTTTCTTTAGCGTTAAGAAGTTAAATTAATGGATGTTACGACCTCATTCAGATCACCAGAAAATATCCTAGATACTGAAGTATCTGAAAAAGTATAACTTTTCTAGCTAGAGAATTACAGTGTGCAAATTCAGTTAGGAATTTAAGAGATGGATGTAGTTAATGGAGAAATCTATATGTCCTGAGTATGTATTCAGAGATCCTAAATATAGTGCCTGCGTTTTTTTATGGTGATTGGATCACAGAAATGCAAAGGAAAAGAAGTGACCATGTGAATGTGTGAACTAAATGAAAAATTGTCCATTTGCAACAAACACAAAATTCCAGACAGGGAATGCCCTAACATTAACCAATTTTTTGGTAGGTACTGTCTGCACCTCTTCCTAGTTATTCGCTACTAATAGTCAGCCGTAATTTTCAATTGTTTATAAATCTGGTCTGGCAACTTAGACAAGTTTTTTCTCCTCTCAAAATCATAATAATATTGGTCCTAGCAGAAGGTCTGTCTGATCTTCATGGAGATTTTCAACAAAGAAAAGCAAAGGAATCACCTTTAGGTAGTGATTTTCTTTTTTTTTTTTTTTGGCCATTCCCTGTCATATTAATAAAACATTTTCCAGGAAAATAAAAAGAGGTTTTACTGTAAAGAAAATACTTTTAATAGACTCTACATATGCAGAGCAAGATATTTTTGCATATTTATTCATTTTGTAATTTAAAATTAGGCTCATTATAGTCGCCTTGCAGGCTACATGAAACTAGGATGCTGGCAAACTTCAGTAGAGTATTCAAATGATCTCTGCACCCTTTTCTCTGCCCTCACAAAGGGTTTATGGAGGACATAAACCAAACCAGTGATGTAGAACCGTGTGTATTTGAGGTGTCTCTTTGCTGGATTTAGGGTGATGCACAAGAAGTTTCCAGCTGTAGAAGGAGGAAGAAAACACATGGAGAAACTGAGAATCATTAGCAATCACTGGAGGAAGGAAAAAGGCATATACATGCTCATTAATCATATCCACACAGCTGTTTTGCCAATATTTCTGCTGTACATAGAAGAGCTCTGAGTTGTCCACTCACTCTGGATTAAGGACTTTTGTTAGATCTGTTTTGTTACTGAGTGTCTTTAATTTTAAAAAGAAAGCAGACAAAAATAAATTCTAAAAAGTTATTAGTGATTAAAAAAATTATTTTCCAGTCTTATTATATAGGTAGAGACAATATTATTAATCCTCTAAACTTCACAATTACTTTCATGTCTTCACCATAGGTTTCTTGAACTTCTTATCTATATTCTTGAGCGTCTAAGTGAAAGATTTTCAGTCTTTAGTCTGTATGACCATAAGAGGTATGTTTGAAAGACTTTGCCAAACTTAGTTCATCAGGTTATTTCATTTAACAATTCAAGGACTTTTTGTTGGATTTTTTGTGGAGGTTATTTACATATCACAAAGTAAATCCATTTTCTCACAATGGTTTTATTTTGGAATAATAGGTTGACACAACACAGAAATGCAGTTTTCTGTGGCATATTATGTAGTATATGGATTGTGAAAGAGCCAGACAAAGTAGTGGGTCCTTAAAAGTTCCTTATATCTCAGTGATTTTGTACAAGATCCTTTATACTGTAATAGGGCTTTACATGTGGAAGAGATCATGAGAAATTTGAACAGGATTTTTTTCTTAAGTATATAAACTTGATCAAATTCTTGACAATGACAGGCCTATCAAAGGACTACAGCCTCCAGCTGGGCAGCATATCCCAGCCAGCCCCACAGCAGACTGATCTTTAGGCAATTTCCTTGGATGCCAATACAAGCAATGTTAGAGCCAGTGCTTTCCATGGTGCAGCCAGCCAAGCATCCAGATGTCGTTGCTAGAAAAATGTATATCACAGCAGAGCACCTGGATTTTGCAGCTGTAATGTTCCATGTTTAGTTTGCAGTTAAACCTTCTCAAAGTATCTGAAATGAATACTGGGAATAAGAAAGACAAAAGAGGTTAATTTGGAGCAGTAGCAGAAAGCAAATGTAGGAATAGAAGTGCAAAGTATTTTCCATGTGGCAAAACCTTTTTTTAATGACAAGTCATATCTAATTGAGTGGAATTACTTTCTTAGAGTACCTATCAACAGAATAGAAACCTCAAAGTACCCAGCTATAATGACAAAGGTGCATTTTCCAGAGGAGATCTGATTTTGTAACTAGTACAGAGTTCAGTGTTGCAGTTTGAAAAACACGATGTGTATGGGTGCCTGCTAGAAAATCGAGCTGAAATTCTTTAGTATAGCAACATTACTTGTTAGAATTTCAGCTGTGGGAAAACTTAAAACCTTAATGGTACAATATTTGAAAAAATTAACTAGTCCTTTTAAAATCTTCTGCAATTGAACATTCTTCAGGTTTCTCCATAAAATATTGTGTACTTTCTACAAATGTAGCTCCTTGTCATAAGGTTTCAATGCAAAAGTTTCATGGATTTAGGTCTTATTAAAATAAATTTTAAATTGTCTCATGAACCCAAGGGTGAAACTACTAGAAGATGACATCTCTCCTCTCATCCTTCCAGTCTTAGAAATAGAAATATTGTGAAAGTAAAAAGCAGTTACATAATATGTCATAGAACTTTCTCAGCAACAGTTCCTAGAAAAATTACATCAATTTAATGTGAGCTGGAAGGAGATCAATTGGTGAACATTCCCTGAGTTATATCCTGTCACATTCTAACCTACATTTTCCCTTGCTTTCACAAAGTCCCAGGATATTGAACAGATATTAGTGACAGCAGAATTTGTTGCAATGTGACTGGGATTATTAAAATACACTTTACATTTGTGATCTAGTGCAATTGAAATTCATACACTGAAGATGTCAGGCACATGAGAAGTGCTTGGATTTTCTGATAAGTCACTACTCAGAGCTGCTGCCTTTTGCTATAGAAGTATCAATTGGTTTATCCTGTTAAATCAAGGCTCTTCAATGACATATTCATGTATTGTGCAGTAGCATGATGTTCAGAAATATCTATTACGTGCCTAATGGGGTTTTGGATAACAGAAATTGAAAATTAAAAATATCCCTCCAAAATAATGGAAATCTTTGTCACCCCACTTCAGGATAAAAACTAAAAATACAACTTTTATGAGCAAAGGGATTCCCAGAAAAATTTGAGTTTGGAATAACATAAAGAGAAATATTTTGGCTTCCTTCCTGCCCAAAATTCCTGCCAGTTTTACTGGTGGCAAGTGAAATTGCTGAAAGCCTCACTGGCAGAAAAAAAGTACTTCTGGTCCCTATTAGCTCACTACCTCTGTGCAATTAATTTTTATTTTTATGACCAAAAAAAGAGCAAATACTTCAAAATTTCAAAATTTTAAAACTTCAATTTTGTTGACATTTCTCATTGAAAAGTATTCCAACAAAAAATTTCTGAGTAGTTTTAGCCCCGGCATAATAAATACCAGTCAAACACTTTTTGATTTAATATTAATTTAATCAGCATATTATACATCATAGCATCTATATCACACTCTTTCACATCTCAAAATTCATTTTGTATAAAAGATGAAGGGATACAATAAATAATACAAGTACAAGAATTTAAATATTCTTGACAAAGATGATTAGACTTTCTGTTTACTAAGCAAACATAATTTCCATTTTACAAATGGGGAAATAAATTCATGTGGGTTACTCATCTCAGCAAGATCACACACAAATTCTGCAGAAGATGATCCTTTAACCTAAGCTTTCCTCATTTTTAGTTTCCCATGTTATCTAGTGCATAGTTCACCTTCTTTGTTTTGGCATGGATTAGATCGCTTATAATAAGCTTCTTGTAGGACAAGTGATACAAAGGTGCATCTGAGAGCAACATGAGAGAGTCTCTAGTGCCGTCCTGTAAAAACTGTGCCATATATAAATGAATGTTATGACCAAATGTGTCTTCTATGCAATTTGACATCTATTTTTATTGGGCTTGGACATATTTATTGCTAATAAGTTTATCTATAGTATCTAATGCTCCTACTCAGGCAATTATTATGTATTTCTCTGTAGAGTTGTTTCTTAAAATAATTTAGTTTTTAAATACGATTTATCGTTTTGGAAAACTGGTTGTTACAGACAGATTGAATTGACTGGAGAACCCCAGGAGCCATGAATGTTGAAAACTAAAAATGCCTCAGAAATTTCTTTCAATTTCATCTTGATCACAAAATTCATCAGTTTCATGACTTGGTTTATTTCATATTAACTTAGTACCCTGTAGAGCGCTATTTCCAAGGCAAAGCACAATGAAATTTACAGAACCGCAGATACTTTCTTAACTGCAAGATCTAGGAAAGACAGCACTTCAGAAGAGCAGGCAGGGGTTTAGAAGCTGAAAAGTTAATGAAAAAGCTGACCAAAAATTTGGCTTTCAAGTTGCTGCCTCCTTCTCAGAACACTAACCTTTTGTTTGGCTTATATGTCAAATCAGACAATAATTGCCTGCTACAATGGGTATGATAATTACCTGCTACAAAACCTGATGGGTTTTTTGCCATTTTTTGCTCACACTGGCTGGTAAGTGCTCTGGATTACCATTACCAGACAGCAGAAGAATTGAGCAGAAACCTACAAGCATAAAAAAAGACCAATTTTTCTTTTTTTTTTTCTTTTTCCAAAGTGAAAAGTGTCAGTTTTTTGTCTTTGAACGCATTTCAGTAATGTTTTTCTACAGCAACAGAGCAGAAAGTGCAAAGGAAAAAACAATTGCAAAATTAGATCAGAGAAGTATCTTGTCTGGTGTTATCACTGTGTATCTGTGTTGGATTTGCTGATGTTGACAGCTCTTTTTTTTTTTGTTTAAAGTATTTACAGCTTATACCATACTGTACGTATTATGCCTGAGGCAGGGTTATTTTAGCTGCTACAGTGATCCTAAAAGTCATAGGACCATGATCTTCATTCATATTTTTCAAAAATCACTTACAATTGATAGTCTTCTTTCTCAAGATAGATATTTTTTATCTGTGTTTTGTAGCATGAAGTAAAATTGAGTCCTGTATGTCTCTGGAAGCTCAGCAAGGATGCTTACCTCTGTGAGTGATGCTGCTTGCTTCACAAACTCAATTGTTTAAACACAGTAGGCATTCTGGATAGGGATTTTATTTTGAAGCTGCATCATCAACCACCATTACAACTTTGTCATTTCAATTTTTATATTCCTGGTTTAGAACAAAGCACAGCTAACATTTAAATATAAGTTTTTTAACTTTCAGGAAGCCCCAAGTATATCACCACAGTGGCTAGTGTGTATTCTGCTCCTATGAGTTTTGCAAATGCTACAGCAGCAATAGAGCACAGTTAAAGATTATAGCTTTGAAAATCCATTATTAATAGCATTTAGGCATTCTTCTAGCAAGACCCAATCACTGAATGAGCAGTCTTGCGCCTGCCAAACTTTAGGACCTTGAGGCTCTTCATGTGTTAGGAGCAAATTAATTCATGCTTATTATACACTACCATTGTTTGTTCCATTATCCATCTACAATCTTGTGTTTAACCCATACCCAAGCAGTTCAGTGAAAGCCACTCTAATGTAGGACAATCTTGTGACTGTACTGATTGTGGTATCCAATGAATGATGCTTCCACGTGGGATCATTATAAAGTCCAGAGTATACTGCCCTGTTCTTCCAGGGAGGAAAATCCTACATTTACATGTAGATTTAGCTAGCACACTTGAAGCTTTGTCTTTCCTATTTGGTTATGTTGTGATGCCATAAGACTGACATTAAGTAGACAAAATGGCAAGGGTTTGCCATTTTATCAATCAACTAAAATGAACAGTTTGCCAATCAACTAAAAAAACAGATGAGTTTTGCTCTCAGGCCAAATTCAGGTTGTTTACAAGGAAAATCAGACACAAAAGATGTTAAATCCTCAAAATCAGTATGAAGAATCTCTGTAACAGCAATACTGAAAGACTGCTAAAGAGATTTTACCTCACTTTTTGGACAACTTCTCCTCCCTGAAACAGGATATTCCTTTTTTTTTTTTCTTTTTTCCTCAAAGTCAGCTTTCCATAAGCCTAGAAGACGTTGTTTTGCACATCTTCACAAGGCAAACCAAACCACCCTATGTGCTCCACCACCTCATAAAGGCAGAAGCAAGACAACTAAAATCAGAGAAACAAAAATCTAAATGTGGCTGAATACTTCAGAAATCTTTTAAGACATTTTCTTAGAAGATATTACCCTCTTTTTCCTCTTTGCCACTGACAAACATGATGAATATTTAATGTATTGCACATGAAATGTTAAATAAAGTTTAATTCACATCTTCCTTTAAGATAACCCAGAGGCTCTTCGATTCTATGAACACTGTTGCCTGCTAATTCCAAAAATTCTGAATACAATTTTAAAGGCCTATCAAATGAAAAAGGATGAATGTTCACATCAGGAATGAAGAGATTCATATTTAAAATGTGTGCATTTCAAAATGCTTTTTTCAATCTACTTCATAGGCTGAGAAGTACAAAATAGAAAATGGTACTAATGGAGCTTCAGGTTTTCAGAGCTTTCCCTGAATAAATCTCCAGCTAAAATGAAAGCTACTCTCAGTAAGTACCTGCAGTGCACATAATGTTTAACAGGATTAAGGAATAGAAGTTGAAAGGTGTATAGAAAGTGCCTAATCACAGAAATCTATGTGTGCCCAGATTGTTCTTTCTCATACTTTTTAAGCTTTTCAGAATAGAAATGAGAACAAAATATAAAAATGTCAGACCTTTTCTTCCTAGATTCCTTACTTGAATGGGGCTTCTTTATACATTCTGTATAAAGAAGTGTTTCCCAGGAGGTGTCCAGGATCATTTGTACAAAACAGAATGGTTTTGCTGTATTGAGAAACTTTTTTTATGATTATGAAAATGAAATGAGTTCAGGAAAACACATATCCTGTGCAAAATGCTTAAGGCTCATAGAAACATTATTATTCAATTTTTCTGGAGATGTTCCCCACAAAGGCACTTTACAGCAGGCAGTCCCTTTCGGCAATTTGAAATCACTCTGTGTATAAGAGACCAATCTTGCCCTCACAGATTGTGCTACTGTGCTCTTGCTGCTTTATTCCTTATCACAGAAAGCTGTCTTTCAAAACCTGTGAGAACTTTGGTAAGGTGGATACAGCAATGCTGACAAAAATCTTGGGTTTTGTGCAAATAGAAGTAGCTATATCTGATACTCACACCGACTAAGCTTCTGAATTGCCCCTTGATATATCTAGAGATATTATGTAACCCATATTTAGTAATCTGTGTTATTCTGTGAGATCCTTAAACCTACTGCTACAACAAAATTGCAAATTAACTCCAAATAATATGGCTTGAGAAAAAAAAGTGACTTTTAAAATAGAGCTCAAAGGTAGGATTTTTTTTCCTTCATATCAATCATAAGTTTGCTTGGTAATTGATTCCTGAATCTACCTAGGGTTAACCTAAACACTAAAACATTAATTTAAAACCATTTTTCTTAGTAATAAGTCAACTCTTACTAGCTGAAAGTGGCTTTGCTTCAGGCCTCACATAAATAAAATATAATTAATTGGAGATCTGAGCAGAAATTAAAGCCATACAAAGGGCAGGTTTACAGTTATTTTAATTTGATGTGACATAAACCCGTGTACAGTATACCAGCCGGGAATTGTAAGCAAAAGCATAAGAAAAATCAGAAAAATGGAGTATTTTATATAAGACAATGTCATGGATAATTTTGAGATTAAAATGTCAATAGAAATCAATTGGCAAAATTATTGTTGATTATTTTATTGCAGTAATGTAATTGAAAAGTGACACAATATATCATATAATGCTCCTCACAGTCTCCGTCAGGGTCGTTGAAGAATTATAACAATATATATCAAATTCCATTTTCTCCTACACCAAACGTGTCTTTAAACTTGCAACAGATTCTTTCTATACATTCATACACTCTGAGAATTCTGACTTTACAGTCATGTGTTTTAAACTTTAATAAATTTTAAAAAAACAGGCAGATTTTCATAACCTAATATGTAATTATTATTGAGATTCCTAGAGGCTGGTCAAGAGTTATAAAAAGGGATTGGAATCAGATCAATGAAATGTAAGCTGAATTGTCTGAAGAATACACCTAAGAAAGACAGTTTCACTGGGCATGTTTGTCTGGATAGTGTGAGATACATTTGCAATTTCAGCCTAGGAGGAAAACTACTGTTGAACAGATTCTTTCTGACCGAAATATTCAGCTTTCAGAGTAGCTAGTATTTAGTATTACAATTTGGATCATAAATCATATTGTTTAAAAAAACCTAGTTAATATTTTAATCTGTTCATTGTAAATTTTTGCCCATGCAGATAAAATGAAAGCATGCAAATATTTGATATAATTCAGGAGTGGAAATGTTCAATATGGAGAGACCTAAACAGCTACATACAGTAATGATATAAGAATACCTAAAACAACAATTGAAAAGTGAGGTGATGTATCCTAAGAAAATTATATTGAATTCTTTGCTGTGGAACATTTTCATTATTTTTGCTGAGCCACTGTCTTTTAATAAAGCATATACATAAAAAGGGAAAAAAAAAAAAAAAATCCAGACCAGAATATTCTGTGTGACATTTCTGAACACTTCTGACTTCTGCGGACAGGTAGCAATTTCAGGACACACTCAGCTTTTAGATAGTCTGTAAAAAGTGCTAGATTATAGCATGAAGTAGAATACTGCATTAATTCTGAACCCTGATGAGCATCTTTGGGCTTATAGATAGGTTTACGACATCAGACTACATAAATATGTTTATTACATCAGTAGCCAAGGCGAGTGCCTCTAGTGTTGGCATGATCAGCAGCAGAGCATTCTAGCATGATGTACACAGGGGGTTTCCTGAAACAGGACAATCTCACAGGAGCCATGGGGGCTGCCAGGAGCCACCAGCTAACACAAGATCAGCGGATGAGACCTGCTTGGGGCCAGAAGCAGCAGCAGCCAAGCCCCACACATGCATAGAAGGAGGCCTTAGGGAGCACTAGCTACCAGGAGTGCCAGCCGCGGGGTGGGCCAACAGGGCATGGCATGGCCCTTTGCACAGCGGGGCAGGAGCTGCAGCCCTGCCAGCCCAACCAGTGAGCAAGGCTATCAACTCGGCAGAAAGCCATGGACCTCTCTGCACCCACCAGCACAGGCACAGCTGCAGGGTGTGCCTGGATGTGCTGCCAGGACCAGCTGACAGCACAGTGTGGGGGTGAGCTCGTGCAAAGGAGCTCCTTCGTCCCAGGAGGAGGTGAGCAAGTGAGAGTATAGGGGACAGTGAGAGATAGACCCTACTCCCCGGGGCTCAGCACTGGGATCCGTTCTGTTTAATATCTTTCTATGATAGGGATGAGGGGTTGAATGCACCCTCAGCCAGTTCACAGATGATGCTATGTTGGATGGAAGTGTTGATCTGCTGGAGGGTAGGAAGCCACAACAGAGGGATATGGACAGGCTGGATCAACGGGCCAAGGGCAGTTATATGAGGTTATAAATATGGTTATGTATGAGTACTCTGTTCCGTTCTGGCCCATCAAGACACTGAGGTGCTGGAGCACATCCAGAGAAGGGTAATGAAAGTGGCAAAGAATCTGGAGCACAAATCTCATGAAGAGCAGCTGAGGGAGCTGGGGTTTTTTAGCCTGGAGAAAACCAGCCTGAAGGGAGACCTTAATGTTCTCTACAACCACCTGAAAGGAGGTTGTAGCCGGGTAAGGTAAGGGTCAGTCGTCTCTCCTCCCAAGTAACAAGTGATAGGACGAGAGAAAAGTGCCTCAAGTTGTGCCAGGGAAGGTTTGGCAGAGGCCAGAGAGCAACAAAAGCTGAAAGCTCTGCAGATCTTCTAGCCTTAGTGCCACGAAAGCCATGGGACAGATGAAAACTCAAGGCAAAAACAAGAAGCAGAGGCGAAACAAAGCCCAAGGCAAGAACAAGAGGTAAAACATGGGATGAACACGATGACATGACCTGAGCCTCTGGCGTAAAAGGATGATTAGCCAGGACATCTCTGTCACAAGAGGGAATCAGCAAGGACTTGTTAGTGTTGCTATGGGAATGGGGCAGGGGGGTTTGAGCCAGAAGTAGTAAACTATAAAATGCTGGTAACTTGTATAATAAACTGGCTTTGGATGCAACACCCAGCAGAGTCTGTGCCTCATCAATCTCCACAAAGGTTTAGATTGGATATAATAAAAATTTCTTCACCCAAAGGATGGTTAACTATCAGCTGTTTGTCAAGGCTAGTTCAATGCAGTAATCAAAACCCATATGTACTTTTGAATTAAATCATTAGAGGAATCTCAGAATTTGTGGAGTTGTTTTTTTTTTTTTAATCTAGCCACTGCAGAGTTAATGCTTCCACCATTGTATAGAAATCCAAAATCATCAAAGAGGAAACAGTCCTCACTCCTCTTCAGACATCATGGAAAATAGAGATCTTTCCTCTTTACAGTGTAGGGAAATAAAGTAATTTATGATAGGCAAATGGGCAAACGAGTTCCAGAAAGTTTATTTTACAGTATGTGATTATTAAAGATAAAGCACTTACTTTAAAACCAGATTTAAATAGTGTAACATTTTTCATGGTCTAGAATTAAAAGTTTGAAATGTGAAGACTGCCTAGTTCAGATGATCTAGTAGCAGTAACACAAAATAGTTTGTGAGACAAAGGCCAACAGTTCTGTTTTATGATTCTTTTTATTTAGTCATGTATCTGATTTTTCAACAAGGGCTTAGTTTCCAAAATTGTTACCTGAAAATTTAAATAAAATTTGTGAGAGTTGCTGTTGAAACTGCAGTGTTGCAGACAATTTTTTACTATTAAGGATGCTAAATGAGAAAAGCTGGATTAAGCCCTGCAGGCACATTCTATAATGTTTGTTGAACAGTTTAGATTTAATATGTGAGTTAGCAATAGATACATCACAGCACGCTGGGGACACTTTAAAGAATTGTTATTATTCCTGTTTATTGGTGTGGTTTTTTGGCAGTGTAATGTACTGCACAGTAGAGTAATTGCCTTCAAGAAAACAATAAGTATTAACCCCCAGTGAGGGAATTTTATGGAAAATATGTTGCCTAAAATCAACAGGCAATGATACATATTTCCTTTAGGTTCACTTAGCTATTTTAGTTTTATCACATTTTATCCTTTTTATGCTTGAAGAAATCTTTTGTATTAACTTTGCTACCTGAACAGGGCCAAGCCATAAACTCAGGTAGATTTATTACTTCCTTCACTGTTACATTTATCTGGCTTTTGTTACGGGGAACAGCAAATATACACAAATATCTTATTACCATACTTCCAAGAGGTGCAAGAACATAAAATGGAATTCCTATCATATAATGAAATAAATATGGTGCAATTTAAAAAGCATTTAATTTTTTCAGCAGGAAAAACTAGTTTAAGATGGAGTGCTTGTATCCAACGGGCCGTGTAAGTGGCTCATGGAGAGCTTAAGCAATACTAGTTCCTCATAACCAGTAGTACCCAGGGATATGGAATGACTTGCCTCATAATCTGCTAATTTTAACTTCCCAACACAAATTACCATGTGCCAGCTGGATCGTTTGGAAACCAGGAAAAGGTTGAAGTCATCTACAGAAGTTCCACCTTAACCTCTTTGTTAAGACAACCTCAAAGTATGGTTAGTGACTAAAACTATTTATTAACCAACTTTGCATCATTACTTGAACAAAAGTAAAAAAGTTTAGCATAAAACAAAACAAAATAAAATAAAATAAAATACTTTTTAACAACACAAAATTTCATCAACTGATATTATCAACAGTATTATTTGACAAAAACTAGATTGTCATTTCTAGGAAGGATGATATGCCAAAGAGTATTGAATGCTCCTAAGTATTTTACTAAAGTGCTTAATATTATTATGATGAGTATTACCTAATGGAACTTTACATGGTATTGCTCGCATAATGGTATTTCACCACTATAAATTCACCTCCTAAATTCCTTCCTATCTGTCAGAGGATGCTTCCCACATAAAGACTCAGAAAACTCTGGAAGAGTTTAAACTTTGATTTGTTAGCAGGCCACATTAGGTTATTCACAAGTATATTAAATTTGAAGACTGGATATCTGGCAACTAGGTTGTAAAAGAACAAACCAAATAATTGTAAGAAAAGCCGAAAACTTTAATAAGTATCTGACTATCTAGTGAAAAAAAAAAATGGCTTGTTAACACAATACTTATATGAGGCCACTTCAAGAGTGATTTTTGATTAAATTTGATATTGAAAATATGGAAACACATTCAGAGATTAAAAAATAATATACCTAAATAGAGAACATTTGATGATTTAATGGATCTTAGAATTCGGGAAACCATTTGGTCTCACTATCAAGTATCTTAACTCATTATTTAGAAATAGTTTATCCTGAAATGTAAGAGCTTTTAAACGTAGATATTCCTATTTTTATTTTCAAAACTCATTGAAATCAAAGATATTCAAATTTAAAAGATAATAAATGTTAAATTATGGAGGAAAAATCTTTCTTGGGCAGCAAACAAACCAGAATCTTTATATTTTCTTTCCAAAGTGGAACTGGTCATTTTAAAATCTATTTAGTTTTTCAATTATCTTCAGTTTTATTAATATTCATAATAAAAAGGAAAACCCGTAATACCTGGCATAATCTCTGCCTATTTCATGTCATTCTTGCTTTTAATTTTCCTGCTGCTGCTCTGTGAAGGCAAACATGCCCCTTCATATACTGAGGACATCTCTGGAAATTGTCTGGAAGCAACAGAAACATTTTTTTTAATTTTTCCTTCACTGACAGCTACCTGAAGAGGGCGGTGCTCATCACCACATTTTTGATTAACACACTAATACTTCATCTACACAAATATATGCTTCATTGATAATAACTCTAACATACCATTTGCAAGAATCCCCCCAGGAAACAGTTTAAAGGTTTGCCAGTAACTTCAGTTTCTTAGTTTACTTAAAAAAAATAAATTACGCAAGGCTAAATCCAAACCTATAATAACAAAACAATAGTTCAGGATGCACAAAAGAATGTATTAGATTCATTTCTTTTTTAAGTATTTTGGTTAAGACATCAGTTTAGAAGCAGAACTGTGAAGCAGTGGAACAAGCCCAGACTCTTCCATTTTTTTAAATTACTTTTATGGGGTTAACCAAACCTTTTTTTTTTCCTCATGCAAGCAAAAGTTCTTGAAGTGAATAAGTTTAGGACTGTTATGTTACATCCATCTAATTTAAGGAGGTTTTTTTGAAGTGTCATAAAATAGCAGGAATTTAAGAGTTACTCTTTTCTGTTTCGCTTAAGCCATTTCCCCAATTTCTTTAAGTCAAAATCAATAAAAGTGTCTTCACCTATTTTTTAGGATTTAAATGCAATCTGCACTTTTAATTCAGTTGCTTACTCTCACCCAAAAGAAGAGGATAACTGTGTTATAGTAAATCACTCACTTCTGTTAGTTTAGAAAAACAGTAGTTCAGAATCATTTCATTGCACATGCAATGTACAACGGCTGAAAAATGGGTAACTATTGCAGAATACATATCGATTTTGTATGCTCAATAATCCTAGTGTGAAAGTATTTGAATAAGTATTTGCATTAGAAACAATGCAAATATATGTTATTTGCACATGTCCAGAACAATGAAGACACCTCACAAGAAACAGAACTCCTGCTGTCTCTAAACCCAAAGATCCCTAAAATCCAAAACTCAAATGATTAAGCATAAATATTTCCCATAATGCTGCTGATAGCTGCGACTGTTGTTTCATAAAAAAAATAAATACAACACCTTGCTCTAGTACTGCATGTCATCCAGTGCAAAGTAATCTGCTTGGACAGTACCAGGGCATAAAGAAACATGCAATGAATACTAAAATGTGTTCTCTCACATTGAAATACTGTATAAAATTTTCATAGGCAATATAGAATCCAAATGATCAGACAAGTTCATGGTTTGAGCATCTGCCAAAAGCAGATATTTTAAATTATTCAGAGACTCTTCAGATCTGAGGATAATTTAATGCCTATTTTACATTATTAGCCACCCCACAATCTGCCATCCTGTTGCCACTCTTTTTGAAAGGTTCCTTACTTAGATTGTTTTTATTCACTAAAACTTTTAGCTCGGCTGCAAATGCTGCTGTCAGTATTTGCTATTTCCCTGTTATCCAAATCCTCAAGTTCTTCAGCTGCAGAGTGGGTGAACAGGGAAGGCATTGGGGATGAAATAAAACGTAATTAAATAAATAATAAAGGAAATAAATTTAAATATATAATACTGTCATATAATAAAGATGTGTTGTATAGTGCAGTAGGAATATATATGCATTGTGAATTACAGTGACTAAAGCAGACAAGGTAAGATGACATGAGGCTAACTAAGTGTGATCACATCTTTCAGTCACTTTTACCTAATGACAAATGAGAAAGGATGAAAATAATGTTTGTATGTTGAGATTGCCATGTGATTCTATAGAAATACGTTTATGAAAAATTTGGACCAGAGGTACACAAAGAAAACATGATAGAGACTTAGTGGTAAATAATGCCGAAAAATTTAAGGCAACAGTAAATGGAATAATATTCATTGGAATGTCATTTTTTAAAGAGAATACTTAATTCCCCTCATGGTGTTTATGAGTTGAGAGTCCTCAACAAAAGCACTCAGCATGGACAGATCATAAACAAGATGAAAAGCTGGAAAAAAATCCGGATTAATCACACAAATTATCTATATTCTTTGAATGAAGAGAATAAAACCTACATTCATTTAAAAATGACCCACTAATGAATTGGAAATAATTTCATTACAGATTCAGAATCTACAATAGCATTTTATTACTAAAATCTCCTGTGATTATCTTCCCTAGAGGAGTGAGAAAGATTTGGCAAGTGGAAGATAATCAAGAATAATACTGAAAAGAGGTAAAAGGGTCACTGCTTGAAAAATTAAAATAGCTCAAATTTCTTATTCAATTCTGTGAATGTGTGAACAACACTGGAATTAGCACAGCCAGAGAGTTTCTGATTCTCCAAGGGCTAGACTGGACTTGTGTTCTACAGTAATCTTGCTTTGTATCTATTCTGTCTGGATATAAAGCTTAAAAAAGTGAGATCTCTTCAGTTAAAAGTGGTTAGTTACCTGAATCATGATCTTATGTTAGAGTACCTTATCAGTATGGAATGAATGGCTGTACTAGAAAAATCTGCTACTTTCAGTGTAATTTATACATACAGCATCAATACAGAAACAAGAAACATCCTGCAGCTTTGCAGCAGTTGAAACCAAGATGTTATAAGACCATTTTAATGAATACAATTGTTCACAGATATCGACCCCATCAGATTAATGATGGGTTCACAGGGTCCACTTTTTGTCAAAGTATATGAGTAAAATGAGCTGATGAACTGATAGAGACCCTACATGATGCTGACTGCATCAAAACAAATAAAATACCACACGATACTTTTATGGCCCCAATATGTGCTCAAGGACACTGTCGAGTTCTTACATATTCTAAATTGCTCCTTTTCATTATGCCTTCTTCTGTGGATTACCAGAATTTTGTTAGAATCACTTCTCAATTCTGTTTATTTTCACTTAATATATTTACCTGAATGTATAAGATACAGTAAGCGAAATGAATACACATTTTATAAGTTCTTTTGACTTGAATCTTGGAATTTTTTCCCATTTTGAAGACACTTTCTTTATGTTTTGCCAATATATATTTATCCAATCTCTTTTTAGATATCTTCCAGAATGCTGAGAAACTTCCAATTCATGACAGTTCTCTGAACCTCCTCCAGTGTTTCATTGTCTTACTTTTGGAAAGATTCTCCCAACAGCTTGAATCTGTTCTTCATAGAAACCTGTAGCTTTTTGTCTGAGCCATAGCAGATTATTGTTGTTTCTTATTGCAGCATCAGTCACTGGAATATATCCCTCATGTGATTTAAAACAAAAATCACTGATGAAAAGCAATTAACCAGCAATCTCTGAATTATACATACAGAATCAAATTGGGAAGTCACAAAATGTTTGTAAACATCTACAAATTTCATCACTCTTCTATAAGTAATCCCCAGAAATCCTCACCCCCATCTGCTCCCTCACTCGCCAGATATGCTTGGTAATGTGCCCTTCTCCCTACTCTCTTGCAGGAGACCTGGGTTACAAATCCTACCCACCTCTTCCAGAAGTATATTCCCTTACTTGCCTACACCTTTTGTTGGAGATGGAAGGGTGGCTTCTAACTTCATGAACAGTCATGCTGCTCCCCACAACCCACTAATCCACACACCAGTGAAAAAGCACCCCGTGAGGTCATATATACAAACCTGATTCGTGAGTCCCTACTTGTTTTCCTCCTTAGCATCAAATACCTATTTAGATTTAAACTTCTTCTGGCATTCAAAGGAAAGGAATTTCAGACAGACCCAGGAAAATGCTTGCATGGAACCCAGCCTGATTACTGTGCTATTGTGCAATATCCGCTGTCAAATTTCTGTGTTTCTTTTACTTGTCTTTTCAAACTGACTAATTTTCTCAGAAGTCACAACCTACAAAGGCTACTGTGCCTTCACAGAATGGAATTAAATTTGTTTGACCTGTATTGTTTTTTGAAAAATTCAACATGACTCTTCCCAATTTGTTTTTCCCATTTGGTTACAGATAGCTATTTGATTACATTTAAAAATATTTAGCCCCTGTCTTAGGCTGTGTAGAAAATATGATGGCTTCAAAGAGGGGTGATATTTTTCTAGGTCACAGTCAGTAGTTAACAGGAAAGTCTATACTCCTTGAAGTCTAGTTTTATGTGGCATGAAAAGCTGTATGTGTGCACACTATACAATGTTGTGTTCTCTAGGCCATGCTGTATGGTTTCTCACTACTTGAGTAAAATTCTTCAAAGTAATTGAGTTATTTTAGGACAACATGAAGGAACCTTAAACCAGTCTCTTCCCTATGAAAAAGTCACACCCAGAAGTCAGTAGTGTTAGTGTTAGGACTGCACAGAATATTGAAAAATCACAGAAATCTTCTATTGAGCAATGATAAATAAAAGGTATTCTCAAAAGCATAAATCTAAACAGTATATCAGTTGCGTATAGGAGTCCTAACAGCTCTATTTCTTACTAATATTTAACCACCAAGACACCTGAAGAAATATTTAGGATTAGGAAACATATTTTAGCTAATAACAAGGGAAATAATTAAGTTGAATGGTGGAACACATTTACAGACAGTGAGATCCACTCGTGTAGACTCTCTGAATGAGTCCTGCAGGAGCACCTGCGTCTTTAGGAACTTAAAACTGGAGAGGACAAAGCATTGCAAACTGTCTTTAGGGAAAAATTTTTCATTAGTAGTAAGATGAACTGCATGATACTTTGATAGAATTCTCCCATCTATGATTCAAATTATCCTAAAAATACTCCCTTCAGGTATCAAGTAGATATAAAATATCACCAAGAGTTGAAGTGCATTTGTATATACCATGCAGAAACTTAGTTTCTCTTGGCTTACATTTTATTCTATTTTATATAAAGACTTCTTATTTTACAATCTATCTATGAAGACAAGTCTGCAGGTTTTTTATCTAATTCAATCCAATAAATTCTTCTTTCCTTGTCAGATTAATAATTTTTCATTTTGAACTCTCCATTAAACTTTGTTGTTACTTAGAAAATAGAATCTGAGTTTATGACCAAGGCAAGTTTGTAATTCAAGATAACAAGACTCACTTTTCCAGTAGAGCATTGTATTAATGTTTTTATTAGCTTTTCCAAGTGTTTGGCAACAGACCAGGGAGCACTTCTATCTAAATGATAATTTCTGGCACTCAGACAGTTTTTCCCATTGTCTTTAAAACAATCATTATAAGCAGAGTGCAAGATGAAAACAAAGTTGTTTAGGTGATAGAAATAGCTACCAACTCATATTTATAAATTAAAGATTTTCTTTTTTGTTCTGAACTACACCAATGAGCCAGAGCATAACAGAGTATTTTAAGATAATTTATTAATCTGAAATGTGGATTTAATTGCCTGTCTATAAAGCACTTTACAAAGACTCTTTCACTCAAGAATCTGAAAGTAACATTATCAGCAGCAGAGATGGCAGCAATGCACACATGAGGTTAACATAATAGACTAGGTTGACTTGAAAGAAGTATTGCTTTAGGACTGGTCACTGAAACATACACTCCTACATGTTATGACATAATTGCATTCATGCAGCTGGACAGATTTTCTTATCATTAGCCCTTGTTTACAATTGTAATAAATTTTCCTTCTCTCAGCCAAATCTCACAACACATGGAAAGACTACAGGTATTGCTTATAACCTCACTGGAAAAAATAACTACCATAGAGCAACAAAAATCTTGCCAATTAGAATTAATTAAAAATAAAAATTAAATATTTTTAAAGGGGATATCTTTTTGGCAGCTTGATAGGATATCCTGTTATTCAGAAGTAACTTATTGTAGTAAATGAAATAAATTATAATCTTTGTAATTAGATGGGGATTTCTGAAATTCTGAAAACTACTTTTTCAACTTAAGGATCTTAAAACCATATATGCCTCCTTTCAGAGGGGAAAAAATATTCCACAAAAAGCAGGGCATAGTGCAGAGCGAAGGGAGAACCTTTTCAGTTGCTATACCAGCTCTCACTGTGTTGCATGGGACCTAAAGATGGAGGGATTCTCACACACATGAAAGACAGGAGAAAAGACAGTCCTACACCTTGTTCTATCACTAGGGGTACTTTCCTGTAGAAGGCCTGTGGCTTTATATATACCAGGAGCTGAAAGTGGCCTCTCCTCATCTGCTCTGCCATCATTAGGTAGGCAACAGATCCATGACTCCTTCTTGGAGAGGTTGTTATTCTCACAGAAAGTTGTTTACCTTATTTCTGTATCAAGTCTGACCTTCTTTTTTCCACTGCAGCCTTGTATCCTTCCTGGCAAGCAACTCTCAATGCCCACACCATCAGCATCTGTAAAGGACTGAGTTGTATTGAGCTGAACTGACAGTGACAGAAGAAAGTCAGTCCCTTGATCATCCCTACTGACAACTCAGCCTTCTCCTCTCTTTGTGAGCTGCCAGAGAGATTCCCAAATACTGCGCTCAGATTCCCCAACAATCTTGAATCTTTTCTGTTCAGCACTTGTGGCAAACAAACATATTCCCTAGAAACATCAGCTGAAAACATGTCCTTCTCAGTACATTTTTCATAGCCTGTTTTTCATGTATGGCCGTACATGGTTTTGCATGGCAAGGTTTTGGTAGTGGAGGGTCTTTGAGTGTGTCTTCAGGGGCTCTTCTGTGACAAGCCATTGGAAACTTCCCCCATGTCTCACAGAGCCAGTGCCAGATGGCTCCAAGACGGGCCTGCTGGCCAAGGCTGAGCCCATCAGTGACACTGGTAACACCTCTGGGACAAGGTGTTTAAGAAGAGGAAAGATGCTATTGAAACAATTGCAGCCAGAGAAGAAGGGAGGGAGAATATGTGAGAGCAACAGCCCATCGGACAGCAAGGTCAGTGAAGAAGGAGAAGGATGAGGTGCTCCAGGCACCAGGACAGAGATTCCCCTGCATTCCATGATGCAGACTATCGTGAGGCAATTGTCCCACTGTAGCCCATGGAGGTCCATGGGGAAGAAGATATCCACCTGCAGCCCATGAAGGACTCCATGCCACGGCAGGTGGAGGCCCAAAGGGGGCTGTGACACCTTGAGAAGCCTGCAGGTTTGCTGGGCAGGACCTGTAATCCCTGTGGGGGACCCATGCTGGACCAGTGAAGCTACTTTCAAGATTTGGTTTTACTTTTCATTATCCTGCTGTGATTTGGTTGTTAATAAATTCAATTAATTTCCCCTCACTGTACCTGTGTTGACTGTGACGGTGAGTGATCTCTCCCTGTTCTTATCCAAGGAGCCTTTTCTTGCATTTTCTGTCCTCTGTCCAGCTGAGGGAAGGGAGGGACAGAGTGGCTTTGGTGGGCATTTGGATCCCAGCTGGGGTGAACACACCACAGGCCTCTCAGTAGCCCCAATTCCTTGAATTCATACAGTCAGCTACTGTGTCTGTATAGTTTCTGGTAATAGATGTGAACAAGATCATACTTTTTCAGCGCAGTATTTATATTCCATAAACAACCAACATTTTTCCACAGCTAAACAGCTAAATATTCTCTTTATAGTTCTTTCCAGAATATGCTTCCTATTGCACATTCAGTCAGGGACAATAGATTCCTCAGTTTGTTTTTATTTGCTCTGTCCTCTCCTCAGCTTCTGACATTTTTAGTTTTGAAGTTTATATATTAGTTACAAAACCAAGATGTCAAAAATACATTTCAGTGTAGAATATACACAGCTAGAAACATTTCCATTGTTATGGGGGTTTTTTTCCGATGGAAGGAAGAAATGTTTTCAAGATGGGATTAAAAAAACCCAACGACAAACCACTTTTTGACATTAATTTCTACTTTTAGAGAATTTGCAATAAAATCAAAGGAATCATAGAATCACAGAGTGTCTTGGGTTGGCAGGGACGTTAAAGATCAACTCCCCTGCTGTGGGCAGAGACACCTTTAATTGGATCACATTGCTCAGAGCTCCACCCAACCTGGCTTTGAACACTTCCAGGGATGAGACACCCACAACTCTGGGCAGAACAGGTCAGCTATAATTTTTTCCCTCATATAAGAAGAAAAAGATGTTCTACTGTTTTCACATAAGTTTTGTATTTAAGAGAAGTGGAAAAGGAATTTCTTCTGCATTTGAGCACATCCCAGAGCATCTTAACCACATGTATCCCGAGTTTGCTACATGAATATTGCATGGATACACAAGAGTTTTTTAAAAGATTTTTGAGACCTCTGGAAACAGGGCAATTTTGACTTAGAATTTTTTTTACTGGAAGAAAATGAACTGATTCCTTTATTTCAGATAAGTTCCCTATACATTATGCTACCCCAAAAAATTTTACCTACATTGAAGAAAAATATTTTTTTTCTATTCTTTCTCTTCTGTACTACTCTTTCTGACTGTTTGTATTCTGTGCCTCTTTTTCTACCTTCCAGATTTTTTTTTCCACAGGACAATTAGTACCGCTACTAATATATGAACTGGAAAATAGTGTCTCAGTTTTGGAGTCAGTATGCTGGGTTCTTTAGAGATAAGTCTGTGTACATGTTCTGTCATAGGAAATACTATGAAATTATTGTTTCCAGTGGCCCTTGCTAATCTTCAGAACATCCGTTTCTGTCATTACTCCCACATAAAATTCTGCCATGAATAAAGAAATCTATATGATATCTAAGTTATGCAGGAATACTATTCATCTCAGTCTGTTTCTGCGCTTAGTTTTGCGTAGAAACAAAGACAACCACAGTAGAAGGCAGTCAGTGTCCTTGCAGTCTCATTCCATCCAAGATCACAATTGCGTGATTCATTTAGATGTGTGAAGGTAAGCTCTCACAAAAAACTTTCAGATTCTGCTTTGTCACGCTTTTGTGTCTCCCAAAGGAGAGCAAAAATTTAAGCAACCTTATACAAAATCATTCTCTATTACCTCATCTTTAGCCCTCTGATCAGTCCTGTAAATGTTTCATCAATGTCTCTTAACGTTGCCATCTTATCACTGCTCAAAAAACTCATGCTTGATGCACTTTAAGATATCTAATTTGCATTTTTTCCAGATGCAGTGTACTGGTAGCAAATGGTCAACTAATAATCTGAGATTTTTGTCTTCCATCCTTTCCAAATTGTAGGATCTCAGTTTCTAGTAGAAACTGTTCTTAGTCCCCAAGTGTATGACCCTGGCCCTTGTGCTATTGAATTATATTCTAGTTCTACTTTTTCTAGCCTCATTCATATCAATAGGAATGTGCCAAAAATATTTCCCTGTGGAGACTGGGTTTCCTTTTGTGTAATTAACTTTATCAAACACAAGGAAATACTTAAGAAATTTGCTTTCCTTTACATATCAGAATTGATTTGATATCATATTTGTTAATTTCCTCTATGCATAATTTCCTCTATGCAAATGTTGCAAGGGTCAGAGAGGAATTATAACTTTTTGGATTAGTTTAATTATCTAGACTCAAAAAAAAAAATCTATCCTCTCCCCCTCCCCTCAAAAGCCCAGTACTTTCATAAAACACTTATCTGTGGAGTTTTAGGCTACAAAAAAATGTATTCACGTCTGATGTGTTAATTAATGTACTTTATTTCCCTTGTTCTGTGCATCTGTTCACCAAAGAGCAGGAAGAGACCCAGTTTCATTTGATGCCTTAATAACCTAATTTGGGACCAGACAATAAAGATTTTTGCATTCAAATGCATGCTGATATGAAATTAATTTTCAGTTATTGTTATTTAATGAATGACAGTAATAGGGCATTTAGAGGGAAACACAAAACACAGAAAGAGATTTGTGTTTATGTTTACATTATTTGTATGCCTGACTAATTGTTGAACGATAAATTATTTTTCATTCAAGTGATATAACTCTGTTTCTGTAGTCTGAAGCGCAGATGAGGTACTTGTAAATAGTCAGTAGGAACAGTTCCTGTATGCTCTGGAATGATCACTCAGGCGCTTTGCATGCAGTTTGCACGCAGGACCGTAGCAGCAGGGACTGTGCATGCGTGTAAGGGCGCTGGTCAACAGCTGACTGAACATGAGCCAGAGTGTGCCCAGGTGGCCAAGAGGGCCAATGGCATCCTGGCTTGTATCAGCACTAGTGTGGCCAGCAGGACCAGGGAAGTGATTGTGCCCCTGTACTTGGCACTGGTGAGGCTGCACCTCAAGCACTGTGTCCAGCTCTGGGCTACTCACTTCAAGAAGGACGTTCAGGTATTGGAGTGAGTCCAGAGAAGGGCGATGGAGCTGGGAAAGGGTCTGGAGCACAAGCCTTATGAGAAGCAGCTGAGAGACCTGGGGATGTTCAGCCTGGAGAAAAGAAGGCTCAGGGGAGACCCTATCGCTCTCTAAAGCCACCTGAAAGGAGGCTGTAGCCAGGTGGGGGTTGGGCTCTTCTCCCTGGTAACAAGTGACAGTATGAGAGAACATAATCTTAAACTGTGCCAGGGAATGATCAAGTTGGACATTAGGAGGAATTTCTTCAGGGAAGGGGTCATTAGACATTGGAATGAGCTGCCCAGGGAGGTGGTAAGTCACCGTCTCTGGAGGCGTTTAGGAAAAGACTGGATGTGGCACTCAGTACTATGGTCTAGTTGATAAGATGGTGTGAAGTCATATGTGGGACTCAATGATCTCAAAGTTCTTTTCCAACCTAGTTGATTCTGTGATTCTGTGATTCTAATTGGTCAGCTGCCCGTATGAGTTTAGCAGAACAGGTTTTCAGGGATTTTCATCCTACCCAGCCTGAGAAAACTTTGTGAGTGCCCTTCAACACATGGACAGTGACACACCACCCTGTTCAAAGATTCAGTCTGTGCAGAAGCTTCACCTTTATGCAAAGAATTCCATTAAAGTGGAATGCTTGGGTTTGGATTTTTTTTACCGATCTCCTGGAGTGTCTGTGTGGTAAGTCTGGTGCACTTAGCTAGTACCTACTAACCAGTTTTGAGAACGCTTTTCCTCAGTTACAAGTTACTAGAATGTCAAATAAGTACACATACAGTTAATGCAGGTTTTGAATGAAACAGAGAGGACACTACCCTTGTGATCTGGATTCAGGCTGGCCCTCTTATAAGCTACTTTTTCCTAGATATCTTAGGCTGATATTTCTATGTTGAACTGGTCTTGTTTGGGTTTCTTCTTAGTTATTTTTATTTTTATTTTTTTAATCTGGACAAATTTAATGCGATTCAGTGAGGAATCTGGCAGTATATATATGCAAATATATATATGCAAATATATATACCATGGATAAATTATCAGCAAATTCTGGAATTTAGAGCATATCTGAAATAAGATTTTTATTTTTTTTCTTCTAAGAATAGTTTCAGAAATATGTCTTTGAGAGATTAGCTTAATTTACATCATACTTAGGATGGTGCTAGCAGCTGTTAGGAGTGGTCCAGTGTAAATAAAGTTGAGTTGCAGATTGGTAAACAATTGTGACAGAAATTTAAAATTAAAGACTTGAATTTTTACTACCAACAATGATCCATAATAACCCTCTATAAACTTGAAATATTTTGTTGGCTTTTACAAACAACAGAAGTCAACATTAAGTAACTCCTTCACCTGCTCTAAATTGGTAATAATTTGTAACTGCTCTTTCATAGAAGCAGATGATTTGTTAGTATTATCTGTACAGGTGAAATTATACATTTAATGTCCCTTAAGTTCCAAAGCTATAACAGCTTCCATTAAAATAATAGTTTAATATATTGCTTATTTACCACTTGAAAGCATACATACAGGGGAAAATCTACATCAGGGAGTGGAATGCACATAGGACTTACAGCCAGCCATGCTTTGGAAAGTCAGAACAATTTGTAGTAGCATTTCACATAATCCTTAAACTTTTCCTGACCCATGATTCTACATAGTTTTAAGAAGGAAAAAAAAAATTGAAAAAGCTGCTGCACTGACTTGCTAGCACAGTAATCTTTCACTACTACATAATTTGGGAGATAACTCCGTGACAGACAGCCCAAATAGGAAGTAATTAATGTGATAAGTACAGAAATTTTGTCTTTTAAAGCATCTTCTAATGCATTGCCAAAACACTCTTTCTGGACAACATTTTGATAACTGTTGATTCTACTTAATTACTATTTTCAATGGAAAACGTTGTCAATAATGTCAGTAATAAATATAAATATTTCCACCATAAGACATATTTAAGGAGATATTTTGTTGTTGTGGTCACATACCTCTCATTGTTCACCTCATTTCAAGTTACATTGCTGCTTGTTAATAATACCAAAAAATAATGCCAAATGTCCTGGAAGCAAGTCACACAAAGTACAGTTCTCTCAACTGTCCTTTTCTTTCTCTGTTTCTTATATAAATTATTCTTTCTCTTTACTCTTTCTCAGATCAGTTTGATTTTAGAGTGAGTTACCGTATGCAAGAAAAGAAATTTTGTCTTTGTCTCATTGCTCCTCTTTAGGTTCAAGCAGCTTGCAGTTAATTTTGCCATAGTTTGTTTTCCACTTTCAGTCATGATCAGTAATGTTGAAAGTACTGAAATATTAATCATATGAAATCCACGGAGTTCAGCTATATCCTTTTCCCTTGGAAATAATATTTTTTAATTCTTCAGTCCTAAATAAAGAAATACTTACAGGGTTTAGGGGTTTTTGGTTTTTTGGTAAGTTGGGGTTTTTTGTTGGTATACATTCAAGTACCTTACTGCTTTTTATTTACAACTGAGTAAACCCTCTAACAGATGCCAATTCAATTTCCTTAATCTTGCTGTGTTGTAAAAGGTGGTCAAAGTGAAACCTAGAAAGGAAATATAAACATGCTTTCCACTCAAGCTACAATTTAAGCACCCATGTGGTCAATATTTGTTTGTAGATATGTTTTTATGGCTCTTCTCCAAGTCCATTTAAAACTACAAAGAAAGAGAACTTTATCTGCTATAGTCTTATGGAAGAAACCATCAAGTATGTTATTTGCTGACTACATGGATTTAGTACTTGTATCATAGTGGGTGGAAAAAAAAAAACAAAGATCAAGGAATATTTTATATGTAACATGTTAGATCGACACTTTAAACTGGATGCTCTCTCAACAGTGGAATTTGTATAGGGCTTTAATTGCCCACGTAAAAATTCCTCAGATAGCGATATTACCTGAAGGAAAAATCATTCAGGATGATATAAGGTTGAGTCACCAGCCCCACATCAACCTGTCCTCAAGATGGTCCCAGAAGAAGTTCTGTGGTCAATTGCACAGCAAACTCACCAGCCAGTTTCTAAAGTGAAGGAACAAGAACTGTTCCTTGAAAAATATAAAAGTCTTACAGGACTCTATGATTTGGAAAGCCTATTTTTTAGAATAATTAACAGCACATCACTGTTTAAAACTTCATCTCTCCTAGGTGCTTGTGCCATTTGTCAGATGTTGAAAGACTGAATAACTTTTTGCCTGTAGGAAAAGGCACTGCAATGAAATGGCAGTCAGCTGGGCTGTGAGCAGTGATGATACCCATGACACTTGAGGAAAATTTTATAAAGGCTCATGTAGAGACAACACCAACAGAAGATTTCCCCAAAGAGAGATTGAAGACTAATGAATGAACCCTGTATAATTTTTGGAAAGATGTTTCAATAGAAAAAGCAAAGCAATAACACATCTAGAATTACAGAAACAAGGAACCTCTGTAAGAATAACACAATCATGTCCTGCTAGTGACTATGGACATAGCTGGAGACCAAAATTCAGAAGAGGTTGTGTTTTGGGTTTTGTTCTGTATTTTTGGGGAGGGGAGGAGAGGGTTTATTAACATGATCCACTCTGTAAAAAAAAATTAAAGTTCATACATTCTCTGCCCCGTTGTCCCCAAAAATGACAGTTATCCCATGAGGGAAAATAAAGTAAAATAAATAAATGTCTGGAAGGGTATTCAGTAAGGAAATAAAAAAAGAGAAAGAAATCACGCTACAGAATTTGTCAAAATATAAAAGACTGCCTTTGGAGGCCTATCAACATCATACAATGTTCAACAGAGATTCTAAGCAGCAGGCATCCAGAACCCAGGGATATATCTTTAAAGCTGTGTGTTTGCATCCCTCAAGAGAATTCCTCACTCCATTTTTATTATTTCTTTTATTATTAGGGTGTTTTGTTTGCTTCTTGTTTGTAAAAGAAGTCACTATACTTAAAAAGTACACTAATTATCAGAGCAAGATTTCTTCTTTTGGAAGGACAATAGTGAACTGAATATTTAGGAATATTTAGTAGTGGATCAAGGCTTGTGGGGTCAACCAGCACCTTCACAGTAATGAGTTTATTCTTAATAAGTTCATGATTTTCATTATATTGTAAAATTATGTTATTTTTACCCAGATAGAATAAGGAAAAATCCTCAAATTGTGAGTTTTGTTCTTAATTGAGAGAGTATAAATAAATATATTTGCTAAACAGCAGATGCACATTTCAGCATTTACATCTTGATTAGAGTCTTTTTACTGTAAATTTGTACAATAAAGTGTCATAGATTGTGGCTTATATTAATAAACTACATGAAGCATTCTGTAACTCTTTTTGATGTGGGAAAAAAGATTCTCATTCAAACACATATATTTTCACAACAGGAAATGGAGACAAAACACAGTGACAGTGCTCTATATGCAGTGGGGAATCAATGTCAGACTCTCATAATTATATCAACATGAACACAACAGGTACCCTGTGTATCGCTCACCTCTACAAAGCTGCTATTAAAAGTGAATGAACTCCTTAGAACTCCTTAGGAGCTGAGATCTGCTTGGGTGTTCCTTTTATTTTTTTCATTTATCCCAGATTGCTGTATGTCAGTAGCAGAACAGAAATGAGAATGGTGAGCTTGTCAATTGTTCTTCTGTGCAGAAAAAGTGTTCTTATCTGAGTACAGGAAGTGTTACATCAGTAAAAGGTGATGAGGTTGAGGTACACAATAGGGCTTTTTCTTAATTCGGCAAGCACAAAGACAAGAATATTCTACTGACTGCCAGATGATTCCTCTGTGGTATTCTCTGTGAAACAAAGAATGTAATTGTGACAGCTGTTTTAAACTGTAATGCTGGAAATCCAAGAATGGAGGCAAAATTTTGTTCTTATAAGAATGACAGAACTGTAGGGATAGAAACAAACCCTCTACATGTCAAAAGGTAACTACATGTGTCACTGGGAACATTATTCCCTATTTCAAGAACTCTCTGGTTCGATTTTTTCTGCATGGGTGTGCCTTGCTTTAGAAGACTCACTGGGATTCCATGCAGATTTTGTAAAGTCAAAGACTTCATTAAGAAGCCCTTCTTATACCCTGATTAGTACCATTTCAACAGTTTCCCTATCCTTCCCTTCCCAAACAGAGAAGTAAATAGGACATCCCACAGAATTTTTAGTTTAATGATCTCATTTAAAATACTATGCTGAACCTATTTAGTCCATTCCCATTAGGCCTGTATTTGTCCATTTTTGGGCAGATAGAACGAAAATTGAGAACTGGATTTACAGTTATTAATTGCCAATGGTATCAATCATGTTTAGGAACTCTACCTTATGATAGTCTGCATTTCTAAAACTGTGTTTTCATTTTATTATTTAAATATGCATTACTTTAGAATTAAGGTGAAATAAAATTTTCATTTGTTAAATGAAATAGAATTGAATTGTTATTTTAAACTCTGATCGCATATTTTATTTACAGATATGCTGATAAACCCTTTTCAACCTCAATAATCTCCCTCTACAACTAGGCATCATACTAATAGCCTTTTAAGCGATCTTTTATTACGGTGCAGCTCAAGTGGAGCATATGATTTCGTAATTCTGAAATATATTACATAGTTTACTTTTTTTTTGAAGATTATCTTTCACACAGGCTGTCATTGTCTTTACAGCTGTGTACAATGGTATTTTGTGTAGGCAAAGCTTGAGACAGACACTACTTAACAGATTCCGTATTAACATCTGAGTAGACACTATTGTTTACATATTACATGCTTGACCACTGCTATCAATTTGTTATAATGAGAATGCTATTGTTTTGTGAGGGGATTTTACAATTTTTTTGAGGAATAACTCCAAACATTTATCTAGTGTTTTATGATCTAAAGCAAATTCAAGATAACAGACAAAAGACTTTATTTTAAAATTATCTTCAATAGCCTACAGACTACAATTTCAAAATCACCAAATCCATGCTTCAAAGAATGTATCTTTTAAATTAATACTGACCATTAAGTAAATCAGTTGAAAATCATAAAAGAAAGTGCAAGCCGGGCAATCAAATTTGAACATTAATTGTGCTACTTGGACTTACGGGTTTTTCTTACTATGTCCTTCTGAAGAATTATGAATGGTCTGTTATCTTTACTTTTTTCAAATATTGGGAACTTTTTAACTTGTGAACTATTGCAAGTCAGCAAATGGGAAAGAGACAATTTATGGCAGACAGGAGAATTCAGGAACACTTTATTCATTCACTTATTTACATCTTTATTGCATTTCAGACTTGTGTCTTCAAGGCCTTCTCCTACCCTCTTTTTCTTCCCTAGTTCTTTTATGAATGTCTTAAAAGCCCAGATAAAGAAAAGTGTTTCAGTCAAGCTCCACTTAAAGATCAGAACATTCTTAAAGCTGACCCAATTTCATCACAGTTTTCCAAATTCAATAGGTTGTATTTACAAAATTTAAACAGCCAGTAACTAAACAAGAAACAAATTCAACCAATCATAAGCATGTTATTGCAGTCAATGTCCTAAATACTGAAAATGTACAGTATGCAAAGAAATTGTTCCACTCTTAATTTGATTCATATCTCCAGAGATCTGCCTCCACTTAAATACATGAAGGACGGGGGGAAATAGAGGTTTTAAACCAATAGAAAATGACAGGGTTTTTAAACTTCCAGTAAGTTATGGGAGAATATTAATAGGTTTTAAGGCTAATATAGGATTGTAATATTTACAACCTTTCAGCAGATGGAAGTACAGAAAAATCAGTGGGATAGCAAAGCTGAGATGACTGTACAAGACATTTGTTCTGTATTACACAGCAACTGGAAGTAACTCTTTGATTACAGAAGGCACAGAAAACATGATTGAATTAAATCTAGCAATTAAAAATTACATCTCTTCATTTCTTGTAAGTCCTGATCAAGTCAGTATTTCTATGTAATGTAGAGATACTGCAAAGGAATCTGGGAGATATTTGATTCTCTTTTGAGCCTGGAAGAATTTAGTTACTGAGAGTTACACATGGATCAAAATAGTACAGTTAGTGTTTAACAATGGCAAAATGGCTGTTGTCACTTAAATTGACATGGTATAATTGCGGCAAAAATCAAGTTTGTTGACCTCACCACATTTCTGCAGTTTTAAATGGGTTAGAACATACATCTTCCATATTTTTGTTTAGTAGGACAAGTGCAAATTATCCTAGTCCACCTCTGTTAACAAAGTAGCTGACAGGAATGGATATTTTTGAAAATGGGCTTTACTTACAGGGTTTCAGCTTAAAATGTAACTGGTCAAATAGTGTATGTTGACATAAGATCTAAACAATTACCTATGCTTTATGAGTACATTCTCTGTGAAGTGCTTATCTACAGTTTATGCAAAAATCTACTGCCAGTAAGATTTACCTGAAAGCTCCTCAGGAAATCTAAGAAAACAGTATCAACCATAAAGTTTAAAACCCTATTAATACAAGATGGATTGGGATTCTTAGGGAGATATTTCAAAGAGTTGGATATTTCACCCTAATTAGTGTCACTAGCAGAAAAATGCCAAAAGGGCTTTATGATCTACGTAAAGATGCAAACTTATAGCACACGTCATGCAAATGAGATAAAAAAATTGTCCTTGCTTACCTACTTAGAGATCAGAGGAGAAATGGAGTCTGGGAGGGGTTTTGATTTCGATTGTTTTACTTTTTTTGGTTTATGGGGATTATAAAAACATCAAGAAAAAGACAGATACGAGGAAAGTGCTCTAATAGGGAAGAAGTACATCTCAACTTAAAACAAACAAACAAGTGTCCATACCAGACAAAACAGGAAAGATTAAAAACTTCAAGAGGCTTTACAATGAGTGAGAGTAATTTTGCACTATTGTTTAAAACAATTATCAATAGTGTTTCTCTTGTGCAAAATTGAGCACCGATCTGTGGGATCATAGAATCATAGAATGCTAAGGGTTGGAAGGGACCTTAATGATCATGTAGTTCCAGCCCCCTGCCATGGGCAGTGACACCTTCCACTAGACCAGGCCTTATCCAAACTGGCTTTGAATACTGACAGGGCTGGGGCATGCACAGCCTTCCTGGGCAACCCGTTCCAGTGTCTCACCACACTCACAGTAAAGAATTTATTCCTCATATCTAACTCAAATTTCCCCTCTTTCTATTTGTATCCATTACTCCTTGTGCTATCACTACAGTTCCTGACAAAGAATCCCTCTCTGGGCTCCCTGTAGGCCCTCTTTATATACTGGAAGGTTGCTATGAGGTACCCATGCGACCTTCTCCTGTCAGGGCTGAACAGCCCCAGCTTCCTCAGCCTGTCTTTATAGAGAAGGTTCTCCAGCCCTCTTTTCAAATTTGTGGGCCTCCTCTGGACTTGTTCCAACAGTTCCATGTCCTTCTGATGTTAGGGGCACCAGGACTGTATGTAGTACTCCAGGTGTGATCTCACAACATCATGTGGACATTAATCCCCTCTTCCTTTTTGAGTAATGTTAATGCACGGGTGTATTTCTCTTGCTTTACATGATTATTGGAGGTGTTTTAGGGTTTCTTTATCTCAAATATCTCAGTTTTTTCACTTCATTTTAGTGAAAATAAGCACTTGATATAATAACTGGTACATTATATCTTTCAAAGAAGTTCACTCTCCTGAACTGCCCCGCTGCTGAGACTTTGGTGGCATGAGCTGCTTTATACTAGTAATTTTTCCTTGGAAAGAACATATTTGTGTTCCTTAATCCCAGGACATTCAATTAGCTCTTTAATTCCCTTTTAGCTATAAAACATAGTTTATAAGATTTTTTTTTTGTTAAAATCACTCATTTGGCCATGTCTGTACTGCACAAACTCAATGTTATGTTAAAGATTACCTGCAAATCTGTCATATTTACCTAAGGAAGTCAAGGGCATGGGTACAACTGTGGGCCACAATAAAACTGGATTAGCCTGGTAGGTAGTGGCCAGGCTAATTGACTCCATCTGAAGGCAGCGCTAATTATCTGATCCCCAGCAATATGCTGAACTATATTGCTCTCTTACACTTTCTCCAGTTCCTGAGCAACTTCAGTTGGATCCAACTCAAGGCCTTTGTCCTGCAGTGTACATACACCCTGAGGCAAAATGTACAGAGCAGCGACCTCCAGAACTTCTTCATAACCAGCCTTTTCCACTGTCAAGGAACCAGCTATTTCAACATATAGCTAATAATCAGATAAATATAGATTTAGAAACTGCCGTTAAGCAGTTTCTTTCCTAAACATCGGCTGCTCTGCACTGCCAATTTTCAAAATATCCTCTTAGATTTGTAAAAATAAATAAAATATATATTTCACTTTATGATCAAGGACAATGTAATTTTCACCAGTGGAACCATTTTATCTCTATGCTTTCCTTAGTCATATAAAACAAATATGTTGATGGCTTTTTATGTGATCAAATAGACATCAAACTGTTTATGTATTCTTGGGCAGTATTTTGCTGTAGCTTTGTTTTATTTACAGTAAGTTACTCCTGATGTTGTGACATGCTGCTCTCTAATGTCTGTTACCCAAAAATTAAAAATAAAACCAAAAAACTGATTACAAAAAACAGTCTGTGACACAGACTTATTTGAGATCAGAGCCATTTTACTAAGCCTGGGAGAGTTCCCCTAGTCTGTGTACTTCAACCAGATTAATATTAATATAGATATTTTAAATCACCTTTTATACAAGCAATATGCAATTTGACATAAGTAATGTCACTGCACTCCAAAAATGGAGATATGATAATTTTCTGAAATGCTTCCCATATTGTATTAATAAGCTGATAGATTGAGCCTGTTATCTGGCATTACAAATGTTTTCAATACTTTCTAAATCCAGATCAAAAGTCCAATGAAAATATGTCCAGCCCTGAACACCAAGTAAGTAGATCTAATATAAGTAGGTCTAATATAAAAACAGATTCATTAATTCCACTGAGTGTTCACTTTTGGCTGAATCTGTAGTTGCAATTAAATTATTGGAATGAAAATCTAGGTCTTCAGTGCATTGCACTACTGCTTCTCCCAGAGGAGGTTATTTTCTTTGCAAAAAAAAATTAAACTTTTTAAAGTAAAATTTAATGTTCGGTTTACAAAAAATACCCCAGTCAAAACTGGAAGCTCAGAAAATCATGTTATGTCAGAAAGGACAGAAAAAAAATAGTGTATTTTAATAGGTTTACAATTTTAACAGAATAATGTCACTATAACTTTTAATGAAATATCTTTTAGAGATAGTATAAAAGATAAGTGGATAAAATAGAATTAAATGAAACTTGCAGGCTTCATATATTGTCTGTACTACGAGAGAGTTTTGTTAAAATGCTTTCAGCATGTTCCATTTTTTAAAAATTATTTTCAAAAAATTACTTCAATAATTAGTTCATGAAAGTTGCATTGAAAATAATTAATAAAAAGGACACATTTACTTAAAGTTTAAATTAAACTGGTTGTGCAATTCCTTCAATTAGAGAGCATCTTTTATACTGATATTTTTGAGAGAGGCAATTTGTGAGAAAAAAGCCCCTTAGGACAGATAGGCATTCCACTTATCAATCACCCTAGAGCCTGACTGGGGAAATTTCAATATTAGAATTCTGATGTGAAAAATTTTATTCAGAAAAGGCAACTGAGTATTTTACTTTAATAGCGTTTCAGGAAGCATAATGTCATTTCTCTTAGTTAGTAAAGGATCTTGAACTGTAAGCAATATCTAGTATTTATATGTGATCCTAGACTTTTGTCAAGATGTTTTTAATGTTGACAATATAATTATTTTGGCCAAAAAGGTCAAGTACTATCTAAGAACAAATGTTTGCTCTGCTTTTGTGATCTTTACAAGTGCAATTACAGTTACATTTTGAAAAATAGCGTCCAAACACTGTTAAAATCAGTAGAGACAAAAAGGCATATAAAATCTTACATATTATGGATGTATTTTGAGAAATAATAGCTGTGTTTACACATAGATACACTTCTCATTTTCTGACAATATTCTTGACATGACACTCTGATTGATTCTGAGAGGGGTTGCTTGAAAATATCCTAGTGAAACACTTTCAGGCAAATGCATTATTTTTGGGGCCTTTGTTTAAAACATGCAGTAGATTGGGTTTGTTTGGAGGGTCATTTGGTTTGACAGCATGCACGGGGATGCTGCAGTGGGGATACTGCAACATGCATATATCAAACCAGGAGTCCCGTGGAAAGGAAATATATATGGACAGACAGATTCTTGCTAGATGTTTCAGAGATGTTTATTTCTCCAGCCGCATGGCCGGAGCTCTGCCGAGGAACTGTTCCAGTCACCGGACCAAGGGTCCTTCTGCCCGCGCAGGGAACACAAACCAACCAATGGGAACGAGGCTGAGCAGGGACAGGGAAACCCCGTGCCTGTGCCCTCAGGGCCCCTCTCCCAGGGCTACATGGCGGGGGAAGGACCCCAACACCTCACCCGTTTTATTTTAATAAAAGGAGAATGAAAACAACTGGATAAACATAACAAGAACAGTTTCAAGACAAAACAAGCCACCCTCCTGAGTCTTTAAATGTCCAATCAGATTCTGTGGAACATCTTAGGGCTGACAGAAGGGAGACAGAACTCTGAGCATGTTTTGTGGGGAAACTGAGGCAGGAGAGGGTTTAACTTCTTCCCTCCCCCTTTTCATCCCCCGCTCGGCATTGGAAAGGGATTTTTGGGGAAACAACTGGCAAAAGCATGGTTTTGTGAGAGAAACCATGGATGAAAAAACGGATTAGGAATACACTGGGGGTAAGAGGACATAGGGTAAAAGGGAAAGGTGGGATTAGGAAAGGGAGACTGTAGGGGGGGCTTACAATGGAGATATTGTCTAACATGACTACGATTTTTTGCATATATACTGCCTTTCACAGAAACACCATCAGGCCCAGTGACCTGTGATGCTTGTAACCCTTTTCTCCCTAGTACAATTTTAAATTCCACCACCTCTCCATCTCCCAAGCTTGGGATGCATTTTTCAGGGTTATTCTTTTTAATAGCAGTTCTATGCACGAATATGTCTTGCTGGTTGTCACACCTTGTTATAAAACCATAATTTTGCTTAACATTATACCATTTTACTATCCCTAAGACCTTAGGTACTATGATCTTTTCCTTTTTCCGAGTGGCTGCTGTTTTCTGTCTCGCTGCGTCTTTGCTCTCTCCTTCGGTCGCTCCCGTGTTGGAATTGTCGGGGCTGCTGGGGCTTGCGCGCTCTTCCCGGGGTCGCGTTCGGGGCCGCGTGGGCCGGGCCGCGCCGCTCAGTTCTCCGTGCGTCGCCTCCTCTGGTCGCAGCTTCGTTGCCGCTGCCAGGCGCTGTACCCACGTCTCGGCCGGGCCCCCGAGCGATGACCCCCCCGCGCTCTGCTCCAGGGCGCGTTTCGGCTGGGCGCGGCTCCGCTCCACCGCCGCCAGCCGCCGCCCGCGCGCCGCCCCTCTCGGTCGGGCGTTCACGGGGCTCGCTCCACCACGCGCTGCGCGGGGCCGGGCGGGCACCGCCGGGTCCCGCCGCTCCCGCCGCGCCTCGCTCCGCCACCGACACTGCGGCTCGCGTGGCTCCGCCCGTGCGCGGGAACTGCCTCGCTGCTGCTCGCAGAGCGCTCGGCGCACGTGGCCTGGGCCGCACGGTCCCTGCGCCAGGCTTCCCTTCACCAGGACACAGCTGACATTGCTCAACAGTCTCGGTAATTAAATAATATTCACGAAAATATTCTTCCATTGGCATATATTTTGACTCAGAAATTAACTGTGTCCAAACGGTTTTCCAAAAGCCCTTGGTAAGAATTAAATCCCGAGAAACATAGAAAAAGTTCTTAAACAACCATGCCAGGAAGTGTTTCAGTTCTTTTTGAGCTTGAATCAAGCTAAAATTTACAAATCGTTGTTCAAGAATCATTTTAAGTTTAAGATAAATGTCCATATGCGGCTCTGAGAGCCAAGAGTCTTCCCACGGTTCCTCCATAGTTTAGATACGGAATAGCAAAGCAAAACCAAGAAGAGGAATCCAAAGTTTCCAGGGTTTACTCACACAAATCAGTCGCTTAGGGATCGGGGATCGTTCTGCTCACAATTCTCTACCATTATGTTGCAGTGGGGATACTGCAACATGCATATATCAAACCAGGAGTCCCGTGGAAAGGAAATATATATGGACAGGCAGATTCTTGATAGCTGTTTCAGAGGTGTTTATTTCTCCAGCTGCATGGCCGGGGCTCTGCCGAGGAACTGTTCCAGTCACCAGACCAAGGGTCCTTCTGCCCGCGCAGGGAACACAAACCAACCAATGGGGACGAGGCTGAGCAGGGGCAGGGAAATCCCGTGTCTGTCCCCTCAGGGCCCCTCTCCCAGGGCTACATGGCAGGGGAGGGACCCCAACACGGGGAAGAAGCTTTCATGGCATTTGAAGAAGCACAAGCACTTGGGTTTTCAGCAGGTTTACTCAAAGACCATAAACCAACTGTGTATCTGCCTCTCTCTCCACTGAAAAAAAAATTCTCTTCACTGAAAAAGATATTCTTGCAGTTTCATTGCCACTAAAGCAGCCAGGAGGATGTATTTCAATGAAGAACTTATGCTTCAAGATTGCCAGAGGCTCCAAATTTTGGTCCAGCCTAACTTCAGGAGGGGGCGGGGGGGTGGGGGAAGCCAAATCTGAAAACATGGAAATATAAAACTTTCAAAAAAACTTTCATTTGGTCCAAATTCTTCAAAAAGCAATATTTTTTTTTTCCAATTTTTTTGCATTTTATGGATTAAGACCATGGAACCTGTTCCAAAGTCTGTGATCATCAGCAATGGTGGGACTTTAACTGACATCATTACATTTTGTAGTAGTTTCCCAAGCTGCTCCAAATTTTGTAGTAGTCTCCCAAACTGCAATGTGGAAATATTCCCTTGAAATAGGACTATCTGTATGTCCATAAGAAAAGCTACTCAGTTTTCAACAAAAAAATAACTTGTCATTGGTTCAGTACATGGTTTCAGTACTGGAAAAAAAGTAGGATCCTTGATAGATATGTGCAGTAGAATTAGATGCAAAAAAAGTAGGATTTTTTCCTCATGTGCTCTAGTTTCCTACTGTAAGGACTATATATACATTTATTCTTTTTCAGTCTGAACTTCTTTGGTCTTGGATACAGGTAAGCACCCCAATGATGGGAATTGATGTAGATACTATGGCTGATACCACTATGGAGGTTCGTGGATCATCAGCCTACTCTAAAAGTGCTTTTAATACCTCCATAGAGGAAGGTGGTAAGAAAAATTTTCCACAATATCTCACATACAGAGGAAGTGCAAAATATCATTTTACATACAGCAGATGGCTAAAGAAAACAGCCCTTTAGATATACATGACAGTAGAAATCTTTCTGCCTCCTTTTTTCTAAAAAAAATTAAGGAAAAAATAACATCTGATTCTTTCTTAAAATGCTATCTGGCTTAATACATTGCAAGTACAGTGAAGCAAAATACCCAAAAGTTAAATTCTTAGCTTGTTTTCTTTATAACCATGTGGGTTGCTTTTCCATGAAATCAACAATTCTGCTTAAGTGGTTTTCGACAATTTCACTTCTGTATGTATTCATGCTGTGACCAGAGTTCAGGGACTCAAGGTATCCCTGAAACTAGCACTCAAGCAGAAACCCTCTCTCACACTAATTTACTCTGTACATGTCACTTCCCACTGTCCTCTTTCTTTTTTTGGCTTGAGAAACCCATAACTTATTATCTTTGGCAATTGCTCAGGAACCATAAGTAAAGCATCTATTCCAGGCCTGTCCCTTGGTATTTGAAATTTACATGTTATTCCCAATCTTTCCATTACTGCTCAGAACACTTCCCAAAATAGGAGTAATGTATAAATCATCAAAAACCAAAGATAGACCCAAAGCACCATCAAACATTTTTCTTTTTCCCTGAGTTTTAGGGTTGAAATGTCTTAAGATAACAGCTATAATTGGGTCCTCAGAATGAAGCGTCTCTCCAAATGCAACTAGGACTAGGAGTCTCACATTAGGCTGAACTTACTAGGGTAGAGAAGTCCTGATCTTGTACACATAAAGGGCTGTTTGGATGCAAATCCTGTGGAATATACTACACTACTTGATAGTTTTATTTAAATTAAAATTTGGAAATAGGATAAAAACCAAGACATTGATGGTGGAGAGTGGATGTTCAGACCAGATGACCTTTAGAGGTCATCTTTAATCTCAAGTGTTCAGTAATTTAATATTGAAACGTATAGGATTTACCAGTGGATGTTTCTAAGTGCTGTTTCTAACCCTAATAATTTTGTGCAACAGAAGTGAGTCACAAAGTAGAGATACATATAAAATAAAGATATGTACAACAGCACCTTTCCTGTTATGTCAAGATCAAATGGAGAGGCCCTCCAGCTGTAGCTATGGCTCGTAAGATTTGTCAAAATCTATAATAAAAAAAATATTTAAAAAAAAAATTACTTTAAAAAAATGGTCTTCAGTTAGTTGTAAGTGTTTATGAATTTCTAAATACCTCCCTCTGGTCACACTATTATACATTTGAACTTTATTCCCATCAAAAAGATGTGAGCAAATCATCCACATTTTGAAAGAGCCCATTATACTTTATTACAGTACAAAAATCTGGATATGACTGAAATATGTGAAGCAGGTCTAATGATCAAGATAAAAGATAATAGGTTTCCAACAACCAATTTTAAATTGTTCATGTATATTTTTATCTGTAGAAATTGTGTCTTCATCACTAACTTTTGATATTTTAACAATTTTACTTTCCATTAATTCAATGTCTTTAAATCTAACCACAACCTGTTGTTAATTAAAATCTCACTGAAAGACCTCATGCAGGCAGGTTTTCATCAGGCCTAAGACAATCTCATGAGTTACATTGGCTCACTCGAGTGCAGTAATTGTCCCAGTTTTCTGATTTGATTGAATCTGTTGAGTTAATTGTGTATTTCTACTTTTGACTGACACAACAGAATTGCTTTTCTTTGAAACTTAGGGACATGATGCTGTGCATAAACTGGAATGGCTGATGTCTGCACATTGTGCTTCAGCTGGTGTGACAAGTTCTGGTTCTGCTACTGTGTACAGTCATCCCTCTGCCTGTTACACTGGTCACAATGATATTCTTGGGAATCACAGCAGACAAGGACAAAAATGTGTGGGAGTTTTTAAAAGATCTTGTGACACCCTTGATTCTATTGCATATGTATAATTATTGGCAAAATGTTGCATCAGCCAAACGTGAGAACAAAGCGTCGGCAATAAACAAGAACAGTTTAGGATGATCAGACTATTTATACAGTGTTCTCCTAGTCCATTGTGTGCAGGTCTGCTTCAAGAGGGAAATGAGGCAGAAAACACGGGTGCACAGGCTGTGCCTCCGCTATCAGAATGTGGCCCCACAGGGCCTGAGCACTGCCAGCAGAGCTGGGGGCTGGCAATAGTGTTTAATGACAGCCACAGGAAGGGTGAAGGGGTAAATCAAGTCCATTATTCCTTCAGGGTCCGAACTGGGAGCCCAATGAGCAGGAGCTGGAGAGAGGATTGTGGCTGATGCAACACAGATAAACCTCCAGGCTGGAGGCAGCAATGCCTCTGCCCAGAGAGGGGCTGAAATGGGGCTTCTGGGACCCTGAGCAGGGTTCAGAGTGCTCAGAGAAATTAGAGCCTCTCTCTTCACTCAAGGCCCTGACAAATATCTGCCCCTGTTTCTTGTGTCTAGAAAGGTTTTATATTCTGCAAATCTGTATTCTTTTCTATTTACTTAAGCAGAAAGTACAGAAGACTATTCTTGGCTTTCTTGGAGCTTACATTTAAACACACAGGAAAAGGTTTTACACCCAGGCTATAGCTGTAAGCATTACTACAGGGTCCCCAGGTAATTGTTTGGGCAAGCTTCTTTCTTAATTATCTTGGTAGGTTGCTGAAAGGCTCTCTTTCTCCTCTGTATGTGCTGTTTCAGCAATAGCTGTTCAACATGCTGATAAAACTTCCTGTGTCCTGTTTACTTTGACTCAGTCTAAGATGAAAAAAGTAGTGTTTTACATAAAGAAAAAAAGTATAAAACCCCTTAAGCTTCAAGTAGACTATAGTTTATCAATTTATTCTCACCAGTGAGACCTGAAGACCTCATTTTTTAATGGAAAACTCATTTGCACATGCTCCTTTGTTGTTAAAATAAGAACAATTTAATAATCATATTAAATGTCAAGAAGTGTATCTGTTATTAAGTTATAGTAGTATTCTAAATTTGCTTTGAATACTTCAAATCCTTAACTAATTAGGTTACAGCAAATTATATATGTAAGCTACCCTTGATTCAGACACATTAACAATGGAAGCACTTTTACTTCAAAAAAGAGGGAATAACTTTTCACATTCCTTGCTAAAAAGGCTCTGCTAGCCAAAGAGATTTCCCAAAAACTGTGAATTTCTCTCATCTTGAACCAATATATTTCAATTATAACGTGGGTTCCGATAATCATATGGTAATAGGTTTGGGGAGGCTTGGAATTTTGTTTTGTTTTCGTTTTTTCTTGCTTGGTTGGTTTTCCTTGGTTGGGTTGGGGTTTTATTGTGTCCCACTTTTACAAATACATAAAATGCAATGAATTTTTCATAGGACCCACAATGAATCTTTCATAGGACCATATCCCCATTAGATAGACACTGCAATACCTGGCAGGAGTTCTTGAATGGTCATTAAAACTGCATCTCTTCAGAATGATCTGTAGGACATAAGATCTCAATCTGCTAAAGAGCATCAATACAAAGATTCAGTGTACACACCTGCATTAAGGGTAGTAGCCCAGGGACCTTTTAAAACACATGAAATTAAATTGATATTTTCAGACACAACTATATTTGACTTATTCTATGTGTCTGGCCTGAACACATAGATGACAGTTCATCTGCTTAAAAGTAGTTCTCTAGAGCCAATTTAGGCACCTGAAGTGTCTCTGAGTTTTCTGCACAGGGTGTATTACATAAAGACATGTCTTTTTGCAGCAACAGCTGAAGATCAAATTGGGTGCCATATTGTGCCTATAGAAAAATTTGCTTAGGTACCTGATATTTTCTTCCTAGATTCCAAGCATGGGACCTCAAAAAGAGATTTCTCTTCCCATCTTTTCCACTGATTTATATTTAAATAAGTAGTAGCTTCATTTTCAATAGTCAGATGAATCCAACAAAGAGGAAGAAATAGGCATCTTGGCATTTAAAGTGTAACACACTAAAATCCAACATATTTTTGCTTTGAAAAGTGTAAATTTATGTTGGCCGTGATGAAATCCACCATCCATTATGTAATTAATTTTCTTAAAGGAGGATACAAATGAGTTGTTAATTCTGCCATTTCAAGTTAATCACTTTCTAGAATTAATGCATTTTAGTTCTTTCAAGAAGTAATTTTTTTGGCCTTATATATTAGATGTTTTGCATCAGTGGCAGCAATCAATCTCACATTCTGATTCTCTTGTAGTTTTTTTATCCTTAACCAGCCTGGCTTCCACACCACTGAAAAGTAGCTGTTCTTTTCCAACTTTCTGAATCTATTGCCTTCTGGGGAGCTAGTATCCGCTTGGCAAAATCACAGTCAGTTATGGTAAGCTTCCACTAGGCCTCAGTGGAATAGTAAATTTGGTAAAACTTCTCTCCCAGAAAAGCAATTTGAAGATTTAGGTGTTCTTCCCTCTAAATATCATTTACACAGTTGAGAATAGTAACTATTAGACCAAATCTGGAGGGACAGGAAAAGAAGACTTTTAATCCCATTAAACAATTATTTTAATGAAAAGTTGTTATGGAAATGGTTTTAAATCTCTTCATGGTTCCTTCACATTTAGAATGAAAACATGCTTACTTTAATTTTATTTCTTGTGTTTCAAGTCTCTACTGCTAATTTTGAAGTTCCCATATGACTCAAATTGTAATTTAAACAGTATCAAAGCACTAATATTAACTTCTATGTCTTCATTCAAAGTAAATCAACCAAAGTTCGAATAAAGTAATTTTAAAGTGTGATAATTATTTTGACTGTAGCCCCAGTGAATGTCACTTTGTCATTACTGGCAATAGTCACAGGCTTTCTGTGGTCGTTTGGGCTCCTGAGTGCAGAGGCTCAGGATTTGACTGGGCTTGACCTGCTTTTGCCTTACATTAACTGCTGTCCTTCCACCAAGAGCCTATCACCCAGCCTATTTTAGCTAAAAACCTGTGAATACCTTGTGGCAAAGGTGTGACAAACTCAGACAAGATGACTGCAAAGCAAACAACATCCTTTTGCTTCCTCTGAGACTGGGGGAAGATATTCCAGGCTTTGAGGGTCACAGAGGTGTAGGAAGCAGCCTGTGGAAGGAAATGTGTAGAGGGAAACCCAGGCAGAACCCAACAGTCTTGGGGAAGAAAGCTTCTACGTCACATTCCTCCCAGAGAGGAGTGCAAAGTCCTCAACAGGAGCTCCCAGCAAAGACCTGTGTTCACTTTTCTCAAAATTTGTCTCAAGTAATTAGATTTGGATTGAAAGATATTGATGCTGGAGTAGGACTGGCTTACTAATGCTCATGAATTACCCAAACCACATAAAATATGGTTATACTGGTAGACTTGGTCTTAGCTTTTTATCTCTCATTGCTGAACATGGTTCTGTCACTGCAGTCAGTGTTTAGTTATCTGTCAGATTTCAGGTTACATAGCAGGGGTTTGACAATATCTCAATTTTTTTTCCTACAACACATTTATTTGCTGGAGTCATATAAGCGGTAATGATAATATCCTTGATAAATTTACTTTTAAGACGTTGGCTGTGGACATTAATAATTTTCAACACTACTTTGTGAACTAAAAAGTAAAATTAGGTTCTAACCGAATTTAGTATGGTTAATCATGAATCCTCAAATGTCAGTTTCCTTTTTATTCTCAGCCTTGTCTTCAGTCTTTGTTATGGAGAAATCCTCTTCCTTCTATGTCACAAAGATAGTTTTCAAAATCCCTTGACATTCTTGTTCCATTTATAGTTATATTACGTTATGTTATGGACAAATTACTAAATAATCAAAGACAGATAGTGAAAGTCTCAAATGAATGTAAGATTTTGGGATTTTAATTAATTTTGACAGGTACCAGAGGATTATTATTTTCTTTCCTGACTTTGTCTTCAAATATCTGAGTTATGAAGCAATATTCTTTTAATATGTGATCTATATATCTGTTTATACATTTAAAGATCTAGGTATTGTTCTCTCTAAACATCAACCATCGAATGCAATACTTTCTAGAAGGATAAAAATACACCATGCAGAAATCCAGAAATATAATAAGAAAAAAATATGTCAAAGATTATCAGGATAACAAAGGATGTATAAGAGGCATGTGTGCTCTCTCTGTCAGGGTTTCACCCCTCTCATAAATTTTCTGCCTAATTTGTATGAAATTTATAATAAAATCTTGCCTGCTTTTATTAAGGCATCAGTAATTTGTTTGTAGAAGAAAAATAGCTGTTTTCTATGGAACTGTATAAATAACACACTGTAACTTCCGATATCCACATCAAAAGCTGCCGAGATATCCAATTTCGAGCAGCACTCCACATTGTTTATTAAACTGGTAGTTTCATGACAAACATAAAACCAGAAAATATGTAAAATAAAGGGTGGTCTTAGCTATTTGCAAACTACAAGAGCAAGAACGAAGTTCTATGAATAGCGCCCTTCTTATAAATACAAAATCTCTCTGTTTGTGGGGTTTTTTTCCAGCCATGTAGGTAGAATCAAGGATCCTTCAGGGTCACCTGGCCCTTGATTAGTGAGAGATGCCTCTGCCCAAATTAAGGTGCAAACAAGACCATATGCTGAAGTAAATTGCATGTATTTTACTTAACAATAAATGTGAGGTAGAGAGAAAGAAATAGAAAAGGGGTGGAAGGGGAAGGAGGCAGAGAGAGAGAGACTGAGATATCAAGCAGAAGATAGTCACCACCCATAGATCCAGCAGAATTCTTTTGGTTCTTCTTCACCTTGGGCGTCTCAGTGGTGCGGGTCCCAAGGTTGTTCAAAATTTTCACTCTTTATGCATTTTAGCAAAAAAAGGAATTAATGGTCATTGGCTACAATATTCTCTTATTCTGTTGGTTAAATGATTCCACTGCTTCTAATGCTAATTAGTCCCCTGCCCAGTTTTTCTCTTGAGTCAGTGGGTTTCTTGGATCAGTGGGCTGTGAGTTGGTCACTATCTCTCTCCCCTTGCTGAAATTACCTTTTACCCAGTCCAGGCTGTTTGTCAGCACAGCTGCTGAGCTGGCTTTCCTTGTGACCCATAAATTCTGCATTCTTTGTGTCCATTATCAGTGATAGATTCTTCTCCCCCAGCTTGTTAACCTCCCTCTAGGTCTGAGATAACACTTGGATAATAGCACCATCTTTTTCTTATCTCAAGTTCCCAGTTGGGTCCTTTCAGAGATTTATTTTGATCCCATTTAAAAAGGTTTTATTTAGGGTGAGGGGGTTATTTGGGAAATAATTTTATTGGAAGAGGAAGTGCAACTGTGTGGTACTTTCACCTGACAGCTTTGTCATTTTCCAACTTGCAGCTACATGGAAGGTAAGGTACAGAAGATGTGCCACCTTACATTGTTTTTCAAATTTCTTTATGAAAATACCCATCCCTGGGGGACAGCTTTCAATTGTGAATGTCTTTGTTTCCTCTTGTGGGTATCATCCCAACACAGGCATATTTCTGATGCCTGCTGTCTTACATAAATGAGAAATAAAATTATTAGTAAGAATAAACAATATGGTACTGTCAAAATGTTTTTCAAATGTCTTTTTGAAGCAAGATTTAAATAGAGAGGTTTGTCTGATGAATAATGTGTAATTACTGTTTGGTTTGCCTTTTATTGCGAGTGAAAATTTCTCCTTTTCTACTTTCTAAACTATATAACGTACAGTGTTGCTTATTTATGTAATTCAGGCTCCATTTAACAATTGTTTTCATGTCTTTGTGTTTGCTACAACTAAGTATCAGTCAAAAAGCCATAAAATTACAATTATTTATAATTTATTCTCTAGGTGTTTAGATTCACATTAGTACCAGTAAACTACCTCATTATGGCCTAAAAGAAGTTTATCTCTAAATACATAATGCTAAGTTACAGCTTCCTGGTTGCTCTGTATCTTTCAGACATCACTCCAAAAAGACCTTCTAACTAAAATACTTAATAGTTTGCATCTGGATCATAAACCCCCACCTAGCATCTCTTCTCCTGAGACCCTGTACATACCATTTTCCTTCCTTTACTGCTATTGAAAATGTCCTCTGACAAGTAAGTCTTTAAGGTCAAAAAAAACCCAAATATTTTTCCATGCAACTTGTCCCTGTCAGTCTCCCAAAAGATTTATGCAGTCAAAATAGTAAAAGTTACTTTTGTAACAGTAACTTCACCCTTCTCTGGCTTCCTGCGCTTCACACACTGAACTAGGACAAGAAGACACTACACATTGCATCCTTTGTTTGGATTCCCATCTTCTGCAAAAAAAATCTTGTCTTAATTTTCCCTCTTTGAACCAATATTTTTGAGAGAAAAAAAAAATCACTTTTCTTTTGATGACAAAAGGTGTTTCATTTTAATATTTTTCCACATTATGTCTACAGAAAGTCTAATCTTTAAAAGCTGTTTTTAATTTTCCAAAACAGTTCTGTGGTGCATGTTTGTAGTAATTTTGAAATTTTGAGCAATCTTAGACTTTTTCACATTGAATCTTCACTGCTTTATATTAACCTGCCAAATTTAGCCATGGTGAAAAGAGCTCAATGGACTTCATTGTACAACAGGGCTTTTTTGTTTTAGTGTTACTAACACACCATTTGCTAACAAGCATTTGCAATCTAAAAAATATTTGTTTTGCTCCTCAGATGTGGAAACTTCAGATTTCTGTGGTGTCTCCATGGGTTAGGGTTTTGGTTTTGTGCATTATAAGTAAATTCCTCACTGCCTGTTATGATTTATTACATTGAGAGGTGTTGAAAGTTGAATCGTGAAATCTGAAGTCTGGATTCAGACCAAAAACACCACAGGCATATATTTTGCACTAGGGATGCTATGAAAATAGGCCATTCTGTTGTGAAACATATATTAAGAAGTCCCCCCAAAATGTTAACTGTCATAATTTCAGACTCCAAAGGTTAAGAACTTCTATGCTAACTATCAAGAGATGTTTAACTTGGAGCTTGCTTATTTTACATAGTGCTTTAGTTCTCTGACCCTCTGTTGTTTTATTAGGACATATTTCCATTGTGTAAAATTCTAACACTTGAACTATAATGACAACCAGAGTAAAATAGTAAATAATGACTAAAACAGTTATACTGGGTTTTAAAGTGTTTTAAAGTATTTTAACTGTTTGAAGAATAAGAAGTAAATTACTTCTTGCATTTAATTAAATTTAGGTTAAAAACCACACAAAAATATTTGGAAATACCACACTGACAATTATCTACTGCCTTCATGTAGGTCAATACCGGAACCACAAAGTGTTATTTTTGATATACCCAGAATAACATACCATTCATTCCTTAGTATTAATACACCACACTACATAATTTAAATGGATGATACATTCACATTTCATCTTGCATGCTGAGACATTTTGAAAAACAACATATGTTAAAATTTGAAAAAGTAATTACTTTTCTCACACAAGAGAACTTAAAACTGTTGAAAACTGTACAGTGTTTATTGAATTGGGAATTGAGTAGTCAATGCAATATGCATCACAGAATCAGAATTATCTGATAGATTTTATATCTTAGAAAGCATTCCAAATACTACTGTACATCAATCACTTGTTTACATTGAGTAGGTAAAAAACCAGAAAGTTGTGTTAATTATCCAAATTATCCTGTTCTTGCTTACTGAAATTCACACTTAAGATCTACAGCATTGTTGTAATTTTAAGTAGTTGGAACTTGATTAGCTTTGTTGTCCTTAAATCTAGGACACAAACAGAAACACAAGCATTGTTATTCATATGAACTAGAATAACATCATAAAACTTCAAGGTCTGAAGATGTTAACAGTACTTGTGATAGAATTTAAGAATCTAACCACTTTTAAGAATGAAGAAAAGAAAACCTTTCAGTAATTTTAAAGTAAAATAATTTCTTTAAAATAATACTTATAAATAAATGTCTCCTTATTTTTCTGATATAATTTTATAGAATTCTTTAAAAATGGTTTAGAATTTTATTTCTTATGTTCATTATTAAGTTTATTGGATCTAAAACAGAAGTGGGGTTTTTTACCCTTTTGAAATTTGCCACTAATGAAAAAATAAATTTTTTAAAGTGCAGTATATTTTAAGTGATTACTCTGCATGATAAAATTAAAGATTGTAGAAAAAAACTCCACAAAATATGCAGTAAACTCCAGAAACAGATGCATCATGGGTGTATGGTGAAGAAAGGAACTGGAGGAGTAATGTTTTGGCGCAGTTCCCATTTAAAAAAACAGCCAAACAAACAAAAAAAATAACCCAACACAGAACTGCAAAACTCCTCACCATTATTGTCAGTAGTAAAAGATACTTTTCACTTAGAGAATAAGTATACATGTAGATGTGTGTATGGGCTGGGGTGTATGTGTGTGTCTGCATTCAATATTTCACATATATATGTTTTACAGAGATGATACTTTTTAGGGTAGAAAGGATATTTGGCTAAAAAAAGTATTTTGAATTTTTAGAAAAGAAACATTAACTGGGGAAACAAAAATACAAGAATCTTTGCAGATACAGTGGAATATCCACATATATTCTTTACTGAGAATTAGATTCTGAGTGATTGACATCTGCATGTTCTTTTGCTTTTCCAAGACAAATATATTGTTTTATTGAAGTAGCTTTAGGAACCCAGCCTCTCTTCTGCATAGCTGGTCTCATGGAAGGTTCTGATATTAAGTAGTTGATTATGGGTAGAGACCTAGAGGCTACATTTGTACTAATAAGTTAAATAGTGACTAGAAATGTCATCTAGCACTGGAATATGACCATCTGTAGTTTTAAATGAATAGCATGGTCCTTAGCAGACTTCTGGCCCGTGTCAGCCATCATTCTCCCAGCAGCTGCCAAACACAGCTACATTGCAAAGGTCACTCCCAGCAGGCAGCATGAGTGCACTCACATTGTTTAAGGGCCTGGGTTGTTTATTAGCACCACAATGGGCTACTCCTGGCCAAGTGGCCTGAGAACCAGCGAGCATTCCTGGGCACACCTGGTGCCTGCTACTGTAGGCACGGACTCATTGTCCGAGGTGAAATCCTTTCTGATCCTTTTGCCAGTACTCAGTAGTGCACAAAATGTGTCTTTATCAGTTAAATAACCATCATTGGTTTACTATGTGCAATACAGTAGAGCAAATAGAAGGATTTTGGTTTTGACCGCTGCACTCTGAGTTGTTTTCACAGACTCTCATCTTGTCAAATATATTAATTCTGGTAAAGCCTTCTCTCTGTTTGGAGTCATTGTTTTTTTCACCTCTGTACACAGCATCCACTTAAAAAGCAAATTGAAACATTGTTAAAACTGTAAAGTCATTGAGGAAAAATCCCAGAAATTATCTATATTTGGGGAAATCGAGACAGGAGCTTGGTTCTGCTCTCTATACTGTCTGTCACAGGTTTACAGGACTCAATACATGATCTTATTATGAAATTACGGTTTTTTCTGAAAATGATCCAAAGAGATCTATCAAGCTAGCTGCCTATTTTTTTCTCTTTACAGACTTTAGAAGTCAACAAAGAAGGTCCACTCTGCTTAAAAGCTGTTAAGACTTTTTTAGATTTTTTGTGTTGGTTTTGAAAAAGAAAAAAATGACATTAATTCACCTTTTCTGCTCCATCCCCTAAAATGCCATTTGAATTAATCTATAATGTTTTTAAAAGATATGAGTTTGCTGTGATTTTATGTGCTTGATAGGCAAGAAATCAGACAGAAAATCTGCATATATAACATTAGATATTTCATATTTAGTTTATCAAACAGAATTCTCAGATGTTCTGTAACTGAAAGAATTCTTTAAAGGGAGCATAAAGTAGGAGTTCTTCCTTTACATATTTTGTCTCCCCTGTTCTGCTTTTCCCTTGTTTTCTTCCTTAGCAATATAGTTGTTATGCTCAGTATGCTTTCCAACTAGAAAAAGAGCTTGCATCATTTTCAGCTGTCATTTTAACATATCTCTCTCTCACAGATACAGACGAATTCTACATACAGCTCTGAACTGAATTGGTCAGAGAGGAGCATAACCCAGGGATATCACCTGCAGCCCAACACCACATGCGTTAGAGTATTCTCCAGGGTCAGTCAGCTCCGAGGTTGGAAGAAGTGCTTCCCCCTCCTCCACTGCTCTCCCCTGGTTTTGGAATTGGTTGGAGAAACGGTGTTTGGCTTTATTTGGTTTTGAGGTTGGAAATCTCCTTTTCTTACAGCTTTAGTAAAATATGCAATCCCATCTGTGGTTTCCCCTGAGTGTATTACCTGTTTTAGTATAGGTTGAGCTGCTGAGAAGATTATATGCTCTATGTCTGGTCATTGCAGAAACACTTCCTCTTGAAGGAAGAAAGTAATCAGCAAAATGTATCTGCAAATACCTGCAGCTCCAAACTCTTGTTAAGTCAAAAGGAACAAAGGAGGAAGCATGAACAACATCTATCAAGTAATGCAGCAGCTCAGCATGCCTTTTGAATTAGGGCTTATGTGCAGGTGCACTTGAGAAATATCCTTTTCAAGCACAAGCTGTTAAAGGATGGGAGTTCAAAGGCCACCTGTCCTTCGGTGGGAGTAAATCTTTTCAGACAACAGCTGAATCAACTGCCCTTAGAATTCATGTACCACAGGCTCATAAATCACATTCCTAGGGAATCACCATGTTGTCACCACTGATGTCAGGCTCAGTTCTCTTAAAAAAATAACTGTGACCATTTGCTTGTATTCCATTAGCTGGATACAGCAATATTTAATGCTCTTCAAATTAAAAAATTATATATCTATATAAAAAATTACTACATTATCAGGAATATATGACATTCTTCAAAGTGAAAACACACTTTATCCACTTTTCAGTATGTACCATATGCTTTGTGACTGCAGAGCTATCCACTGCAAAGCTTTGTCCTGAGAAGAATTTGTGTTTTTCTCCATGTAATAACTGAAATCACTGACATTCAAAGCCAATAGCAGTGTTAGTTGCATCCTGACACTTTCCATTATGATTGTTTAAACAGAATTAGTCACAAAAATTAATGAATTTCAGAGTGGCTAAGTTAAGTCAATTAACTATCTACAACATATTCTTATTCAGTTTTAAAGTTACTTAAAAAGAATTTAACTCAATTCACTTCTAATAAGGATCTACAAGTATATATTAGAATTTACTTTGATAAATTTTTGTTTGCAATAGGACCCATAGAGGGGCTTCTACTTGTGGCTGAGACCTTCACAATTAGCAGGACAGACTTGAGTGCAAGAAATTAAATTACATTAAATATTATTTTATTCAAAATGGGAAGGAGCTATAAAGAGATTTAAACCAGTTTCTGCAATATTGTTTCAATTACATAATTATTTAGGTGGAACTAAAGGCTTTTCTTCCAAGTCCCTTCAGAAAGTCTTTAATAGTTCTTAATATTTTAGGAATGGGTTTGCATATTTGCTTTTTTTTTCTCTCGGAATTTTTCTCTTTTCCAACTCTTTACCTTTTGAAAATGAAGAAAAGCCCACGGAATTGAGGAAAAGAATCTGCATTAAAGCACATTTTATGAGAAAATAAGGAGCTAAATTAAAATAACAATATTAGAATATCATTTACACATATCAAAGTTGATTATAACGTTGTATATTTACAACACCATCCAAGGTATTTTATAAAACAGAAACATCAATACTCAGACCTGGTTGTGAAATATCTGAACAAGTTAATATTTCTTAGGACAGTCATTACAGCCTGAGTGTTTATATTTTTTTCAGTCCGTCATCTGAGTTAAACAAAATTTTACACGTTAGGGACAAATGTCAAGTTTTTTTCAAATGGCTTTAGGTGCTCATTTTTATGGGATATATACTGAGAGGCCTTTCAAGTTGGCATCTTTTAAAAATCAGGGCCATTAAATTGTTTCAAGCTGGACAAAAATTCCTAGGAATTTTTTTCTCAGTCTTGACCTGAAATCTTTGCCTTTATAAACATAACAAAATTCTCGAATGTGGAATAGATTATCTCCAGTGGCTATCTAGATGTGAAGTACATGCTCTTTACTATAATCTTAGGATGATGGAGCTCCAAGTATAATATATTCAAGTACCGTACATTATTGCTGATGAGGTTTCAAGAGAATTATTCTGAGCAGGGAATGTCATGCTTCACATGCATCTGCTCTAGATTTGGAGTAAAAGCCAGAATGTCTCTTGGTTAGAATGTTAATGCATACATTTTTTTCTACCCAGTAAATGGGAGGACCCCTAATTACAGTGTATCTCCTGTTCTAACAAGTGCAGAATCTCCACAGCCAAAAGCAGAAAATTGTTCCAGCACAGTACATACTTGGAATACACACCATTCCAGGACAGTGCAAACAAGCCTGCATCAGATTCAACACATGGAAGAACTGCAACCACTAATTGGATATCACCATAGAGGCTATATCCCATCTGGATTTAGATGCAGAGCCTTGAATCCAAAAGAAGCTGTCAGTCATGGAAATGCTTATACCAAGTCCCTGTGCTTAGAGTTACACAGGAGGTGACAGAAAGTGTTAACATTTTCTCCTCACAGGAAATTAGGCCTGCAGCTGAAAATTTTGAACCTGTTTTCAAAGTAAAACCATTTTACTTTGCTGACTGTGTTCAGCAATGAGCCTATCCATCAGTATGTTCTGACAGAAATATACCGAAGTACTCTGCAGTGGGCTAAGGATGTTCCATCCACCTGAGCTTAATCTCTTTGAACAGTTACCTGAAACAATACTTTGTGTTATCACAGCCGCCACAGACATTTAAAAAAACCCCCACCCAAACTATCAGTTCTGACCTCCCTTTTCCTGCCTCTCCCTCATGGCAAATTGCATTTAATATGAGACATAAGTGCCGTGAAACTTGCAACTGATTAGGCTGTGGCTCAGTGGCTTGCTTGCGAATTAAGGTCAAAAGTTTGCAGTGTTAACAATTTCTAACTGCTTCAGAACATGATTTTTGTCACTGAGCAGCAGGGAGGATAATGTATAAAATTGAATTATTTGTATAAGAATGCCATAATTCTGACCTGATGAAAAACCTTGGACTTTTTTTGAATTTCCGAGTAAAATAATCTCTATATTTTTAGACAATCATCTCTATTACAAATACATGGCAAAACAGATTCCTAGCAGATTTAATTTTTAAAGGACCTTCTGTGTTTTTAGTGGACAAATGAAAGGCATATTGTTCTTTATATTCAGCCTGACAAAGAAATGAACCACATTCCCTGTGAACCCTGCAGTTCATTCATGTTTCTGATACGTAGCTGCCTAAGAGGGAGCCTTGCAGACTACCAGTGGTCTCCGTGTGACATGGTCACTCTTGATCCTGAAGACACATCTGTGATACCAGCTCCCTGTCCGAACCATAACAGCCAAAGCAGAGACATGTTCAGTTACTCTGAGTGCTGGATCTTTATCTGCTGAAGTGCCCCTTTACTCAGCTCATTGATTCATCCCGCCCCTGAACAGTCCATTTCTGCCACACTTAACTCCAGCTGGGTTGAGGTAAGGCTGTTGGCATTAGGAATTCCCTCTGTGTATACCCTGTGCCACAAACGACATCCATGTCATCTGGCAGCTTACAAGTTCTCTTGACAAATGATGCTAATATGTAAAGCCAATATGGCCTTTGTAAAGAGTTTAAGGAAGATGACATCTTTTCCTAAGAACTGTTTTTTGTGTAGACTGTCTTTTCATCTATTTTGTTCCCTAAAAATAATTTAAAAATATTTATAAAATTCAATATGTATTCTTAGAAAGTTGAACTGGCCTCTTTTTTTCTTTTTGTGCTGTTTTGCTCATTTGTTACTCCTTTTGATGCAAAATACCCATGTTTTCTACAGAAATTCTTCTTTACTTTGCACCTTATTAGCCACATTGCTACCAGTATATATGTGTAACATTCTCATTTATGAAAGGCACAATATATCAGTACCAGAGATGTACAGAAAAATGCTTTTGTGATTGTTACACATTTATAGTCAAAGTACATTTTCAGAAAACCATTTCTGTAAAAAATTAGTGAAACAGCTTTCAGACCTGCTTAGACCTTTGCACTGTTTCATCATTTTTCCGGAATTTTTGATCAGTTTCACACAGTAAGTAATTTTTATGCCTACAAAGATTCTTTTGTTTGCTATTAAGACTATAAAAACCCACAAAACTTCACGGGACCATCTCTTTGGGATTCTATAAAAAAATAATTTTGTATTGCAGTCAGCAATTTTGTGGGACGCTGATCACATACACCAAATCTATGGTTCATGTTTCTTTGCTCTTGTCAAATACAAAACACTTGAGTGTGGTACAGTAGTAAGTTATCTCTGATTGCAGAGAATGCAGTCTGTTCCAGATGCTGAAGTAGAATGTCCTTGCTCAAGAAGCAATGAGTTGTCTGGAATGAAGTTTTGTAGAAGACAGCTATAAATATCAAAGACTACAAATTCACAGCTCTTTGCTAAAAGGGGTCACTTGAGAGGAAAAAAAAAATTAAACAAACACATATAGAGTTTCCATGGGTTTGCAACTTGGAATTTAGTCTGCGGCCTACTAAAAATACCTCATTCATTTGTTAATCAGTGGGATACTTCAGAGAAAGGGGATCAGAAGAAATATTTTAGAGGTTGATAGAAGCGAAGAATGTAATACTCTACCTGTCTGTGTTTCCTGAACCTCTTACACATGCTATTTTAGCAGTTATCCTGTGAAGTTTCAACTCCTCACTGCACTATAGATTTGATTTTTCAGCAATTTGAAGGACTTTTTTTTCTACTCCCAAAGTAGTTGTCCACAGCATCTGTGCAGAGCTGGCAGCACAGAAGGCAGGTTTTCATTACCTTAAGAGCTGCTTAAAAGATCCCAAAGACATGACTTGGGGTTATGTGATATTTGGAAAAAAGATCCATCTTCATAAAAAAATTAAATAAATAAATTATGGCACTCACCTGAGCCAGTACAGATGTTAGTAATCACATTAACTTTATTCCAGATGAGAAAATATATTTGCTAAACGTCCTGCATGAGACTGTGCTAAAAAAAAATCACTTTATCCAATACTGAACGGTTCATGTGCAGTCAGTGAAATCTTTCCATCAGCTAATTTAAAAATTGCAATGCATAGAATTGAGGTAATCTGAGAATTTCATACACAGGGGGATATTCAGACAAATAATCAGAACAGGAACTAGAGAAACAAATGTGATATTCCTAAATATATCCTAAAAGAATACTGGCAGGCAATTAAAGGATGAAAATATAAAGAGTAAAATTGTCTAAATAATATCAGTAGAGCTTTCCTGCAAGAGAAAATGCTCACTGTGGAAGAATGAGTGAGAAAAGCAAAATAAGTTTTCTTGAATTTTCTTAGGAGCTAATTAAAAAATATTCACTCCTTTGAGACATTTGTTCATCTTTTCAAGATGGTTACTGGTGCAGTGGCACAGGCTGCTCTCTTTTTTTTTTTTTTCACTCATTTTTGTTTCTAACCTCTTGCAAGAGAGAACACCTGACAGATTGGAACTACTTCTTCAAAAACAGTACTGAGCATTGATGTCGGTGTGTCTGGTCCCTGGGTGCAATGCAGAACTCTGTTTGTACTGTTGGATTGGGAGGTTCAAGCCTGCACTTGAACATAAACTCCCTCCTTCCATGTTCCATCATGCTCTGCCTCTGATCTGCAAGAGGACTCAGCTGAGTCTTGAAGGTGAGCCCTTGAGCACAGGAGGAGTACAGATGCTCAAGAACAGACAAGTCCCGATCCCGGGACTTGAAGACAGCTGAACCATAGTATAGATATAACAAAAAAATTTTGTCAAATGAGTCTTATTATTCTTCCCCTGGGAGTTACACCTATCTCTAGACACCATTAGACAGAAATTATTTGTTTCCTCAAATCAGAGAGTTCCCATAGCAGTTGAAAGTCTCAGTACTTTCTGAAATCCTATCAAAAAGCCCAATTATATTTTTTCAAACTTCTCCACATATAAATTAATCACAAAAATATCCAAAAGAAGATATTAACAGAATTTTCACACTGAAACAAACAAAAGTTCCCAATAGGTTAGTTTCATGTCATCCCACTTAAAATCTTAATAAATAGTTGTCTTTTGAGTTTTTTTAATCCAATTGTACCAAGTTTCTATTAGATGTGAGAAAAGAAAAGAGATCAGCTCTTAAGCATTCAGAATTACTTATCTGGGTTCTAGAAGGCAAATATTTCTGTCACAGCATGCTTACTACAAGATTATTTGCTTTTTCTTTTTTTGCTTATTTAACCAAAACTGTGGTTCTAATCAAGGTAAAGACATTCAATGACAAAACTGTTTAAATCCTTTTCTTATATTTACAGTTTGCTTTGGTGCAAGAGTACCAAAGTTTCTTTTTCTTTATTTTCTTTGTCTTTTCCCTTCTCATACTGAGTAAGCAGTTCTCTATTAACAATTCATTTGGGCTTAGATATGGATCTTAATTAACAGAAAAATTGTGAGCAGACACTAAATCCCTGCCCAGGAATAGAAGAGTCCCAATGGCACAGGTTTTCCCAGCATCAATTTAATGAACTACCACTATCTAAATAGACCAGATGACCGACAGAGGATATGTCTTTATCAGACATACTGCTTGAAATGTGCTGTGTGAATAAAAAACCTAAATATCATATTCTATCCTTCAGGAAGGACATAGGCTTCTACTAAAATAGGAATATAGAAAATGAGCCATACTATAGTCTTTAACAAGAGCAAATTACAGAGAGAAAAGATTGTAGTAAGATCTGACCAATAATCCAGCCTAAACAACTTTTTTCTGTTCTGTCTAGAGGCAATATTAAAACTTTCTATATTTTTTTTGCCTGCTTTTTCTGTAAAATTCCAATATCTGTACATAGAGTGAGCTGTATCATGAGCTTCAACAACCAACAGTCTGATGGTTTCCACTTAGGATGGCAAGTGAAAGTAGTTCAAATCAGGAGAAAGTGAAACTTAAAATACTGGCTTTCTCTGTAAGTGACCAAAAACCTTACCTGTTGATGTCTTACTTACTTAAGAAATACAATAAAGTAAAATAAATTCATCATAACTTTAAGACACTTCCAGGAAAAACAAAAACAAAAAGAAAAACAAAACCAAAATCGAAACAAACAAGCTGACCTCAGAATGTTTCCATAAGAAGATTTTCTGTCTTGAATCTAATATTTTCTGACTAAAATTGAAGTATAGGCATGAGGATGCATCATCCAATCTACCAGGACTTCATATAGTATGATTTATTGTTTGTACTGTACAGAGCCCAAGTCACAAGTAAGTTTTCTTTGTGTTAGATACATAAGAAAATTTAGCTGTGCTTTCCTAAGATAAAAGTTATTTAGATAGCTGAATTCTATCTATAACATAAGGAAAATAATAAATTCTAAATCCATTATTACGTTTATCAAAGCTGAATTATCACTCATATAGTGTAGGTCACACTTTTATGCCCAGTCTGAATATGCACACCACTTTTTTTTCTTTTTGATTTAGAGTACTAATATAGACATTCTCAGGTAGCAAAAAATATGGATTATTTTCAAAGTATCGGATGTTTCCCGCCTTTATTTAATCTTTCACTGCCACTCGTTTTGTAAAAGTTGCTAATAAGCTTTTGCTGATGTAAATTGCCCACTCATTCTTGGTACTTTGCTAAAAGGACCTGGTTGTACAATAGGAACCTGATTCAGAAAAGTGTTTTGTCATCAGTTCTTCTAGTGTGTTCCTTTTCTTCAATGAATAATGTTTCCTGTTACTCAATTTCCTTTGTAAATTAAACTTGCATTTTTATCTCAATTTATTTAGGTTTTTTTTCATTATTAAGGAATATTATATCATATTGAGATGAGGCAAATTGTTCCTTTCAACCCGCTTTCCCCCTTGTTTCTCTTTTATAGTCAGAGAGCAAGACTGTTATGTTGAGATATAAATTAAACCAATTTTCCAGCTATTCCATATTTGCAACTTTCTCTCACAGTTTGTGAAAATTCTATGATGGAGATTACTTGACTTTAATAAAAGGAGCACATTATTTTCTTTGAGTTTTTACTGTTACATGTGGCTTTCAATTCTTCACTTTTGTCCACAGTAATGATGGACATTTCTGTAAAAATTTTTTGCAAAGCATTTGTCTGTTTCTAGGAGCACTGACAGATTATCATTTCTATCCACCTTTTCCTGCAATGTGCTGCTGTTTCACTTTGGTTTTCCTTGTTCTTTAATCAATTTCTATAGTTAAGGGGGTTTTGCTTTTAATTTTTTCTGCAGGGTCTGACACCTCTAAACTTCTTGACCTCTAAGATAGACTCTTCTTTGCTGGTTTTTAATATCCTTTCTGAAGTCCCATTCTACAGGATATCCCCTTTGTCTGAGATACCAATTTTAATTATTCTGTTATCATTAATATTTTTAATAAATTCTTATGTCAGTTTAATTCTCTAATCTTCTCAAACCAATTGATTTGGTTGAGTTAGCAAAAAACTTATTTTCTAGAAGGCTGGCCTTTTGAAGGCAAAAAACTCAAAGTCCTACCTGCTTGAATTGGTAAGTCTTAGATTAGACTGATTCTTTGGTTATTCAGCTTAATAATTTTAAACTGTTTTGTCAAATAAACGTATATATCTCCTGTTCATTTCAGAAAAATGAAATTACACTCTTGTGTCACTGCTCTTAGTCTTGATTTCATTGATGCTACTGCTAGCAAAATAATATAATAATGACCTTTCCAAATTATTTGGATATTCATCTGCATTTGAACTTGGACAAAATATTTCTGAACAGTCATGTATTATTCTGTGGCCATAGACATTTGTCATAAATAATCAAATTTCCCTGTCAGAATCTGTAACATTTCCCCTTTTTCTTCTCTTTTTTATTTCTAACTTTTCTACAATGATAAGTTTCCAGGAAAAAAAAAAAAAGAAGTAGAGCTTCTGAAATGAATTATGAATAACATTTTGTTTGTGGAGATGAAAGGAGAACTCTGTGAGATGCTCATTCTACTGCATATAGAGAGAATGAAAGACACCACTAAAAAGTTCAAACTGATATTTGGAAGATTCTGACTGTAACAAAAGATAAAACCATGGCTCTCATTTCACCAGCTTCCAAAGAAAAATAATTTCAAATTAGAAAGCATGAACACTTCTGTGTCTTATCTCCACATTAGAGTTCTCTGCAATTTCTATTTAAAAAGGGGACTCCTGGGGACTGCTTACTCTGCATACTGTCAACATTATGTCAAAAGCTTGAGCTATAGAAACACACTATCATCTTGTTGAGTCTGGCCTTCGTAAGACATATTCAATCTCTGTGATAGAATTCAGAGCAAGATAAATGAATGCTTTCAGATGCTTCCTCTGTTAGAGACCTTTCTTAAATTAATTTGTAATTGTAAGAAAATTAGATTCCAAAAGCAAAAAAGTCTTGTCTGGTGGGAAATGAATGCAGCAGCAGCCTGACAACCTACTTAAAAAATACATCAAAACTAGTTTATAATACAACATGGTTCCTACTTTTAAGAGTAAGGTAGGATATAGCTGTCCTGCTTTGAAATGAAAGCAATTAAGTCTTGTAGCAGCCCATTACTTAATTTATTAATTTAAATTTAATGAATGATATTTGGTTTAGATGTAAACATGTGAAACAAAATAGACCGATAGTCGTTTTTCTTATTCCTTGGCTAATTACAACATGATGTTATAATTTTTAGCTGTGACTCCCTAGAAGCATAAAACCAATAAACTGCAAGACTTTCTCGTGATGAAAGGTTGATTTAGTCTCCAAACACAATCATTCCTGGCATTGTTCTTGCAGACACTGCCAACAGTATCAAAAGATATATTAGTTTTAATCTTTAGTTTTTCTACTCCCCTGGGACCTTGGATGTTTCAAACACTTCTCACTTATGCTTGAAGTAAAATTAAATCCTTTCAAAGGAGGAAAGCTGTCTAGATAAATCCAGTGAGTTACCTTGTGCTGTTTTCTCATTTAGCTCACTTTTGGAGCAGTTTCCAAAGCTGTGAGCTTTTAATCCTGTAAGACTGCTAAAAAGAACTGAATCTTACTTTGTGTAAAGAAGCTGAAAACACATCTCACCCTGAGATTAACCTCCTGTTTTGCAAGTTTGAGAAGAATGCTTTAAAGGCAGAAAAGGCTAAAGGTTTTTGGGTGGAAAAGAGAATACAGTGCGGAGAAATCCAGAGGTGAGGAAAAGGTCAGGAGGTAAAAAAAAAGAGGCATTTTTTTATGATAAGGCAGGTTATACACAGCAGTATTTCTCTTTATTGAGAAATACTCTATCTTATCTGTTCTTAAGTAAGTACATAAGTAGGTATACACAGGAACTTTAATACATTATTTATAATTTTAAATTTCTCTGATTCTGAATTGGTATGGGAAATCATCTCCTTATCAGGCACAATATTCCTGAGCCTTATAATATTTTTTTTTGCATACTGTTTAGAATGAATACAACAGAATACTCTGTACCCCAACCCAAAGTCAACCAAAATCACTGAGGTCTACTCAACACTTAATTATTAATGTCTGCAAAAGTGCTTCAACAGGAGGCATTCATAGAAGTGCATCCTAGAAGCCCAACAGCCAGCGGGAAATGTAGGAGCTACAGGGACATACAGAGGGCCAGAGATGCAGGCTGAAGCTATTTCTCTGCATGTCTCCAGATGGTATCCTGAGCTGACTGTTCTATGGTGTCTTCCCCACACAAGAACTTAGCTCTTTTAAGTGAAAGTATAAACATGACAGTCGTGTTTCCAGGTCATTGTTCAATAATAACAGACTGATCATTTTCATTGAAGAGTAACAACTATCTGTATTTATTTCTTCTGGGAAGTGACCTGTAATTTGCATTATTCTGTAGTTTCAATTGGTTCTTGAAAAATATATGACTAGTAATATTTCTGTGCCTTGATTGATTTGCTTTCAAATCCACAAGGAATGCTCTGAAGAACTGTTCAAACAGTTCTATATCCTACCCAAATGGAAAGGCATTTGGTTTTGTTTTCATTCTAAACGAAGGAAGATTCAGTTTTCCTTCATTTAGATTATTGTGCCAGATCATAATCAATGTACCTTAATCTTGACCTGTGAAAAAAAGAATATTGGCCTATTCCATAGACTATTATGAAATAAAAACTGGGGTCATTAGACACTATAGTTATGAGAAGTTCCTAGACTGCATTTCCTAGCTATTTGTTCCTGTTCATTGCAAGCAACACCCAGTTTTGTTCACCAAAATCAACAAAACACATTTCAAAACTGTTTATTTTAAAAATAAGCGTGTTTTCATTTTTTATTAGAATATTAGCTCTGCTTCTGCAATGAGCATTAATCTATGTAATTTTTTTTTTTTTATAAATACATTCAGGTCTAAAAGCTCAATTCAAACCTAAAAACAACTTTAAAATAGCATAATGGAATTTCAAGATATGCCTTTGTATTCTAAACCCCTTTTTAAATTAGTTTGAAAATATCCATCCTGTCTTATGTATTCATATATATGATTAAACATGGAATTAATGTCAAATATTAAATTATACACAAGAAAATAAAAAATGAACAGTATGCAACTCAATTACACTAGGTTCTCTGTTTTTCTTTTAAAAAAATCACTGTAGTATATCTGATTAAGGATTACAAAACCATAGATGAAGTTAAGAGTTCTGGATGCTTCTTCTTCAGTGAATCTAAGGTAAGTAATCACATGGGCAGGCAAACACACAGGGAGCAGAGCAGGGAAAAATCTCGGTGTTTACAGTCTTATTTTTCTGGGAATATATAGGAGGATTTAAAAATAAGAGTGCAACATGAAAACAAAGTACACTTTCAGATCTAAACAAGTTTTGGGTTATGCAAGACAGAAGTGTCAAGCTGATCTGGATGAACAGTGCAACCACAACAATAAAATTGACTCTTAATAGCCAAAAAGAGGTGTCATCCTAAGTGTCATCACTGAACAATATTGTCCTCTACAGCTGGTTAACTACATCAGACCATTAGCCACAGACCAATCAAGTCATCTTTATGTCATGATATTCTTTAAGTCTATCAACTATGGAAATGTCTGTTTGAATTGTCTCATCATTTTAACCAATATTCCAGGTTAACAGATCATGTTCAAACTGTAAGTACGTCATATATACTCTAGTGAAAGTTAATCAATACACTCAAAAATAAGACTCTTAGTAAGTTTGTCACTGATTAAAAATGTCACTTGCAGGTTCTATAAAATACTTTAACAGAATTGAATTAAATTAAAATAACAGTCTGTGCCAACATCTCTCCCTTCCCACAGGCTTAGCTCCTGATCCATTTAATGACTTGTTTCAATTACTTAGTAATGAAAGCTATGAAAGCCTGGCAATCCAAGCATCTTTGTAAAACATATTTTTTATTACTTTTTACTTACTGACATGTCTTTAGCAGTAAGCTGTAATGTAAGTATCTGAGGAAAAAAAATTGAAATAACATCTAACTTTGTACTTTGTAACTTTGTGAACAGGACTAAACATTTTTGCACCCCTTGATCCAAGCATTAGCCATCTAGTGTGCAAATATGATTTCAGTTTAAAGGAGAAGTGCTCTTTGTTAGTGTACTGGAGTTTAGTTTCAATATAAACTACTGCAAAGAGTTATCTAAATTTAAATTCAGACTTCAACCACATTTCAGGTCTAGCAAAGAAAAATTTTCTTTCAATCACCTCATAAATAAGAAATTTATCAAATAGGAACATATTTTGAAAAGAAGAAGAAGTAAATTCAATAGCAAGAAAATACTATTTCTAGAATTCTACTTTATGCTTAAGGGAAAAAAGAGTGTTTCCATATGTGAATCATTCTGTACCTTATTGAGCAGATTACGCTATTTTTCAAACTGTTCTTTTTAATTACATTTGATATTAAAACCTATTATGTTGTTTAAAACATCAGTATGATTTGTCAAACTTTTGTATTTAGTAAGATTTGGTGAAGAAACTTGGAATTAGCTTTGAACAGAAATACTTCAGAACAGAATCTCTGAATCACTACAATCTACTTTTAATTCCATCTTCAATTTCCATGTGCAGGCAAATCATGGAACACCAACAGGCTGAAGTTTGCTTTCAGAATAAAAGCCTGAGGCAAGATGATATGATTCAAATGAGACATCATATATGAAACTGGAGAAAACACATGCAAGAGAATGGCTCACTTCTGCACAGCATCATAGAGCCATAGCTCCCATAACAATCACCTTACTTGGTGTTAAGTTTTCAATATATGCATAACATCAGGATGAAAGAAGTAATTGTTCTCCCACAGCACCAGACAGGAAAGTCTGTCTAACTGTTTTTCGCAAATTCAGTAGTCATTCTTACACCTTGTTTCTAGGACAGTGTAAGAGTGCTGTTCTCAGATCCTCTACCAGGTTCTGTGGTGAAGGATGTAGCAGCTTTTTGTATCCTTTTCCTCTTCCTCCAGTTTCAATATTATATGACAAAGGGCATGCTTCATTTGACCAAAGCTTTTAATTTTGGATGTCTTCTACTATGCTTACTTCTAGAATTGCATTGCATAGATGGATGAAGTACTTGTACGGTTTCAGCCCATGGGAAAGTTATTATATTCACAGTTTTCTTTTCTCACTTGTAATTGATTCCAGAGAGAAAACACACACATTAATACACATTATCTCGTTTGCAGTCACATATCTGATCACGAAGGTATTCCCTGTGTGAAACTCCCATTGAGGCCAGCCAGTCTCATGCCTACAAGTGGGCAGCAGGTCAGAAGCACATTTACTTTCATAAAATTTTTATGCATTGACAGAGTGTGTTTACTTTCTAATACATTACAAAGAGTGATGGGTAAACCAGAAAGTTTCTCAACACTTGGAAAAACACCAAAAACTGTGGGTGCTCTTTTGAACTGTATTCCAACTGTCTAAAGCCACTTGATTCTCCACAGCTGGGCTGGAAGATTTACCATATTAGATATTTCAGCACTTCTGCTTCCCGTCCTAGCCAAGTGAAAACAGTTTAAATTTGAAAAGAAGGAGGTGGGAAAGGGGGAGACTTGAGAACAAGACCATGGCAAGAAGTAAATAGAAAGGAGATTTTCAAATATTTGCCTGCTCTTAATGTGGGTATCCCAGAGATTCTGGCCCCAGATCATGTGACACTATGTTTGCTCACTTACATAACCTGTAAAATACTAATTTCTGACCTAGATTGTAGATTTAGATCCCAAAAAATTTGGTCTGATACAGACAGCAGGATGTCTGAGTCAATGAACTTGTAACTAACAGACAGACTCCTAATGATGCTGTAATCACGACAGAAATAAGACCCAGTCTCAATTTCAGCTTAGTTCCCCTGAAAGTAAAACAGAAGAAAGTTGAAATTTTATTCACCTTCCTTATTAAGGATTATATTCTTCTAGATACTGCAAAATAATTTGGCTTCTGGAGGAAACTTTGTTGAATTTTTCATGGAACCCACTGTATCAATCACTTTGAATATCTCATTTTCACATTCACATATTAATCAACCTGAAGTTTAAATAAGCTGAACTGAGTAATATCTGAATTCTGATCTTTTAATACCCATTTTTCTTCATGACAGAACTATGCATCAGATGCCATGTGAAAATAAATACTGCACTAGATTAGCCCTTTATTTCTAAATTATATTGTACTGTTTCTTGGACAGATGTTAGGAGAGGCTTATCCTAGCAGATACTGATGATTTTATTCAAAACACACAAGCAATCTGGCTGGCTGTTTCAAAACTTCATTACAGATATAGCAAAAGTTCATAGTTAGAACTACTGCTTGTTGCTCCATTGCCATCAATTAGAGTATTTCAATAACATAAAAAACTAAAATCCCAGAATACATACCCACTAATTATTTCTTTTAATACCTAAGCTCTTATACCAAATATTTCACTGAAGCTGCTACTAGCATTAATAGATTAACAAAAAAAAAGTATGCTTGGATATTTAATTTATATATGTTTAATTTGAAAATAATTGTTTCAGAAAAATTATTCCAGCTATCAGGGAGCAGTAGGAGTGGGGCTGCTCTCAGATGCAGATGTGCCAGGAGCTGTGATTTCCTCAACACTCCAGGCTGGGCAGTGATGCTCCCACAGGCTGCAGTCCCATGGTTCTGATCAGGGGTGGAGGTATCAACAGATCCAAGTGACAAATCCAGATAAGACAAGGCAACAAGTCAGCCTATCCAGGAAGACAAGACAAAAATGGCAGGAGGCAAAGCTGGAGGCAGGAATAGAGATAAGGCTACATGTAAACTGAGTCCAAGCCCCATCCTACAATCCAGTCAGGAGGGCAGAACTGGAGGTAGTAGAAAATGTGTACTTACAACATTACTTGAGAAGGTGAGGATGTTAAGACTTCAGCTTAAATGCAGCCCACAAATCCATAGGCAGGTCCCAAGCAAGGTTCAGCACACATCCAGCCTTTTGGTGCCTTCTGGGACCTAGCAGTTTTCATTACAATGCACTGAAATAAGAAGTAGGTCCCATGGCTTTGAACCCTTGAGAAAAGTACCTCAATGGTGTTATTTTCTCAAGGTTGGAGAAGGGGTAATTTGTGGGGTACTATACTAGGCAGAAAGGGAAGCTAAGCATTTCTGAAAAGATTTTCTGACTCTGCCCAGTCCCCACTAACAAAAACTTGATAAGCTTACTCCATTTGTCTCTCTAGTCATTTGATTCTTCAGACAGTCACTGAATAGGTCATGGCAGTTCCAACACAGTTATATAGCCATTGAACCTAAAAACAGTGACTTCTAGCCTAGAGGTGAGAGGGCATTTTCCCACCTAGAGCAGATAAAGCTGTCTCAGGCATATTCAGAGGAAAGAAGTAAATATACAGGATAGAAATGAAGAAAAATGAAAGGAAAAAAATCAAATGCTGAAAATGAAATATCTTTACATAATAAACAGATGCAAGGAATAAGTACAAATCAAAGTAATACTGTCTGAGTCCAAGCCTTGCCCTAAGTATCATTCTGTCAACAAATTAAGAATTATTTCCTTGAATAAATAAATTATCTTAGGATGAATTTATTCGGCGAGATTTTAACACAGTATGAATTTCAGTTTAAATTTTCCCACATAGGTCTCTAGCTGCAATGTATCCAAACTCTCCAGTGTCAGCTCATGCTACAGTTTTTCCCTGCTGTGGAAGCCTTAATAATGTTTCTTTCCTTTATTTAATTATCTAGTTGCCCAAATCTTGCAAGATTTTCTTTATGTTTGAATTTCCCGCCTCTCTCCCACACTGGAACTGAAACTGGCAAAAAGGTTCCCACTTTACTGAATGCACACTTTAAGAATAACATGACTGCATAAGCATTGTTTCCATAGAAAAACAGGTAAAATAGTCTGGTAACAATACTTGGAAAGTTCACTTAACAATTAGCATCAAAATAGCAGTGGTTTGGGTTCTCGTTTAGAGCCACATCTTCATAGGTCTGTTACTCTCTTTACCAGAAATTTGATAGTTGGCAGCTGAGATAAACTATCTCTACTTAACAGATGTATCTCAAAACACTCCTATATCTCCAGTTTATAATGGATTAAATAATTTTGTGGCTTTTATACATTTGTGTATATAAAAAATGTCTCTATGTTTATAATCAGAAATGTGGAGAGAAAGAAATTAATCTTTGAGTTTAGAAACACGAATATACTCTTTGATGCAAAATCTTGTGTTCTCTGCTGTATGTATTAGATACATTTTGGACATAAATTGACATGAACGAAGTCTATTACTACCTTCCATTTTTGTGGCTGAGTGATTACCCTTAGGTGCTTCTACAAGCTCAGTTACATAACATTTCAGCTTCAGGAAGAAAAACATTGACCAATTCGTGTCTTATGATGCAATGAAGACCTAAAATACTGAAGTATTTGGTTCATTCAACATAATTCATTGTCTTATTTAAATCAGAGACTGAAAGGTTCCTAAAATCAAAGGTTACATGACAAAGCAAAAATTTTGGATAGGACAAGATTTATTTCAGCCGACACTGTAGTCTCTTATTATCATATTAAATCTTTTCATCCAAATAGAAATTGTGCTGATTTGTTTTTAAAGGTTTTTAGAGTAGAGACAAGGCTTGTTATTGATTCACTCAAACACCCAGTCAGTATTAGTATGATTCAAATTGATGTTAGGAATTACTACAGTATTGAAAATAGAATAAATTTGGGAGTGAATGGAAATAACTAATGGAATACTGAAAAATACTTCTGGCAGATAAAGATGGGGAATTTTAAATTTTTAACTCACTTGAAAATTCTGGGCTTGAAATGTCAGCTCAGGCTTGAGTGATTGGGCTTGTGCTTTTCTAGGGAAAGAATGAGATTAAAGGAGGAATGATAGATAAAAATCTAGGGAAATCTGTGTATTGAGAGCTGGCAAAAAGATAGTAGGCAAAATAAAGTAATGATATGGATGTGTTTTACAGGTTTTTAAAAGAAAAAATTCTGCACAGAACAATATTTGTAGTGAAAGCATTAAGTTCCTCCTAAACTGAGTTTGAAGTTAGTTCATTTAGATGCTCATCTCTATCTAGTCTTTCCTCCAACTAAATCACCATTTTCCCAGGCATTTTTGAAGACAGCACATGGGATATATATTTAAAACTAGTTACACACAAAGCAAGCCTCCCTCATTGCATAAATATTTTCATTTTTGAGTAAGGATATCATCCTTCATGGCATTAATCTTTTCATTTTTGAGTAAGGATAGCTCAGTAATTACTGTTGTACAACTTTTACCCCTTTCATACCTTTTTTTCTGGTGTTCACATCTGCACATTTATTTTCTTAATTTAAAAAGATATTGCACTGTTGTGGTCTAACCAGCTTGTGAACTGCCTTTTTTTTATTTTTGGATCTGGACAATACAAAAAACAGTGATATTCTTACCAAAAAAAAAAAAAAAAAAAAAAAAAGAAAAAGGCAAGAAAGGAAAAAAACCACCAACATATTTTTTCTATTAGATTGGTTTCCCAGTTTGTGCTCAGATGTAGAGGAATTTAAATTAGGTTCAAGCAAAACCTAACACCTAGGATAAGTTTCACTATTCTACAAAGAATCCTAATATTTTGTAACATTACCAAAGATCTAAGAAAAAATTTAACATTCAAGACATTTAACTTTTGACCTAATACTTTTAAAATTTGCTCCTGCAATCAGTTAAGTGTCTCAGATTCTCATCTCAAACACATAATTGGAAGTCTGAAATTTCTCAGATATGCTTGGGAGCCTATTACAGCCTTTTAACTGCAGTACTTGGTTTTAACATTTCTTTTACTTCAACAGAGGGTCTCAATTGTGCTTTGATACCTTTCATACTAGGTCAAGGGAGTTTGATTGAATACAGCACATTGTAACTTCTAAACTGTTACTTAAATACTGATGTGCAGAGGAAAGCAAATGTTTTTGCTGTTCCTTACATCTGTCTCTAAATATGCTCGTACTTTTTCACATAGAGTATTGAATGCTAGGGAGCAAAGTACTGTGATGCCTTTTTCTTTTCCATTTTTACTTCATTCAACTGAATGGAAAGTAAGTTTCCTTGACCAAAAAATATATATAAAAACCCCAGCCTATGTTTTGCCTTCATTTCCTTTCTCTGGCATACATTTAACAATCTAGGCAATATTGTAGTTTAAGATAACAGTTATTAAATCATTTTTACAGAAGCTACCTTACTTGCTTAAAACTTTTAAATGTCAAGCTATTCCTGAGTGATCAAACTTGGACAGCATAGTTTTAATTTTCAGTTCTGGTTTTGGGGTTTGTTTAGACAGATTTCAGAAGGGGCCAAACCATACCAGAGGGAAGGACAAACTGATCCCAAATGGCAATCCACCCATCCCAGAAGTGGAAGGACTAAGTGACCCAACAGAGGGCCCAAAAAAGGGTCAGTAAGATAACAGGCAGACTCTCACCTCAGATGTGATACCTGCAACAGTCAAGTTAGCCAGGTGACCCAGATGGGAGCCCAAGGCCTCATACAATGCTTTTGCAGGACTCAGCGTGCATAGGAGAAGAGAAGTATGAGAAAAAAAAATAAGTCCCTCTTATTATAGAATCATCCTACTTTGAGCAGCCTACATAGATGTTGTTAATTCCTATTTTTCACCCACAACAGTTAATAGGCAATGCTATTTCCTGTACTTTAAAATCCATTTTGTTTTCCTAGGCTGTTTCCCATCTTCTCAAACAATAAGTTGCCATTACAGTTGTATTTGCCCTTCTCAGTGGTATCTCAGGATAACCCAGGTTTCTACATACCCTGGGTGCACTTTGAAGAGGGCAGCTGAAATTTTCAAGGGTGCTTCTGGCTCCAAGGCCTGGTTCTCAGGTTCCCAGTTCCCAGTGTCTCTGTCAGTACTTTCAGGAGACATCTTCTTCTTTTATCTCCTTCTTCTCAGGCCACTCTTACATCTGCTCACATCAGTGTTCTCTATGGTCAGCAATTCCTTCAAGGTATGCACTGTCCTGCCATGGAGTACCTCCTTCATTTCCTGCCTTGCTGTTCATTTTTCACAGTGTTTACCAGCTTATTTCCAAGAGGTTTTTCTAGAGGTGCACCCACTTCAGCTGTGGGCTGAGCCATGGTGGGTGTATTGGACCTGGAACTGGCTGTGACGGAGCCAGAGCAGCCCCAGTTTCTCCTCACAGTGCCCTTCAGCCCCCCAGCTAAAAGGTGCCTACATACATACATATGTGTGTGTGTGTGTGTGTGTGTGTGTGTGTGTGTGTGTATAAACACTCATACATGTATATATATACTCCATGCCTTGGTCCACAGCTTTTGATTCCTGAAACTGCTGGAGAAACTGTATTCCCACCGAACATAAGGATCTAATTCAGTGTATTTACAACAGGAAAACCCAGTGCAAAGATGACAACCAATGTGTTAGTTTAAGAGAAAGACTATTCTCATGCTGCAACATGTTGTTCCCCTGAGATCGGGTCTCAGAAGAAAAAATATTTCTCACAGACACATATATATACAAAGAGTAAAAAACTCCACACCCCGATAGCAACAAGGACAGCTTTTGTCAACTTTCTGGCTTGTTCTAGCAAATTATTCTGCTCAGTAGCTTTCCCTTACTGCATAATGCAATGTAAAAATTCCAAATCTTGGAAAATTTTTTTAATTTATACTATGCATATTACTCTTTTATGTCTTAGCCTCTTACCCTAGCACCAGCAAAAGGTACTTTTATTGTATTTTTTTAAAAGCAGTTTTGTTTTATGAGGAAAACGAGAAGAAAAATCTAGACAAGAAAATAGTTTGCCATTTATGACTACATCTACGTCTGTCTCTCGATTGTTAAATTATAAATGACACTGAAGATACAACATGCTCTATTAATATATTATCACTTTAAACTAAAAGTGTCCATTAGAATGACTTGACATTACGTTGCTGACTTCATAGTGTATTAAATCCCATTTTTAATACTATATTCTACTGATAATTACAGATTCCCAAACTAAGATCCTCTGACTTTATAACCCCACTTTAGAGTAAAGATTTCGTAGTTATTTTTTTTAAGAAACTAAAGATCCTTTTTTGAAAATGACACCATTGAACACAAGGTTTCAAATAGTGCTAACCACTTAATGTCACATACAGTTCAATGAAATTAATATAAAAAGAGATGTTCTTTTCAATTGATGTAAACCCTTGCTGAAGAAAACTAAGATTAAATGGTTCAGTGTTTTCCTGTCTTCTGTTTCTACCTTCCCATTTCCATTTCTTGTAACAAGCTAAATGTAGCTGTTAATCGTGTTCTGTTTAAATGTAAACTGTCCTTTCTAACTTTAATCTATTTGTTGGCAAAAGGAAAAGAATTTGCTTACAATGATTTACTATGGAAAATTCATGAGAAGTCAGTTAATGAGCTGAACCATTTGTTATTTCCTCAAGAATACATCCTTTCACAGTTGGGGATATTAAAGTATTTTTCACTATTTTTGTTGAACAAAATAAGATTTGTATTAATTAAATCCTATGAAGTATTGCAAAATCTTTATGGATTGATGTATTTTCCTGAAGATTCCTGCACAGAACAGTCATGCCTGATTTCATAAAAAGATTACATTACTGTCAGTTGACTCTAATTAACACTTTAGACACTTCATAGGTATTTAGAAATGATATTTTGTTCCCATTCATAATATGATACAACTATGGTGTTGGAACCCCAGGTTCTGAGAATTTCAGCCTGTCAGTACTGAGGGGAAGTGATCCTCTCAGATGTGCAGGTCAGTCGAGAGTCTGTTGCTGTAGTTAAGGAATAGGATGAGCTGAAAGAAAAGGAGGTATTACAAGTCAAAGTAAGGCAGAAATCCTGTGCTTTTGTCAGCTATTCAGTGTCTCGCACTGCTTTAAAATATGACCTTTTGCATATAGCTATGATCAAGCTCTGTCTAAGCAACTAATTCCCTACATGCTCTGAATATCCTGATGTCTAGACCACTCCTGAAAGTGTTTTAAATTTCTCTGCTTTATTTTGCTGTAAAATGTCGAGTTTTTTGAGACTGTTATAGTATCTTCACCATGATAACTATCATTTGAACACAAAAAGGCCACACCTCACATGGTGTGCCTACCTCTCACTTGATTCTTTTGGCATCTTGGATACAGGTGGGGAAAGAAAAGAAAGATGTGTCTTGTCTCCCATCACTTTCATACATTTAGACACCATGCATGTGTAAGTGCCCCACTGTGATGTGATGGTTTTCATTAAACTAGGACATGTTTTCACCAGAGTGAGGAAATTAGAGAGCATCAAGAACAAGGCAAGGTTTATTGGATGGATAAATTTTTTTCAGAGAAAAAGTTCAGCTGGCCAAGGGTTCATATGAAAAGCATCAACATCTTTTAAACAACCAAAAGTGCAGATTTATAATGAGTTCACATCAACAGAACATCTAAATCTCTTTAAATTCTCCCATTTGTACACAGCAATAACGATAATCTATTAAGAAAATGAACACAGGTAATATTACTCTCTGTAAAAAAATTTAATAATCTGATCATACACAAAAATAAAGGAATGAGAAAACATTTGTGGCATATTTCACTACAGTTTATACACTACAGTGAAGTAGATGAGCAAACAAACATTTTGACTAAAGATCAAAACAGGCTGTCTGGAAAAACACTTTGGAAACCAGAATATTACTTTTGAAATTGGAAAGATTTATATGTTGACATCACTGCCAATTTCAACCATTTAAAATTATGAGTCAAACCTCAGATAATCATAGGATCAGCTTAAAAATAGAAACATTAAAAAAAAATAGTCTGTGTTTCTTTTTACTAACACTTTGCTTTCTGAGATCATACAGATCACTCAGTCCTCCCTGCCCCTGGTGGGATGTGGAGAACAACAATCTGAAAAAGGTAAAACCCATGAACTGAAAGAAGAAAATAGTAATAGTAATAGTAATAGTAATAGTAATAATAATATTAATGCAAAGGGAGATAACAGAAAGTGGGACAGTTATAGTGAGGCACAATACAACTGCTCAGCCCTGCTGACCCAGCCCATTCCTGAGCAGGGATCGGCTCTCCCATTTCTACACTGAACATTAAGTTCTATGGTTTGGAATATCCCTTTGGCTAGTTTGGGTCATCTGTCCTGGCCACGCTCCCTCCCAGCTTCTTGTGCACCTCCTCAGTGACAGAGCATAGAAATTGAAAAGGGTAAGCACTACCGAGCAACACCTCACACATGAAACAATGCTTGGACTCGATAATCTTAAAGGTCTTTTCCAACCTAAACAATTCTGTGATCAGTGTGGCATCAACATTATTCCCATATTAAATCCAAAACAGAGCACTATACCAGCTACTAGGAAGAAAATTAACTCTATCCCAGCCAAAGCTTGCTCGCTCTTAATTTCTGCTGTGGTGACTTTATGAAATGACTAAACATCATGAACTTACTAAACATTATCAGACTTTTGTTATATATATACATATATATATGTAATATGAGAGATAGGAATACACACAACTAACCAGCAACTTTTAAGACACAATTTTTGGCACAGGAGAGGCTCAAGACTGTTTCAAGGCTGACTCCTTAATTACTGGGAAATGGTGAAAGCAGAAGTGATGGCAACTTTACTAAAGTGATGGAGGAGTAGATAGGCAGCAGATAGACAAAAAGTGACCCTCTGCGAGAAGCAAGAAATCCCTATTGAATCCACAATCTTCATGTCATAGTCTTGCATTAGTTTGATTTACTACCTGATGTCAGAGGGACCTGTGAGGACACCAGTCTTACTGCAGCCAGCCTTGCTTCACCCAACATATACTTCCCTTTCAGACCAAATAAAACATAAGTGATCTCTGGCAAATCAGGAAAACTCCTCCCTAACTGTACTCCTTCTGTGCCCCACCATGCCCTTCACCTTATTTGTAACCTTTCTACACAGTAAGTTATAATGATATGACAACAATGTAATTTTAAATACAAATTTTCAGGCATCAGCTAAACCCTGATAGCTCAGTTTTATAGCAGTATGATAGAGTATAGCCACAGGATACTGGAGGAAAATACAAGCATGTAGATAGTAAGGTCTCTAGAGCAAAGACTTGAGAATCTTGAAGAACTGGGTCTTGAATATTCACTGAATATACCTAGATGGTATTGTAATAATAGCAATGCTAACTATCAAAAACATACACCAGAAAAAGAAGCCACTCCGTCATTGTTTTGTTTTCCATTACTTTTTAGCGGAAGAAAGCTGTTTCTTGGGCTTTTTTTTTCTGACAATCAAAATTTCAAAGATGAAAACTTTGGGAAACCATTTACCTGCTAGTGTTGCCACTGACACTGTTAAAAGTTATTCAAATGGATGACAGAAATGAAGGCAATCATCACTAACAGCATGGGATAATTATCTTGGTCTACAATGTCTAATACATGCACATAACATGCAATTACAGTCAGCTCTATCTCTTGGGAAGCCACTTACATGTGAAGAGATATAAACTCCCTTTATTACAATTTTCCAAACTGCAGAAGAAATTAGAGAATAGGTCTTCTCATCATATCTCAACATACATAAAAATAATGAGAACATTGATATTGACTATATGTTTTAACCCTTCCTCATACAAGAATTGCAATACGGAAAGATAAAATTTCATTATAAATAAAAATAACTGAACAACAAAGTCAAAATTACAAATAACATTGTAGAAGTGCAAGATGTGCTCTGTGACTCTGCCATCTTAGGACAAAGACTAATTTATCCTGTTCCTGTTTTAGTTTACATGATCTTTCATCTCTCTCTTCTCCTTCCCATTATTTTCTGGGTTATCTTATCATCCTTTTTACTTCATATGTACACAGATTTCTCCTTTCTCCCAAATTTAGAAAATTTTGATTTAGTTATTTTTTATCATGCTTGTCTTGTCTTAGTGTTTTGAAAAGGCCAAAGGAAGAAAAGAGCTTTATAAATGAGATTATTAGTATTATATCAAATCTGCGAGAATGCAGAACAATGACAATACTGGAGGCGTTCCTATTAGCACCACAGTCAAATACCACTGTGGAAGCTTTTGTCTGTGGAAAGGCTGATGTGGCAACTGCATAATGGACAGATTAATGTCACACAGCTGTTATTACAGTCATATGTCCCATTATGTCATAGAAGTTACATGATGTCTGCATGAGTTTTAAATCAGACAGTGCCCATGAACATTAATGCATTCTTTCAAAATCACATAAATCCAAGAAGCATTGCTTGCAAATCTCACTGTTAATACTCATCCTATCTCTTCAGTGGTTAGAAAATAAAAAGTTTAATTTCAGTCATTTTTTGGAGATGATTTTCTTTGTACATAAAAAAAATTATATAAAATAATATTAGTGTATACATTATCTTAAAATGTAAGATATTGGGATCCTATGGTTTAAGATATTTTAGACTGAAACCTTCTTAAATATCAAAGTCTGGCCACTCCTCAATCACAGAATGATAGAAAGCATTGTTGGAAGAGGCTGTGAATTTTTCAAATCTCTCCAAAGGCAAAATTGATTTCAACTATGTTGTCATAGTTGGGATATATCTGGCTGTCAGATAGTTTTATAACCTGCTTTAAATACTTTCAGTGCTGGAAACTTCATCATCTCCAGTACATAATTATTCTTACATTCCTGAAGACTTCCCTTGCTACAAAATAAGGAATTTTATCTCATGGGGAAGTTTGCTCCTTGGCTTTTTTGCTAGTATGGGAAATTATCTAGCCCCAGTCTGAACACATTTTAGTCGTTCAAGATGAAACTGAGATCACTGCAATATGGAAATTAAGAACTTCATTTAGCAGGGCTCAAATGAGAGGAGCATCCACTAGTAGAGTGGGTAACATCCTTAGCAACATGTGGTTGGAGAGATGGGATTTAATCCCTAAAACGATTGTTTGATTTAGTCTTACTTCCTCACATCTGAAACAGGTTAACTTGTAGCAGTGACAGGATTATCAACAAAAATCAGGCTGTATTTTATGAGTTCTTTGGAAGGTTTATGAGGTTTTATCGCATTTCTTCTAAGAATTGTGATGAAGAAGGACTTTCTAAGTGAGACTGGCTCATTCTATTCAGCAGTGGACTAGAAAACAATGTGTCGGTATCCATCAAGGAGACAGTAGGAAAGGCAGTCCAAGTTAGTAATTTCCCAATGAACTGGTGGTGGGGTCAGTCCCCCATATTCTTCCAAAGTGGCTGCAATCACAGCTCATGACTGTTGTCATGAGGCTATTCAGAGGCTAACAAAAGATGACAATACCAAAATTATTTGATGAAATGATCAAAATTATTTGCAAAAACAAAGAGCTTTCTGACTTCATTGTTGCTATTCTTACTCTTATTGTTGAATTCATTTTCATATCAGCTAGTTTAAGGTAAAGAACCTCTTTCATGAATACGTTTTTTAGAGAACTAGCACTGATTGGTACATTATTTCAAGCTTTGAGACCTTTGAGGTCTCTTAGAGATTTTTCCTGTTCATAATTAGCAATTAGCTGTGTTAAAACCCTTACAGTAGGCATGTAATCAAGAGCTAGAAGCAATGATTTGATGTTCTCTAATTGTTTTCCATCTACAGAGTATTTCATCTTGAGGAGCACCAGTATGAATTAGATGGATATATTATATTGATGAATCTTTTAAACTCAAAGTTTATTATCCCCACATTATGCTATAATGTAGTATTTGAATACAGGAAAATAACTCAGTGTTTTAAGAAAGGAAGTATTGATATCCCTCTTTTATTGATGACAAAACCAAGACTTTATCATAGGATTTGTAAAGAAATTTTCTGAAATAGATCAGCAAGAGAAAATATAGCAGTTCTTATGACAAAATCTTTCAGAAAAATACCTTCTCACATGTAAATGGAAAGAGGAGTTTTCTCACTGGACCACTCATCAGTAGGATACTAGTGGCAATAACTAGGTCCACTACATAAACAAAGGCCTGTTCTCAAAAGGAAATATATACTTGGACTCTAATCAGTCTAGCATCTTGTAGACCACATTCTCTGCCAGGAAAAAACATTATCCTTCTCATTTTTCCAATGCAATTTGTTACATTTCTCCTGTTCTGGAGAAGTGAGGGCTTTGGGGAAACCTAATTGCAACCTTCCAGTACCTTAAGGGGACTCTGAGTTAGCTATCTAGAACACTTTTATAGTCAATGGAGAAAAAATAAGCTTTTCTGCATTGTGAATCACCCGACATCTAAACCCAATCTAAATTGGTTTAGATTTATGTATTTAACTGAACTTGATATCACTCTAATAGTAACTTTCCTTCCACTGATAGTAACAGAAGTCAAATGGCTTATTCAGACAAAACCACGTGGTGTAGGTAGAAGAAATTTTATTATATTTCTATTTGAAAGCTCAGTCAAGAGTAATTTGCCAAGGCAGAGCAAGTGGTCAGTAAATTACTCATTTGCTGAAATAAAACCCAAGTTATTACACTGTTTAAGTGACAGCTGAGCTAAGGTTCATCATTGACTCTATAGCACAGTACCTTCAGTTTAAAAATTGTCACCCAGTATACCTGATTATGCAGGTATGCATATCTTAGGTGTGCTCATCCTCAGTGAATGGAGTATTGGAGCAAGCAGAGGTAGGACCGGGCACAAGGAAGACGACCATCTCCTAATGTCAAACAGTGGGCGGAAGCTGTGGAGTGCAGTCTGGAATCTTGTTTGAGCTTGTACCCTGACACATTGACACCAGCACCTCTTTACCACTCCACACCACAGTCTTTTTGCTTTCCCTTTTGCTTGCAGTGGTTCAGTGGGGTGGAGAGGCACTACACACTGCAGCAAGTACTCTAAGGACACCTCTGGCCACTAAAGAGCATGGATCAGGAGCTGGCTGAATCATTTTAATGTTTGCTAAATGTGATGTGACCTAACAATGAAGTTCTGGCATACTTTTCCGACTTCAAAGTCTTATTCCACTTCCATCTCTCTTCACTCACCTCCAGGCTGATAATTAAAAAAATTTCAATGGCATCACTTAAAACCTGCATGCTAAACATCTTGTCTTTTCTGTCCTTTCCTTTCCTTTTCCTGTTGCTACTCTGTTGTATAAAAACAGCTAGAGAAGGCAGTCTGTAGCAAAATGTGCACCTGTCAGAGTTCACTTCCACTTGCAGCTTTTACTCAAATTGGTTTCCTATCTGTTGCAGGGAGCTGCTGGAGTCTTTCGTTTTCTCATGCCAGGAGACTATTCATGAAGTAATTCACACAGCTACTTCCAGACCCAGCTGACCCTTTTCACCCTGCACAATGTGACTTTTCGCCTAAAGGATCTACTCACAGCAAAGCACATCCCCAGAGTGTTGGTATGTGAACTATTAGCTCTGCAGAGTTCTTTTTAGCTATTAGATATGCACACTGTTTTTACAAATGCAGTCACTGAGGTGTCTGGGGTATGTATGGAAAATATGTCATATAACAAGAAAAACTATCAAAACTGAGACATTCAGCGAGTCTGCAAATTCCAATATCCTGTCTCTGCAAGTGGCCACTACCGCATGCTTTAAGGGAAAGTCTAAGAAAAATTGAAGAAAAAGAATAACCTTTCCTCAGAAGGAACACATTTTTTAACTCTCACTCTTGGATGACTGCTTATGCTCAGAATCACTGAAACTCTGCCTTTGTCAGAATAATAATAAAAAGAAGAAATAGCCTATGGTTAATTCTGTGGATGGTCCCATGGCTCACGTAAATGTCTGATTCATTTAAAGTCAGCTATAGTATCGACCTCTCTAATAGGCTGTGCCATTCCTCCCAAAGGAAGGAATTCCAGAGGTTAATTATATATTATAAATTATATCCCTTTTCTTTTTAGCTGAATGCTGCTTTCCCCCACCCCCTGAAACCTTTCCTCTCCTTCACTGTTTTGTACTTTATCACATCTCTCTCACTTCATTTTTTTTACTCCTAGCATATTTTCCCATCTTAGTTTTAGTTTTTATGGAAAGCTATGGCAAGAAGAATGAATCTAAGGGCTGCACTGTCACTAATTCTGGAGGTATGGATGCAAAATACATATTTGGTCAATGCAATCTATAAAGTTTAGTATAATGCAAATTAAATCACATCCAGGCTGTGAAAACATTGACATGGAGTTAATTCCAATTATTAAAACAGCCATGGCAAAAGCCCTGAAATAAAATTTTCTGGATCAATAAATTCCTAAATTTTGAGAAGATTTCTTTTCTGAACATGCACAGCGAAGTGGTCACAGATACATCTGGCAGAATCCCTAATTAGTATTTTGTTCCCATCTACTAAGTACCAAATTTTCACTGTTCAGTGATGCTGTTTCAATTTTAGAATATGGTCACTGTGTCATGTGAAATGAATCTTCTTACAGTGGTGTCTGAACGAAGGAGAAATTTATGCTGTACAATCGTAGCTATTACCTTTTTGCAGGATCCAAATATAATAACATTTGCATATATTAGTCTTGCAAAAGCACAGACTAAAATCCTGGGTCCATTTCTGTGATGACAACATAGAAACCATTTAAAATTAATTTTTTTTTGTTACATGACAGTGGTATATATTACTATGCTATTTTATCCATTTTAATTTGAAAGTGCTTAAGGCCTTGGGTTTTTAAAACTCATTTAGTAGTAATGACCTGGATACTAGATGAATGTTAACACGTCAACCACTTCCCCTTCTCCTCCCTTGCTCTCAGTCCAATAACAATTAAAGGAATTAAAGCATGTTTTATTGTATGTGTTCCTCTTAAAAACAAAAACAAACCAAACTTGAGCTCGATAATATGATACAAGGAAAAAAGCAGGTAGGGAAGTGAACATAAAGGGCAGAAACAGAAAGTAAATAAAAAGAGAAATAAATGCGAAAGAAGCAAACAAATGTCTTTCCTTTCCTTACAAATATGCAAAATAGTCATTACCTGGAAATTCTAGGGCTGTGCTTTGAAGCAGGACTCAGAGATAGTTGCACAACCTGAACGACATGAAAATTTTTCTCTTGCCATAGCTGTCTTTCTCAGGTTCAGATAGCACAAAAGTAGGGTTTAGGCGATTACATGTCTAAGTTGAATTGAAGTCTTCTTTGGCATAATTATACATGCTATCATAGAGAGTTTTTAATGCATGGTCTTAGTTCTATACTGCTAGTGCACTTATAATGTTCACTGGAAAAAAGAAAGAGTCCAGGTTAGCCTTGATTTTAACTAATATTCTGAATATTGATTAATTGTTAATAGTTATTTGGTTAAATGGCAAGAGCTATTCTGAGATACTTTTATGCTCAGCTTTTCATTCTATTAACTGTCTGTTCTTCAGTGTACATTCTTCATCTGAGCAGTACCTGCAGATAGAGTACAACACTGAAAACAGCAGATATTATTCTATCCATAACTTCACTGGCTGATAAACCAGAAGCAATTTGAAAACATAAAACACATTACAGTGATTATTATAGCTTATTGCTGCTCTGTTTTTATCATTTTCTCCTTTACATTGTAGATTTAAACTAATATTTGTTCCACAGTCATGTCCCACAGAGCAGAATGGAAAAAGAATTTTACCAAGAAATAGAACACATTCACACATACTGCATAGGAAAAAATGAAATAACAATGTTAAAGTTTTGTGAGGTGTAAGTGGTGCCAAGTTCAGCTAGACAATGCATATAGATCTAAAGCTTTAAAAAGCTCCATCTTGCAGAAATGTATTTTATGTGAGTATAGAGATATTCAGTAGAACTGACCCTCCAAGGAACACAACTTCCTTTATGAAAGAAAAATTTAACTCTCAGAATTTTATGCATAGTATGGTTTAAGAGAACTGAAACCTCTAGATAAGCACATAAAATCACAGCTGGAAAAGTCTAGAAGCAAAAACACAAATAAAGAAAAAAAAATTGCTAACATTCTTTGTGTTCTTAAATGTTAACTTTTCTGCCTGTATTGCTGTAACAGGAATCATTTAAACTTAAGGTCTATTCAATAAATATTGTTTTCTATCATTTAAAATCACGGAATAAATTAGATTAGAAGGTATCCCTGGAGCCCATCTGATCCAAGGCCCTGCTGAAATCAGGACTAAGTTTAATGTTTGATCAGATTGCTCTGGATCTTGCCCAATCTTGTATTTTCTCTGTGTACATCTGAGAGGAACACGTTTTCATCTTCTTTATAACAGTCTATTAGGTAGTTGAATGTAGCAGCAAGACTGCACAAACCCTACCTCCTCAGACTGAAAAGAAAAATTAAAATTCACCTTTTTTCTCAAACTCTTCTCAGAAGCATTGTCAGGCACTGGAATAGGCTGTCAAGGGAGGAAGTTAGGTTGTCATCCCTGGAGGTATTTAACAGAAGTGTAGATGTAGCACTGAAGGACATGGTTTAGTGGTGGATTTAGTCCTGGGTTAATGATTAAACTTGATGATCTTAAAGGTCTTCTCCAACCTAAAATATTCTATGATTCCATTCTCCAGCCCTCTTTGTAGCTCCACCAGTAGGTCTCCAGTTTTTGAATGCCTTTCTTTTACTAGGAAGCCTCAATTTCAATGCAGCACTCAAAACCTGGTTTCACATGCCAAATAGATGGGGATAATTCCTCTGGGAATAATCTCCCACCTTCCTGTCTGTGTTTCACTGAAGCTGCTCAGTGAGCAGTTACCCCTCACAGCCGCGAGGGTGCACTGCTGACTCAGGATCGACTCGTGGCCACCAGGACTTCCAAAGCCTTTCCCTCAAAGCTCCTTGCAAGCTGGTTAGGCCCTTTCTCTTACAAGGGTTTGTTCCACTCCAATAATTGTGACATTTCATGAGGTCTCTGTTAGTTCATTTTCCCCAGCACATTGAAATCGCTTTAGATGGTCACTTTTCCCTCCAGCCCATCAAGTATTGCTCCCCATTTGGTGTCATCCATAAACTTACTCAAGGTACTTTTCATCTAGTCGTTCTACCTGTTAGTGAAAGACATTAAATAGCATCACTTATTTTCCAATGAAGAACACGTCCAGTAACATAAGACAGCCTCTTCAGAAGTCTTGCCTTGCTGTATTGTCCCATTAGGGTCCTATTGTCCTGTAGCTGTCTCACTAATTGTGTATTCAAAAATGGGTTTATATTGCTTCAGTTCAGAATTCTCTCTTCATCCATGTTGCTTTCCTACCACACTTGTTTGCCTTCCTGTACAAAAGGATGGAGAATTCTTGTGCCCTGAAGAGATGATTCTTGAGGATTATCCAACCCTGCTGGGCCCTTTTGTTCTTCAGAGCTATCTCCTAGGAGAGTCTCCAAGTATTTCCATGAAAAAGCATAGGTCAGCTCTCCTGAAGACAAGGGCTGCTATTCACTTTCATAGAATCACAGACTATTTGAGGTTTGCTGTGATGTCTTTTCATTGTCAAGTCCAATCTCTTCTGCTGAAGCATGGTCAGCTAGGGCAGGTGGCCTAGGACTCTGTCCAGCCCTTACCCCTCTCTCTCAGGATCTTAAACTTTAACGTCATAAACACAATGGAGGCTTCCATTAGTCTCCAAAACCCTGACTACTTTTCCTGGTTTATAAACAGCAGGTCCTTCCTGCAGAGCACGTACCCTAAGCGGCTTGCCAAACTCTTGTGTCCTTGCTTGTGCCCTGCATGTCAAGCAGATACCAAGATAAAATTTCCCATGAGTACCACAGCCTTTAACCATGAGGCTTCCTCCTCTATGATCTCTAAAGAAATCTTCATCTGTTTCCTCTTGTTCAGGTCCTCTGTAGGGAATATCTACCAATGCACTTCTATGTCTCTGTGATCTCAGTAAGATTATATATTGCTGAGTGCACAAGAACTTCCAATTTTACTTCTTTGTTTTCAGAGATGTACATATTCATGAACAGGTGCTTAGGACAATCACAAAGATCCACAGCTTTGTTTGGGGAAGTGTGAAAGTCTTCCATGTCATGCTGTCCCTGCGAGCCTCCTATGTTCCATACCATTCTTTCACTTTTCCATGTACTTTGTGTACTCTTCTCTTCTCAGTCTCCATTTAAGGCCTCCATCATCCAGTGAATCTATATCTTGTCATTTAAATATAACCTCAAGCCATCTGTCATTCTATGTAATATGGATCCGGGATTTTTTTTTTTGTGCCAGCAAGATCCTTTCTATGTCCTTCTCCTCCCTGATGTTACACCATGTACTCAATTTCTCCCAGAGCTCTTTTGCTTGACAGTCCTGTGACTCTTAGTGTGTACAACCCACAGCTGTCAGCCCTGGGGCAGGAGAAACTACAGACACCTCTGGCAACCTGGTACTTGTCACCCTTGTCCTTCCTCAGGAGCTGTGTCTTGGTCAAAGGCAGGTCATCCTGGGGTGGGAGGTGGGGAAGGGGTGTCAGTGCATGTTCTCTTGGAAACCACACTCCCTGATACACCTTTGTTGTTGTGGGACCAGCTCCACTAGTCCCATGTGGTCACTTTCACATACCTCTGGGTGTCCTGCATGTCCTATCTTATCAGCACCAGCTGCTGAGTGCTGATTACTATCTTCTCTTGATATGCTCCTTTTCTACAAAGTGTTGGACCCAGACAATCCTAGGAATAGACCCAGGCTTTTCTTGGTGTTTCTAAGCAGTAGGACAAGAGGCAATGGGCAGAAACTGATGCACAGGAAGTTACACCTGGAAATGAGGAAGAACTTTTCTGTGTGGGTGAGCGAGTAGTGGAACAGACTGCCCAAAGATGTTGTGGAGCCTCCCTCACTGGAGATGTTCAAGAAGCATTTGGATGCAATCCTGTGCCATGTGCACAGTGTGACTCTGCTCGAGCAGGGAGGTTGGACCACATGACCCACTGAGGCCCTTCCAACCTTTCCCATTCTCTGATTGTGAAACCTGGCTTAGATTATTTTTGGTAATTAACTTAAGCTGTATAATTTTTACAAGGGCAAGAAAGAAGGACCTCCCTGCAACACAGTGACAAATGGTCCTTCAGTGCTAAAGGAACATTTTTTGCACCCACCTCAAAGAATTGTTTGGGTTTGTTTTTTTTTTTTTCTTTTCCTTTCAAGAGACTTGGGATAATATGTATAAAAAGAAAGACCAGCAGAAGTGAAATCTTGGAATTTGTTTCTTGGGAAATCTTCTTGACTACAAAATTTAATTCCCATTTATTTAACATGTTCTAGCCTGCTTTGAGATTTTAAAGAACAGATGCTCTCCTGCCCTTACTTCACTAACAGTTTCAATGAAACATTTTTAAATGGCAGCTATACGAATAACAATTTTCAGCAACAAAGAGCATCATTTTATCTTGTCAGAAATTGACACTTACTGTACAAGATCTGTTACTACAAAATTAATGCAAGAGCATTATTTATTGTTCTTGACTAGGAAGTAATTTGGTTTGGATGACTTGATAGTCATCATAATCTTCTATAAATATAAATTAATCTGAGCATTATTAAATAGCAGTTTTAAAATAAACAAAAGGAAGTACAAGCTATGATAAAAGCATGGAATTCTTTTTTGTAGGATATTATAAGTGCCAAAACATAGATTTAGGAAGGATTAGGAATATTCATGGAAGAAAATTCTGTCAAATACAGTTAAACAGAAAGATATGGTCTTTAGCTCAGAAAATACTAAAACTTCAGATTAACTGCTGATTTCTGAAAGGGTTTATTTGGGAAAGTATCACAAGAGGATTATACTGACTGTATTCACTATCATTTTTTTCCTAACATTGAAAACTGGACTACATAAATTTTTGTCATGTTCTAATATGGCCGTGGTCTTATAAGTTTTGTGTCAACACAAACTCTCCTTGATCTATACAGACCGAAAAGTCATATTTGCTTTTAACATTTCATCAGCATTCCTTTATTCCTGTCTGAAGTGCATAACTTTTCTAATGCAGAAAGGACCTCTGACTGGGACATTTTGAAAGCACTTTTGAAAGCACTGATTTGAACTATGCCAAATATGATTTCATGCCTACCTCATCTTAGGTGACTAATAACAAAGCACCTATGTGACAAATATGCCTCTGAACTACTGCTTACAATGTACATGAATGTTACATAACATAGATATGTCCTCAGCTTGAATCATTATATGTAAACTAATCTCACTTCATTGCTAACACACAAGGTTTACATTGCACAACCCTATGATTCAGTTCCTGGCTTTCCATATATACAGATATATTCCATGCCATATGCTAAATATTTTTTAATCCTCTAACAAATTACTATTTCAGTTAGGAAGCACAGTAATGAAATTATTGTATTAACATTCATCCTTGAACTGAAATAGACTTGTTTCCCAAAAAAGCAGGAAGTATTTTATGTCTACTGTAAATGCCTATCATTATAAAGAGGGTTGAATAATTTTTAGGGCTGGATGAACAGTTGCACTGATACTCCTAGAAAGTGAATTTTAAGTTTGCACACTTGAAAGCTCACACCAGAGAAATTATAATTTGTGTGAAATGACATAATATATGGGATGGTAAGAATCCCAAATCTCTCAAACTCTTGACACAGAGGCAGTTAAGCAAGCCAGACAAGAGTCTGCATCCTTCACAACTACAGCCAGGCATGCACACACAATTACTTCACAGCATTTTTACACTTAAACTCTGTACTCAGAAAAAAATCCTGTAGAAACCTATTTTTTCCCATCAATATTACCTTTGGAAAGGCCTATGTCACCTGGAAAGGTAAACCTGTAGCAGTTTATAAAATTTTCTGATGCTGTTTTCTGGTACCACTCATCAATTTTCTTCACTCTGTAAAAGATTCAGTGCTACAATGACTACTGCAAGGTCTCCCCTTAGCAAGAGTACAAAGTGGTATGACAATGCAAAATGTGCAACTATCTCTATTTCACATTATTGTGCATGATGTACTATGCATTGCAAAGCCATGGCCCTATTGCAGACAATGGAAATTTGGCGAAATTTAGTGATTTTTTCTTCACAAACCTTGAACAGTTTGAATATACAGTGTCTTTTAGGACCTTAACAATCATTTGTTAACAGTGATTTGAAACTGAATTACTGTGTTTTAAATATCTTGTTCAAAATTTACAAGCAAATAATAAATACAATAAAAATTCCTTTTATAACCAACTTCCAATAAGTGGGAGAAAATTATGTTCTTTCAGAAGTGAGCAGATAGGGATTTTGTAAACTACTCAGCTGCCTTTATTTATTTATAACTTCCAAGATGCTTTTCAACTTATTTCTAGACAATTTTCAGAGTTTGAAATGATAGCTCAGTACTTATGATCAGTCACAGAAAACAAAATTCAGCAAATATACTTTTCTGATGCATGCTCTCTAGACTGAAGCCAAATTACCACAGAGTTTAATTTATAAACGATTTTCATCTCTTAACAACATCATTAAATTAAATTCTGTTTCCTGTACATGGATTGAGTAGGAAGGAGAGGGAGGAGATATGGGTAGTAAGTAATCCAATTTGTTAGTAAACCCCACAAATTTTAATATGAGGATCAGAGAACAGCCACTGAAATAATTTCCAATTTGTCACATTGTTGTTGCACTGTTTTCTATTTCCACTCATAGTAGGTCCTATTTTGTGAATTCACGTTTTAAAATCATTTTCTTCTTTGCCATATGACTCAGTGAGACTCAGTTACCAAAGATAGAAAGATATCTGACACAACAATAAGAAAAATCTAGTAATGAGTATTTTATTTCTTGGTAACTGTATCTAATGTTTTTTCTGAATTGAAATGAACAGCTCTAAGGGCCCTTTTAAGTATGACAAGAAGTGGAAGTGTAAATTTCTGGTTTTCAAAATTTATGCAAAACAATCACTAATGGTGACAATACATGACATTCCATATAGTTCAGTGCATTGATTCAGCAAATATATATCCTTCTTGAAGTGCCTTCCATGTGTTAATGTACATATCTGTACTAGAGAACCAGAACACTCTTCTACTGTATGCTTACAGCTATTACCTGGTGTGTTATGCCTATTAGAACTTTTACAAAAGACAACAGTTTCATCTTTGAAAAAAAAACCTTCCGGTTTTTCTTTATTAGCCACGTCTTTATAATCAAGAATACAGATTCAAGCCTTTAAAGGTCTTTTCTGTTTTTTTCCCTCATTAAAAGTCATTGATACCAAGCTTGAAATAAATACATTAATTTTAAACCAAAATTAGTCCAAATGTAAACACTTTCTGAAAATAAGACAGCTGCTGACTTTTGTCGTATGTTCAGATACACCATTCCCTGTGCATCCCTGACAAATTCCTTGGATGAAAAACAGCTGTTATCCTAAGAAAATGGATTTTGGCACCTTTCTGTTCTTTCACCCCTTGCCTATACCACATTGGAGATCTACAGTTTCCTTTTTTGAGTGAGACTAGCAGAAAATGTGACTGTAGCAGGTAGTAGCAGATCTGATATATTTGGTTCCAGTTAAGTACTCTCTTTAGAGACATTTACCTGACATTTTTTGATTCAAGAGTCTCAAAAGCCATGAGAGGTTCACAGAAGGAAGTAGTGAAATAGTAGCTATTCAAGATTCTGAGATTATTAGCAGTCCATTTTTACAGAGGAGTGAGCTGGGAAAAGATAGGAAGGCATGGGACAATAAACAGCAGGGACACAACAGACACAGGCACACTGGATACACTCAAATCTCTGGAACAAAATGGGTTTCATACAAGAGGGCTGAAAGAGCTGGCTATTGTGATTTTTGAATTCAACTGTCTGTCATCTGCAAAGAACTATGGTGATGATGGGGAAGTGTCTGACTAGTAAAAATTAGAAAAAGAAGTCTAATGTTATGACAATTTTGTCTTTAGAAAAGGCAAAGTAGCCCATATGGGCCCAAGAAATGAACTGGTCGGCATCATGTCAGCCTCTAAAAAGGTCACAAAAGATTGAGATTCTATTCCAAGTACATGAAGGATAACTGTTTCTGGCACAGATTTACAAAGAGCTTGACAAAGACAAAAGCTTTCTGCTATGAAACAAATTATTATGTTGATGAGGAGACACTGGTGGACATATTCTATCTTGTTATTAATAAAGCTTTAACAGCATTCCCATTTGAAAATTGCGAAAACACAAACCTGGCTTTGGAAAAATGAACTTCTAGATTAATTGAAAATTGGTTGTTCTGCCAGGCACGAATAGTAGTGATTATTGGCTTGATTTTGCTTGACATCCTGCAGCAATCAGAGGGTTCCAGAGGCCAATATTTTGCCCCATATGTATTCAACATCTTCATCAGTCGCTTAGGTAATGGCGTAGAGTGTACCCACACACAAATTTGTAGATGATTATAAACTGAGGGGAATTGTTGGCACAGAATTTCAGCCCAGAGGGAATTAAAAAAAATTTGAGGTGTGGTCAACAAAACCTTCCTAATTTGTGTTAAGACAAGGTTCAAAGTCAGAAACTATGACGGAAACTCCTGTACATTTTTACAGACTAGGAACTAACAACCAAATAGTCTCAGTACTGGGAAGAACTTTTACTGGTTTTGCATGACCATATTTTGGTAGCTGGGGGATGTAGGGGGGATTTTTGTGAGAAGCTGCCAGAAGCTTCTCCCACGTCTGGCAGAGCTAATGGTACTGGCCCTAGAATGGATGCACCACTGGCCAAGGTCAAGCCAATCAGGAATGAATGGTAGTAACACCTCTTTGATAACATATGTGAGAAGGGAAAAAAAGTTAAAGTGCAGATGTAATTGTGGACAGAGAATATGCGAAAGGAACAGCTCTGCAGACACCAAGGTCAGTGAAGGAAGAGGAAGAGGAGGTGCTTCAGGCACCATAGCTGAGACTTCCCTGCAGCCCATGGTGGAGATGATGGTGAAGCAGCTGCAGCCCTTCAGGCCATGGAAGTCAATAGGAGTGCAGAGATCCACCTGCATCCTACTGAGGAGATCCATGTCACGGTGAGTGGATGACTGAAAGGAGGCTGTGGTCCCATCGGAAGCCTTTGCTGGAGTAGGCTCCTGGCAGGGACCAGAGCTGTTCCAACAGATATAAAATCTAAGGGAAGGTAGGGTGAAGACATGCCCACCTCATGCTTTGGCTTAAGTACCATTTGGCTTTCCTGGGTCCTTTCCCCAGGTGGGACTTCCAGTCATTTGGCCACTCAGGAGTTGGGTTAAGGGGTCCAGGGTTGGGGTGTGGAGGATTTCGTCTGGTGCGCCCGTGATTGGCGGGCACTGCAGGGCTGAGATACAAGGTGTCTAGGGATGTATGGAGCCATGCATCATCTCAACAGGGCAAGACTTGAGTTGCCCCTTTCCCCACACAAAGCACCTGAAAGGTTTTGAGCCAGCAATCTCCTCCAGCCTTTCACATGGGGATAACATGCTTTTAAGATTTAGTTTACTTCTCATTATTCTGCTCTGATTTTGCTGGTAATAAATTCAATTAATATCGCCAAGTTCACTCTGTTTATCCCATGAGAGTATTTGGTGAGTGATCTCTTCCAATCTTTAACTCACAAACCCTTTGCTATATTTTCTGTCCCCTGTCCAGTTGTGGAGGGGAGTGATAGAGTGGCTTTGTAGGGTACCTGGCATCCAGGCAGGATCAACCCACCCCAGAGCTTAAAGATTATAGTGAACCCTTGATGAAACAATGCAGTGTCATTGCATGGAAGGCAAACAGTGCATTGGTCTGTGTTGAGATGAATATGGCTAAAAGATCAAGGAAAGCTGCTGTCATTCTCTATCTGGCATTGGTGAAGTTACACCCAGAGTATGGCACAGAGTTTTGCCTTCCATCCATTTCAAGAAGAGTATAGAGAAACTAGAGAAGTTCAGCACAGGGCTTCTGTTATAAGCAGGGACCCAGAGCACACGTGCTGAGAAGGGAGGATGAGGGAACAGTTGCTCAATACAGAAAAGAGTGAGGGGAAATCTAGTAAATGTCTATGGCCATTTGAAGGACGGCTACAAAGGCAGCAGAACTACACTCTTCATAGTAGCACCAAAAAACATAACAAAACAAAGTTACCATAAATTATGTCTTTGATATTTTAGGCTGGAAAAGAAGTTATTAATAGTGTAGTGCAATTGCCAGCATAACACAGCATTGGATCTTGTTGCCTAGGGAGGTCAAGAGACTTCTGTTCTTGGAAATTTTCAATGCTCTGCTGCACACAGTCATTGCTGACCTGGCCTGTTATTTGCAACAGTCCCCTTTCAAATAGAAAGTTGTACTAGATGACCTCCAGAGTTACTAAGTCTTGCTCTTTTATTGCAAATCTTAGCAATTTTTATAGGTTAGTGAAGACCTTCGATCAAGATCATAAGAGAAACCCAGATTTAATTAAAAAGAAAAAAAAAATATACAAAGAAAACAACCAAACTAACCAACCAAAACAAAAAAAAACCACCAAAATTCAAACCTGTGGAGAACGTTCATGCAAAACAAAACCAAAAAAAAGGAACCAAAACATAGATAATATTTATAAAGAAGCCCACCTGACAAATGTTCTGATATTTCAGATATTCTCCTGGTATTTAGGAGCCTTACCCATGTTCTGTGAAATCCAAAATCCTATTTATGCAAATATAATGCAGTATGCAAGATTTTATTCTGGCACAAAAGTGCTTCAGAAACAGACAAGAAAAAGAATAATTATTTAAGGTGATTTTGTGTGTTAACTTTTAGTCATATATAAACAAATTATTTTTTGCGTGTTGTCTATACAATGAAATTCATACATAATATGAGAGTTTGCAAGAAAAGCAGCAGCATCCTATGATGTTTAGAGGTCTTAAAAGAAAGAATAAGGCAACATAAATCTGTCACCTAATCAAGTGCAGTGTAAAAAAGAAATTTAAAAAAAAAGTGTTAGTATCACCCAACAACAATATTCTCTTACCTCATTATTATAAAACTTTTTCTGAGATCTAAAATGATTGAATAAACATGTTCCTTCACCTTGTAGGATGCAGTTGCACATGCAAGCACATTGCACCAGAGCTCAGGATTTGCCCCGAGTAGTTAAAAATGTGGAGCAGTACTTTGATATTTTTCTTAAGTCCAAGGTCATCAGACTTATCCAAAACTATGCAGCATGCATTTAATAAAGGTATAGTGGTAGTAGATGGAATTGCTCTTGATTCTGCCTGCTCCTTTCCAGATAATTTGTTTCCAGGAGCAAGCAAGCGCCAAGATTCCTGGGCTCATAAAAACAGACATCATCAGCCTTGCGCAAAGCCTAAGCAAGGAACATTCTGACATGCCACTGCACTTCTGTTTTCCAAAACTCCCTTTAGCAAGTTTAGTTGACATCCACCTTTTTTGGATGGCTGCCCACCACAAGATGTGCAGTAGGGTTTATATGACTTTGCATTGTGTAGAACTAGGGTGCAATAAATAAACTCTGTTTTCCTGCTTTTCAATCTACACACAGCATTCAGTAAGTATTACCTTGGATACCTTTCTAATATATATTTCTGGCAAAATGACAAATGATGCAAATAGAAAATCAAATCCTGATGGTTAGTCTGAAGCCTGAAATTTCTTTCCCATAGAAGCAGCTTGAATGGGAGTGTTTCCAGAGGTTTTGGCAAATTTTGGCTGCTAACGTAAATTTCTAAGTACAGTAATAAAGAAAATTTGAAACTGAAGACTGGCAGAGTGATTGCTTGCTGTTTGGCTTCCTGTGGTTGCAATCAGAAATGACTTAATAAAGCAGCTGTGGTTCAGGCTGTGTTTCACAATTTCAGTTTTACCCATGAAGCAACAACATTATACTTGTCTGTTAAATTCCATTCCCTCATCTGCTCCTTGTTGCAACTTTGTTTTACTCTCTTCTTTAAGACACAAAATGGAAAGAGGATTATTGAAATTCAGAGAGGCAGTGTCAGTGTCAGATGAACATTAAGGGACCTTATCACCGGTCTGTGATCCAACATGGACTAATTCTGCTGACTTCTACCAGTTGTGAAATAGGCCATGCCCTACAACTGAGAATCTGCACAGTGTGAGCAACAGAAGAGTGCAACCAGCTTGACCTACAAGCCAAGATTGCTGGTATTCAACAGTCTGGAGCTGCAATATGTGAGATATATGTGATATGTACTACACCCATTAGGGGAAAAATTACAGCTCTTGTCACAGCCCCATAGAACATCTTGGGTTGGAAGGGATCTCTAAAGATCACCTACTCTTAACACTCCTGCCGTCAGCAGGAATGTCTTTCACTTGATCAGGCTGATCCACTAGATCCAGTCTGGCCTTGAACACTTCCAGGGATGGGGGATCATCTTTTGAGCATAAAAAGATTAATTTCACAGTTTCTTTAGTTTTTAGAAAATTTGATGGAAAGAAAGGCCAAGGGGTAAAAATACAAACTTTTCAAGGAAAAAGTCAAGTTAGAAACATATGGAAATTTATTATATGTAAATATTAAATAAAGGCAATGAAAATACTTCAAATGGATAGCAGATTAATATAATGCAGAATGTTAAATATGCATGCTAAGAATCTCATTTTATGAGAAAATTTCTCTCAGTTGCTCTGCACAAGGTATTTTATTCTGGAAAAAATCTGTACATCGAAATATAAACAATTCCCTTTTTTGTTATAAAGAAAATATATTCAAGGTAATAATTTCCACTTTTATAAGAAGAGTTAGCAAATCATGACTCCCATTGCTGCAACTGGTACTATAAGCTGTTAAGAATCAAAATCGCTCTCTGCTACACTGATGGAAATTTTTTTCAAAGATTGATGAATAATATCCTACATTTACTGTTTCCACTTTACAGTGTTTAAAAATAAGATATTAAGCCCCAGCTATGTCACTGTAACCCTGCTTTTACATGCCATGTTAATGCAATTGTCAGTAAATATCTCTTGTACCTTATTAAAACATTTACAGAACAGGTGATTCTCTGAAAGGAGCTAAATCAACAATGTCACCTGATCCTGAATCAATGCTCATGAGCTGTGCCAGTGTGCCAAAACAGCAGCCCACTGCTACTAGTTTTAAATACATGAAAAAGCATTTGGAAATTGTCCAATTAATTTCCTGAGAATCCAAAAGTCTGAAAAAATCTTCTATTTTCAGATATACTTACAGAATTTAATGTCTCCCTGGAGAGAGACACAACACCATGCCTCCTTACAAACCTGTGTAGGCTATATTTCAGTTCTGTCAGGGGAAAAAAATGTTAGACCTTACTGTGCTCAGTCATCTTATCCAAGGTATTTTTGCTTTTTTTTTTCCATCACAGCAGCAATAACTCCTAATGACTTCCATATCAATAACCGGAGAACTCAAAAATCATGAAGCATCCCCTGATTCAGTAAATCTATTACTATTAATATAACATACAAAGTCCTATTCATTAAAAAAAAAAAAAGAAAAAGGGAATTTTTGAATACTCTTCCATAATTGATTTGAAAGTGTCTTTCATCTTGGAGCTGCACAGTATTCTTCCCAATTCTACTTTTGGTTCACTCTTTTCAAGAAGTGTTAGGTAGGACCTTTTTATGCTTTCATTGAAGATTCTGGTGTCTTTGAAAGAGGCTATTTTAAAGAAATGAATAAAACACATACCAAATATTTTTGTAGTTACCACCCTTTCTGCTGGTAATTTCTCTGTTTCTGTGCAAAGAAAGGATTTGCCATGTTCTTAAAATCTAGTGCAACTCCAGGTGGTTCACATGAACAACTCTTTAGAACCCTAGTTGTTTGTTTCATTAGAGTTTTGCTTTAAGGCACTTCATATATTTGCAGCTTCCTTCATTTCCAAAGTTAAATGGCAATGGTTAACTTTTATTTGGATTCAAAGATAGATGGAATCCATCCTGGAGCTAAGATTTGGATTTTGAAATTAACAAATTATTGCAATTCAGTAAAATGTATTTAGTGCAAATCAACCTTTGGCACAAACATGCAGTGAAAAATGCTATGGTAATCAATGTTATTTAAGTACCAGGGATATATATCTCAGCACACTGTCTTCTTGTAAAACATAATGAGGGCACTGGTGGATGCATTATATACAGAGGAAGAGTGTTTTCTCAAAAAACCCCAATCAACCAACAACCAACCAACCAAATTATTTGGCATACTGTTTTTGAAGATTGGGTTATCTGGTTCTTTTTTTTCCCTCCCTTGTTGCACTGATTGGCACCAGCTAACAGGAATCAAGGGTTGTTTTTTGTTGTTTTTCCCCTCACCATGTAGAACTTGATAAGCTGTACTGCTAAGAAGTTTCATTGATTTCTATTTCTTGGAAGCTTTTCTGGACTAATAATACGTTAAAATCTATATAACATGGAAAATGACAAGCATTTTGACCACAATAACTAACACTCACTATAGACTCAGTCCTCCTATGAATAGGAAATCATGTGAATTTTGTACCTACTTCAGTGCCCTCCAGACCCATTTATTAAAAATCATAATATCATACCTTGGTCTTCTTATTCTACTCTTACACATGTCTAGCTCCTGAACTTAAATAATTTTCAGAATTTTTGTAATGCTCTCAAGTGTTTGAGTCTTTTTCCAATAATAGCTATCTATTTTTCTCAGAGTGTACTCTGGTAAACTTGTACTTAAACTGGTATAAGTTTAAGTTTGTAAAATTTTCTTCGGATTGGTTATTCCTAAATATTGTGTAGATTTTTTGCTTCATTGTGTGAGGTTATCATGTTAAGAGCTGTATAATATAGAAAAATGTCAAGGATTTTGTCTAAAATAATTAGCAGTCTTTATGAACATAGGCACCGAGACAAATAAAGGAGGATTTTTTTCTTCATTTTTCATTTATTATCTAGTCTTCTGAGGAGGCTATACCCCCTATTTAAAATCCGAAAATATCTACTTTGTACTGAAGTGGGTGTAGTATGTATATTTAAATAACGGATATTAAAAACATGAATTACAACCTAACCCTTTAGCTTTATTATTTTTTTAAATGCAATAATTTCCAACAAGTTACAATTCTTATGTGGGATCAATTTTTCACAGCAGGGATTTTATCATTCTAGATAAGCCACCCACATATGAAAGCAAAAAACCACAGACACACACGATTCATTTTGTGTTTATGGCTTTGACCATTTTGAACATGAGCATTTCCCCTTTTAGTACATCTCATATTTTGGCAATGGAGAAGGTATCAGTGATAAAAATGGACACTTATAGCTGTCCAGAGAAGGTTAAATCACTACTGAAATTGCTCACATTTCTCATAGATGAATTGTTTTACTTATTTACTTATTTACTTGCTTATTTTTTTCCATTAACTTTAAATCCAATACATTATTAAGATGAAGGTAGCAGTCTTTCTTAATTTGTAGTCAAAAGCAACAAAGCACACTCTGATACACACACATCTCAGACAGCTAATGGAAAGAGAAATGAAGGACATGAGAACAGTCCCCAGCAGTGTTAAATGAAGGCGCAGTGAGAGCAGTCTCAGAAGGGCTTGCCCCCTCTGTTTATTTTAGATGGACAAAGAGCAAGTACTGCATGTCAATTGCAACATCTCTATACAGGGAAATAGTGACTCGTCAGGGCTTTTTAGCTTTTTAGAAGCAAAAACCATTATAAAGCTGTCTCTGGCTGATTCCTATGGACAGCCTGTCCACATTCTTGAGTGTGCTTTATGGATCACATGTTCTCATCTGCTTTGGAAGGAGAATCAATTAACACACAAGTGTAAACCAAAGCACAGTAAATGCAATTGGAGGTTTGCTTCAAAACAATGATGAAACTTTCAACTGGAGCCCTCTCATACATTAAGAAATCCTTGTGCAAACGCAGCAAAGCTGACAATAATGTACAACAGCCCTGTCATAAGGGGGTCCCTTTTAAACTCATTGTTTGTCATGTTTAACAAGAACTGCCAATTGTAAAGTTATTATTTTCAGCTGAATACACAGGGAAGATTTGAATTCAGATAAGAAAATTTCTTCTCCACCTTCATGGCTACAAAGATGGCCTAGCAATGAGAAAGGTCTCAATTTGTTATTAGGTGCAGAAAGAATTCCCACTCTATTAAAGACACATTCCTTCCTCTCTGATGCTCCTTAAGGTTTTCCCATTACACAAGACTAATATAACAGCGTAAAAAGACTTGGGTTTGAAGTTATTTGAAGGAGAAAGGTGCAACCAGTCCTCACTGAGTCAGTCCTAGCAGATTCAGTTGTGATACCTGTTCAGGGAGTTTTAGGGTTCTCTAGAACTCATGCTTTCATGTTGCCAGTCAATAGTAAGCTAACTCTTGAATTAATTGTGGTATTGAGATACTAGTGCTATCAATCCTACAGGTAGATGGCAATGTCTTGCTAAGAATGAAACTTCTTTCCATCCAGTTTTGGTTCAGCAGCTTTTAAACGTTGCATTACTGGCTTCTGCATTTCAAAGATCATTTCCTTGCCTCTTCCTCATTTCCCAGAGCACTGCTCAGTGTAATTTCTTGCCATTTTCTCTCAATATTTTCTTTAGAACACAACACTCCAGTGTTTGTTTTCACAAAATCAAATTGAATAACAATTAATAAATCATCATGGGCAGTGGTCCAGTGCCCCAGTGCCCTGGTATATATTAAGAGGCACTCCAGCATGAACTGTGTGTATGATTTAGGCTCACCTTTGATTTTTCAGAAAAATGGTCCAGCCAAAATATTAAAATTTGAAGTAAAGCACCAGACTTCTGCTGAAATATCTAAGTACAGCTTTCATGCTTAAGATCTATTTGAAAAACTGTCTTACTTATGCCAAGTCCTATTGATATCACAAGGGCAAAAAGTACTTTACACCTTCTGGAAGTTGTTAGTTCTTACAAGATTAAGCCGATGATACAGAGTATGATGGTAAGATGGAATATGACTGCAAATCTGGCACCTGAAATTCCTTTATAAATGAATGGACTTCCTCTAGTTTGGAAGCTCAACCTATTTTTTGCTTTCCTTTCAAATATTTCAAGTTTCTAAGCAAATATTACTGTTCTAGCAGTAAAATTTCTCTTCACAACAGCATCAGGAAAGAGAATCACAAACCTGAAAAAAATTAGTTTGGGCAAATTAGGGATGAAATACATATCTATGCAATGCAACATATCAGTCATCACCTTTTTCTTATTCATTCACTTAAAAAAAGCTCCAGAACTAAATTTAGACATGCAATTTGTAAGCCAGATTTTCCAAAGTACTGAGCATTTAACAGCTCCCATAAATTCTTGCAGGGGTTGCTGAATTCTTGGTACTTGAAAGTATTCAAAACCATATATCACTATCTAAAAAAATATTTGGAAACCTAGCCTCACACATCTTTTTCGAAAAATTGTATTCTCCAGCTGGATGCATCATGGGTTGATGCAGTCTTGATTTTCTTAATTGTAAGGAATAAATAATCAAATAATTGTTAACTGAGAAGTCAATACAAATTTATATTTCAGGAGTGCATCAGGCATCTAGAACTTGAAAAATGCATTCTTTTCTCTCTTTCTGGAAACAGCTATTGAAACAAGAGTACTGGAAGTACCATTTTGTAGTTTTAAAACATGATTCAGTTTGGTTGTGTGTTAATTTTTTGGTGTGTGTTTTTTTTTCCCCCCAAACTTATACATGTTACAGTTTTCTAATTCACTTTGGAAAAGAGTGATCATTTCTTAGGGACATTTGGTTATATTATAAATGGTTTTGAATTACGATATTCTGAAGCCTTAGTAATTGTCACTGAAAAGATAACACCTCTCCCCTCAGGCATATATTGATTTGATCTTACATATTCAAATATACTTCATTTCACTTTCCATAGAAAAAATAAGGTAGAGAAAAGCTCACCATCCCATCGTGAAAGGCTTGTCAATGTTGTCTGAATATATGACTTATTTTCTAGTAAAAAATAATTTTTCAAAATAAATAATGAGAAACTTCTATCTTGGTTTTTATAGAGCTTAATGACTTTATAGCTATTTCTTTCAACATCTACAATTTTCAGTTCAAATAATTTTCATTTTATTTCTATTTATTTATATATTTTTTTTCATACTAAAGCTCTTGGAAGACAAGGAAGAACCCTTGACAAGAAAAACCCACTGAATCTTCAACGAGCAATGAATTCACAATAGTTTTTACTGTATGCCAAAATGCTTAGGAAATTCATGAAAGAAATTTCATGGGAAGGGAGAAAAATAAAAAAGTAGAACTTTAACATTTTTAATGTGATGCAGGAAAATTCTGTTTCACATTGAAGTCCAGAATCTGTGCAGAAGATTCTGTTATTTCTAAGAATTTTACTGGCAAACATTACCTGCGGTATCCTGATAGTAATGAATCATTTCTGTATTTTCACATCTATTTCTAATGAGAACAGCAATCTTTTATGGCTATTTAAAGCCTGTAGATTTCCCCCAGAGTGATCCTATCCAAACATCCAGTGCTGTTGGTAATGGCTGTTTCCTCTCACTACAGACTTAAGAGGCAGTCTCCTCAAGGACCACTACAAGGGATGACACATGAAAATTCTTCCTCCTCCACTCTCCTTCCACTGGTACCCTAGGGTCATTTTCAAGTTCTGTTTGGCTCGTACTATATTTTGGAACAGGAAACTTATGATTGATTTCAAATACAGAACTGTAGGCATCATGGCATAATGTGCTGCCACCAAGAAATAAATGTAATGAACTCAGAGTAAAAATGCAGATTAAGGAAATTATACTGCAAAATTATTCAAAGAATACTTCTAGGAACATTTATACTCCAGGCTTCTGTCCAAATGTCTCTTCTACACTTGCTCTGTCGGATTTGCCTCAAACTCATGCAGGGAAAACATTTAAAAATAGCATAGAAATGTAATAATTCAAAAGTATACAAAATAATAGCTGTTCAGTATTTTGATCACTGAGTTTCAAACTCATTTAATTAAAAAAACTTGATTAAAAAACCCAAAAATAGATGCCTTTTTGGTCTTGTTTTTGTTTCTTTTTTCCTTAGACTGTTCTGAATTACGTTGTAAAATTTTATATCCTTTCAGAAAATAGACCCCTTCTGTAGAGTTTCATTTTAATGATATTCCAGACGCCTGTTACACAATTTAATAAATGCAGTTTCATAACCTCCCACTCTTTTGTGAAGAGTAATGTTGAATTATGAGGATATGAAAGATCTGTTAAGAAGAGAATTTTCAGGAGTGTTTTGCTGATATGGAAAGCTAATATATTCATTGAATTGCGGCATGTGAAAAGAAGAAAAATGAGAGAAAAAAGAGGTGCTAAATGAATGCTTTCTATACAGTCTGATGACTGCATTACATTGAAATAACTGAAATATTCATTTCTCATGAAAGTGTCTTAAATTGAGTGTCATGTCTTTAAACAAGCAAACAAAACTCAGTACTTCTTAAGAAATTAGAAAGAAAATAAGTATTTCTACTACAGCTAAAATTTTTCAGCCTATTCTTTCTTCTTTTTTTCATGTAGACCCATATTTTTCTTGAAAACAAAACACCAAAAGAGAAAAAGAGAAAGTACAGTTAACTATCTGAAGTAAAGATACACATTAAAATTACCTAGTCTTGCATTTAGTACATGCCAATAACTTTTGAAAGCAAAACTGATGCAAAAAGGTAACATATAAAACTGGACTTCAAAATGTCTTTTTTACTTTTCTTCAGACAAGTATTTCATACATATCCAAGTTGAAATGAATACATAAGTCTGTGGAGATATGTCCCTCACTATTACTTGACAATACTAAAATGCAATCAAGGATCCTCTTTGGGGACTGCATTCCCATCAAAATGCTATTAAGCAATCAATTATTTAAAGCATGGCACATGACGTTGACATTCTTCATTATTTTATAAGAGTCATTAAACTTCAGAGTAACTACTGCATCTAATTATATTAATTATTGTTACCCAGAGAACACTGCTTTTCCCTTACAGCTCTCTGAATAATGCAAAACAAAGTACTTGTTGATACAGAACAAGATTTTTCAATTTGGACCAAAAACTATTTAGGTTCAAATAAAAAAATATACAACTTGGGTATACTAGAGATATGTAGTTATCCATTTATGTTTTTAAGGAAAAGTTTCAGAAGCCACTGAAATTATGGGAAATCTTTCTCTTAATTGCTGTTGTTTTGCATCCAATATTGCATGATATCTGTTCTGATCAGTTTTGTGCTATTATCACTTATCTTTTCTTTTTATCTCTTGATGTTGATCTGACTTCGTCCAAAAATTGAAAAGGCTCACAATGTCAAATCTTGATCTCTCTTTGGCCAACAGTATGAGTTCAACTCTTTCTGTTGAAGCTGTTATTTGAGGACCAGAGAATAAATGGTTAAAATTTAAAAATATCAACCTTCTTCTTCAAAGAGACCTCAAAACAGTCATTTTTTAAATTTCCTTGCACCTTCTCCCTTTATTAGCTATATTCCTGTTTATATAATTAACTGTCACAATGTCCTTTTTTTCCCCCCATAACATTACATTAGGAGCCCAAGATCAACTACTGATCCTTTAAAACCTCCAAGTCTTAAGTTTCTAGGCTCTAGTCTCCAGCCTTCTGGCCTGACCTGCAATTATTTCATTTCCTTTTCGGAGGCAAGATACCCACCAAAGCTGCTCTATCACTCCACTCCTTGGCTAGGCAGGGGAGATAAAATATGAGGAAAAGTTCATAAGTTGAGATACTGAGAGGAAGAGGTCACTATCACGGGCAGAACAGACTTGGAGAAATTAGAGTCATAGAATCATAGAATATCCTGAGCTGGAACAGACCCACAAGGATCATCAAAGTATACCTCCTGGCCCTGAACAAGATAACCCCAAGAATCACACCCTGGGCCTGAGAGTGTTGTTCAAATATTTCTTGAACTCTTGCAGGCTTGGTGCTATGATCACCTCCCTGGGTACCCTTCCCCTCAAGGGAAAGGACCTTTTCCTAATATCCAACCTAAACCTCCCCTGACAAAACTTCAGGCCAATCCTTTGGGTCCTGTTGCTGGTCACCACAGAGAAGAGATCAGTGTCTGCCCCCCCTCTTCCCTCACAAGGAAACTGTAAGACCACAATGAGGTCTCCCCTTAGTTTCCTCTTCTCTAGGCTGAACAGACCAAGTGACCTCAGCAGCTCTTTTTGTAGCTTCCCCTCTTCACCTCCAGTTCCCCACCTTGCCCTCTAGTTGAATTTATTATGAGGCAAAATTAGAGCAGGATAATGAGAAGAAAAACAAATCCTTAAAACACACCATCCAGTTTTAACTTAATTTTTGATTCTCTGCTTTCTCCTCCATGCAGCAGCACAGGGAGACAGGAAACAGAGATTACAGTTCATCACATATTGTTTCTACTGCTGCTTCCTCCTCCGGAAGAGGAGTCCTTCCCCTGATCCATTGCGGGTCCCTTCCACAAGGTGCAGTCCTTCAAAAATAGATTTCCCCAGCCCCCACTGCTCAATCCAGCCAGCAAACTTTCTCTAGCATGGTCTCCTCTCTCCATGGGTCCACAGCTCCTGCCAGAAGCTTGCTCCAGTGCAGGCTTCTCATGGGATCACAACCTCCATTCATGCACCCACCTGCTCTGGCACAGGACTCCTCCATGGGCTGCAGGTCCATCTGTGCTCCCCATGAACCTCCATGGGCTGCAGGGGGACAGCTGCCTCACCACAGTCTTCATCATGGGCTACAGGGGAATATTTGCTGTGGAACCTGGAGAACCTCCTCCTTCTAAACTGGCCTTTGTGTCTGCAGAGCTGTTCGTCTCACATGTTCATACGCCTCATTTCTCCTGCCACAATTACTTTTTTTCCCTTCTTAACTATGTTATCAGAGAGGCATTACTACCATCACTGATGGGCTTGGCCTTGGCCAGCAGTGGATCCATCCCAGAGTCACTTGTCATTGGCTCTGCTGGATATGGGGGGAGCTTCTGCCATCTTCTCACAGAAGCCACCCCTGCAGCACCTCCTCCCCATCCCCTATGAAAAACCTGGACTGCAAACTCAGTACACTATCTGAAAAGGTTCTTTAAATTCAAATACTTTTAGGAGATTGGACTAAAGTCATGCTATTAGATCTGTATGGTCTTGTCTCCAACTCTCTATCCCTACTTTCCTTGTTTCACCTACACTGCTGTGTATATATGCCTGGTAATGTTCTACCCAATTTAATGATTTTTTAACCTTTTTGACTAGTGCTATATTCACTCCAAGTAGTTTTGAAAATTTTAATAGTAGTCTGGTGCAATTTTCCATGGAGACAGCTATAAGATGTACTGTTAAATGAAAAGACTTCATCAACAAGTGTGCCTGAGATCATCAGCAAGCCATCCTTAATCAACTGAGGGCATGTCTTAGTGGTGATTAAGGAGTGTTGATCCCCAGGAAAAAAACCACACACATGTAAGTGGACTTGTTTCTTTATGGTGCTCTATTGCAATTTTTCTTTTACCTGTAAATTTTATCACCCTTTTTCATTTATTGGCCAGGACTTACTTATATCAGCTCAAGCCTTCCTGTTTCTTAAGAGCAAGCCATATACTTGTCCAGCAGTGTTTGGAGTCACCCAGAACTACAGAAAAATGAGGACAACCTGCTTTATGTATTCTTAGCCAGCTCCTTAAAACACTTAGAACCAAGAATTTCAAGGCCTCTGATTTGATTTTCTCTCTAGGGAAGAAATGGGAAACTGGATAAATATGAAGGCCAACCATGCAGGACCACCAAACATAGACAGTAAGGGGAAAATAACAGCAAGTTGCATTACATGATACATGGGTCTCTGAATGATTGGTGGATTTCTTCCCTGAGTAACGAAGAAAAACAAGCCCATAGTCAGTAAGCTTAACTTCACTAAAAAAGGAAATATATTTCCACCCAACTTTCCTTCTAAGGAAGCACAGTTTGAGAGACTTGGCATAGAGAGCTTTATCATCTACCAGTTGTTATTCCTGAAATGAAGACAGCAAGAATGAAAGGAATAAAATCCCCTTGAGTCATGAGGAAAATATAGAAGCAACACTGATTGCATTTTCAATAATCTGTGTAAATACATAATAAGACTTTTTGATGATATTTACAGAGTGAAATCTAATGAAAAATAAATGGGAGGTGATCGCAATCTATTTATAGAGAAGCTACAAGGAGAATAAAGGACTAACTTAATCATATACATAATTTACAGCAAGTTATTCACTCAACTGTCTCTTTCTATATAGTGCTGTTTCTGTTTTCCATGGTAGTTTAGACTGAACAGTCACAGCTGTCTCTTCTTCTTTTAATATTAATAGAGAGGGAGCTCTTCTGGAGACATGGTGCCTGATCCAAGCACAAATAGTTTATGGCCATGTATGATGTAGGTGGCATGTTGTTTTTATAAACACTCCAGTAAAATCATAAGGTATTTGAAGACAGAGTGGGCTATTGTGGCTGTTTGTATTTATTCTTTTGAATTACTTTAATCTCTGGAAGGTTTTAGGTTTATTAGGTTTTGGCTGAATTTTTACACACTGCTTTTAGTTTTGAGTCAGAAAGGAAGCATAGCTAGAAGGTGTAACTGGAATCAGTTTCAGTCTTCTCTTAGTCCTTCTTTAACTAGACCAGTTCCAAGATCATCTCAACACTTCCGTATTTTGAATATCACCTGGAAAAGGATACCCTTTTTTTTTTTTAACCTTGTATCAAGGAAAGAACAATTACAGTCCATGCTCCCATGGACTTTTTAAATTTTATTTTTAAAACAGCTGTCTTAAGAAGAAGACTAAGTAGCCCCTTAAAATTGAGTAACAGTTCACAATCAGTACAAGTGGGCAGGAAACAAGAAAACCTCCATTATCAAGTAGGATTTCACTGCAGTAGAGCTTAGATTTTTTTATTCAAACCCATTTAGGAAGGTTCTTCAATTTTGTTCATATGTCCTCTAAGCTAAATTCTAATACTGTCAGAATGTATGAATAAAGTAATACTAATTAAACACTCTTCATGTAAATTTTTCACTCAGCTGAAACATTAGTCTTTAAATTCATTTTTGCAAACAGATTGAAAATTTTCCCTGTTGAGTTGCATTGCACCAGCCTGACTCTCAAATCTGTTGTATAGTGAATGGCTTCAAATATACTGGCAGTGTTATCTAATAAATGCATATTAATTCAAATAAATAACAGATGTTTTACTTCCCTCTGCTTACTGAGCAATTTGAGCAATCAACCTTTTTCACATGAAAATTACAAGATGTGGAATTAAATTTAAATCTATAGTGCATCTAAATTCCAACTTTAATAGAAGGCTGATTCCAAAAGCCACAGGGAAAAAAGAACCATCCATAACCTCTGCCTCCCCCCAAAAAAAACTCCAGAAAACAAACCCAAACCAACAAAAAAACCTTTATTAGCTGCAATTCATATTTAATGCATTTTTTCCCTTAGGAAGCCACATACTCTTGTTGTTCTAATATCTTAGCAAACATTCATTTATTAAGATCTCTGCAAGTCACACTGCCAGAAATTGGTACAAACCAATTTTTCATTAAATGTTCAGTTCATTCTCACTCACTTCTTGCAGTGCCCAGTCTTCATATAGTTCACATAATTAAGTATTTGTCAAGTTTGCATTTCCAAGACTTTGAGTTAAATACAAGTTTAGCTGAGACACACAATGCACAGTTTGGATTAAAGTTATTTTTAACCTGTGAGGTAATACTATTTTAACCAATAAATCTAACAACTGCATACAGTTATACAGTTACACACCTAAAATAATGCAGTGCATAAAAAAATTAAATATAATGCATTTAGCATATATTTTATATTTCAGAGTAATTGTATCTTTGTGGTACTCTTTCAGGACATGTCTTATCCCTTTTACATTCTGGCAGTAAGACTTCACAGGATTTTTATGCTTTCAGTAGGTTTGTCATCACCAAATTCTGCCTGCCAGAATTTAATTTAACCTCAGACTCTATTAAGACTAGACACACATGCTTCTTTATATGCATGCTCATGGGCTGTGATCAGCAATCCTGCTTAATGCCAAAGTACCATTTATTTTGAAGGTAATTTACTGTGATTTTAAAACAAAGTAAACTGCCCATCTTCCTTGAAATATTATCTTGTCATAGTAAATTAAGCCAGCTTTTGTTCCATAATCATTTTCTTTGCTAACACTTTGTCATCAAGAAAGTCCTGTCTACTCTGCTGCCTCTGTTTTCCCTCCATCATTCAGGCCAAGACCAGCACCGGATGCTCATCAGTGAACTTAACTAAAGCACTCAGAACCAGTAGCTTTTTCCTTAGCTAATTATCTAATTATCTAATTTTCTTAGCTAATTAACTTCTATTGGGGTGGGTGTGTGACATTTTTACCTACCTTCATCCTGCTTCACTGCGTCAGGTTCTATAGATATTATTGTAACAAAGATGTCCTAGCTCCCCAAATAAACTTATAGATTGAAAAATCATTTTTGGTATTTCCAAATTTATCGATACCTAGTGATCTACATACCTTATTCTAAGTAAATATCAAATGTACTTAGAATTTTTCAAAAAAGTTGACAAGTTCTGAGGAAAATGTTGATTCTCGAGGAAAAAAAAAGACAAATTTAAAACAAACCAAAAAACACAAAAACCCTCCAGCAAACAAACAAACCAAAAAACACAAAACAAAGATACCTGAAAAAAATAAATATTTCTGTTTACCTAACTGGATTTAGGATATTCATTTTGAGGCATTAAAAAATTAATCCATTCCTACTCTACTAAATTACAAGGTGCGAGAATAGCATAACCATGTTGCATCCATGGATACAAAAGGACTACTACTAACTAATGAAAATACAATTTCCATGAAACTGTGTTCCATCTCAGAAAAGTATTTGTTTTGCCAGACTTTCAGACATTTGGCTAATAGAATACAGTTGCTTTTCAACAAGGACAGAGGTTCCCAAAATCATCTAAACCCTCATTTTTGTTCTGGTAAACCAAACTTGACAACCAGACAGCAGTGAATCACAAAAATCCATATACCATTGAATCACAACAAAACATCACAAGAATTATCTAATACCTCCAGACACTGAGAGCCTAAGTTCATTGGTGGAAGCATTAGGACGCTAGACTAAAGTCTTTATAAAACAAATAGGCTTCTGAAAACTTGCTACTGAATCTGTATTTTCTGACTATGGCCTATCAGAAGATATTCAGTGATTTGAATGTAAAATGTCAAACATAATTAATGTATTGGTTTTCTTTTGCTAAGCCAATAGGGGAAGAAATTCTTCTCAATAAATTCCACATACTAAGCTCCAAATTGCCCTGACAACCTAAATCATACATTTCTGGTAAAACCTGTAAAATGTTTAGAGCTATGGGGCTTTTTGACAGTTATGAAAAGCACCAAATATTGATGACTGGAAAAAGTAATAGGTAATACAGATTAGGTCACAGTAAATTACCTCATGTTGCCATTAACCTTTCAGTTCTCAACTGCCTAATGGCCAAGCTAGAATTCATTTATATTTTTAGTAGGAAGAAATATTAAATGGAGAGTATTAAATTTATGCCTCATTTCTATCATGAATGTAGATAAAAATAATGAGCAAATTAAATGCTCCTATTCACAATAGTGCTAAAATTTTCCCCCAAGTTTTTCTAGCTCTAAAATATTAATTATTTATTATATTTGAAATCAAATTTCAACTTTACAGGTAACAGAGGCTGTATTCCTTGAGCTGGCAAATGTGAAGTGTTTGACATGGGGTTTATGGTCTTATTGTTTCCAAGCAGAACTCTTATATTGAAGTTATTTCTTGGTCTAGTCATTTAACTGTGCTCAACTGAGAATTTCAGGGGTTTTGATATCTATTTTCTGATTCTATTGCAAGAATAGAATATCTACTTATTTTTACAATTTTAAATACAATATAAAACTATATATATTCTGTATAGAACAAAAAGTTAAATATACAATATGAAATCAGTTGAATCAGCCATGAGACAGTTAGAAGAATCTCCATTGGGAGAAGAATTTTATTTTGGTAATGTTCCCTGCAATATCAAATAAAAACATGAAAAAGCTCTGAAGCAAGATAAACTTGCAAAAGCTCTGTTATAGCTCAGCTGAGAACAGAAAAGCTCCTGAGAAAGCTTTTCCGATTGTTCTTTCCTTCCATTGAACCCTGGTGTTAAAGGTAGAACCCCTTATTTGGAAATGCTTTTTTCATAATGTGAAAACAGTCCAGTCACTATTGAACTTATCTGATGTGCAAAAATCTTTGTAACAAGGTTTTTTTTAGGAGAGTTTATTTAGGGGGCAGTGGGGAACATAGGGTGGCACAAGAGTATGACAAGTAAAACTGAAGTCAAATCCTTCTCTTATGAAAGTAACTTAAGCAAGAGGCAATACAGACATAATTCTCGTCAAAATGTTTTATTTTTTAATGCAAAAATAAACATATTTAGCAAAAGAAATGGGTTTGAAACCTGCCTGAAATTAAGCTTCGCCTTAAGTTTCCTCAACTAGTATGTGGAGTAGGAACAAATACAAACCTCCAACCAGAAACAGGAAGATAGAAACAGGAGCTTAGGGCTAAAAGTAATATCCAAACCCAGGATGCATTGATATAGCCTACCCCTCTCCTTGCAGTCTGCTATCAAATTGGACATTCTATCCTAAGACTGAGAGAAGTACCCTAACAACACCATCAACTCTAACCTAACCTTGAGAAAAGCTATGCTTCCATGAGTCAGCAATTTTGAAAAACAGCTACATCATCCAAATAAATACTCACCAGTGCCAGCTGCAGTTAATCCCTGGCAGCTGCAGTTACTCCGTCCAGTCAATCCACGACAGGTTACCTTCAGTTTTATCCACGACTCGTCATGCCTTGAGGTCCCCTTGGAAGAAATGTCGTAGTAGATCTACTTCATTTGCCTTTGGGGAGTGTTTATTCCTTGACTGACCAATCAACAGATGAGATATACTATCATTTCAAGGACTTTGCCTGAGGAATAAATCTGGAGAAACTTTTGTAAGTAGGATCTTTCCAGAAAATGAAGGTGGCAGCCTCAGTATTCCCTGGTTTTATTTGATTAGGTTTACCACAAGGGAGATTAAATATATCTTTTTTTCTAGAGTCTTAAGAACTGCAAACTTCATGTTATCATCTCTATAGCTTTGAAAATGCAAATGTAGAAAAAGATTAGCTAGTCATATAGATTTTTGCATTTCATACAGCACCGGATGATGTGAATTTCCTGGGTGATTATGGCACAGCCTCAAAATTCTCTGCATTGCAAAAGGATGACATTTTGTATGCACAACATATAGAACATTATTATTGTTAGTAACGTGATATGAACCAGATTTACATGAAAAATCAGATGCCTTTTTTTTCTAATACTATCTTTCATGTAAATTTTATGAATGGAGACCCTTTCATATAACTATCTGTCTAGACTCTTTCCTGTTTTATGAAAGTTTATGACATAAATGTCCCTGGGGTGAGCATATATTTTTCTCTCTAGACCGATGATTCTGAGCTAATCCATCCATCTCTGTAGTATATTATCTGAAGTGCACAGCTGCCACAAGACTTGCTCATCTGTTTTTCCTCATTACAGCTGCAAAATTGTAGTACCCTCTTTCTTCTCTAAGTTTCACTTAAATCATATATTTTGTTCTTTGTTACCTTGCTTTGGTTACTTTGGGTTTGTGATTTTTATTAAAGGGTTAAGCAAAAATATTTGTATTATAGCAGTGCTGCAGAATATTAATTCAAATTATTTATTCTTGCTATGGTAATACAGGCAATCAGCAAATAGAGATTGAGTATAGACTGTGATCGTTGTGTTCAGAGTAATCTTTTCTATAGACATCTTAAGATAAATTTGGAATGCAGTAGATTGAAGGCATGCCACCACAACGACAGTAAGAAAAAATGTGAAATCATTTTGGTCAGATAATTCCCATGAAATGCCAACTGGCTTATAATGTATGATTAAAGTTCATTCTAGAGGTAGTTACACCTTAAATGAAAACTAGGTTTGCAGCTGCTCTTTGGAAAAGATTTTGCTTTCCATGTTTGAGGTACCTTTTAGAACCAGAATTCATCTTGTAATATTTCTCCAAGACTGTGTGTGTATTCTTTAAAAATAAAGCACGTACTTCTGTGTATATTGGTACTGGTACTTTTTTATACATATAAATTATATACCAGTACCAAAATATATAGAAATGCCTCACCAAATAGATCATCTATATTTGATGAATTGTCTGTGTTACAGATATACAAAGAGAAATTGAAAAACATGTATAAAGTCCAGTCATTATTTTGTTCCTCTATCTACAATGTGAGGGAATGCCACACTTCCATGGGAACTGCTGCATCCATGAAAGACTGAAAGTATCTAGGAAAGTGTACTGCTTAGATTCAGTGGCATACTCTTTCAATAATCAGAACTATGAATGTGAGGTAAAATGTTCTTCTCTTCTTACCAGGATCTAGTTTCTATTAATTCTTGTTATGATCAGGCCCTCTTTGGGCATTGACCAGCAACGGGCAATCACAGCTGATGTTTCTGTGACTCATTCAAAAGAGGTCTGCCATGTGGATAACTCATGCCATATTGTTTCCATTCTTTCCCCAGTGTATTTGAAATTATGCTTAATAATGGTCAGAAGCAGAAATGGATTTTGTTGAACTGTAAACCAATGGCTCTTTTGAAAGTTGTTTTTATGCTGACTCATTTAATCCAGGGAAGGAAGGGAAAAAGACTGGAACTAATTTGGGACATTTCTATTTCTCTCTGCAGATTCCCGGAGATGCAATGGAATTATTAAGTAATATAAAGTAATAAAGTCTTCCAAGAAGTTAAGCAGGATGTTTGCTTATCAGGTCTTTTTTTTTTAAGTTGGAAGAGAAAATCGATTGCTAAAACCAAAAGATTCAATTCAAAGTAACACAAACCTGAATAATAAATCTCCAGGATATTACAGAGACAGTCTAAGAGCATCTATAAAATATGACAATAACTTAGCTTTAATTCAAAACAAACCATTTAATGTCACCAAAACCACTATAGGATGTTCATAAAATTCACAATGCACGACGAGTACTGTAAGTGTAATGATTCTCTGTAAAGGTCCTGAAAGAATCTGTGATTCACATACACTGGTGTTATTGAAGGACTTGGAACATTCAGGTTTTGTACTTTTTACTGTCCATAAAATATTACAAAAACTTCAAAATGGAATAAAAAATCCAAGGAAAAAATATAGCATAGGAAAATCAACATTACTTTAAAAGATATCTCTAGAAACTAAAATCATACTATTCATTTTAATGGAAACCTTTAAGAATTACAGTGAAAAACTGCAAACAGCAAAAATCTATGAATCCATAGGAATAATATTCAAATGCTTGCTTAAAAATATTAGTTAATAATATTAGTTAGGAAAAAAATGTCATTGACCCATACAATAGGTAGTACTAAAATATTGCCTATAGAAGGAATAATTTATGTTACAGGAATTTGCTTACAAATGTGTCTGTAATTCTACACCTTCTATAATTTAGAATAATTGAAATTAAGAGGCAGTGTGGGTAGGTTCAACCCTCTATCACAGTAAGGCAAATGTCTATTTTAAATCCTCAATAAGTTTTGCTTTCTGCATTATAATAAGATCGAATAATGGACTATGTACATCACGTTCCACTTTTTCCTAAATTTTACATGTTCATTTTTACACGTAGTCCAAGTCTAAATGAGGAAACCATTGACCAACCCAGGATGAGAAAGTTTAATTTAGTCCCCTACACTGCTGATATTTGGCAACATATTTGGAAATTAGAAGCTTTATCTAGGTCTACCTAGCTCATAGTAAGTCAGAGTGGTAGACTTCATTATATCTTAATAGCATTTTTATGTAGTTTTTGCATTCAGTATTCTTTCAGTGGCCTGGCTTAAAAATTTCTAGTCATATTTTTCATTGTAAATCTCTTTACATTATCAGATAACATCACACAGTGCATGCTTCCTGCAAAATGCATGTGCTCCATAATACTGTATTCCTCTTCTGTGGTTTATTGTTTATGCAAAACCAACTGTCAGGGTTCATTCTTGTTATTTTTGTGTTATTTTCTTTATGTTTTATTCAGGGAGATTTCTACTGATATATTTTAAAAGCACATTGCAAATTATATGATGAAAAGCTTGCACTATGTTATTACCTAAGAAATTGCTATAATGGTTGGGTTTTTAATAAATTGAAAGTAATGACAGTGTCTTGGATTTCCAGAAGCAGCTAATGCACTAGAAAAAAATGTATTTTTAAAATATTAATCTAAAATGAAACATTAAGATTTAATCCTTTAGGGAAGCTTCAGTTGAAGCTGAAAAAAGCTATACAACTCTAATGTAGGCAAAATGGGATTTAAAAGTAATTTCAAGACAATATTAGAATAAGGAAAGTGAACACCCAAAGCCAACTCATTCATTCAAATTCAGTATAATTCATCAACTTTATTGGAATTCTAGGATTTTGTCAAATTTAAGCTTTACTTCATTTAAAATTTTAGGAAAATTTGTTTCTAATTAAAAGTCTTGCTTATATTTTACTTTAATAAGAAAACAGAAGAACGAACTGAATAAACATATTTATTCTGCCACTCACAAATGAGTAGACAACTGTGAACAACTTCACTGTGCTTTTTTTTCTCACCTCTATAAAGTTAAACTATTAATGAGAAGACATACAGGACCCAAACTTTGAAAATGTGATTTTTAGAATCCTAGTGTTGTGTCCTCATAGGATCTAAAACAATAACTCATTTTTTAGTTACAGATTCATCAGTCCTTTCCCTGAAGTGCAGTCTGTAATAGTTCACAAACTCCTAGGGGATTTTCAAAGACATTTTGCATTGTGTGTGAAGACTCACATATTTCTAGTACAACAAATTGAATCAATCCATCACTATACCTAGAATGGCAGTATATTAAATATTATATATTGATTTCATACCCTGAAAAATCAGCTTCTTGTTTCTGATATTCCCACTTTCTCTGGTATTAAGCAAATACTTGCACTTTGTGTAGCATCAAGACAGTTTTTCTGAGCTACAAAATAATAAAATAAAATGTGTATATGTACACACACAAAAAAAATCTATCTTATCATAATATTCCTTTACACACATTATTCCTCATTTGTCTTCTTACTCATTACCTCTGTTTTCTCATACCACATGCTATGAAGCAATGCTTTTCTTCTTAGCTTTGACTTAATAGTTTTAACAGCCTTTCCTGTCATGCTTGGAGCTCATAGATTTCACCAGCAGATTGATGGCTGGATGGCTTAGTGGAAGCATTTTTTATTCGTTCTTGATTGCAAACATTATTAGTTTGAGTGAGTTGGCAAGCTTGGGGAAGAAAATTATAGAGAGTTTAGAGAGTTTCTTGAAAACATTCAAACTGTTTTGAAAAGCTCAGTGTCAGCGTAGTTGTAATCTCTAATCCCAGTGAATGCTACAATTCCCCCAAGGATTTGACTCCAGATAGCAAACACTGTACGCTGCAGATATTTGGAGCTATGTGTGCACTGTCCAAACTCAATTGCTGATTGCCTCTCCAACACTGCCAAGAAGAATTCCTGAATACTGAATTCAGCCTTTCATTTACTTTCACTCAGTACTGATTTTTCAAAAAGTTGTAGAAACCAAATAATCTCTGATACTTCCATCTTTTCATCAAATTTCTTTGAAATTGTCAAGGGATTTAAAGGTCTTATAGATGTACACATGGACAACTCACAATCACCTTCCTTTGAAAGGGTGGAGGAGGAAAGAAAAGCCACCCAAAATCGGAGCTAAATTATATTTTTTATAAACATATATATATGGAATGTTTCTATAACAAAAGGTTAATGTAAATATCAAAGATCTGATGACAGAGAGTGAAAATATTCTGATACAATTTTAATAAAAAAGCCACATAGAAAGGTAAATTTCCTTTTAGGACAGATATCCTAGTACATTCTTTAGTTGAGAAAAAATACAGTTCTCGTGTTACATCTAAGTTAGGGAATGGAAGTCATTACACTTTTATCTTAGTAAGTGCTTTTGTTTGAAGAAAACATCAGCCTCAATAGCTCATAATGAAGTTGTTTATTAGCATTATCATTTGCATCCTCACGGTATTCTGAAGATCTTGAAATAGATTAAAAAGTCAGTTTGGGAAACACTCTAAAAACCAAGCAGATGAGTGGATCAGGCCAAGGACAAGAGACTAACAACAGAAAAATATTAAAACTCACGCTGTAGTCACGCTGGCAGTATTTGACAATGATTGTCAGGAAAAACAGGAGTCATAGGCAATGCAGGTTAGAACATAAGTGTTTAGCTTTGTAGAAAGATTGAAAAGACAAGATTTAACAGACTTTGCAAAAAATAGTGTGAAGCTCTCCTGGGTGGGAATCAACATAAAAATATTTCTCAGAAAAATTTTTTCTTTGCCTTATCAGAAGCAATGATGAAAATAGTTATCAACACAGTTAACACGTTATCCCTGTCTGATACAAGGATTCCAATATTAGATATACTAAAGATAGATTTTGTGAATATAAAAATGGTTTTGGCTGAAATCAGGATATCTTGAAATTTTTGCCATAGAGGATTCCAGTTGATTTGGCTCTTAAATATCTTTTTTTTGTTTAAAGATCATTGAAGTCTTCAACCATTCTTTATCTCACATAGTTCTCAATAATGTGATATATAGAAGCAAGATTTATAATTACTGACATTAAAATTATGTTATTTAGGAAAACAATGACTATTTAACTTGGTTTTTTAGGGGTTACTGATCAAAATAATAGATTAAATTCTATTATTATTCAAATGTGTTAAGATCATCTCTAACAGAATAAATCACAAAATCACCCCTATCCTTGGAAAAGCATCTGAGGCAGTAGAGAATATCCTCCAGGTCCTGGCCATCGCCCAACCTGGCTGGAACCAGGACATCTCTGAATCACAGGATTATACCTAAGGGCTTTTTCCAAAACAAACAATCAAATGGATAGTTAGTGACTATTTAAATTACAGCTGACCTAGAAAATACATTTACAAGAAACACAGTACACCACAAAGATTTATCTTTTGCCACGTGACTTTCCAACATGAAAAACTCAGACAATTACCATGTCTATGGAGCACTTTCAGTATTCCTGAATGTTTAGTTATGACAGTCTCTGAGGTCAGGCTATAAAGGATGACCATCAGAAGATACCATGAGAGAATATAAAATTTCACATCTTAAATACATCAGATATTTGGCTTTGTTACAAATGAAGCTGACAGCACCCCAGATACAGCTCACCCTTGTGTTGTCCAGAACCTCCTGCTCTAGTTAATGAGGAACATTTGTTCACAGATAATGATGGAAGACTGACAAATGTTAAGCGACAGACACCTGGTGCATATTTAAAAAAATACACAGCTGTTCCTTAATCTTAGCACATCTTTTCAGCTAGGGAAAGTACATGTCAAAAGAAAAAGGTTTCAAAACATACTGAAATCATACTGTCAAACTTACTAAATGAGATTGTCTTTCTGTTATAATAGATGTAATTAAGTTTAAGTCAGCACTACAATTCTAAACTCTTCTTTCCAAGGGAGTTGCCATTTGACAATGTAAAAGAGGAGTGAAAGATGGGTTAAAGCACATCATTCTTTCAATCCAACAGACACTTTTTAGTACTGGGGCTTTTTTATTCTATTCAGCTTTTTTAATTGAATTTCAAGCTCAAATCCCAAAAAAAGTAACAGCTTTCATTTCTTGTGTAGATTTATATTTAACGCTTTGACACTCAAAAATATTTTTTCTTTGAAAGTACTTATAGGAAACTCTCTTGCTACTCAAAAGAAATAAATACAGATATTAACTAGTGAACTCCTCTGTTTTTATTTCCTGTTATTATAATTGTTTTTGGTAGGGAGGCAGGTTTAGCATGACCTAGCAATCAATCATTTCTCCATGCAGCAAATGTAATGTTCTAATGTCAACGCAATTATATGTATGCCTCATTAAAATGAGGATTAAATGGAGTATATGATAGTTCTCATTTCCACATAATTCCCACTTGAATATATGATTTCATGCTTATTTACAATCTACAGGCAAGAGAGCATGTGGAAATGAGAAACCAAGCTTATTGGTCATTCCCAGCTGATCATCCCAAAGCTCATTATTACCTCTCAAACCAGACATTGTGTAAGGAATAGTCTTCTAGCTTAGTCCTGTGATTATGAATACATTCCTTGATTTTCTATTCCCATTGTTAAATAGTGAGAAGGTCTGCATACTCAGGTTCCCCATTTAAGAACAGCACAAACGAAAGAAAGGAGAGGAATTGTACAAATAAAGTCAGACTTCAGGCAATTATTTACTGCTGAATAGAAGGATGGGGAAAGAAGAAAAATTATGATCAGACAGTATTTGAATCTAGGCATTCCCAGATTACCTGCCAGTATATGTAGTGCCAGCAATAGCTGCTGGGCTTTACCACATCCCAGGGAGCATATAGTTCCTATAACATGTATGTAGAGGGGAAATGTACAGAATTAAGTGGCTGCCTGGAGAATTGAATAGAGGTACACATGCAATGCCCACTACATCTGTTTGTCAGAGCAGAGGTAATATGAGCACACAGACATAATCCGGAGCTACAAGAAGGACAGCTGTGCAGGAGTGTGAAGGAAATCATTTTATCTATGGCACATTCCCATAGCCTGAAAGCATGATCTAGAACACAAAATTAATTCACGTTAACACACTTTTTTATAGTGTCTTCCTTCGGGCACTATAAGCCCAGGAGAAATGGAACTGTAGTATACTGGGAAGAGGAATATGAAGAATGAGAAAGACAACAACAGCAACAACAAAGAGGAAAAAATATTGGAAGAATTATCTAACAAGTCTGGAGCTTCATAGGCAATCATAAAAGATTCTGCTTTTTTTAATATAAAAGTTAACGTATGCTAGCATGTTAAACCTTAGTAATCTACCTGTTCAAGTTTCTGCATCATAATCTCAAGGATGGGTTATTTTCAAATATCTCTTTCTATGGCAATTGATTAAAATCTTCAGTAATATCAAAATGAAACCAAGTCAAGGACAAGGACACTCTCTTTTATAATACAGTATTAACAGTAGGAATTTGGTAAATTGAAGGTCAACATCAGGTTTTTATGAAACCTACTGGTTCAGTTTTATGAGAAAAATAACCTTTGAACCCCAAGTTTCCAGATGTTAGTATTTGCTGTGTAATGGTCAAACCAGATCCATAACTGTAACACACACAGAGAGCAGGCGGGTCTCCATAATCAAACATATCATATTATTTTTTAAATATGTCATCATATCTAGGGTGTGGCATACATATATGGACAGAGTTTTTCATAAATCATTACAGCCCAATAGTCTCCAAAGGGATATGTGAAAAATTAAATTAATTTTCTTGAAATAGTGTATTCATTTTCTTTTAGTTTGGTTAGTCTCCTGATAAGATAATTTTCCCTAAGAGATTTAAGAAAAAAATCAATAAGCAAAGAAAAATATAGTGTTATATTGATTTCTTGAAATGTATTTAAAGTAGTTGTCTATCCCATGCTTCAGGGCCTCACCTTTACATATAAATGCACAATAAAAGAATAAAAATGTATAGGACATACGACTGAATCAAAATTGCCTTTCTCTCTTCTTTCCCAGAATCCGTGGACAGTTCAGTGTTCCCAAAGAATTTGGTATCTGGAAAGGCTTTTGTGATGGGAAGGAAAAGTGCACCAGAGTTCAGGTCTTTTCTCAGAGGCGGGTGTAGCAGCTTCCTCATTTGTGAAGAAACAAACAGCCTAGATCCTTTTTACTGATCACAGCTGCATATGTAGAATTCAAATTCAAATTCATTCAAATCTGTGCTTAAAGAGAAATCTGTGGCAGAATAACAAATAGGATAAAAATCACCATGAGCACTGCTCAGAGGATGTGGGGGTGAAACCAACCACCCATCTTACTGTATCCTAGAAAATACATGGAAATACAATTACATCTTTTTGGGGGATCTCACAAAAACACAACCTCCTTCTCAAGCATCAAAAGCATAGTGCTTCAGATTGTTTTATACTGTAACTGAGTCTCCAGTGCTCCATGCAACCCTACAGAGAATAAAAATCATGAATGGAGGGGAGCTGGAAGCTGTGGTAGTCATCTAGCAGCACAGCACTGTTGCAAAACTCCTTTTATATTTAACATCATTAATAAACATCCCTTCCCAATGTTCTGATTTGTTGATTTTGTTGGTTTTTTGGGGTTTTTTTAATAGAATATGGCAACTTGAAAGCAAGAATACTGTTGAAATAATCATTAAGCGAACACAGAAAAAAAATTATTACCTGTCTCCAAATTATTTATAGTGTCACTGTAAGGTAATGATAAATAAATACAGATAGAGAAATGGGTGAGTACCTGGTTGGATTCTGACCTTCTTGTCCTGGTAGCTAAAAACATAAAGGAAAGGTCTTCTGGCATCCCAGCTACAAAGACTTGCAAAAAATTAAGTCTTTTGGAGATATAGCTGGGAATTTATTTCTCAAAGATAAAGGATTATTTCTAATTTCTCTTCCTACCTCAGCTCTATATGACAAAAATAAGATTTCTATGAAAAATAGACTTAGAGGAGATAGTCATAAAATTAAGAAGACATTCAAGGTTGATAGAACAAATAGCTGTTTCCCCAATCTTTTCTCGTGTCTCTCCACAAGGTTTATGTAATTACTAATACTGGATTTTTTGCCTTTCTCTCCCTTTGAAATGCATGCTTGTTTGCTTATTTCTTTAAAGACCAATGCTGAAAAGCCAATGTTTTTTTTAAGAAAAATTATTATAAACCAGCCAGAACTTGCAATTAATGCATAAAGTTTGAAAAGAAAGTATTTAAATACAGTGCCTATGTGAGGTTACAAACCACAGTAAAAAATTTCTTTTGAGCTACTAGGAATACAGACTGATTTCTCTTTCTGCTGGACTACATATGAATAGAAATTTTTCATTTTTCAATTTATTTTCTTTGCTTTTTCTCAGGCCTGTGTAATATTAAAAAGAATTTTAAAAAAAGATGGAACAAATCCCACTGAAACTTATGTGAGGTAAGATAGACTCATGGGCAATCCTACAAGTTCATGCTTACCCCAGTTTATGGAAACTCTAAACGAATATGGTTTTGTGTAAATATTTTTAATGAGGATATTGAATTATGAAAAATACATAGTGCTCACTGTTCAGTGAAATTGTACAACTAATATCAGAGGTACTGAAGAAGAATATCAGTTGATAAGGTTGTCATAAGAAAATCAAATAGCTGCCTGTTGCAAATGTAGACTTGGACTGAGAAAAGAAGAGCCTCCTGTGGCTGATGTTTCAACTTACTAAGAATGTCTTCAGTTCTTGATTATGTTGGAAAAAAAAGATAAATATATTGTCAATCTAAATGTTACTTGTTGCTGTTATAGTCTGTAGATTTTTAACAGACTTTTATATGTGGTCTGTAATGTACATAATGTGTTTATTAATAAATGTCTTATGATTCTAAATATATTTAAATGTTACATGAAATTTGTTACATGAAGTGTTGCCCCAAATATTGGAAAAAATCTAAAAGGATGAAGATGATTATTTGGTGTGCACACCTGAAAGGAATTTTTTTCTTTTTTTAACATTTACTGAAATCTTGTTCAATATACATCTGTTTTCCTCTGAAACTGCCCAGAAATAGTTTTCAAGTTTGGTTTGAATTAAGTTTCCTTTGCATTAATTAATTTCTTTAGTATAATGTTCACTTAGATGTATTTGAAAACTTAATAAAAGAGTAAATTAAAGAAAAAAAAACTTTCCTTATAAGAACATTGAAAGTTTTTATAGAAAAATCTACCATGAAGAACAGACTAATTAATTCCACAGTTCTGGCTTGCAATATATATTGAGAAGAATTACTTAAAGTGCTTATTTGCATGACAGTACCAAGACATTATTTAAAACTCCTACCTACTTCATAGAGCTATTCAAGAAAAAAAAAAAAAATCATTCTTTCCAGTAGTGAGGAAATGGGTGATTTTATATATATATATATACACACACACATATATTCCAGAATTCATACACACATGATTTTGCATAACTTATCGTATATCTTATTCTTAGGTTAAATTAATCCCTTAACAATTGACAAGAAACATTTTTTCTTCTTCAGTCCATGGTTGGGTCACTGTGAATTTCACACTATTAATCATAATGAAAACATACAAAAGTGTTTGTCGAATACACAGAAATAGAGTATTTCACCAGCAGGATGTATCAGAGCAGATATTCTCCCAGAGTTCTGCATCATAATTCTAACCCACTCAGCCATTTAATTTGATTGCAATTAGCATCCTCTTTGATGATTTCTTTTCAGTCTTTTCAGCTGCTATAAAAACTGTAAAGTGATCCAAATTATATCCTCTGATCTAAGTGGAGTTTGGATTTAAACTTCAAGAAGCAGCTTGGCATAGCTGATCTTCTCCTAGGAGGGAATTCAATATAATTCTGAAATATTTGTTTAGATAGACAATGACTGAAATACATGTTATACAACAAAAAAGTATTTCAGTTAATCTTAGTACCCCGAATTACTGCTTTCATGTTGCAAAATATAAAGAAATCCCATTTAAAACTTAATTTCTTCAATCACTTCATGTCATTTTTGTAAGTATGGTAAAGTGGCAGTATAACCCAAGCTGTAACTATACAATATTCCCCCTCTTATCTGCCTCACAGTTTCAATGTAATCAGTAGTCAATCATGTTGCATGTATTTTGTAGTGCTTCTGATACAACTTCTTTCCCTGTAGGGAATTCTTACTGTTCTTGAGGCATCTCACAAGCACACAGCCCTGAGAGTGGCCCCAAGAGCCTGACTGATGCATGAACCCATTTCAGGAATTTTCATAGTAAGACTTCTTTCAGATGTTAGTCAGAATGTCTAATTCTTGCTTTTAAAATTAACCTTGGGGTCTTTTTTCCAGATGGTGCTTGATGTAGGATATCCATATAACCATACTTCACCCCAGTCTCCCTGAAGGTGCAGGGAGAGGTATATAGGCACGGCTGCCGGTGAAATCAGCCCATGAGGATAACATGACACAGCTTTTCAGCAGTTTCAGCTATTTTCCTCCTGCTACTTGTCAGTCCATAGCCTATACTAAGATTCATCACACTTTTTGCATTGTTCTCTCTGCCACTGCACAGGGTACTCAAGCACTCCATTCTCAATGTTCCTGTGAAAGCAGATGAGAAGTATTCTAAGGGGATTTCTCTCTTTCTACTCATTACAAAGAAAACCTGAGATATTTATCTCAGGTGTAAGTGTCCATGAAACAGATGCTTTCAACTAAATGAGATTAATCCACTCCCCATGTGATTAGCCCTTTTAAGATGATGGAATGGAAGCAATAACAGTAATAGGCATATACATATATATGAGGAATTCAAAGAGAGCTTGAATATTTAATTTTTTTTTCTGAATGCCAAGGTTATTTTTCAATTGTATTAAGGCAACCAGATCAAGAACAGTAACTAGATGAAGTCATGCTGTGCTCAGCAATATTCCTAGTTTTTTATTTGTTATGTAGAAATTGAGAGAGATGCCAGTGGAAACTACAGTTACTTCTCTCAAGAAGCAGTCAAAAGGATGCTATGAACTCGTCTGCCAAATAAATACATCTCAGCACAGAGAACCTATGTTTTTCTTACTAGCATTTTAATTAGAAGCTTATCTTGTGATATTGGCATTAATGGCCATGTCAATGGTGGAAACCAATCCTATTCACAGCTTACTTCTTGTTGACCTTTTTCTTAAAAGATGGAGAAAGAGATTTAAAATGTTAATACTGTCAATAGTCCATTTGGCAAATGAAGAAAAAGGAATAGCAACCATTTTTCTTTTTCTGACATCTTTCTCTCACACTGTCAACATAACAAATAATGCCAGCTGCTGCTTAAATTAAATGGAAACATTAAACTAGATTTTAATTAAAACTCTTTTCCAATATATGTCATTCTTTGTATGTGCAATAAACTCAGCTTGTGAAACTGTTCCGGGGTAAAACTTTGAAAATTTTGAGACAGGGAAGTGAGTTAACAAGAGCCTTCTCTGCATCACCACTCCCTCAGGGATACAGGATATTTAGAAACAACAAGGTAAAAGACACAAAGGTCAGTCAATAAGGAAAAGATCACCACAATATTTTGAGGAAGTTAAACCTTTATTTGTTACTTCATGAAGCTGTGCAGAACAGGGCATCTGACAGTCAACTTTGTCACACCCAGGATTGTGCTGGCAGGTACAAGTGGACTGCACAATATCTTTTGGACAGTCAGTGAAACCATGAAAAGATGAAGTAAGCATTTTCAAGGTTATAGTACTATATTCTTACCCAAAGGGATCCTTCTCGGGAAAGAGAGGTCATTCAATATGATCTGATATATTTATTCCAAAACCTGTTTTGTAATTATTATTTCAGCTGAATTTCTTTTTCCAGGCTTAGATAGGAGTGTTGAGAACTCCACTGGGGAACATGAATATCTGCATCATACTGAACTTTAATTTGTGTAAATAGTTTAGTCTTAACTCTGTAGGTTAGTCATGTATTCTGTACTACCATTTTTATTTATTCAGCAGAGCAATTTATTTTCAGAGCAATCAGCTTTCTCTTACTTTCTTTTTCTCCCTTCCAAGTTTGATCCCTATTTCACTTTCACCATTTCTGACCTCTACTTTTTAATTGTGTTATGTCTTCCAATGTCTTTTGGTCCATACAAATATTGTCTTCACTCTTATGAGGAAGAAAAAAAACAGCAATTAGTTTAATAGGTACAGTAGCATCCCAAAGACCAGCTAGGATCAGAGGCCCACATATCAGAAATGTATATGAATGTTCATTGCAGAGCCTGTATATCTTGGCTGCCCCTAAGCTGAATCATGGAGAAATTACCCAGGTGTATCTAGATTATAACTTCAGCAGAAAACCTTGTTTTTCTGGGAACTAAATCCACCCCTGTTCACTTGGAAATTCTGTCTTCAGAGTGTAAGCTGTGACCTCAGTAAAATACCCATTTAGGGAAGAATTCACTGCACTAAGAGGTCATAAACTAAGCATGTAGTACATGCAGATAAATTTGGTTCCCCTTTTAATCTATGGGTAGAGAGGTCAAGTTACCTATTTTTCTGATGGAGATGATGTAAAATATAAGTTGTATTTTTAAATTAGGTTTTTCTCATTCTTGCTATTCTAGGCAGGCAAAGGGCTTCAAAGAAAACAGGTCCATAGAAGAGAATTTCAGTGTTACACTGCATAAAAGAGTGGGGTCAAAAAAGAAGCAGTCCAGTACTCTCCTTGCTGCTCTACACCCAGTGCATCTGTACCATGACCTCCTTCACTTTACCTCAAACAACAAAATATTTGTTCTTCCCTGTTTGCTTGCAAAGTGTTTATAAGTCTTCACCTCCGGAAATTTTTCAAAATCATAGGTGACTGAGCTCAAAATTAGCTAATCTCATTGGCACATAGCAGCACACTTCTTTTATAGGATGATTGTGCTCTAATATATCACCACTGGAAAGAAATGAAAGAACTTTCTCCAGATGATTTTCCATTCTGAGGCAACAGTCTCAGATGATATTTTTTCTTGTTATATATTTGGGTGAAAAAAAAAAAAAAGAAAAAGAAAGAACCGGAGCCAAATCTGTTCTTATGCTTTGTTGTTATAAGTTTAAAAAAAAAAATGGAACTTTCCCTGAAAACTTCTCCCACCTTTTTTGGTCTTTGAAAAGCTGTAAAATAACTCTCTCTTTCTTGTCATATTTCAGAATGAAAACACTATTTGCAAAGAACAGTTCCTTAGAAGTACAAGGATTAGTTTCATTCACAGTCATACTCACAAAAGTTATGTATACAGTTACAGGAATTCTAAATTCTGACATGTATTTTCAGAAAGTTCTTCCTTAGGGATAGCAAAGAAAAGAGACCCTGTGATGAGCAGTTGCTTTTAACTCTGATTAACAAGATTTTCAAAAATTAGGTCAGATCATTTCATGGATTTCAGATACTCTCCTATTAAATGAGTCTGATGTACAATGGTAAGGCATCAAATTAAAGACTTTCATAGCCTCTGAGATAAGATCAATATCGATGCATCTTATCACAGCACAGAAATCAGCCTAAATCTAAAGTCTTTCTAATATTTGAGGTTCTGTTACTGTGGACTTTAAGGCTAGTGAAAAACTTCCACTCAGATAAATAGAAGCAGTACCATGCATTAAACTAGGTTATCAGCTTTTTTATCTGCCATCAGTGAAGTTTTTATAGTGGAAATCTCTCTAAAGTGGCACTTCAAAGCCTCACTCCACCAACAAATGAACAAACAAAAGTAATCAAACAACATCTTCTTAAAGGGCTCTTAAAAGTAAATAAAAATAGAAGTAATTTTTAAAAGCATTTATTTACTGCTTCTTCTGAAGACATGAAGCAATATTGAAGTCCTTGTATTTAAACAAAAGTTCAATTCCATTTTTAGATACACTGAAACATCTACGACCTTAGTAATTTCTCCAGATTGTTAACTAAGTCCTAAGGGGTTACCTCATGTAGAAGAATGGTGTCGTCTTAGGAAGTTTCCTGGCATAATTTTATTTCAATATTCTGCCTCTCTAAATTCTTTTTTTTAACAAATATTCAATTTGGTTTCTAACTGCATTTTAAGTATTAAAAAAATTAAAATAATCTTTTCTTTCAATGCTGTCTAAAAATGGAACACTAGAACAATAACTTTAGACATAGAATCTGGATAGATAGTCACCTCATTTTTGGAGTGCAAAAATTCACCCTTCTCAGCTTTCTTTTTGTGGGGAATGAGATGACATGTTCATGCTTCCTGATCTGTATGCAAGCCTAATTCTTTCCCTGTTAACACTCTGTGGAAAATCAAGGCATTTCTATAAGAGAGCAGTGTACATGAGCAGTGAGCTTTGCTGTGTCCAAATGGATTCATGCTGGGGTGCCTGTTTTTCTGTCTAAAACCCCTGACAGTTCATCCTATGCTCTGAGGCTACCTGAGCTTCCTGTACCATGCCCCAGGACCAGAAGAACCTCCAACAAGTGACACCGTGCCATCAGCAGGTCTAGATTCTCAGGGACTAACTCTGTCCCTGTTTTCCAGAGACAGACATTTGACTAAGATGAAAGTAGGTTTGAAAAATCAGTTCAAAAATAACAAAGCTAATATTTATTTGAACAAATTATTTGATTAAAATTATGTAGTGTTTACAGAAATTATGACTGGGTCATGAATAATTCAGAAGTAGACAGCAGATTTAATTTGTTGGATAATTTGACAACAAATAATTCAGTAACTGAAAATCATATAAATCTCACATAAAATCCCCATCTGCTGTCTCTGGAAATATTTAATATATGAATATCCCAGTGAGAAAGCTCAAATCACTGTCAAATGTTAGATGGGTTCATATTTTTTTGAAAAGAATGTGTAGATTTCTAAAAAATATAATTCAATATGGATAATTAATTCATTATGACAAATCATCAACAGAAGGATTTTGTAAGCTAAAGACTGTTGGAAACAGAAAACTAGTTGAATAAAATTAGATAGCAAACTCCTTGGAATGTGAAAATGTCTTTCACTTGGTTTTTTTTAAATAAATCACATTTGCCAAGTAAAGAGTGTAACTAAAAGACAATGATGAAGGGCATAAGGGACATTATAAAAACTGAATAATATTACATGTGGGCTGTGAAGCTGGGATTGCAGGAGGCAGAAAACATACATAGCTAAAATGATTTAGAAAAATATTGCAATGTATCGTTTGATATACTTGCAAAACATCAGTGTGTCATTTCCAAATGTAAACTGCAGCCTGGTATGACGCCAGCATAATGTACATCCTCCTCTAGTTGGTTTGACTTGTTTCTCAGGGTGGCTTTATACAACACATTGTCTTGATTTGATAGAAACGTCATTTCACTTCATTTCCTATACCCAGAAATGGAAAACTTATTGAATTCAGGCTTTCAAGTATAGTATTCATTTTGTTTAGATTTAGCTGGAGTTATTGCATGAAAAGTGAATGACTGTTGGCAGACTCCTTCAACCATTTCTGGACTTTGTTATAAATACACCTACACTAGTGCATGCAGAGCAGTAATTTTTGCACTCAGTACAATTATACCAAGAATGTCTTACCAGTAAATTGAAATCAAATTGCAGTACTGGCTTTTTAAATGCACAGTGTATGTTCTCATGTGTGTGTGTATATATATATATATTTATATATAGTATGGACCTTCATTCTACAAGATCTGAGTATTATGTATATGACCCAATAAACCACCTAAGTACATATTTAATTTATCTAGATCTTCAAAGATATTATTCATTGTTAAAGTTATGTACAAGCTTAGGTGTTTTGGTGAACCAGAGACACAATTTTCACCACCTTGCAGGAACAACACCTAATCTCTGAACTTCAGAACATATATTTTAATAGACTTTTAAATGGATTGGGGAATCAAATTAGAGTTTTGGGAAAGCTCTGCTTGAAGTTCCATAATTAAACAAAACCCAGAGTCATGAGAGTAAAAGAAGGAGATACTAAGTAATTAATAGGTTAAAGTGGAACATCCTGTGATTTTATACTGAAGGCTTTCAGGTATTATGTCATGGCACAGCACAGGTTGCTTAGAAAGGTTCATGTGATGAGGGCATGCTCTTGCAATATGCCACAGCACTGCTCTTAAGGGCAGACTGAGGAACACTACTGCAACTTCCCTCCTGTTTCAGGAAACACTGTCTGTTGGAACCATGTTATCTGATTCAGTCACTTAATGGACTCCTTGTAAAACGAAAAACCGCGTTCTCCACTGCAGCCACCTTCTCATCACATCCCTTGTGGTCCTATCGGAAATTCAGCCTGAACATTCAGCCTTAGGTTAAGTGCTCGGTTACAAACTAGACAGAAGCAGTTCTTTTGCTCATTTGGGACACCAATTGTCTTGCTTGGCTTTTAGATTCAAGGAGCTGGGAAGCTGCTGAGGTACTGAATACAGAGTGCTCTAAGGTTTTTAGTGCATGAATTTACAGCAGTTCTGCAAAGAATCAAGAACAAAAGGGCAGGTAGATTAAGCTCTCAAGTTTCTTCAACAATTCATAACTGACTATAGCCATGTGGAGCAGCATGAATCCCTGTTAAACTATAGGGATATTTAAAAACAAAGAATTCATGCACATTTTAAAAGTGAAATTGGCATGCAAAATCTAACTCTGAGGCTGAAACTTCAGTGACAACCTCTCTCCCTCCCAAGAGAAAAAAATTAGTGAAACCATCCAGACATCGTCCTATGAAAATCCAAAATAAACCGTTAAATAGAATTTTAAGGACATTAGTAGATAAGAGAGATCAGTTGAAAATCAGAAAAAGAGATTTTGTTGTCTGCCAATCTGGTGTCGAGCAAAACTTTGGTGAAAATGTTTGGCACTGCTACAATAGTAAAGACAAAACTCCTAGCACAGAGTCACAGAACAGAAGAAATTTTAATAACATATCTGATAATTTTGCATTACATTCAGTGATATTGTAAAATTAGTATGGATTTCAGAAAAGATGATAATTTTGATTAATTTATAATATAAAGAAAAATTTATGTAGTTTCACAGGTCTGATGATACTGATATCACAATAATTGAATATTCTTTACTATAAAGGTAGAATTACTGTGAATTTATCATATTTCCTGATCTTTTTGCTCTGTTCACACAGTACTGGAAGATACCTACTTATTAAATTTTTTACAATTTTGATATAGAAGTAGATAAATAACACCTGAATTTGTGCCTAGATGTTGTGGTTTAATCCCAGACAGCAGCTGAACCCCACACAACCACATACACACTCATCCCCCCTTCCCACAGTGTGAGAAGAAAAGAATCAGGTGAAGAATCAAAATTGAGAAAGCTCCCAAAGCCGGTTTAATAGGTAAAGCAAAAGCCATGAGAGCGAGAAAAGGAATTCACTCACCACTTCCCATGGGCAGGTGTTCGGCCATTTCCAGGAATGCAGGACTCCATCACACATAATGATGACTTGGGAAGACAAACGCCATCACTTTGAACATTTCCCTTCCCTTCTTTTTACCCCAGCTTTTATTGCTGAGCACATCATCATATAGTATGGGAAACCCCTTTGGTTACTTGGGGTCAGTTCTCCTGACTGTGTCCCCTTCCAGTTTTTCGTAGACCCCCTGCCTCCCCACTGGCAGTGAGCATGAGGAGCAGACAAGGACATGTTACTGTGTCAGCACTCTTCAGCAGGAATTAAACATCAGTGTGCTATCAAAGCTTTTCAGCACAAATAAGAAACATAACACTACATAAGGTATTTTGAAGAGAATTAACTCTATCCAGAAATGATCAGTATAATACAAAGAAGAAAGAAGTGGAACAAACAAAACCACAGAAAAAAAATAAAATAAAATGAGCAAAACATAAACCAAACCACAACACAACAGTTTTCTATTCATATGCAGTAGATATCAGTTAAAAATGGGATACAGATGGGAATTAAAAGAAAAAGGGGAGTGAGTATATTACATCCTACTTACTCAAGCAGAGAATGTAGACCTTGCTCAACTTCGTTCAAAAATTCAGTGATAGAACAAAAATAGAGCTCAAAAGTAGTTTCTAGTGTACACCTGCTACAACAATGCTAATGTTAGGCACTCTGTATCTGACTTTTATAAAAGTATGTGCCAAGGTCATGTTGAAACTAGGTAAATAATTTTATCAGGCTGTAACAGAAGTCATTAAGAAGGTGAAAAATTGTTTTTTTCTAAATAATATTTTCATGCAAGGACAGCTGAAACAACTGTAAACAGCAATTGTCATGGGACTCAGACCACAAGAAAATGCCCTACATACATAGGAAGGTTTTCCCTGACCTAACTTTGAGTATGGTTCTCAGAAATTTAAAGTGAACAGATTATTATTCTGGTGTCAAATCTGTCTGTGACATATCAAATTCATGCATAAACATGTAATCTTTGTAACATTATGATATTTACATTGATGGTGTTGGTAAAAATAAAGTGCTACTGGTTTATCAAGAGCAGATTATTATGTATTAATTTTATCAGACAATATAATAAAATCACATTCCAGTACAATGAGCTTGCATAACATAATCTTTGATATAAATTGCATGTGAAACTATCTCTTTCTTCCTATTCCATATTAAAATTTCAATATAAAAGATGTTTGTGCTCCATCAATTTAGTTTCAGAATTAAGATTTAGTGTATGTGTATATAAATATATAATTGTGATTATTTATTTCTGGAAAGTCCCAGAGTAAGCTCTGTCTTCCCTGTTTTAGCACTTGTACAATCTCTCCCCTATAACCTATTAACCAGATGTATTCCAGCATAGACCTAAACATATATTTTATGTGAGGCTGGTTTATACTGTAATCTTAAACTTTAGTGTGAGAAGTTTCATGCTGAAACACCACGCTTTCCATTCTTAAAGAGGCGAGGGGCAAATACTGCTCTTGTAAAATTTTTATAGTTAATTTAGGCTCTACGTTATTATAATTTGTCTCCTTTGCCTTTTTTCCTGCCTTTTTATTACAGTTTTATCTTTTATCCATTTTTAAAATTACCTAGAATAAGAGAGGAATCCTGTCTGCTTGCCCACAAAGGCAACTCCATGCTTGCTATTTGCAGAAGTTGGGAGTTGCAGAATGTAGTTAAGCTTGCTCTGCATGCCAGAAGAAATGGTTCATCTGTGTCCTGAGCTCACATACAACATGGACTGAGCGAGCATCCAAAAGAATAAAGAGGCTTGCAGAAGCTCCTTTCTGTCCAGAATGCAAAGGAAAATTGTTGAACTATTGGAAGAGATTTGGGATGCCAGGATATGGAACATTAGCATAGCTCAGCCAACACAGACATGGGAAGGAGTTTATGTAAATAAAAGGATTTTTATGGACCAAGGTACTCCAAGTCACTGTCCAGACTAATAGGGACATATTGCTTTGTTCTGCCTATGTCTCTAGGTGGGTTGGGAGGTATCAGAAGGCCATCAAACATTTTCTATCTCCTAATCATTAATAAAAGGGAAAAAAGACAACATTTTCTCCATGTTTTGAAAAGAGTTCAACTTCTTGTGCTAATGATCAATGTATATAACAAAAAGCTGCTTTTTGCCTACTGACGGACATGTCACAATGTTCTTGCTACCTAATAATTATGGAAAACTCATCCCTCTAATTTTACTGTGTCATCATCGATGGCAAACTTCAGTGGCTCTGACAGAGCTTCTTTCAGCTCTGGGGTAATTTAATTTCTTTTTGCCTCTTCTAGTTGTCTGATATGTACAAGAAAAGTTTAAGAGTTTATCCAGTTGCAGTGACTGCCAGAGTAGAAGAATGATTTAGATGATCTGCACCTGAAACTACAGCAGGTGCTGAGGTGTTTATCTTGAATATACAGCCTTGTTACAGGGCCGCTGATTGAGGGCTCTTTATAGCATGCAATGTCAGAAAATAAGTTTGCATATGCATTTTTTGTCCTGTCTGAATGCTTTATGCAACTTTGGCTAGAAGAGCCAAACTCTTGCCCCACATGAAATGGTGAAAACTTGATCTGAAAAATTATTAAAGGGAGGTTATTAAATCTTGTTTTAGATGCCCGTGTATATTGCGGATACCTGAATTTTTATCTAAATCTCCAAGCCTCTTCCTCATCAAAGAGATATGTACACTTCAGGGCACAACACAATTCACCAATTTCAGCTATTTTCAGTAGGAAAAATTACACAATACAGGTGCCTCTTTCCACTGTTGTATATTAGTGATATCAAGAACAGTAATTCAGGAGTGCATCCTTTTTATATGGACAAATCTGAAACACTGTCTATTTTGATTATAAAATCTCATTCTGTGATTCCATTGCCCTACTGAGCTAAAAGATACTCAGATTAACAAGATATTTGAGAAAGAAGGTTCTTCTGTTCCTAGTGGCAGTTGTATAGTAAAGGTACTGACACTTAAGGGAAATTTTTAGGCAACTGTAACTTCTTCATTTATATACATCCATTTTTATTTGTTTTCTAAAGGACAGACCTCTGGGAATATTGTCCTCCTGGTCACATGCATTTTTCCTTTTAGTTGTATTTGAGATTTGAGTTAGAGTCAACTTATCTGGCAAGGAAGATAGGCAATTCTTTCATTACTTAAGACTAAATACTAACATTTGGGATCATATTCAAAGCTAGTAGCCAAATAGGTATTGTAATTTAAACATTACCTTTGATATACAATGAACTACTATTTTGTCATGCAATATCAGCAAGAGCAACTTCTTTCTTCAAACTTTACTTCTCCTACATTTTGTCTTGTCATCAAAAGCAATGACAAAAAAATCAGAAACCAAAGTGTTAGTCCAATATATTCAAAATAATTATATGATATTGAATGCATGAGCATATCTACATATTTTTGGAACAATTTTTAACTCCTTTTTCTGATAAAATCCACTTTTCAAATCCAAACATAACACATAGAACTTTTATGAAGATCAGCTAGAGAAAGTTTCTTCTGTCTTTCTTTCTTTGCCTTGTCAACTGTATTTGTGTGAATTTGATTATAGGTTCCCTCAGGCAAGGAATAACAGGCAAAAGTATTTTCTTAAATAAGCCAATGTAAGTCTGAAAAAAATTTTGAGAATCTGGAAATTCTCCAGGTGCTCACAAGTGTAACTGGTTTAAATATGTTCTTGTGCCTTTGAAGGGTATATAAAAGCATGTGTACATGTAAGTTTGTTGTAGTGAAAAATAACAGTCCTCATATTGAGTAACAGTTTGGCACAACAAAAGTCAGCCTTGTTCATCTGAAGTATCCTGATAACTGATGGTTTTCTTAGCTCTTCAGGTGCATGAATTCTGGGTTCATGTTGTAAAGAATCCTGGGAGTGTAGAGACTGTGTTCTTTTTGGATTAAACTAGACTGGAAGATTTTATGAGTCCACATTATACCACTGAATATAATAGGAATGACTTACACACAACCTGATAAGGAGTGAGTAAAGCACAATATGGCAAGTCTGCTGTTAGCCAGAGTACACATTAGAGATCTTACACTGGTTTTTTTTGCTGGCTGTGGGAGAACAGACAACAAATAAGCTTGTGTAGACTGGCCTGGTCAAGTAGTATTTGACCCAGAGTAAAGCTTTCTTATATAAAGTTAAGTGACAAAATTATTTGAACTGACTTGAACAAAGGAGTTTATACTGGAACATTATTTTGTGCCTTCTGCCTGTAATGGTTTTCATCTAGTGCAGAGAGCCCTACAGAGAGATTTGCTGTATAAAACTGATTCATGAGCCTTTCACTCACTTGTAAAAGCTCTCAACAAATAACAGAGTACTTGATAAAGTAAAATATAGTGTTTTATTGGGTTACCAAACCAAGAACAAATAATTTCAGAATCACTACAGTATAAGCAGAAAGAAGTTTCATATTCCCTGTGATAGGTATCTAGCTATGTAATGTGGGGTTCTGCATTTGACCAGTCATTTCACCTGGTTTTTCTGTATCTTTTTCTCTCTTCAGTGATACCAGCCATAGAGCGACACCAACCATCGTCTAATCTTGCAGAAAATGGAAAAGTGAATGCTTTTATTCCAGATTAACTCTGTATTATCTCATTACACAGCCAGCTGGTACAAGACTGGTGGCAACATGGCAGAGTCCATGCAGAAGAGAAAAAGAAAGTCTACTGGGGAGTAATTAGCCTCCAGATTATCTCATTTTTAATCTAAAATTTCACCAATCCCCATTCAGTGGAAGGGACAATATGTACAACTGTGTTATGTTATCCTAAAGTAAATAGGCATCTGTACATCAAAGATATTTTCCTAGCTTAATAGATCTGTCTTTTTATTTTTTATTAGAAACTTACAATATCCTTCCTAAAGGTGATTGGAATAAAGGTGGTGCTCATCTAAAAAAATGGCACTACATGAGTAATGCAAAGCAATATCTTGATCACATAATCCTTCAGTGTAACATTCCAATTTTCTCATTATTAGCAATGAACTGATAAGTGTGTCATCACTTACTCGCCTCCTTATTGGTACAACAACTGATAACCCTGATAACCTTTTACTTTAAATCCTCTGGCTTCAGGGTGCCTCATTCACTGAAGTGTGATTCACTCTTATATATTACATATAATTATTCAGTACATAAACTAACTGGCAGCATAAAGACTAATGTGCCTCTTTTAGAAAAGATAGCTGTAATGATATTCCTGCTGCTTGCATCACCCTTTCTCAATATATTAAGACTTCACTCACAAACCTGTGCTGTCCATGAGCCATCAGGTTAAACATGTTCTGAGAGTTATAACCATGCTATACTTTTTTCCTACATTCAAGACAGCCTGCAGAAATAACTGCTATACTGTTTTAAATCCCAGAGAGCAAAATTTATATCTAGTTTTCAATATCAGTGATATACTATTACAGCTGGTGTGGGGTCAGTAGCTCTGACAGAGGAAGCTGTGACCGGTCCAGAGAGACGGTCCCAAAAGGAATCACCTTCCCGAGGCCCGGTGTCTTCCCTCAGCTGCTGGCTAGGAGAGCCCGTGCAGAAGCTGCAGCTCTTTAGTGATTGTCAGCTCATGATTCCAGCTCAGCTCTGCAGGGCAGCCTCCAGGCCAGACCAGGGAGAGACGAGAGGCCCGTGTAGCTGTTCCACACGGGGTAGCTTTATTGGTCCGTACTCCGGCGAAGGGGAGCCAGGGACAAACATCTCTCTGCCCTTGCAGGGGCAGGGGGCTCGCTTTATAGGGATACAGGGGGTGGGTGTCAGAGGGTAAAGGCCAATGGGTTACAAAGGATCTGCATAGGGTCTCCCAGAGGAGTGTGGGTCTGTCTTCTTCTCGCTGTAACTGAAGAGTAGCTGCCTTCCCAGGGGGGTCCTGCTGGGAGACTGCTCAATCTCCTTTCTCAGCAAATGTCCTTCCAGGGCAGTGGCTGGGCATACCCTACAATATACTACTCAGAAATATAAAAATGCATGACAATAAATCAAAGGTGTAGAGATAAGCATATATATATAAACCTGTGATTAAAGTACTTTTTAATAACAGGTTACTGTACCTAAAACAGAAGAAATATCAGAGAAGAGATTAAGAAAAACTATCACCATGGGATATGATCAGGAAGGTCAGAATGAAAAATGACTGATGCTAGAGGAAACAATATACATTTTAAACTGGCTGGTTTTTCCTATGATAAAAATCTCCAGATGTCAAAGTTGTTTTCATTTCAAGGATCTAACAAAACAGAAAAAAAAAAAAAACTTAAACAAAAAAAGCCAAACAGAAAGCCCAAATCTACCTGAAACCCTCAATGACATTCTCCATTTTAAAAATTTCTGTATAGTATCTAGGTACTCTGTGAAGTGGCAAGTGTGATTGCAGTTCCTGGAAGCTTCAAAAGCCCAAGATCCAGGTTTATTCCTTCCTGAAGGAGAGCGACTTCTCACCTGTGATTCATTAGGAAATTAAGTGGCATGAGCTGATTGTTTTCAGTTGAAATTTATGTGAACAGTGAGCATGAGTTTTACAAGAGGCTCAGAGAAGTATTTTAGTATATAAAAATGAGGAGTCTTTGAATTCAAGAAAGCCTCAGGAAGAAAATTACTTACCAGTATACTCAACTCAAAAAACAAACAAACAAACAAACAAAAACCAGGAATGCTTCTGGAATGCTCATTCATTCATTGAACAACTTCTGACACTTAAGTTAAATCTACATGCTTACCATTCTTAAAGTGTCTAAGAGGGCTACAGACAATTTCTGGGTTTCTCTGCTTAGAAAATACACTAGCATTTTGTTTTATGAGTTAAATGTTTTCTTGAATCTCACATTAAGTAACTTACCCGGTGCCGTAAGTTACTAGCAGAGCCAAGAAAAAAATCTGGCCCCTCAATTTCTTTAGCCCAAAATCATTCTTTCTTTTTAAGGAGTATACATGTGATCTAAGAAAAGAAAATTTGATGGAAGAAAATTTTCACTTTTTTGTTTTCATTTGCTGAACTCAAGGAGAATGTTGACCAGCAGCCTGAATAAGAAATTACTTGGATTCTTTCCAGGAATTCACACAGGTTTGCAAATGCCTTTGACTATCAGTGAGGAAGTGAACAGAAGTATATATAGAAAAAGAAGGTGGTTTAATGGCTAAATAACATTGAGATGTGTTGGGAAATTACTTCACAGCAAATTTTAGGTCGTTTTTTTTTTTCCGTGAAGAGAACAAAGACAAATAAAAAGGTCAGAAAAGAAGTCACAGTGAGTGTCAAGCAGATAGGTAGATTTACAAATAAAACTAAGTAATGCCTTCTGTCAGTAAAACTGCTTTTATTATTTGCTTTCAGCCAAAAACTCACAAAATATCAGCCAGCAAGTGCATGAATTATATTATTTCCTTCTCAGTGATTAAAAAATAATTGGAACATCTTCCATAAAATACAAGCAATATCATTATCTAGTCTTCTGCATAAGGTTGATTATTTGAGGTTATTTACTTGATACAATGTGAAGGAACAGAAAGTCAGATCTAACTCTAAAGTTTCAGAGTTTTTATCCTATTTGAAGGTGTCTGATCAATTTCAGAAAGTCTTTATTGCAAATACACCCAAAATGTCATACATTAAGAATTTCTGTAGAATTCACAGTCTATTGAATGTCTTTGTAGGTAAAAACCAAGTACTTATCCCACCTGGGAAAGTGCAGTCTCTTCCCAAAAAATGCAGGTTGGCTCTGTGCAACACATTTCTATCTACTACCCCCAGACTTCTAACAGAAAAAAACCCATAGTTTAAGGACGTAATTAGGGAAAAAATAAGAAAATTATACCATCCAAAAAGATGCCACCTATCACATCTGGTTTTAACTTGGTGTTACAGATTGTCTACTTACTTTAATCTGTCATGGTTATGCTTTGTCATGACTTTTTCATGATTAATTTTCATATCTATTATACTTTGAGCAATGATGTTCTCTAAAAGAAATATTGTGTCTAGGATGCTCTATCATCAGATGAGATTGGTCCTTTGTTTTCAAGTGTTCATCTAGTTCAACTTCATTCCCAAAGGAAAATCAAGACTTAAGAGCATCCGGTACAAATATTAGGATTGGTACCTGATTGTAATTGTTTTGTCAGAATAATTAGGTCTTTGCAGTTATTAAGCAATTACAGTTGTCATCAATTTTAAATACTTTGCTTTAAAACTTAGTGGTTTATTGCTAATTGTGTGATTCAATACAAACTTAATTGGTTATGATGGTTGAATTAAAGAATGATTGCATCTTATTAAACTTTACCTCAGATAGAGTAGGTTTCTTTTACAGATTTTTGTCCCTCTGATAACAAGACACAGCCATTACAAGGATAAATATATTCCTCTGAATTTAATATTAATTCTGTTTTATCTGAGTAATCAGAGCATGAAATGCAATGGTTAATAATAAATTAACGATAGAAGAAAGATCAAGACAGTAACTATGTTTCAGAATATACTGTGTAAGGCTTTGTTATGCCCTTATGTTTAGAATGAGGGATTATTTCTTTCCAGTAGAGGAAAAAACATGTTCCTTTCCCAATGTACTTTTCAGGTCTAATGAAATGCTTCTGAAATTCAGAATAAATTATTGTGCTGACAGGTGAAAACAGAAGTGCACATCTCCAAAGCAATTAAAGAGATAGATATGAAATTTAGAAAATATCACCAAGAAAATTTCTTTTAAGTAAAATTCATCCAGTTTCATGAATTTAGCATAAGTTCACAAAATTTCAGATGGTGCAGATATTAGGCATGAACAGTGTTTTACAGTTCTACAAATACTGTAACCACCTTGATCTGAGAAACTCCCTCATGTTTAACCTGATGCCAAACATAAGTCTTTCCACTGGTAAGTATGAAGAAGAACAACCTGGACGTGGTTGTTACAGTCATTAAGCCATGTTGGGAAAAGGAGGATATGGTGTAAAGGAAGATATAGAGCAGATTTGGGATATTCTTCTCCTCTAAGGCTTCTATTCAGATATGACTTTTTGAAAGTAATTTTCTTGTGCCGAGTTAAGACTGCTTAAAGGTGCTACTGCATTGACTTTTTCCCATCATGTACAAAGCCTGCATTAACACTGAAATTCTGTTCTCCCGGTCCATTTATATATCTCATATGCAAACACATAGATCATATATAACCCTCTACCAGATGTACTTTAGTCTTAAACAGGTTATTAAGCTTCCTATGTTCTTTGACTTCTACATAAGAATTTCACAGATAAATCAGAGACCATGATATAACAATTTTTTATGGACCAATATCCTTAAAATATGACCACAAACAATTCATTAAAGGACATAAAGGTTAAAGACAGAAGTCTATGACTGCTACTTCAAGAAAATTATATAAAGCTTAAAGAAAATTTTTTCTCAAATTAATCCTTACAAATCATGGACCTCAAATTTCAAGAGTTTCACATTCTGTTGTCTTTGCTAATGTATTACTTAACAATATAAGGGGCCTGATGAAGATACTTTCACGAATTATAATAATTTACAATAATTTGGTGGGTTGTTTAATTTTAAAAAATGTGGGGAAAAGTTATCACAAAGGTTCTTGAATTCAGTCCATTTTAAGTAATAGCTTTATTTTTTTGTCAGAAAGATGAGAAATATACCATTGCAGAGCTGTGCTATATTTATTTATTTATGTATTGGAGAAGCAGCCTGTATTCTGAAGGGATTTAATCATCTCCTTCCATTTCAGTATCATATGAGTTCAGTAACTCTGAGAGACACATAGAAATAAAATAGGAATTCCATTCTGGAGAAAAGGAAGAATAAGTCAGAGGTCCTAAAGTGTGGCTGTATTTTTATTTTGCAGTTCATGAAGGAAGAAAGAGCCTTTTTGAGAATAAATGATAACTGCATTAGTAATTTTGCAGCCCACAAAATTGTTGGATAACAAACTAGAATGGCTGGCATTACCTTTCAGAAATGTTTGAGGTGAAAACCATTTCAGACAACAGAGCCATCAATTTAGTAGGCACCACATATTCAACAAAGTGCTTAAGCTTTTTAATTTTAGACATATGTCTAAATGCCACAATGAGTGCTTTGCAGAAAAGTGATGCACGTATGTATATGCTTAAATTTTTGCTCATCTGGGACCTTAATGAGTACCCCTCTGATAATCTTGACCTAATATACAGTGATCACTTTCTCTATCACTAGCAGCTCAGCTAAATTCTGTTTTTTCTCAACCGCAGATGTGAAATAAAATCCTTTAGAGACTGAGTGTAAACCACAAATTATGCCTCAGAGATATGAACCAAAGTCTGAGATAAGAAGAACTTTAATTTTTATATACTTAGGCACCAAAACTTGGAGGAAGAAATATAATTCTTACATTTTCAAAATTCATGTAAGTTTGTGAAATTTCTTTTCATGTTTAGTAGGTCTTACTCTTTGAGTGATTAGTTTCTTGGCATAAGACACAACAATGACAATCGAAAGAAACTATTCCCTTGAAGATTGTACTGTAAAAGAAGCCAGGAAACAGGATTCAGAGTTTAAAAACCTGATGGTAGGAAAGATCCTCCTAGTGTGTTACATACTTGTTTTGCTTAGACAGACAAAGAAAATTCCAACAAACATCTTAACTGTCCCTTTCCTTAACACATCCAACCTTTCCATTCTGTAGCAGGTATAACTCTCTATTGATTTTTACAAAAGGAGAAACAGAAGCTGAAGTACATGAAGCATGTTATTGCATATGTTCCAAAATGTCTGAAAACCCAATATTCACATCTTCATATGGCTGCACAAACTGGTTATAAGAGACTAGGAGAAAGACCTTAAGGAAATAGGAATGCTGCATCCAGTAAGACCTGACATGTAATCTGTAATCAGAAGGAAAACCAATCTACTTTCATATGCTTTGTCAGCCACTAGTAATCCTGCAATGACGAAAAATATAGTGCAGAGTAAATGTGTGATTCACAGCTTACAAGTCTGACTGATGTTTTAATATTTCGTCCTGATATTAATAGAGATTATGTTTTTCATTGTTAAACACATTATAAAATGCAGGTGTTTGTAAAGATGTGACATGAATTTTTCAGTTTAGTTATCCAAGATAAAAATTTTGAAAGATGAATTGACAGTATGCAGAGAATCTCAGTTCATTTTAAAGTTACTAACAATTTTCTGTACAGTCATGCAAAATTCTTGCCCTTGGCACTACATGGCAACACACAAGACTTTGAAGTTTATAGTGACATTTTCTCTTTTCTGATGTGTTTGTGAGTGCAACGAGACAAAGAGCTGGTTCAGAAAAATGGAGAAAATTTGTGTGTTGTGGTTTAAGCCTGCCAGCAGCCAAGCCTCACACAGCTGCTCACTCATTCTCCCACCAGAGAGATCGGGGAGAGCATTGGAAGGGTAAAAGCTGGAAAATTCAAGGCTTGAGATAAAGACAGTTTAATGGGGAAAGCAAAAGCCACACACACAAGCAAAGTAAAACAAGGAATTCAGTCACTACTTCCCATGAGCAGACAGATGTTCAGCCATCTCCAGGAGAACAGGGTCCCATCACGCGTAGCAGTGACTTGGGAAGACAAAAGCCATCACTCCAAATGTCCCCTCTTCTTCCTCCTTCCCCCCAGCTTTATATACTGAGCATGATGTCATATGGTATGGAATATCCCTTTGGTCAATTGGGACCACTTGCGTCTCCTCCCAACATCCCAGGCGTCCCCAACTTTCTCACCAATGTGGCAATATGAAAAGCAGAAGAGGTCTTGGCTCAGTGCAAGTCCTGCTCAGTAAAACCAAAAACACCTCTATATTATTAACATGGTGTTCAGCACAAATCCAAAACACAGCCCCATACCAGCCACTGATAAAAAAATTAACTCTTACCCCAGCTGAAAACAGCACACTGCGTTAAAGCTCTTCCTTGATCCACCCACTATGAACTCCAGAAGCAACTCAATGCAGACGCTTGTCAGATACACCTCTGCCAACAGAGAAGAACGTAAAATCAACATGAATGTATGATTCAGGCTGGAATTAAGTAATTGCAGTTTTTAAGACAGAAATTCTAGTTTACAAGGAGTTTCAATATATTTTATATTCTATATACAGTAAAATTTTGAAGCATATTTTTTTTCTAATAACAGAAAACCTGATTTTCCAACAAAGTCCACCAGTTCAGAAACACTGCCTAAACATCATTATTAATTGATCACTCTAGCTATTCTAGGGAATTAGAAAGCTCTTTCTCTCTTCCCTGTTCATACTAGAGGTATAACCGTGGCAGAACAATATTACCTCTGTCGACATCCAGCAGCCCTTTACAAATTAACGAATCCTGTCCTTGTTAATGAGGCACGACATAAGCCTGCATGGACTGAACACTCTGACCTGATTCAACAAAGCACTTGAATACACACTTAATGTAACATGCTTAATATTTGAAGTAGGCATGGAGTTGAATTTGATACACCTAATTCTCCAATCTGCAGCCAATTCAGTATTCTACAATGTGTTATTTTCTAACAAAAAATTTCCATCCATTTTCTTTGTCTGATTCTCCAGCCCATTTCTACATATTAAGTAATACTTCTGATACTATGCCTGAGTTTACTGCGTCCTGCAGCTAAACCTTTATTCTTTTTCTAATCCTTGCTTTTATATACTTCAAATTAGTTCTAACATCAACTAACCCTTTATTTATTGTGTAGTAAAACTTACCTAGACATATTTATTTGGTGATTAATTCAGGCTATTTTTTTTCTTTTTCCCAGCTTCTAAAACATATTTAATATATCCAATTAAGGGAAAAATAAAACACATTAGTTCCTAATCATAGGGACTTGTAACTGAATTGTATGATTCAGAATATAATTTTTTATCCTGATTGAGGGTGATACACAGAAATCTCCACATATTTGTACATGTTTTAGAAAGAACTCAAACAGCAACAGGAAGGCTGATAACATGATCCCAAATTGTTTGTAGGAATTCCCTATTATCTTCATTTTATAGTATTTTTAGTATAAACTTTTTTTCAATAGTAATAGGAACACTTTCTTTGATTTTTCAAAAAATATGAGTATACATATTAAATAAAAGCTTCTAGCATATTATACTCCTAACATACTTTTAGCTCTACAGCAAAAAGTGAAAGTGCAAAAATATTGTGAGAACTTAAGGCAAAAGTTGTATTTTCTTTTTTATTTCTCTCGTTTTTAGACGTCATGTTTTCCCTTAATTTACATTAAGAGACTATATCTATGTGAAAAAAACTTTTTCTTGTTGAAATCAAGTGATTAAAACCAGAAGTTTAAACCTTCACTTTTAAATATATTCATGTTTGAGTGAAAAAATAAGTATGAAAGAACTCTTCAGTCCGGTGGAATTTGCACCCATACAATCCATCTGGAGTTTCAGGCAAAAACTGGTCTGCAGCAGCAGCAGCATGGCCTTCTGGCAAGCTGCTTCTTTGACTTTTAAACCCTTTTCTAAACAAACCTCTCAAGAAAAGTTGAAAGACGGTGACAAGCTTAGGGAACTTTTGGACCAGCGATTAACCAAATCAGGCCACCTTTTTCTAATTAATATCCCTGCTGTTACCAAATTTTTCTTTCCACTGTTAAAATGTTAAAGTTTTCAGTTGTATGTCAATGCTGTATTAAGCTGATATTCCAGAAATCAACTGTGAAAGGCCCCAGATGTATTGTGGAGGGGAAAAAGGAAGCCTTTTATCAAAAGCCAGTTCCTGCTTCCTGAACTATGATACAGCTTCTAAAGTTTCCCTCCAGCTAATAGAGCACAGTCAGAGCTCAGAACATGGGAGAAGGGGGAAACACATACATCCATGCACCACTCAAACAGAGTACAGTTCTCCTCACGTAGGTGCAGATGGAGCGAGTGAGGTGCACTGGTCAAACGAAAACAAATAAAGATAATTTTCCAGGATCTAGTAAAAAGTCTGCCGGGCACAAATGTAGTTGCACTGTTTCTGGAAACTAGAGTAAGTTCTGTTTGAGTGAAGGGGCTATAAAAAGAGGCAATCTTTAAAGTCAAATAGTATTTTACTTTGAAACAAAGATACTCTTCTTGTTAAGTTGGAAGGTCAAGATTTGAAAAAAAAATACTAGGCTTAGAAACTGTTTTGTTCTCTTTGCCAAATATTCCAATGGGGTTTGAATGAGTTTAATTATAGTACTGCCTAATTCCATCCCATAAAATTACATACGCACCAAATACTAAAGAAAATGTGTGATTCTGTGTTATTTTTAGCTTTGTGTATTTTTCCTCCACTTTTATTCATTTCACCTTTGAGACTTAAGGTAAACTCCAAGCAGAGACCAGAAAAGCAAATCATTTCCTTTTAATTATTCCTCCAGGAAATCAGTTAATGGAGGTTCACCCTGGGTCATGTAAAACTGCTATCGCAAATCTTTAAGCCACAAATGAACTAGAAGCAGAAATCTGTCTGCCACACATGGTGTGACTTTTGGTAATTTTTCCCAGGTGCTTCTTTGACTAATTGAAAAAGAGAAACAAATACTCTATGTATGGAAAAAAAAAATCACATTCTCCTTCCTGTAACACTCATGTCCTGTGCTTTCCCATAACTATGTCATTTGATACAAAACCAATATGGTGTATATTAAAAGTATTATAAAACTGGCTGATATGTTTCAAAAATTAATTGTTAATAAGGAATCACCCTGAAACAGGTGCACTTCCTGTGGATCCATTTATATACTTTTTTGATTAATTCTTTTAAATTATATCAGGAAAATCTGATATATTATTGCTGCTAAAGTTAAAGAAAAATGGATGAAAAAAGAAGCGAGTAAAGAGGAGGGAGAAAATCCCCACAAACCAGACTAATCCAGACAGCTTGATAAGGTAGACATAAATATACAAATTCTGTCTTAATATGATGAGTCGTAAAGCAAGAAATCTATCCAGGGAGGCAAGGGTTCTGTCAGGGATTAGAAAGGTCATGGTAGATAATAAGCCAAACATGAGCTCTCACTACAGATATATAGCTGAAAGGTCTAAGGTAAACCTTGGATGTTTAAACAGAGGACTATCAATTAGGAAGGATACATTACCTTTGAATCTGGCAATCATGCAACTGCAATTGTAGAGTTTTATCCCCTTTTTAGAGGTCTAGAAAGATGCTGATCAGCTGGAGAGAGTTCAAAGCGAAACATGAGATTGATTAAAAGACTAGAAAATGTTCATTATTTTGAAAGACTTAAGGAGGTAAATTTGTTTATCCTAACAGTAAGAGGAAATATAATCCTAGTGTATATCTAGATGGGAAAAGAATGTGGTTAATAGAGACTTCTCATTCCAATTATAAAATGGAATGGCTTAAAGTGAAAACCAGATCATTTCAATCTCCAGTTAAGTAAATGCAGGACAAAATTAAGAAAACAAGAAATATGTCTCTGTGCATTGCATTGCCTTTCTATAAAAAAAGGAAATATGCCACTACTAATTTTAACCTGTCAGTACCATTGAGGAACTGAATTTATAAGAACAGAGATATTCTACAAAAACTTTAGACACATTCTGGTGTGAAGTCAAGAATGACAAATGCAATGTCTTAATAAAATTCTAGAATGAAAGAGCTATGGATGGTTTAAACTTTAAAATATTAATAAAATAATTTATTTTTAAAATAAATTATTTAAAATAATTTATTTAAAAATTAAAAAAAACAAAAAACTGGTATGCAATACTCAGGAAGACAAAATAAACAAAAAACCTGATGAAAGAAGAAGGAAGTTCAATTTCTAAAATGGGATGTGCTTCATGCCTCAAGCACGAATATGAGAATACAATGTGATTTATATTATTCCAAATGTGATTGCAAATCTGTTCATCTTTGGGTCTTACACGGCAGATCTCTGGTACAAAGGTTTCACTTGTAAGAACACTGAATATTCAAGATGAATTCCATGTGCAAGTATAATATTTCCGTTTTTCTCCAATATATGTGTCAATCTTCATGGTTTTTTTCAGGTCTGTGGTCATTGCATAATTCAATAAATGTCTTAATCCAAATGCAAACATTTCATTGCACAGGTCATGTCCTTTAATGATATGAGTCACTGTGCTTATTCAATTAACCTGCGTTGTTACTGGGTGTAATACTTGCGCCTTTGATTTCAGTAAAGTATCTTTTCAGGAGTCCCAGTAGATTCCCATGAAACCTTGACTCTTCCCCTTTGCTACTGCACTTGGCAAAGACCATCTACATACTTACCACTTGAAAATGGAATATCTTTAAATAATCTAGTAAATTCTAAGTCCAAGTTTTGTTTTCTAAGTCACTTGGCACAGGCTTATAAGAAAATTTCCACTTCTTATACAATAAAATATCTGCTCATTCAGATCAATATGTCAGCATGCCATCTTCCTCTAGCCTAACACTGGTCTGTCATTGGTCAGTTACACAAAAATTTCTAAGATGTGCAAAACTGTTCTATGAATCACAGAATAGGGCAGCAACACATTTTGTATAAACAATGCAGTATAAACACTTCAGTCTTCCAGAACCTTATTCAATTAGCTAAATGTAAAAACTGGTATGATAATAACTTTATTGCATGATAAGACAAACACACATGCATCAGCATATTTAATTGGTGGACAAATCCTCCAAACGTTACCTCAAAAGCCAATACAAGGTTACTTCACATTCAGTAACTGTAGAATCTTTCAGGAAATTGCTTTATGCTCACCAGAGTCTACAATTCTCCTTAAAGTAAAAATAGAGTTACTCTCCCTCTTGGTTTTAAAGGAGGCTTTCCTATTGGGGATAAATATGAGTGATTCATGGGTCTTCTGAAATGGAAAGATAAGGAACATCATAAAAAGAAATTTGGCATTAACATTAACACTTTATTATTTTGACAGCATCAAAACATCGTATTAATGGAAATAAAGACATTGTCCAGTCCATTTATAGGATGCAGATTTTTTTCAATCAAATGAGGGGGGTGTGGCTGTAATCTTTGCAAAGTATATAATGTATATTTTTATATATAGAATAATAAAATATACTCATTAAACAGTTAAATTAATGGGCTGGTGGCAGTCAGTGGATTCAACTAAAGGATGTATTAAATAAATTAATGATGAGGGAAGCAGAAAAATAAAACCAAGACAAAAAGATAGGGATGCTATCATTCCTAGAATTGTATGGTTTATTGTTATTCCAGCTCCCTTTGTTTGTTAATAAAACAAAATGTGAAATCAGAGGGATTTAATGATAAGAAACCATGCAAAACTATCCTGAAAGTAAAGAGGTGTAATTAAAAAGACAGATTTCCATCATACACAGAAAGGATTTGAACAGCACAGTCTCAAACAATTTAGTCTTAAGAGCAATTCTTTGTCAACTACCCTTTTCTTCCTGGCTATCAAAAATCCTGGCTTAAAGCCAAGAGTTGTTGTTACATTGTCAACAATATACAAATATTTCACAGACTGAAAGTGGAAAACATAGAGAGAGAGGGGGAATAAAAAGCAACTTCAAATCCATTTCACCAATAATATGAGAAAATAAGTATACATTATATCTGGAATTTTGGAAAAGTCAGAACAAACATAAGTTTGGTTGTTGTAAGAATTTATTCTGCTGCTTAATATTTAGGATTTATATATTTAAAACAGAATGAGTTTTTATCTTTATGTTTTCCAAATGTGAAAATCTGGAAATAATTAAGCCATTATTTTCACATCTCCCTTAAGCAGATTTTTTTTTTCTTTGTTGCAGCTAGGTTTTTAAAAAAAAGTATTATCTTTTTTTTTTCCTAACTGGCAGTAGTTATAGCCAGGTCCAGGGAAGGTCCTTGCACTAGGCTGGGAGATGTCTGGGAAACTTACTATAGCAAACTAAAATGCAAGAAAATGATACAGAAGCTGCTGTAATTGATGGAAAGTACACAGATAGATACTGTATATCAAGCTTTTATCTATGACTCTCAAAAACTTAATGGAAGACAACTACTTTTGAATGGTTCCTTAAGGGCTAAACACTCGTGTAATTTTTTATTTTCCATGAGGATAATTTGCATGAGTACGAGTACTGCTCCTGGTAAATCTTTGTGACTTCCACTATTTACCTATAAATGATGAGTCGTACGAATGGAAAGCACATTATGTGAACTACATAAACATGAACTAAGAGAATATCTCAGTTTGTACCTGATTAGATATTAGAAACATTAGATAAGCCCTTTAGGAAGTTACCATGAAGAGCTAAAGTAAGAGTATGACCTTAATCACAAAAGAGTTGAGATCGGAAGGGATGTCTAGAGGTCATCTTGTCCAACCCTTGTGCTCAAGGACAAACATCTAGGACCAATTGCCCAGGACCATCTCCAGATGGCTTTTGAACATCTCTAAGGATGGAGACTCCACAACCTTTCTAGGCAGCTCTCAGTCACTCTCACAGTAAAAAGTATTTCCTGATGCTCAGAGGGAACCTCCTGTGTTTCAGCTTGTGCCCATGGCCTCTTGTCCTTTTACAGGACACCACTGAAAAAAGCCTGACTCCATCCTCTTTGAGCCCTCCAACAGGTATTTTTACACATTGATAAGATCCATTCTGAGCCCTCTCTAGATGAAAAAAAAATCCTATCTGTCAGCCTTTCTTTGCAGGAGAAATGCTCCATGTTTGTGACCCTTCACTGGACCCCATCCAGTATGTCTGCATCTCTCTTTTACAGGGGAGCCCAGAACTGGACACAGCGCTTCAGTTGTGGCCCCATCAGGGCTCAGTAGAGGAGAAGCATCTACTCTTGATCTGCTGGCCATGCTTTGTCTTACGAAGTTTGGGACCTGTTAGCCTTTTTTTTCCAAAAGGGCACATTTCTGGCTCATGTTCAACTTAGTGTTTACCAGGAGCCTCAGGTCCTTTTCTGTCAATTTGCTTTTCAGATGTACTAGTATCTGGTGGTTTTGTTCCCTAGGTGTAGGACTTTGCACTTTCCTTTTCACAAATAACAATCCATCACTTGCCAGCCTGCTTGTAGGAATGGATTTCAAGTCTGTTGGGAATGTCATCTTTGTAAGGGTCATTTTTTTTTTGGGCCAAAGTTTGCTGTCTAGAGATTGCCTGTAGTTTTCCTTGCTTCAAATCTATAGATATTACTAAGATCTGATCTTTCATGGATTTCAACAGGATCAAATTATTAAAGCATTTGGATATTCTTGTGATCTCTGAGTAGACTGAATCCTGTAATTACTGTGCTCTGACCTGTCTCATTCTGACCCTGCATTTGAAACCTCTTGTTCTGGAAAACAAAACTCCTTTTCCTGATATGAAATAAAGTGAGAAGAGCTTATGTCAGTCCAGTATGAATAATTAAAAAGGGTGGAATTTATCAAATTATCAAAATTTGATTAATAAATCAGTTTGCAGTCTAGGTTATAGTTGAACGCCTTTATTCATTCAAGATGGTGTGGGAGTGGGGGCGTTCCCCTGAAAATCATAGAGTATGTTCACAAGATGGTTAACAATAGATTTATAATCTTCCTAACACTATATGTAACTTAACAAAACACAGTAAAATTGATTTTTCAATGTGGTTGGTGTTTTCTGTGAAATATTGCAAAGATTCATTCTATTAAAATTTCAACACTGGCTGTTCTCTTTGCAGATTTTCTTTTTTCTGAAGGCAACATTTCAAGGCAAGAAGCAGTGATTTTCCATTTTTTCTAACATTACTTACTAAATTTGTGACCATTATTCCTATCATCCATCTATCTCCTGCTTGTAAATGCAAATTCTTATATATTGTCAATCTACCACCTAGAATTTAAGAGTGTATCTTATTGTTATGCAGCATTCTAGAAGTATCCAAGGTAAAACAAAACTGAATGTAGCAGGACTTAACTTTATGTACCATCTACACCATATTCATAAAAATCTGGAAATCATTCAGAGGTAGTAAGTATGGAATCCCATGAAGCTGCTTACAGGGACTCTTAGGGGTCATATAGCACTTCAGTGTTTATGAATGTACTAGCTGTTGTCTGTGAATGTGCTCTGCCCTTGTATACTGCCCGCTTATGAATGTACTTCTTTACCCTTCTCAATTTCTGCACTGCTAAGGCTACCCTGACTAATGTGTGTGCCACAATATCATATATCCAGGTTTTATTGAGCTGTGGACTCATGAGGTTATGAAAGTATAAAGTGCGCTTCCAAACTCAGGAGGGTGGTAAACTCAGCTTTATCTATTTAGTCAGAAATCAGTAGAATACTAGTGACTATTTTTTCAAGCAGTCCCTTGGGGCTTTAAGCCTTTGGAATAGGAAACAAAAAAATGCAGACCTTCGTTTAAAAGATAGTACATCAAAATATAAAGGGTTCAGTCAAATGTACTGGAAAACACATGGGTGCTCATTTTGGAATTTGGGCTGGCTAAAACTAATGCTATGGTCTTTGAGCACTCATGGCTTCCCAGAAGTGATTAATTTTCAACAGCAATTTTTTCAACAGTAATTTTCTCAACTGCTCACTGCCTCTATTGCCTCACATTATGACAGGTTGCCAATAATATGAAAGAAAAATTATCAGATTATGGAAAGTGAGAATATGGATGATATTTTTTGGAACTACTTAACTGCATTTTCCCAATCTTCTGGTTTTATACTTAATCATTCCATATTATATAACACTAGTGTTATAATTTTCAATAGAAATAGATGAACAACTTAAAATACAGAAAATATATTAAGTTGTTCTTGAAAGTTATTATTTGTAACTTAAAGACCAAATAATATAATTATATATAATATAGAGATACTTTTAATCACATAGAAAAGAAATGTATTGAACCTTTGATCATCTCAAGGGTCACACTCAACTAATGTCAATTCCCAGTGGCTAGAGAGGACATGGATTAAATCCTCAGTGTTGGAGCTTTGGGTGGAAACAACTAGATTTCACTACTACACATCTAAAAGGATTCCCCAGTCTCCCAAGCCTGGCTATAAACAAATTCAGGAATATTTATTGGTGCAGTAACCTATAGCAATAATTTTTTTTGTGGAAGGTAAAAATCAACTTCACAAACTGTTTCATGGGTAATAGTTTCATTTTCAAAATCATTTAGGACATGAGTTGCACATTTTTTGCACCCCACAGTGGGCCAGCTCTTTATATAAACAAACAACAGATACTCTGTGCCTCCACAATCTGAATCCTGTACTAAGAAATAGTGTCTTTAAATTATCAAAGTTTTACTACTAAAGTAACATTAGCCTTAAAGCCAATGATGGTATTTTAAATAATAAAATGTTGTCATTTTAATATGATATTAAGCATTTCAAACCTGTGTAGGTAATACTAACTCATGATATCATTATCATTACTTTATATCTACACAGTTGAAGTCTTCTTAAGAAAGGTGATATATTAAATAGGCTTCTTAATTTCAAGTTCCTTAAACGAGGCATGTATCTCAGATGTGTCCACCAGGAGATGATTGTCTTGCAGTCCATTGAGCTACCACAGAGAAAGCTTCATACAGACCTAATCTCTCAACCAAAAGCCCAAGAGATTGTCATCAACTGCATCAATAACCCACTGCACAGTCCAGGTGTACCTATATTTAAATAAGCTAGATAAATAAATACGTTGATACAAAAGAAAAAGAATAAACAAGAGGCAGGAAGAAAAAGAGAACACAGTTACTTATTTTGGTTCTGTACCTTTCCTATTATTTAGGTAATTTTTAAAAATTTTGTCTCAAAGATGTAAAGACACTGTTAGGACTTTACAGCCTGGCCGTCAGCAGTTTCAAGATAGTAACAATAAGTTTTCTTTGCTGAAAGAGAGTTAAAAGTAATTCAGTTGCCACAGACTAAGAGTATGCATTGGCACAGTCACTTTTAGACAGTGATTGAACTGGTAGGAATAAAGCTCTCACATCAACAAAATTTCTGCAAGTGTCCATGAAGAATCAACCAATGACCAACACAGAAGGCTTATTCTGTAAAATATACTTCCTTTACACGGGCAGGACCCTACGAAATTTGATGGGAATTCTTGTTCATGGCTTTGGTCTCTATCCTGTGGTCCTTCTAGATTTTGACTCTACTACCTTTTAACCAGAAAGCTGATTTTATTCCCCATGTCACTTAACTAAATTTGTTACAATAGAAATACTGAGTATATCAATGATTTAACTCGGGTCACATTGCTCTCTGGTGCACTGTGGAGACACAGTCATACTTAGCTTGGTGTTAGCTGGGTGACTAACAGGATCTGGCTATTTCCTTCAAGTAAAGACAGAAATAGAGTTCACATGGTTGAAGTTACTGAGCATACTAAGAAGGATAAAATACTACAATTTTTTTCTGTGAAACGAAGAACTGAGACATCAAAAGACCTCACAACCATCTTTGACTTTTTTTATCTCCTTCACATCCATGTACTAATTCAATAACTTTTCCACATTTTCTTTATTTTGGTCTGTTTTCAGAACAAAGAAAGCCATATTTTTGCTGTATCTGAGTATCTGAATTTTGAAACTGCTCTTTGTCAATCAGTTTTAAATTTGTAACTCTACATAATGTCTTTTTAGCTGAGATAGAAAAAGGATAGCTAAGTATGTTTATGTGAAGCTTTGTGGACTATTCCCTGCAAAAAGATATAATTCAAACCCCACTGAAATGAATCATTTCTATAGCCTGTGACTCAAACTCAGAGAAATGAGTTTTCTTTGTACTAGACAGGTTTGTAAGTGATTTCAGAAGCAGATGGAAATAAATGCATAATACTTACAACAGGTACTCTCAAAGGCAAAGGTTCCAGTAAGTTTAATGAGAGAAAATTTAAGTGCATCATATGAAAGAAGGAGACGTGATAAAATTAAACTGCAAATTCAATATGATAAAAAAGGAGATTTTTCCTAACCCAGAGTATAATCAACATGTGGAGAAAACTTACCACGGAAGGGCATCTACATGGCCAGATTTAACAAATGAATGGATAGTTTTACAACCATTATTAAAATTTGTTGCTATGCAAGCTTAGACAATGATTTGAGTAATCACATTTCAGGGTTTAGAGCTTAAGCTGATTGTTCATGAAGGTAAGAGACTAATCCATCTTCTCATTTCATAGTACTCCAAATTTATTTAAGTGCTCTCTGAAAGAGAACAATTCATTTATTTCAAAATACAGTGTAGTGGTCATTAAGTCACAGAAACAATATAAAAGAAAGCAAGCCCAGTAGTCCTCATGCTTTGTTTTGGTTTTCAATTACACATATCCTTATTTAAAAATTGCAGGTTGGCAGCTTATTGCATCTATGAGCAACTTTATTGAATTACATACAGATCTATTTTGTGTCATGGAGACTGAGTAATTCCTTATTAGAGCTTATCTTCTTGTCTGATAATTTTTTATATCCACAGTCACTGTTATCTTCTATTCCAGAAGACAAATAGCAAAATAGGGAATATTTTAAAATAGGGAAGATACAGTTACCAGAACTTTAAAAGCATTTGTAAATGTTCACAACACTGTTGAAAAAAACAGTTGGGTCAAGTATTTCCATGTTCCTTATAAAGCTATGATCAGGATATGATCTATTAAAATTATACATAATTAAATTTGTAAAATTAAAAAAAATGAAATAATATGAACTCATTTATTATAAAGCAAATTATTTTATAGAAAATATGGATAGCGTATAAATTGCAAATTACAAAAAAAAAGACTGTGACTTTTTACAAAGGTGGATGATGATAGAGCAAGGGAGAATTCTTTTAAACTGAAAGACCAGACATTTAGATTAGATATGTGGAAGACTGTATAACTGTGAAGGTAGTGAGCTACTGGAACAAGTTGTCCAGAGAAGAATGCCCATCCCTGCAAAAGTTGAAGGCTAGACTGTATGGAGCTTTGAGGAACCCAGTCTTATTCATCGATCTAAGACTATTCATGAAATACGGAATTTTAGTTTTAATATTACAGTGCAAAATCACTGTAAAATAAGTGCAATGAATTTTCAAAAAATTGGCTTATCCCTCTACTAGATATAGATTTTGTCAACTTGGGTACACTTTCATTTTTCACTTTTTGCAGTAAATACAGGTGGAAACTTTTTCTTCAGAATGTCATTTACTGTGAGGTATACCAGAAACAGATTTTTCACATTGGCTTCAAAATCTGAAAATGTTTGTATGCTTCCAAAATTACTATTTTGCTGTATTCTTCCACAGGGACATTGTGACTAAACTGGTCCATCATCTCATCAGTGAAGGATACAGCCTTCAGACAGAGTATTAGAGGTGGTTCAAAGGAGGCAAGGTTAACTTGGCAATGAAGATAAACAAATATGGTGGGAAAATTTGTAATGTGACATTGGTCTGGAAAGCAATCAGCCTAAACTGTTTCAATTCCTTCAATAAAATTTGTCAGTCATATTCTATCTTCTCTCATCTATAAACATTAGATTGAGTTACAGCTTACAAACATAAAATTATGTTACGATACCCACTACTGAGCTTTCTTCAAACTCCAAGTGCAATTTTTCTTGTAAGGTCTTACCATATTATGACAGCAAACTGTATAGCCTAATCAAAAACAGAAGTGCCAGGAATCAATGTTAGGTCAAATATAGGACAAATAAACTCTATAATGACAGGATACAAGGTGGGATGATCCAGATGTTCTTATACTGAGAACAGTACAATACAGGACTTCAGTGCAGTCTTTCCCTTTAACTGCAGACAGACTGTTCCCTCTCAAATGCCCATTTGAGATTTATAAGAGGATATGCATTCTGTTTGGATTTCATGGATTTTTATTGATGCTCCTTTAGACATAACAGTTTCAGAACATACAGAACTTCAAAAACCTTGTTTGCTTTTTTTTCATGTTTAATTATGTATGTGCAATGGTTTGGAAAATTATTTGCTGCACTGGTTTAGAGCAATAAAATGAGATTTTTCTGAGTTATGTAATTTTGGAAAAAAAAAATTATGTTTAAGATTTGCAAACTGCCTGAGTATCTCGCGGAATTTAGCCAGAATTAGAAGATTTCATGTTTATAAAAGTCAGACTAATTCAAAAGGTCCGCAACTGCTCAGTCTTTTATTTCCATATGCTACCAGCTGAATCATGTAAACCCTCAGAGATGACAAAAAGGTCTTCACTATACATCTGAAATGTTTATAAAAGAAGTGCCAATTCATCCAAATAGGAATTGGACTTGGTGCACCACAGGACAATTAGGAGATTTAACTACATCGAGATCTTCTGCAGATGTGTACTAAATCATCATTAGTGAAGGACAAGGATCAGAGATCGAATTTCTTTTAGATGGACATTTTTCTTTAACACCCACCCATTGCAGAAAAAAAAGAAAAAAGAAAATAGTGCCAAATTTCTGTCAAATAATTTACTTTGGCTGCGATTCCAGGTGAAATGTTTCCTCCTCTTTCCTTCCCCTTGGCTTTTCATTCTTATTCTGGACTATATTTTGCCATCACTTACACACCAGTATAGCATTTCATGGAGTTTTAGTGCAAATGGAAAAATTCTACTAAAAAAAATAATCCTTTTCTGAGATTTGTTTTTAACCTGAATCAGTTCAGCTTCTGGTTTATATTTACAACAGATGTGTAGGACCATTGAATGTAATACAGACATAGCATAGAAAGACTGAGGAATGAACATTTTTCACTGTCGGAAATCACCATACCTTTACACATATTGGGATTTTGTTCCTGCTCCCATCAATATTAGAAAAGTAAACATGGAATCCATATTGAAAACAGACTGACAACATGAACAGTTGGAAGAATTAATAACCTTTAGGAAGACAACTTAGCTAACCATGTAGTAAATGGAGAGAGTTAATTCCAAATTAATGGAATATATTAGTGCCAGTATACTGGGTAAACCTCTCAAGAAAACCAATAAAAAATGCTGAGAGAGGGACATGAAAGATCTCAGTACCTCATTTAAAGCTTCTCTTCATATAGCATAAAAAGTTCCTTAAGTTCCTAAACTCATTATTTTAAGATCTGAACAGGGGGTCAGTTCTTTCTCTTCACAGGAAATTTCTAAATGAAATATGTTCTTTGTCTTTATATCATAATTTGGTGTTTAGGTATTTTTTCTTGCAGTGGGTTTACTTCCTCAGGATTGAGCCATTCAAACGCACATCTCCCATGAAAACAGCATTCCCCGCAGAATGTGACTTACATTGGAACTTTCAATCCCTGTATTTAACACAGCTTGAAAAAATAGAGCACTGTAATGAGAGCTCTCATCCCAGGTGTGCAGACGAAACAACAAATTTTCAGGTTGTTATTGTTATTATTGTTGTAGTTTATCATTATTATTATTATTATTTAAGGAGTTCTATATTATCATCTGTATGTTTTGAATGGTGATGGGTAGACAAAGGTGGTCACTGGAATAGAAGGAAACATTGCTAAAGCAATCAATGAAACACAGCAGAACACAGAAAAATGGGCCAAATATTCAGCTGCTATAAACCCTGGTAGAGTAGCTGTATTGGCCAGCTCAGGATCTGCCTCAAGATATATTTCCATAATATTTTCTTGGTCTATTTACAAAAAAAGTAAACATAACATTAGGCTATATGCCAAAAAAATGAGGGAAAGATTAAGTATAAGGTTTGTCTGCATTTGAAAAACACAGAGTTTCCAGGGAAAATAATTTTAAGATCCAAATTTTATTTTTGAGTTCTCAAACATGACCTGACACCATGAAAACATGTATATGTTCATAGTTATGGAAAATCATTTAGTATTTATTTTACAAAGCATATTTTGTACATGCTTTTCAGTGATGTAAAGTGGCAATCTTCCCTGTTTTGGTGCTAGTCACTGACTAACTCTGAAGATCATTCAAAGACAGAAAACTTTTAATACAGAACAAATGTCTAAAGTAAAAAGTATGTCTTCAAGACCAGCAATATATTGAAAACTTTAAAGATGGAATTTTCTAAGGTGCAATAAGTACAGAAAAATATTACTATGATGTGGACCATTTATATCCTAGGGTAATTTGCTAAGTTAGATAAACCAAAGACATTTGCCCAAACACACTCCTATTAACAGAAATCCAGGGTATGCACTGAATCCAATTAATTGCGGAGTTTATCTTGAATTTTGTCAGGAAGCATGGACTTTAATCCTGCTTCCATGTTTTCTTCTAAGTGTTCCTTCAGATATATGTATTGCCACTGTCTCATGTAGAGACAGCAAATTATAAAACCTATGGATCATACTGGAAAATACTAGCTGACCACAGTAACAGTTAAAATTGGCCTTTCAATTCATAGGTAAGAGAGAATCTGCTGTACTTTATTGAGACAAAGCATCCAATGGATTGACTGAGAGAGATCCATGAAAAAATGCATACTGTTCCATGCCTTCATTTTGCATTAGAATGCTGGAAGGTCTTTCACAGAGTTCTTTAAAGAATTTATATAACTTTAATCTGAAAAACACCCAGATGGAAATAGGTATGGAGAGACCTCTGCCACTTTCTGAAATTAACTTTTATGCATTTCTGTAAACATTGTATTTCTGCTGCCACTGTACCCAACAGTGTAACAGACATCATCTGGAACACATTCAAGGCTACAAAGAGAGTAATGAGATTCTTTTTCAGACCTTTTTTTTTTTAAATGATCCTGCTGTAGACAAAGTAATAAATGTTTTGCATTACTGCTTAGATACAGCAAAAAACATATCCTTCCATCATTACCTCTACTAAATCTAATAGATGGAACTAAATGTTCTATTCTTCCCACTTTCAGAGCCCTTCTCTGTCTGATAGAGCCTTAATAAGGTTATTAAAAGACAATAATAATCTCCCTGTGTAAATGATTCTCAAATGTGCCATTAGCTCATGACTAATGTTAGTGGTCTTCAGTTATACCTTTTCTGTAACTTTTTGTTTCACTCAGATATGAGATTTCACTACAGAGTGTTGTGACTACAGTGTGTTACTCATGCAGAAAAATGTTCTGTTTATCTTCCACAACAGCAGGAAATCCCTATTCAATTTTCTGTCCAAATTTCTGAAAGTGATTTGAAAGACCTGTAACAAAGTATTCCTCAGGGTTCTCAAAATGAAGGGCTCATTCTTGCTATATTTCCATATTAATTGCTTTAGCTATTACAAATAACTGTTCTAATTGGCTTTTGAAGACTTTTTGAACTCTGGTAATTAAGTCCATAAGGTACTTTTAAAATTGTTGGCTCTAACCTGCTGTCGTCTCCTTGTCTGCCCACACATTGGGTAATTAATGCAGACTCACCATGCAGTCCATCTCTTGATTTCCCATTCACTATTTGGAATGCATATGTCTTGCTTGCACAGAATTATATGCACAGGCATATGAAAAAAGAAAAATACAGGGAGGACTTGAATTTCGGAATAAATTAATAATCTATTAAATGTTAAAAAAAAAAAAGCAAAGAGGAAAAAAGAAATATTCTTGTTCTGAAGCAACTCCTTTTCTTCTGTAACCAAATGACGGACCCTTTTCTGATTCTTACTGAGCTAGTTTTAATGGTGCTCTGGAAAATTTTGCACTGAAACCTCAAGCTGTACAAATCTTACCTATGAGAAGTTAGAACAACTAACAGAAAAAAAAACTGGCTTTCCCAAGAAGTTCACTATATCTTTTCATCTGTTCAATTCAAACAATCATGATGCATCTGTTCTTGCCTGATCTTAGAAGATAAGCAGCTTTGGAAACCATCCGAAAATTCTCATGCAATATGAACATAAACTAGGATATCACACTCTACCAGTTGATGAACACCAAGATGCACGGACAAGTATGTGTAAGACTTTATTTGTTCCACTGATACTGAGAAATTCAGGCATCAGTAAGAGGTGTTGAAGGACTGACCTACAATTTTTCAGGAGAGGCACACAAGCGGCATTTTTTTGGTGTTGGGTTCTTTAAGCAGAAGTTTTAAAAGGAAAAAAAAATCATGGTAGCAAACAATAGCAATTAAAGAAACCCTTTGTATACATGGATCACCAGTAACTTAAATTTCAGTGAATCAGAGATCCCATGGAACAACCTGGAATAAAGCTCCATGGAACTAAGGGACAACACAGGTCATACACTTTACATGTGGTCCACATTCATCCACATACATGTCTGCACACGAACATAATATTAATTTAACCTGAGCAGTTGTGTTGGGTTTGTGTGGCCAGGTTTTGGTAGTGGTGGGGCTGCAGGGGCAACTTCCAGGAGAAGCTGCCAGAAACTTCCTCCATGTCCAGCAGAGCCAATGCCAGAGAGCTCTGAGATGGACCCACCTCTGGCCAAGGCCAAGCCAATCAGGAATGACAGTAATGCCTCTGTGATAACATGCATAAGAAGGGAAAATAAGTTCCTGTGCAGATGTAATTGTGGATGGAGAAGAGGAGAGTGAGAATGTGTGAGAGGAACAATTATGCAGACACCAAGGTCAGCGAATGAGGAGCAGGAGGAAGTACTTTAGGCACCAAAGCAGATTCCCCTGTTTGGAATGTTGGTCCATGGAGACCAACAGGCATGTAGAGATCCACCTACAGCCCGTGGAGGAGATCCACACCAGAACAGGTGGATGCTGGAGAGAGGGCTGTGAATCCATGAGAAATCTGTGCTGGAACAGGCTCCTGGTAGGAACCTGTGGACCTATGGACAGAGAGTCCAAGCTGGAGCATGTTTCCTAGTAGGACTTGTGACTGGGGGACCCAGACTGGAGCAGGTTGTGCCTGAAGGACACACCCTGTAGAAGAATGACCCACTTTGGAGAAGTTAATGGACAACTGTCTCCCTTTGGAAGGACCCCACATTGGAACAGGGGAAGGATTCCTCTTCCTGAGCAGTGGGAGAAACAATCTGTGATGAACTGACCAAAACCCCCCTTCCCTGTCTCCCTGTGCTGCTGGACTAGGAGGTAAAGCAAAAGAATGAGGTAGGGGGAAGATGGTTTTAAGATTTATTTTATATCTCATTATCCATCTCTGATTTTGTTGTTGTTAAATTCAGTTAATATCCCCAAGTCAAGTCTGGTTTGCCCATGATGGTATTTGATCTCTTCCTGCTCTGAACTCATAGACCTTTTTCTATATTTTCTCTCCCAGCTGAGAAGGGGAGTGTTAGAGTGCCTTTGGTGGGTGTCTGGCATCCAGGCAGGGTTAACCCACTACAGAAGTCAATATTTTTAAGGTAACACTATTTGTTTCTTTGAAAAGAAATATAAGCTCACAGTACATTTGTGATGATCCAACATATCCAGAGCACTTCAAAATGACTGCTGACTCATTATAGTCGATTCAGAAGGGTTTGTGTTTTACTGACAGGCTTCTTGTCTATTTTTATTTACTCTTCAGCATATGAATTATTTCTGATGTGGCAGATACTGTGCAGATGATCTGGGATCATGAAATGGCAGCAGGTCAGAAGGTATAATCAAAGCTGCTGCTTCTGCTTCTGCTGCTATGCCCTGACATTCTAAAAACCCAACCAAATGTCTGAATTCCTGGTGGGGAAAGAAAACAAGAGATGTCAGACAATGTGTCTGAGCAGTAAAAAATATTTGTCCAAGAATATCAAGACACAGTGTTGCTAATATAGTTTGGAAATACAGTCATTTTCTATTTCCTATCCAGTTAGATTCCAATATATATTCATAATAGCATAATACACTAAACTATCCTGAAGTAATATTTGAATACATAAATTTCTAAGAATAATGACTCATTTGCTATGGGGTTATAGTGACTGTATGAGGCCAAGGCAGAACTTTCTTTCTGTTAATTTGAGCTTTAACTCATTCTTTTCTTCTTACAATAACTAGGCAAAACATATTATAAAAGGAACTGGAAAATATGTATCTTTTAAAAAATAGAGGAAGAATTTCTCATAAAGGCTCAGAGTTCTCCTCAATATAATAATTTCAGAGCTGGCCAGTAGCTATTGTACTCAGAGACAAGCAAGGTAAGTGGTGTTTCCTTGCAAAAATGCACCTAGATACACAAGCAGGCATCATATGTATATCTGTCTGACTATATCTACCTACCTCCCTAAAAGCACACAGAAATTATACCTGAGGTTTTCTCTGAAAAAATGTTATGTTCTGTTAACAAGCTGCTGTTGGATCCAGCAGTTCTGAAGAATATCTTTGACACCTGGGTCTCTGCAAGGTGTAAAAAAATAATTGCACAAGGGTCTGTTCTCTCTTTTCACTTCATGGTCACCCTTTCCTATGGTTTACAGCACTTTTTCAAAAAATGACAATTCCTGTTTTCTCCCCTCTTTGAGAGAATTCAGACCTAATTTTTCACTCCCCTTGAACACCATTATGCAAATTTAGTTTAATCTGGTTTTGCTTTCTTTCTGTTTGTTTGGGTTTGTGTGGTTCTTTTAACAATATTTAGTGTAAAACAGCAAGACAGATGTGTGCAAAAACGGCAGAATTTTCATGATATTCCATAACCATTAAGCTAGGGAGTCTGGGCTCAAATATTTTGACTCAGATATTTGATTAATGATATTTGAGATAACCTTGTATATCTGACAGTTTCCAAGTGCCTCCCACAAACACATTTGTCACCCATATGTGCAAGTCATATCTAGATAGTTTTCTATGTCTCAGATACAGCACTTTCAAGGGCCTATTTTCTCCCCCCGGTCTAAAACAACCTAGAAAGTAGCTCAACACTCTTGATTACATCTTTGAGACATTTAAAATTACACAAAATAAATCTCAGGAATAATAAATACAAGAGATTGATTTAAAAAAAAGTATTGTAAAGTTTAGTTTGGGGAAAAAGGAGCAACCAAGTTCCACACATATCAAAAGTATCAGAGATTCTGAAAAAAAAAATCAGTGTGTCATCAGTATGACTGATACACCATGAGAAAAAGAATAACCAGCATTATATCTTTTAAGCCTGATGAGCTTTGTGTTTCTTATAATCATCTTATCAATTGACTTTGTGTTAATTGCAGTGGTTTAAGGTGTTACTTCCATCAGCTCACTTCCATCCAGATACCAGAAGTAATGCCCATAAAACAAGTGCATAAATCTAGTATTCAGCAGGTTCCTGGCTGGCATAACACATAGAATACTAAAACAAACTGCTTTAAATAATCCTCCAGGCAGTAAGCAATAAGAAGTGAAGACAGTCACACAGATTCTTCTGTTATGCCTGATATAAGTAGAAAATCTCTGAATAAAACACAAAGTAACCAAGTAAAGATGAAAAGTTGGCTGAATATTTCACTATGATTAATAGCTATTTTGTTATCAATAGATACGGAATATCTTACATTTTACAATGCAATCAAAGTTCTATTAAGCACATTAAAACTTCCAGAGAAGTTAAAAACTGATCAGTGAAACAAGCATCCTTTGCAGACCACTTTTCCATGAAATTGAAGTTTGTGATACTGTAGGAATAACTGGTTAGAGGCAGTTGCCAAAAAGTTTTAATACTCTTCAAAAAATTACAACATAAGTATAATCTATCATTTTTTTTATTTAAATGCTTGTCATTGCAAGGCTGTTTGTCTTGGAGCATGAAATAAAGGACCATTAATTTTGCCCATGCTAATATTATGATAAAGTAAAAGAATTTGTGGCAGTCAGCCACAAAACATCTCTTACTCACATGTTGTTTCAAGCAGCAAAATTTTCTGAGTGAACAGGCATAGAAGAAACAGAACATCAAATAATTATTCAACCATACATTAGAAGAAAAAAAAGAGTTGTTATCTAAATTTCCCAACCTTTTCTTAAAGCACTGGAAGAAAACAGAAACATATGCTTCTAGTAAACATAACGCACTGTTTCTTAAATATGTAAGGCAGCCCTTTCAAAAACATATTTGTCCATGTATTTTCGATATATAACCTGTAATTTAACTTCTGGTATGTTTTCAATTTTTTTTTGTGGTCCAACACAAGAATTCCTAAAAAATATATTCGACATTAACCAGGAATATTGTTTGGAGATATGCCTATAAATTCATAAAGAAATTATTTCAACTATTACATTGAGAACACTGGCTTTATTCCAATTTTATTAATTTGAATGGGATCTAAGGATATTACAAAAATTTTCAAAATAAAAGTTGAATCTGTGGTACAACTTTGCTTAAATGGATATAAAACGTTGTGAGTAGAGAAATTATATAAATTGCTGTGTTTGCTCTGAAGTAGGGGGAGAGAGTTTTCTGAAGGCTTTTAGGAGAATAATTTTGTTTATTTTTTTTGTAAGGGTTAGTAGTGCTTTACATTTTTTTTATTTCTTAAAAGATTGAATTGTAATGTGAAATGGAAAGTGGAGAATTAAATGTTAAAAGCTGCTGAAGGGATATGGAGAGGCCCTTAGGTAGCCAAAGTTGAATAAAACATGTCTCAGTAGTCCAGGTACTTTTTAAAAAAATCTCACAAAGTGTGCTCACTTTGCAATCTCCATGTATTTGCTATTCTCTTTACTACAATTTTGTGAAATCCACAGGAAAAAAAATTTAAAATTGTGGGAACCACATTTGTAGGTTCCTTAATAATTGTGAAAATTGCAACATTAGTCTTCACTTCGTAACACGGTTTCATTGGGACAGCTAGATGTAAATAATTTAAAATAAATTGCTTTCAGTTTTAAATAGTTTTTAGAGTACCATAATCTTTAGAGTTATGATCCATGACAGATTTTCTATAACTGAATATAGAGGTCCTGTCCTATCAGTGTTGCTTTGAGGGTTTTTTTAGAGAAACTCCTGTGTATTTTAAGTTTTAATACGGAGGCTGAAATTTTGATGAAAAAAACTGTCTTCCCTTACTAAGTTTTGGGAAGACAGATATCTAAGACCCTGCTTAAGCGGGGAGGTTGAACCAGATGACCTTCTGTGGACCCTTCCAGCCTTATCCATTCTGTGATTCTGCGAAAAAAGTTAGAATGCAGATTTTTCCCCAACAGGAATTCAAGATTATTTAAAGCATTTATAAAAAATTAGGATTCACTTGTTCAGTCCTTCATAAAGTGAATAAATCAGTTCATTTGCTTTTAAAATTTTCAGCAGCAACTTCCATCTTGATTAATATTCGGCATGTAACATAGTAATGGGTTACCCAGATGTCATTATATACCTACATTCACGGCTGAGATGAACCACATTCAGCAGTGTTACACAGGTTCATTTATCACCAGCCTGAGAGTAGCAAACTTGTAAGTCTTCATATTGGCATTTTTTAAAAAATTAAGCATGATGCTGAAGTACATCTAAATTCATCATATTCGTAACATATTTATTTCAGAGTACAACCTAGCACAATCAGTTTACTGGCTAAAATCCACAATAATCAGAATATACTTGCAAATTCATTGTCCTAGAGGTCCTTTTGCTTAATTTGTATTGCAGTTTCATTTTCCATGGATAATATTATATTTCCTCATGTGGGAGATCCTTAATTAAGTAAAACACCAATATGATGAGAAGAGTGTTTCTGACTGATGGAATGATCTGGAGCACTTAGCATCTACGTAATCCCAAAGGTGAAAATAATCTCCCAACAATAAACAACTGAACATCAGCTATATCTGTCTCTAACTTTCTTTTCTTGCATCTCAAGATTAAGGAGAGTTGAAGCACACAGGTGTCCACGAACATTCTTTTGTCTTTTAGAAACATTCCTAGAATGCTGGCGTGTGTTGTATCGCATATGGGTTCTGATGTTGGCTCATCAGTCTTGTTACAGCAGTTTAACAACCAAAGCTGCAGTGCTGCTCCTAAGACCTGCTGGCATTATAGGGCCTTCTAAGCACAGGGCAGAGTGCTGAACTAATTCACCTTCCGTAGGTGGTGAAAGATTTTCCAGAATAAGCAATGGAGCTGTGAAGAAGCAGGCATAAGCTGCTCTGTGTGTGTGAAGAATGGGACTGAAGCTGAAAGTTTAAAAGTATAAATTGTATAAATCTAAACTGCCTTGCAGCATGTTTCTGTTGTTGTCAGTAAAATTCTCAAAGGGAGAATACTCTGGGTCTTCAGAGCATAATGAATATTTGCTGTACACAGTGAACAAAATAAAAAATAAAAATAAATACAAAATCGTGCTATGAATAATTTGAAAGAAAAAGAAACCATCTTCAGTGACCTATTTTCTCCAAATGAACTCTTTCTACAATATTTCTGATTACTCTGTAGATTTAGCTTAGAGGTTTCAGCATTACATTTTTATGTATTTATTTCTGTTAAATATACACATTTTTCCTCTTAGTTCCTGGCATTTTTCTTTCTTTAATAATGTCACCAGCTTTATAGCACATCAAATGTGCTTGAATCTTCAAACATTTCTAGCAGTTTCTGTTTAATGCTGTAGATGTAGGTCAATGCAATCCCACCAGTGATTCATGACACAATACCATCTGGCTCATCATTCAAATTCAAGGGGAGATAGGAAAAGAAGAGGGCATATAAAATTCAGATATGAAGTGGGTTTTTTTCACAAGCCAAAACCCAGTTGTCCCCAGTTGTCCCTAGTTCTCATACTTTAGCAGCTGTTTCCATAACAGCAGTCAGTGATGGAATTCTAAGAAGTAGCACCTGCTGCTGAAAAGATCATCCTCTTCCTGCTGATCAGAAGCTTTTTTTACCAATGGTTTAAATAAACAACTTATTCACATCTGTTGCTTGTCCAAAATCTCTGATCCAACAAAGTAACTTTTTAAAATATCCATTCACTCTTTTTGTTTAAGTCATCATTTATTTTATGTAAATAGGGCAAAATTTGAAATGCCTATCTCATTATTCAATCTGTCTTCCCAATTTAATCAAGTGGTATCTGTTCTTGACATAAAATTATACAAACCTTTACCTTTAATAATGTTATATCTGCATGAAAAAAGTCTAGTGACATATTTATATCTTATTCTAGCTTTTATTCCTAGAAAAAAAATGAAATCAACAAGCAACCTCCCATATAAAGTAGAGGCATTTTTCCTTTCAGATGTGTTTACTATCTTGACTATTTAGTAATTTTTTGTCCTAAATCCAAGTGATTTTCCTAGCTTTACTGGAGAATAGAGTTGAAAACAATAAACTGACCAACATGCAAAACTGTTTGTCTCTGTAGGAAATATTTAAGAGTTCACATAATCTACAGCACTGCCAGCAGGAAGGGCGGAGAACAGATGAAGGCAATCCATCCCTGAGTTACTCCAGGACATTGATAAGTTCTGTTGAGTGCTCTCACCAGATTCAGTATTTTCTAGCAGAAGAGAGGTATGAATTCACATGTCTCACACATGAAGCACAAGTACTTAAAAAGTGGAAATGTGACTTAATCTCGTCTTCATTCAGTCTTTCCACGTGGCTTGTGTGCTCAGTCTTATTAGTGATTTGCTATGGTTTTTCCTCTGTTCTTATGGATACAAAATGAATGCCAAATAAAATACTTATCCATACATTACTTTGCTTTTTTTTTGAAGGGAATTACAAACAGTGTATTCCCTCTTTATGTATTAGGCATGCTGTCTGGACCGTGTTCAATTGGCATAATGGAACAGATATTTGCATTTTAATCCATTATTATCTGGACTAACTTCTCATAAAAGCAGGAGGATGAAATCATAAAATGCCAGTTGCTGGTAAAATCAAGTTGGGCTGGCTCTGTATCTTAAGTTGAATACAGGCTCTGCTTTTCAAAATCTGCTGCTGAAGTGTACAATCGGTCTCACAGTATCCATGCTATTTTCCAGGCTGTCTATATGCACATATAATACCTTAAATTGGTCAACATGTTGTGCAAAGACAAAGGTAGATGTCTGTAGTTAGCAATAAAGTTTCCATTGAAAATGTGACCTGTTCTGTATCAGGCTACATTTGCAGAGTGTATTCTTATATTTCACTTCTATTTTACTTCCTAGATAAGCTTCCATTTCAGTCATAAATTGTATATTCCTCATATCCTTTAATCTTCTTAACCTAAGTCTAGTAAAAATAAGCAGATTTTTAATTAAGAAAGCTGCAAGCAACCCAATCATCTATAGCTGGAGAAAGAAAAGCAAATGACGGTTGTGTGGGTATAATAATGTGCTGTGATCAAGACTGAATCATTGCTGAAACCTGAAGCTGATTGTCCCACTGTGGGTTGAATGAAATGTGAAAAAATAATTTAATGCATGCAAAATCTTTCCACAGATTCCTAAGTGAATTACAAAAACTAAGGTAGTTGCTTTAAAAATAAATTATATTTCAGTGCTTCCACATGCGTACTAATCTGTATTCCCAGACACTTTATCTTACTATGGTGGAAAAACTAAAGCAAAATATAGAATCCTTAACAATTCACAGTTTTATCTGTGCACTAAGAAAAAAAGGCTGCCTTTGCTTTATTATGCATTACTTCTATTTTTTTATATATCCAGAAATTTTTAGCAAATTATTAGTTTCATTTCAAGAATACCTGATGGGTGACATACCTGGGCAATATAATATTAGATGTGTTACAGAAAGTGACCAAAAAACTCCTTCCCAAAGGCCTCCTTCCTTAAAATTAAAACAAAGAAAAGAGTAGGAGGATGGCGAGAATACAAAGGCACATTTTTGTGCTTTTTCTGGTTTGTCTTTTTTTGGTTTATTTCTTTTTAAGCATGATTATACTATATTGTTCATGGAGCAAAGTATTTGTTTGTTTGTCTACTGTGCACCCTCAGGGAGGGGTATGTCTTCGGGGAGGAATGAATAGAGCTCTATAATTTTAGAATATAAAATTCAGCAAATAAGACTTTACAAAATTGACAGTTAACCCCCTTCTACATTGACATCATTCAGAGTTTCACATTATCTTTAGCAAGACCAGGATGCTTCTGAAGTGTCATCCAGCTGGGCTCTTTCAGAGCTTTGATTCCACAACGTGGCTGAATTGCACATGGTTTCCCTCTGTGGTGGAGTGCTCTCATGGAGAGCCCTGTGAGAATGTTGTCTTTGGATCTAAACATGGAGGGTTGCTCAGAAACTCACACAGAATACGTAAGTATCTGATTCACTTATGAACACATTGTTCACTTCAAAGAGAAATCTTGAGTTTAAAGCTTTAAGTGCTGTGTTTACACTGAGCCGTATGCTGTGTCTGAACAGATTGTCACATCCAATATTTAGAAGCTCTAACAGCATATGGAAGAAGTATTGGAGGTATTGATGTTGCCTAATGTTTTAACTTTGTTTTTATGTTCAGGAATGTTAATTGGACCCACACAAATGCTCTCCCATGCAGCATCCTGCATTTTTCCCTGTTTTAATTTCTACAATTTATTGAGTTTTTTTTTATAGCTTGTGTTGCCAGTTTACATTTCACAAATCAAAGCGGTGCCATGCAAAACCTAGTGAACTGATAGGAGCAAGAACTAGTAGACTCTGTCTACAGTTGCTTCCTGATCTCCAGAAAAAAAGCTATGAGTGTCATCTGAGAAATCTGTATAAAAGTCTCTCCCAGTAGTGGCATCTTCATTCAGTGTCTCTGCACAAGAGCAAACAATATGGTTGCTACGGCATTTCTACCTCCACATAAAACACTTACCAGTATCTATCCAACATATTTTTTTGTTTAAAGATACTTTATTACTTTAGCTGTTTTTTTCTAGAAGCCTTATGAATCTTATGTTCTTTGAACAGCCTGCACTTGATGTATTTGCATCAGAAAGAGATGAATGAGGGTCAAAATTTAGTTCAGGAGGGATGGTTGAAATCTTTCTAGACCTTCCAACAAACTAATTGTAATGTCTTCAGATCTTGCATATTAGGAAACTAATATAATGTTAAAAAATTCATTTATTTCTGAGTCTTTAGTTATTTTGCTATCCCTTCAAAGATAGAACAAGTGAAATTAGGGTAAGGATAGTATCTCTACAAAGTTTTTGGACAATTCATGGTAGTGGGAAAGAGTTATGATTTCATTAAACTCATTAAACCTCTTTATAAGGATAACTTAAAAATCTCCTTTTTTCTCTTTATGTAACCTTTCTAGATATTTAAAGAGTAAATTAGTTCCTTGTGTTTTGTAAATATACTTTCAAACATGTATATTGCTTAAGAAAAGCCTTCATTTGAGAAGCTGTGAAATGCAGTGCTTTTCAGACAGGTTAAAGTTACCTTTGCCTTTAAATATTATTCTTTTAAATTTCTGCCTGGAAAGAGATCACTGAAACTCTAAAATGCTGTTGGGACTGAAGTACAACATAATTCCTGGTTATGTGAAATACAGATGAAATTCTAGGTACTCAAAAAAACAAAATGAAACATGTAAAATTTTGTCAGTGTTAGACATGTTTTTCATTGGACCAACACAGCTTTTTCAGCAGCAACATCAGTCTCCTTGATGAGGGAAAAGAACATCATTCCAAGGGCATTCCAAATGGACCCCAGATGATCCATTAAGCAACCAAATCCATTTGCTTTCAGCATTGGGGAGAAAAGCTCCCTGCTGTTCTGTCTTGCCTGATACAGCTTGCTGGCTCCAGGATCAAATCAAGACATTTATGCCTTTATCTTTTTTAGGAACAGATTTCATCAAGTAGGTGTCCTAAGAATAACTGCTGTATGTTAAGAAATACAGGAAATCCAGACTTCCTGTCAGGTTCGACTCAAAGTTTTAGAAGTTTTCCTTACTCCAGACAGAGGAAATTTCCAAAGGGCTAACTCAGGCATCTAGGATAGATATCACCAATATACAGAAAACCACAGCTCTAGTCTTCTTGAAATTGTTTCTCAGTTTTTCTGTGTGTCCAGGAGGTTCTTCTCCACTTTTGAAGCCCTGAATAAGGAACTGGCAATTTGAAGGCTCACATTTCATACAAAAATTACGGAGATAACAGAAGGTTACCATAATAAGATTTTGTTCAGAAATATGTTTATTCTTTCTCTTCTGAGCTTCCAGGTTAAATGACTCTAGTGGTACATGGCAAAATGGAAAACATGACACAGAAACCTCAAAAGAAAACAACAAGAATATAACCCATCTTGCATTTAAGCATAATGTGTGAGGCTTTTTCTGGTTACCAAGATTAGGTTCAGGAAAAAGAAGCCTCTGTCCTCTGGTACATCTTATTCCTGTAAAATTTAGAGTGCTCTCTTCACAGGAGCTGCATTTATTGAACATCTTTCAGGAACTGAGTCCTTAAGTTCACTGACAGCAGAAGAAAGAGATGATTTTAAGGCAAACAGTTTGTAAATCTGTATCAAGGAGCTCTTTATCAGTAATAGTGGTCTGGTACACTGGAAAGGCCATGAGGCAAAGCTGCATCGCTTCAGAACTCATATCTTCTGTTTTTCTAGGGCACTAAAGACATGAATAAAAGTACTGCAAGGAAAGAGGAATTGCTTTGTAATTAAATGACAAACCTTATTCAAGAATATAGAAAACAGTCATCCTGTCTTTCAGTGTCTCCTCTGGAGCGTGTTTAACAGAGCTAGTCTGTAAGAAATTCCGCAAGGGAAAGTCTTTGCAGCACATGTTCCCAGGAGAAGAAGAGGGACTGTGGAAATATTCAAATACTTCTGAAATTATTTAGGGTCTGTATATTCTCTCTTAAAAGGCACAAAGCTCAAATTGCTATGTCCTTTATTATTTCCATGCTAAACTTAAGTTTTCTAGGCAGACAGTAAAACCTTGAGTACTATTAAGCGCATGTGAGAACATCTAAGGTCTGCTTTATTACTTCTAAGGAAAGGACAATATAAAACTTTGCTAAAATGTAGGAAATCATAAATTAAATTACAATGAAAACAAAGAGCTTCTAGTTAATAGAAGTAGATTATAAATCTTCTATGAAACCAAAATTTCTGTTTATTTTTCCTGTGGTGGGACATGAAACCAATAACAAATGACTTAGCGTGTAACACATTTAACTTGTCTTGAAAATATTACAATCACAGGACAAAAAAACCCCAAAAATGTCATAGTTTATCATTTTGGGAATATAAAAGATATTGCTTCAAAGACCTCACAGCATTAAATTTTCTTAACTAGCTGTGATGGCTGTATAAAAGATGAGAATTTTACATGTAAATTTAACCTCAGAGAGGACTTGCAATATGCTGTAAAGCCACAAAACTTCAGGTATATGGTCTGAAATTCTGGCTTGCTGGACTGGAAATTTCTAGCATGGTTATGTTTCTTCCATTTACTCCATATAGTCATGCAAAGTAAACATCCCAGAATGGCCTGCAATTAACACCTGCTGTGCTCTCTCAAATTTCATAAACGGAACAGAGTTGAGCCAAGACAGTTCTTGGAAGATGTAGGTGCTTTTAATGTATGGCTCATGAGGAAGTAAGCAGTTCCATTCGAATGCTTTTCTGTCTTTTCTTTCCATGTGTATGAACAGGGGAGTTGTGTCTTCTCTAAATGCATTAAACAAAAATAAAGGCTGTTTGCCTTTAAGAAAAAAAAAAAAGAGTAAAGAAAAATATATTTACTTAAATTTTAAACTGTAGAAAATGATGAAAGATTACCTGAAGCTACAAGCAAAGGATTTGGAAAACAATGTTGTTTGAGACATTATGTAGTTCAGGGATTCCTAGAAAAGAATAAAATAGCCATTTTATAACCTTGCAGCTATTAAAATTTTATCATGTGAAGATGACTTTATAACAGAAATCCTTCTGCCGTCAGAAATGACATCCCACAAGCCACTGGGAATCCTTGGTAGAAACTGCAAATTCTAAGATTGGTTTCATGATTCTGGGTTATTTTTGCAGGGTTGTGTTTCTTGGTGTCTCACAAGTTGAAACTTACAGTTACTTGGAAGACATTTTGCTTTTCCAAGAAACTCCAATTAGAGACTGATCCAAAGATATCGTGGTCTAATTGCAGAAAGTCTTTGCACCTGGTGTCTTCTTCTATTGCACTGTATCAGACTTAAAGCATTTACTTGAAGGAAATTTGCTAGAAAGGATGATTGCTGCTAAGTAAACTATCTGTTTGGTATGAATTCACAGTTCTTGCCCACATAGTAAAACCATTTGAATTAAACTAATCAAAGGAAAATAGATTTTTCCTTCATAGTTTGTTATTATGCCCAGAGACTGATTGTTCCCCATCCACCTGGGCTTTCAAATAATATGGGTAATTTTTTTGTGATTTAAAGCAGAATGCAACCAGGAAAATAGCAAGATTTTAAAGTAAATTTTACCATGAGAAAATTCTGTCGCTAAAATATGAAAATACACAATGCTTTTTATCGGTGCATTAATTGTATTATGTAGATAATCAAAGAAAAAAACTTTTAAAGCAATGCTATTATAATTGAGATACTGCAAGAGTAGAAATACATCCAGTTTGCAAAACTAAGAGCTGTTTTAATTCTGCAAAGAAATGCTTCCATCATTTTGCATAAAATAAACTGTGTAATATAGTTTCTAGGGTCAATTTCTAAATCCTGGAACCAAAATCTAACGCTGCTCAGCAACTGGGTGCACAACATAAACCCATCTGTAGGTGAAGACTGTACATTAGCTGAGAATCCAAAGATTAATGTTGTAAACTTGTATCCTTTAACATTACTGAGCATCTGACTGAGTGCATACATGTACAGATAAAACTAATCTCTTCCCAGACAGCTGCATTAACATAGTGCTATACTTTATGTACTTCATCTCTTATTTCAGGGCTCAGTAGTAGGGATTTTGATTAACTCTAGGTTTTGTGATAACAGAGCTATAAAGTTTTTATCTAAGCCTGGTTTATATCCAAACAGCTTAGGGAGTTAGAGGTCTCATACAGAGATACACCAAATTATATTGGTTACTTTAAATTTTGTTATTTATATTGCTAGGTTTATATGCAGAAATTTAGGAAAGCTGTGGGGAAAAAAGCAAAATTACAGACCAGATACCAATAATGCATCTACTGTGGTGCAACACTGCACAGGCAAAAACCTGCTTTTGCAGGTATAGATCTATATTAGAAGTAATTTTATAATTTATGAAATGAAATGCAATTTGCTTGAAATATTAAATCACAAAATTTGACGTATAAAGGTCTTCAAAACTTTTTTTTTAAAGTAAGATTTCTTCCCTTTTGTCTTATGTGTGGGAAAGTAATAGTATTCCTAGCAATGTTCTAATCAAAATGTTAAAAAATATTGAAAATTTTAAAAGAAATTTGTTTGATGCTATTTCTTTCTTCTGTAATAGAAAATTCCAGAAAGATTCAGGGAAATCTGTTTTTAGACATTTTCATTTCAGCATTACAAGAAGAGTAAGAGTAAGATCTAGGGTGACAAAATCATCAAGTAGTCTAAAACAACAGGAATTTTAGGAACAGGTGGTAGTTAATAAAAAAGAAACATGAACAAAACAAAGCCTAGAAGGAATGTGTGGTTTCCAAGAAAGCAACAACAGAAGGAAAAGCTTTCTCTTATTTCTTCTTTTCAAAAATTACTTTTTAGTTAAAAAAACCCATTCACACAGTTCTAAAAATTAAATTGTCATAGTAATAACATATAGTAAGGCTGCACTGGTCAAATTTCTCTTCTTTATTGATATATCCTTTAGACATATTCAGCCTTTTGCCTATCAAAATAAGACCAGACTTCCCTAAGGTATCAAAACAGTAGAAGATGTTTCTGGATATATCAGAAAAAGACAGACAAGATTTAGCTTTACAGAGACAGATACGTTATGATGTTTGAAAACTGAGTGGAGTTTTCAAACATCATAAATGCTAAGGAGGGTCCCAAACACCAGCTAGCTTATTACGTAGAATGCTGCTACCACTGTAGCTCCACTTTTCTGGTTAGGAAAAATAAACTTAGAAACAATGTTGAGACTAAAATAAACATAGTAGTAGTAATTTCAGGCCGCTAAGAGGTATGAAAACACAACAGTTTTGGACAGAACAATAATGAAAAAGAAGCTTGGACAAAAGTTCTCTGACCTCTGGCTGACATAACAGGTAATTTCACACAGAGAAACTGAAACCATGGTAAGGGTGTTTTCAAGATTCAATCAGGTCTTACTTAGGTATGGAGATAATAATTTTATCTGACCAAGCAGATCCTTCAGGATCAGCAATGGAATAATAGTGGTTGCAGCAACTGAAGTGGTGCCTTTTACAACAGGGCAGCTGAGAATCATATGGAAAGATCTAAAATAAAATCTTTTGGCTTTCAGGTCTGGATGTTTAGACAATTGTTTTAGATTCTGCTTCTAATTTACTTATTTGAAATTATTCTAGCTGGAAAAATAACTCTGAGGCCAGAAAGCAAGAATTAAGAGATCACTGAGATAGGACCAATGTTATTTAATATCTTCATTAATGACATAGGCAAAGGAATTGAGTGCATCCTCAGGCAATTTGCAAATGACACCAAGCTGACTGGTGCAGTTGACATGCCTGAGGTTTGGAATGCCATCCAGAGTGACCTGGAGAAGCTTGAGAAGTCAGCCCATGGGAATCTCATGCAATTTAACAAGACCAAGTTTAAGGTGCTGCACCCGGGTCAGGGCAACCTCCAGTATAAATCCAAACTGGGAGATGAACAGATGGAGAGCAGCCCTGCCCAGAAGGGCTTGGGGGTGCTGATGGATGAGAGGCTGGACATGACCCAGCCATGTGCACTCACAGCCCAGAAACAAAACATATCCTGGGCTGCATCCAAAGCAGTGTGGGCAGCTGGGAAGGGAGGGGATTCTGCCTCTCTGCTCTGCTCTGGTGAGACCCCACCTGCAGTGCTGCATCCAGCTCTGGGGCACGCAGCACAGGAAGGACATGGACCTGTTGGAGAAAGTCCAGAGGTGGACACCAAGATGATGAGAAGGATGGAGCAGCTCTCCTACAAGGAAAGGCTGAGAGAATTTGGTTTATTCAACCTGGAAAAAGAGGAAACTGTGCTGAGGCTATTTACAAGACTATGTAGTATCAGGACAAGGGAGAACAGCTTTAAACTGAAAGCACTGAAAGTAAAGAAGCTGAAAACTGAAGATTGGGTGATATCAGGGTGAAGAGATCCATCAAATGAGTTTCAATTCTGACTAAAAAATACAGTCTGCAGAGTAAAACTCTAATTGCCTTCTTGATTAAGAGCTGTTGTCAAGTACAAAACTAAGTTGTCGGTTTAAAAAGGAGGCACTGAAAAGGACTCTGGAGTTGAAAGATAGTGATTCAGAAGTACTGTTTGAATATGAGCAAAAGAAATTGATCTAGTTTTGATAAAATATTGCAAGTATATCATGATTTTTACTTCATTTCTATTCAGCCTCATTCTCCAAGTTAAATTGCTTGCATATATTTTCAGTCTCAGTTTCTTTGCAAAGAATCTACATTGTCAAAAATCTCTGAGCAAGGTGTGATGAAATCCAACAGAGGAAGTAATTAGGAGATGGATGAGGAGCACAAAATGGGAGATGTGAGGACCACAGGAGGTTGGTTACTGGGTGACTTAACCTATAAAAGAGGATCAGTTAAAATGGATTTTAATCTAACCACACTAGTCATAAGAGCTCACATTTTATGACTGCAAACCCATGAGCACTCTGTGATGTATCAACAGTTTCTAAAAGTATTGTATAAACAATTTCTAAAAGGATTTGTCAGTCTTCTTTTGGACATGTTTTAATGGGGAGTTGTTTCTGTCATGCAGACAGATGGTTACTTAAACTAAAAAATGTCCTCTACTGACATGCTCTGTGAATCAAACTGAAAATTGTTCAGTAAGTGATGACCCTGTTCCTTACTTCCTTCCAGCTGTTGAATTAACAAAAAATCTGTAAAATTACAAAAACTCCTTAACACCAATGTAGCATTAAGAAGCAGGCATTCTTTATTCGGCTGGATGTGCAGGGAAATAGTTCCTCCCAAATCTGTGCATCCTCAGGAAAAGAAAGTTTCTGCTTATATACTCTATTCTACATACATATTCATTGATTGGCCCTGACCAGACATTGATGCAATAATCATTTCCCCAAAATCATTCACATATTTCCCCTCCCCTTTACGCATGTGTTCTTCTGTCCTGGGGGCCTCTCTAGTGGTCCCTAGGGGTCGTAGACCCCAATGTTACAGCTGACAGTTGAGTTGGCAGGCCACTGGGGCTGGTGAACTTCCAGCTCTCCTTGCACAGTGGGCATTGTGGAGTTCCATAGGCCAGTGGTCTTGGTAAAACAAACATTGAGTTTGCTCACCAGGTGTAGATAACATCTGGTAACAGCTGGATAGAGACCTCACAGTGCAAATGCTTCAAATGATCTTTTGCACATTCCTACCCATCTGCCACTGCTAAGTGACACATTAAGTCTGATTACCTATAGTACTGACTTAACCTGAAGTCATTCTGTATTAACACAAAGTAGTGCTTACACAATTAATTACAATGTCTAACTTGTAAGGCAACAACTTCAGTTTATGGTTAGTTAGGAAACCTAAAACTAGTGTATTTTTCACTCGGCACATGTGTAAAACTGTCGTGATCTCTTCTATTTTGTCAGATCACAAACACATCTGTACTATATGAAATGCTAATGAGAAGTACCTCACAGAAACAATGAATAACGGTATATTGTTTTTTTTTTTTAACTTAGAAATACAATATTGTCAAGCTAACATAAGACAGAAACTGCAAATATCAGCACTGAAATAGTTCTGGTCAGAAAAAATAAATTAAACATACAAAGTTCCCATGTTTTCACTATAAAGTTTTCCAACACATGCCTTGTTTGACAACAGTTATTATCTTTATTCTGTCTTTTGAAGAATACAGCATGAGAAGTTAAGAAAAAGTGACACATTTAAGTACATTATCTTCATAACTTTTAAACAGCTCCAGGCATTTCTTACTGCCTGAAGGAGATACCTAAAACATGAGGGGTAAATGACATTTTCCTTTGTCAAAGGCTGCCTTTGGGATTTTTAAAATTTCAGCCATCCTAACAATCAAAAATCCATTAAAATAAAAATATTAATTAATATTAATTAATATTAACCATGACGAGTGCTGAACCAGGTCCCCAGCAATGTCCCCACAAAACTGAACTGATTTACAAATAAAATAAAGTTTTCAGTCTACTCAGTCCATGTATTCCTTCTTTGAGGTGGCAGACACTTTGTGAACTTTAGCTAGTCTCATCTGGTTTTATGGCAGTTTCAGTGAACTTCAGCCCTACTTCCTGTGTGGAAATGATATGGCAACAGATGCTTCAATCTCATGCTAATACATCAGTGCTTAAAAAGTTATAATTAAGCCTTAAAAATTGATATCCTTTCAAGACTTAACATATTTGACACAAAAACAAGCTTAAGTTAAATATCCATGTAAATGGAAAAGTATCAGTGTTTAAACAGATGTCAACAATTTCTTAGGAAATGGAACAAATATTACAGATGATGATGAATGAAGAGTTTCAAAACAGCTCTGTTGCAATAATAAAAAATGGCATGTGAGCAAAAAAAGATTGCATTAAAACTGAAGATACTTGAAATTTAAGGTTAAGAAATTAAAAGCAGGAGTTGCACCTCAAGCTCCCAAACTCTTTTCTAAGTTCAAAACCGGAAGCTGATTAGCTAATACTCATATTTTCCCAGAAAGTGGGAGCTTAACAAAATAGAATTTAATATAGCCATTCTATCCAGGCACAAATATCCCAAAGCAAACCTCAGCAGGCTGGTCATTCTTAGGAAGTGGTGTTTTCTTACAGCTCTAAAATATTGAAGTTCCCAATGAGTTCCCTGAGAGATGGAGCAGGCCAAAGGAAGTATAAATCAGTATATTTCATCTTTTTTGTGACTTCTACAGTTCTAGCCCTGCTTAGTTATTACCATAAGAAAAAAATTAGAAAAGAGGATAAAACTTACTGTCTCTTGAGGCTGTCTCTTAACGATTTCATAACTCTTAATACTTGCATTGACTCCAACAGCCAAAGGCAACATGTGTTCAACCATAGGCCTTGCCACTTTCATTTTTCTCATTACATGAGATAAATAACAAGAAATGCCTGTGATAAAGAACAACAAGGAGAGTGAGCCCTGCATCCAGGCCCAGGGAGCCAGGTGCTTATGAGCAAGCACATCTTTCACCTAAAGTGCAGAGCCATGCCTTCTCCATGGGTTGTCCCTAATGAACAGGGACCGGCACACATGGTCACGTAGTGAGTGGTAGGTCCTTCCATGGTACAACCGAAGCATACAAGAAATGTGTGGGTTATCTCTTGGGAAATAAGAACGAGTGCACTGAGAAGTGTCCAGTTGGTGCACAGGTCAGCGGGCTGCTAGGACACACTAAGAAGCCAGAGACAGTTCCAGAGGTGACACTGTGAGTTAAGTCTGAAATTCTGTCTGAGGTAGCCAACTACTGCAAGGTTTGCCTTGGATAAAATTCGAACCTCTACTCATTTCATCCTTCACTACATAGCTCAGTACCAGCTTCCAAATCTTTCAGGCAGAGGTTTTTTCTTTTGTTTTCTTTTTTATAAGTTAAAATAAAAAAAAAAGGTCTATTATAAATTTTGGTACTGAACTATGAATTCCAGTGTAGCTGAGATTCATCCTAAGGAATGAAGTCTCCGTGGAGATGACCCAACAGTTCTTTGTACAGTCATACCAGCTCTATTGTACTCGTATCTGGTCCATTATTTTGGTTTTGATTAAAAGTTGTAAAAAACCTGTTGGGTTTCTATGAAGGGTAATAAGTTTTTCTAACCTTTGACTTACTTCTTCTCTTGTGCAAAAACATTTTGTGTGTTAAAAGCTGGCAACAAGTTCTTAGTCATCCCTTGTCGGCAATTGGATTTTAAATGCTTTTTTTAGCACTTGGAGTACATGGTTAGAGACCCAATTTCCTACAAACTTTAAATACAAAAATAATTCCTTGAGGCTAAGCAAATTTAAAGAACTGTTTGCCAAAATATTCATCAATTCTTTTGCAGTTACTGATAGAATTACTGTGTCAGAAAGTCTCTTGCTTGCAGAAGAGATTAAGTATACTGTGGTTATTATTTTCCAACAATGAATCCATATTTTTTTAACCTTAAGCTAATTATTAACTCTTTTTTCCTTTTATTTTTTCTTTTTACAAATAGTCTCAGCTATGTCAAGCACAAGAGCGGAACACCTAAAATAGTTCTGTAACACAACATCTTTAAGACTGCAGCCACTGGATAACTTTACAGTATTTCATACTAAGTGAGATTTCAATCATCACAAAAATGCAAAACTTTTGAGATTGCCATCTTTATGCAGAGAGTTTCAAAACAGTGTTAACTAAGCTACAGCTTAATACTGTGGACAGCTGGTTCTACAATTCTGTAGAAATTAGGAGCCTATAGGAGGTAATAAATTGAAAGCTTGTTACTGAAGCTTACCAGAGGAGGTAGTAACTGTCTCTGACCTACCACAGCGGCTGAATTTTTTAAGTAATTTTGGAGTGTCATGAGCCAAATTCCAGTAGATAGCTTTTCACTGGTTGGAGTCAAGGAAGCTGTGAAATATATAATAGAAGTGCATTCACATTTACCTTTTCAAAATAGAACAAATGATAAAAATGTCAGACCAAGTTTTACCCTTAACCTTATGTTATAGTACCACAGTCCACAGGCTTGCTTGAATACAGCTGAAGGAAAACTTTTGAAGTTTAAAAGTTTAAGATGCTTTAATTTCATGGATATAAATTGTGCGAGGTGCATTTGGAGAAGTAGTATGTTGAGTACACCATAATTCATGTGACTTGCACAGAGCATCTCCTTGATTGTATGGTGGAAGTGCATTATTTTAAGATAGAAAAATGTTTAAAAATATTTTATGAGAACATGGATTCTCATCTAAGTAGTCTGTGAAGAATAAGGAGAAACAATTTTGATGGTGTCTAAAGACACTACCTCCTCCACAAAAATGAAATTTACTGGAAAACCCCAACTTTCCCTTAAAGGAACAAAACAAAAGAAAAGGAACAAATAGCATACCAAAATGTCCTAGAGCATTACTGGTCTGTCTGGTCTATACCAGCTCTTGGATATTATCTTAGTACAAGTTGTCTGGGTATTTCATATATATGGTATGTGTCTACACACTCATATGCATTCATCTGTGTGTTGACTTGTTGACTTTGCTTGTTTGCTTTTTTTTTTTTTCTGTTGGGATGTTTGTGTATTTTTATCAGCATAAGATAGCACAGATCAGTACTCTGTCCAACTTGTATGACTGCTGTGACTTGATGAAAACCATCTGGGAAACAAACCTGAACATTTGCATAAATATGGGTATCAATAACATGTGGCAACAAAACTGATTAATAATTGCATTTAGAAGGCCATAACTAGCTCGTTTACATTTTGGTTCCAGTGGGAAAGGATAAAATTAATATTTATTATTCCTTCACTGAATTAATTTGAAAAAAAATATATTAACTGAACCCATTCTTTACATACTGTATTTTTGTAGGCTTTCATACAATAAATTTAGCTGTTTCTTTTCCTCTTCATAATGATCAGGAGGATCATATAGCATGTATGAAAATTCACTTTGAAATTAAATTGTTTCTCTGTCTGAAAACAAAGCGTTTGCATAGAAGGGGGCCAACTGGGCTTCCTTCAGCAGGCAAACTGCCTGGAAATTGTAGTTCGTGTTCAGAAGTAAATGAGAGGTCTGGTAAATACGACTCTAGAAGTCTAAACAATGTGCAGGCTCCCAGCTTTAAAAGTTTATCCTCTTTGGAGTCCTCATTATAATCCTTATTATTATCCTAGGAGAATATGCTTTACAGAGCCGACTACACACTGAGGTGATAATTGTTATGCACTTGGCAAAAAACATACAATTTAAAAAACCTGTAAAATATAGCGTCATTTCACCTTTCATAACAAAAATTAAGAGAAGGACAACCCATTTTGTATTTCTCTTCTCAAAACTGCATAGGTTTTGTGCACTAACACTAATTTGAGGACATAATGACAAGTTGCCTAGCTTTGGTATACTTGAAAATGAAAAGGCTGATTTTCATTGGGGTAGACATTCCAAAATCATCAGCTATCTACCCAAATTCTAGGACAATGATGGTTTTACTCAAAATACTCTGTATCAAGAAGTTTAGGTTTTGACAGTACAGATTACTTTGCTAGGTGCCAAAATTCACACAAAGTTAATACATTTCAGGTATACTTACAAACTTCTGCATTTACTTTTCTTGAGGAGCCTTGTAATCAAATTTACCAGCTTAACAATTGTAGGAAAGCAATATCCAGAGCACTGGATGTTTGGGAAAGCAATTTGAAAAGTGTAAAATATTCATGCCAGAATCATTTTTGTACTCAAACAATGAGGAAACAAGCAGTATCACATTATATATCTTACCTGACAATGGTATAGAATCACAGAAACAGGGATTTCCTTCTAATCCTAGACAAATGTGGAAAACACTGTTGCATCTACTTTGCTGTGTCTTTGCACTGTAATGATGTTCTGATGAAAGTCTCCACTAGTCTCTTCTGACCAACTTGTGCACAGCCTTTGGAAGTACTTCAATCAGCCAGTAGAGCAAATATTTATGCTTTAAGTATTTCTACTGACAAGAAAACAGCAGGTTCAGCAAAACGAAGTAAATAAAAATGACTATGTCAATATCTATATTCAAGATTAGGTAAGCAGCCAATGGATAAAAAAGTCCTTCACACAGTCCCAGAATCACAGGATAGCTGAGGTTGGAAGGGACACCTGGAGATGATCTATTCCAATTCTGCTGTGAAAGCAGGAGCAAGTAGAACAGGCTACTCAGAGCTGCATCCAGTCAGGTTTAGATATCTCCAAAATGGAGACTTCATGACCTCTCTGGGCAACCTGTTCCAGGGTTTGATCAACCTCACAATAAAACGATTTTTTTATATTCAATTCAGCTGGCTTTCAATCCACCTCATGGTCTATGGTGCCTCAGAGTCCAGTAAAATTTTTACTAGACACAGCATTTATTGCCCAGTATCAATTTGAAATGAGGAGGAAGTTATGGGAGCCAGGTTACAAACCTAACTAAAGTCAAGGTAAACAGCATCCACCGCTCTTCCTTCATCTGTCACATCCACTGCTCTTCCTTCATCTGCCAAGCCACTCATATCTTCAGAAAAGACAATGAGATTGGTTGATTTCCCCTTCATAATCCGTGCTGAGGGCTTGCAATCATCTTCTTGTCTCTCAGGTATTTCAAAATTATTTCCTTGGCTCATGCCTTTTGATATTTAATGTTACATAATGAAGGATATTATGCACTGTTAATATCAGCTAGTACAAAAATATTTTTTTCTCTTAAGACTAATTAGCAAAACATTGAGATATAACTGGCCAGAAAAAATCCTTTACTGTATAGACTACTTCTCTAATGGAAATCCAGTGGAAAAAATTATATTGTCTACAATAGGTAGAAGATGTAAGTGTGATATACATGTCTAATGAAATTAGTTCATCCAGAAAAGTCTGTAAAGCAGGTTACACATAGTGGAGATGTAGATGATAAGAAAGAGTCTATTTATTGACCCAAAGCTTGAACTTGCAGCATTTGTCACTTCTATTTGCTGAGATTATTTTATAATATACTCTCCTTAAGAGAAAATGTTTAACATTTTGTCACCTGTAGTGGAATGCTATTTCAGAAAATTTATGAAAATTGACTGTAATTGTATTGTTTTATGTCTGTGGAATTGTGCTCCAGTTCCACTACACTTATTAGTTAAGTGCCAGCTTTGTGAAAACGATCACTGGCATTGGCAACACTGAATCCAGAATGTGTTTGAGAGGTATCCAAATATTTAGATCTACAGATGGTTCTCTGATAGCTTCATTCTAGTTAAAGTACAAGATTTGGCAGTAAAGCAATACACAATATGGATGAGATATTAAACTTTGTGAAGTTTGCTGCATATTCAGCAGCTAATTTTCATCAGAAGTGTTCTAAATATTGTGTTGAATGAGCCAAATTCACTCTCTCATTTTTCTCAAACCTCCCATAAAAGTCAGCGGAACACATATGCAATCATCAGATAAGAGAATTTTGTCCTACAGAGTTTTTTGTAGAAGCTACAATAGCATGAATGACCATTCAGGGTCTACATGGGAATCCAGACTGGTAGTTCTGCCTAGCTGATGGATTCACGGACTAACCTCCTTCTCTTGCTGCAGTGCCAGAAGTAAAAATCACTGAAGAATGATAAAACAGTCAGAGTATATGTTATGACAAAGAAAGGCATAGTAAAGAAAAATAATGCTAAAGATTAGAATTTTGTCTGTAAAGGTAAGAATTTTCTTGAAAGGAAGAATTAAAAAATAGCTTAACTGAGGTGAATATGAATATTATGAAGTATAGAGCAAAACCAAAAGATAGGGTATTCTTACTTTTAGGGGGAATAAAACCCAAACCCTAGACATTTAATTTGCAAAATGCATAGAACAAAAAGTTGATTAAAATAAATACAAAAGCCAGGCTTTGTAAACCCAAACCTCTAAGTCTATCAAAATCCTGCTAGGAAAAACAGAAATACATAGTACAGTTATAAAGGATGCAATAGTGTTTATCGCTAGTATTTTCAAAGTATTTAAACTGACGGAAAGAAAATAGGCATTAGGCTCCTAAATTCCACTAATCCAGTAATTCTGATAATTTCAACCTGTTTTGAATGTTTCTGCACACCTTGGATAAGATTTTATTTCACCTAAAATTTTTCTAAGATATTTATGTATTTTTTTTACAATTCTTATACTGATAGGTAGCAGATTACAAAGAGTTCTTTTGCAACATTTTCAGCATCTTCTATCAGTCTAAGTATGAATATCTATGCCTAAAATAAATCTCTTTTTTTCCACTTTTTTTATTTATTTAATCTCATTACATTTCCCAACTATATTAACAATACTGCCACATTAATTTAAATGTTTTTCGAAGTGGAATCAAAAAGCATATGAAGAGAGAGGTATAAGAGACAGAATGTGAACACCCTTATGAAAATATTCAGTTTAGTAAGCAGTAAATTAATTGCTTACAAATTCAACTTTTCATAACTTGCTAGTATTCAAGCATATAACCAAACCCAGAATATTCATAGAATAGCTTTTTTTGTTGCAAATGTTTTTCCCAATACCACACATGGTAGGTTAAAAGTCTTTCAGTTAAAAGAAAACTTGTGAATCAAATTTTACGACTTCTATGCTTCTATTGCACAATCTACCACAACATGCCTCATTTAAAAGTAAAAGACAGGAAGAAAAACTTGCAGCTTCACAGAGTACAAATATGAAGTCAATACATGTCCATTAAACAATTCCCTTTCTTCAGAACTGAAGGATATTTCAATGTTTTCCATATAACTGAAGGTTATTTCCATTATTTAAACATTTTCCAGGAACTCTGCTAAATTACATTGAGAAAATTTGTTTATGTCCAGATGTCAGCTGTATTTGTACATAATAGGAAACAAGAAAGAAAAAATTAAGTTATGGATGTTTCTTCCATCTAAACACCAAAAAATTTAAGTATTTAAAGAAGAACGATAATAAGAAAAAATAGTGTGCTATACATAGGGTAGGAAGTAAAGACTTTGCCATCGCACAAAACTCTCTGTTTCACCCCTAAAGGATGAGAAAATTCACTATTTCTATGACCTTTACCAAGTTCTTATACTAAGGAAAGATGTATTCCTGAAAAAGGTAATATGAGGAAATGTAAGTAAATAATTTCATGCTAATGTTACTCACATGTATTTCCTGCTTTATGATAAATCATAAGTTCTAGTATGAACATATTTTTGTCCTGACTATAAACTTCACTCATTTTCTGAACTGGTCACCAAAAAAAGAATGTTTTCTATCTCTTTTGTAAATAGGTTTCATCTTTATCTCCTTCCTGTAAAAAATCTCCCTGTGTAGTGTGTAAACACCCCTTTTGCTGTGTGGCAGTTAATTTAGGACTCAGTGACAGCCTTGCTGCTATGAGCTACCTTTTTGTAGGATTGCACTCTGAAATAAAACAGGTTTGGATTAAGTGAAAATACAGAATAGTGTGCAAACAGGACCTTGAGGTATTGTATCAACAGTACAGAAAGCAGAACAGTCTTCTAAAGAACTATTATGTTAGTTTTGGGGTCACATTTTCAGAAAGACTGAATGTTCTAAAAGCTTTTAATGCATTTTATGTGTTTATTTAAAGATATAAAAAGTTTCAAAAGAGTTTATTTTTCAAATCAAATGTTTAATTTACTTTAGCATAGTCAAATATCCAAAGAAACTCAAATCAAATCGCTGAATTTTAGGTTCAAGTAAAGTAGAGGTCAATAGAGAATATCTGGTGACAGTTTAAGTTGTTTTAATACAGTAACAACATTAATCCATAACAGCAATAATGAACAATACTGAAATATTCTGAAAAAAAATTGCCAAATTCTATATTCAGAGTAGAAAATTCAGATGGTAGGTATTTATATATTTATTTATGTCATATTCTAAAATTATATGCTTTTTAGTGACGGCAATTTGTATTTATTTATTGGATATTCTAGTAGTGTAAAGCAAGATAAACACTGTTGAAAGCTGAAGAACATTTGCACAGATTTAGGTTGTTTAAGGTATTTATTTCACAGCTTTTCTGTATCTACTTACTGTCACCTGAAGAAGTAAGGCTGCATTTCCAATACTTAGAAAGGGCTCACTGGCATTCCACTGCTGTGTTTGCACTTACTGTCAAACACTATCCAGAAAAAAGATGTTTGTGGTGTATGTTTTTTCATGTGAGGAAGCACTCTGGGCAAAGAGGGGGGAAAAACTGTCAGCAGAGAAATAAAGACATGGATCATTTGTTATTCAATTAATGTTACATTGACGCAGGTGGTTAAAAAAAATCAGTGAAAGCCACATTTTTAGATTTTGAAGAGGATGTGTTATTAGTGTCATCACCAAAACCACAAAGGCTAATACATCTACAGAAGTTCCTGACTGTATTAGGTATGTCCATGCAGACAGCAGAAGTACTCTCAATAGGCCTAGTTTCAATATGGAAAATAGTTTACTTTTTACCTACCTGAGTTTCCAGAGTGGAAGCTAACAGAGAGTGAACCAGAGTGAAAATACATTGTACGGCATAATGATTACTACTCCAAAGCAAAATTAATTCATTTTCTTGATTTTACTGATGAGGAAGGATGGATTAAATTATCAGTATATTTTTGGCATCAAGATATCTTCCTTTCATAAGTGGCACCAGTTTTGGCTTCCTCTGAACTGGGATCTTAGAGGATCTAAGTTTTAAAGTTTTCTAAAGATTTTGACCTGAATGAGGCAACAAATTTCAAGAAATTCTGAACACTCTGGGATCTGAAAACCAAAAATTCCTATCTTGAAAAGAAGAAAATCTTTCTTCATATGAGAAAAAGAGTTTACTTTTATTATATTGTGTCTGTCCACATTTGGGAGGATAGTATGTGCGAGTGGTGAACCTCAAAGAGCATCTTGGTTACAGTCACACAGGCTTAGGAAGTCGGAAGTCCAACAGCCCAAAATAGTATTATCATCATCATCATCATCATCATTTTAATTTGCATGCATATAGCCAGTGTCTACAGCAAAACAAAGTTCTATAGACATCACTCCTGAAGATAATGCCATAATTAATAATTTAAGCAGTGTCAGAGAATGTTCCAACCTCTGAAACTTGATTGTCTTCACTATTAAATTGCTAAAACAGCTCCTAAAACAGTTTTAGCCCGTACCAGGTTTTGACATAAACAGTTCTCAGGCACAGCTCAAGGGTTAGTATGGGTCATGGACTAACTATTCCCAGCAAGCAGCTTCATGATGGCATGGAGGTTTGCCTGTCTATGACTGACTTCAGTGCCAATTTACAGTCTCTGACACATGTAATTTGCTGATTGAGCAAACTTGTCCCTCTAGGTAGGAATTTTCTGAGGGTGGTGAAATTTGTATAATTGCTTTATAGCACAGTTTTACTTGTGAGTTTGAAAGACAGAACCTTTTAACAGGAAATCAGCAGTATTAAAAAAACAAAAAAAAAAGAGGTATTTTGAGACAGATGAAAGTTTTTGTGCTCCTTCAATCCAGGTTTAATTACATTCAGTATTGGGAAGTGGTGTATGTCAAATGAAAATATCCTAGATCACCATGACTGCAATGAATGGTATTTTTTCATACACATCCCACAAACCCCATAAGCCCCTCAGGTTTTGTCAAGCCAGGAGAATGAATAGTTAACTAAAAAATAAGCTACACTGTTTATAAAGCCTCTCATTCCTTTCGTTCCTTGTGTTTCCTAAAGAAAACAATTTGTTTGTCTTCATGGCAATTAGTGAATTCTGTCAGTTTCAATCAGTTTAGAGTCCTTTAGAGCATTTAGGAAAGAATACGAAGAAATAACCCAAACCCAGAAATTATTAGACAGTGATACATTAAAGTAGGACTAGGATAACTATGAAGAATAAAATTCCTTTCCCTGTCACCCTGATACACATCCACACTGACTTCCTGAAGACAATGAAGCCATTTGAAATGATGCAGTTCAAACCAGGAGTTCAATCGGCTGGCAGTCCAATGCTGTGCAAATCTCACCATACAAGACCCAAGCTGGGGCATTTGAGTCTTTGTCCTGCCAGTGAGAGTAAAGATTTCACACACAGTAAAGGCTATCCCTCAGGGCTAGATGACAGCTTGACCAAAGGCACTTAAGAAAATGACAAAAGGAATTATATATAGCAATTGTGTTTCTTAAATGGTATTTTAGAAGCTTCAGTACACAAAAAAGGTGTTGCAGATTTTCTTATTATGAGTTTGGTTTATTTATTATAATTGTATCTTATGCATTAAAACCATAAATAATCTGTTTCCATCACTTTTACACACAGAGAATGATTCTAGATCATTGTGCTTGCCTTTTATTTGACTGTGTTTTGATGTTTATTGTATTTTGGTGTTTATATTTTGCTTAGGCTTTCTGATTAATAACCTAAGTAATTGCAAGAAAATACATGCACTTGTGCATCACTTTTAATAGCTATGGTTTATATCATTTTTTAAGTAGCAAACCTAACAAATTACATTCTGGAACTTAAGATGTACCACAGAGAAAGTCATATACAACACTATGTCAGACAGCCATTTTCTTTGCTTCTTTGTGGCCTTCATTTTACCTAAACAATATGGTTCAGTGCTAGATGAGAACTTGGGGGAACAAAAACAAACCCGAAGACTTCAGCAGTGTTTTTAATTAACAGACTTCTAATTTTATCAATTAATAGATGCAATTAAATTTATCATGATATGAACTGACAGTGAAAATTCTAAACAATTTTCAAAAGCAAATAGGTTGAACTGAGTTAGCTACTCAAATGCCCTTTCATAACATACATTAAATATGAATGCATAGAAAGAAAATTGCAAGCATTTTATAGGTGAATGTGTGAAATCAACTTAGTCTCACAGTAATGCAAAGATACATAAAGATATATTATTAATCCAAGTTCGGCACGGACAATTATTTATGCAGTTTAACTTTGCCAAGCAAAGATAAGAGTCAGATGTTTTTTCCACCTCTTACCATCCATTCCTCTGCCCTAGTGCAGTTAGCAGTGAAGCTGAACCAGCCTCTGGTTCACTTCTTGGGCAGGTTAATAGGTCTTCAGACTTCATTTACCACTAAGATTTCAGACCATCATAAGTTTAAAACGTAGTTTCATGCTGACAGTTTAATGGTCAAATAAGAAAAGTAAGTTTAGATGTTAAACTTACTTTTAACATCTAAACCTACTGACCTTTCTTACCAGGCCACAGAAATGAATTTCAGCATGGATTTTCTGATGTGTCTTTGTGCACATGTGGCATTGTCTAAACCAGCTGCTTGTGTTTACATTATAAGCCTTTCAAAACATTTTCCTTTTTTTTTTTTGCATGGCCTCTGTGAGACAGAAGGTAAGCAAAGAAATTCTCCTTTTCTTACCTTTTTTTTGTTAAGCCAGCCTTCAAAGTCACATTATAGATTGTCTGAGGGGAGGGGATTCTCACGCAAGTTAAACATTCAACTTTGTCTTTTGCCAAGAGAAGGGTCTGGAGGTTGTTTTATTTTAATGAATGTGTCAGACCTGAAAGCGTTCACCATACACCAGCTCTTTCCAACAGTAGGTCAAAGAATTAAATCATTGTATTCATGAGACAGAAATGTCATCCCTTCCTTTTACACAGAGACCCTTCGCCTTCTAGCCTTGTAAACACTCTAACTGGCTCTTTTCCAACAAAAGCAAATTAGTTTCTTGACTTCATTTTAACATATGAAGGTAAAAGAGAAATTTGCAATTTGTGTAAAACCCTGTCAATATCAATGAAGTTAGATTTTTGATGGTAGAAAAAGGAGAATTTCAACTTTCAGATTGTAAACAAAGTAATTATCTTCATTTTTAGCTTTTAGTAAGTTTCTTTCTTTGCTTAGAAAAGTCTATAATTTTTAATGGCTTATATTTAGACATGATATTTGTCAATATGGTATTAAATGTTTTTAATACATGCTGTTAAAAGGGAATAATTCTGCTGAATCCTTTCAAGACCTCAGAGGCCAGAAAAAAAAATCAAAATAACAGTGACTAATACTTTGCATTTTGTCCCCATCAACAAACAACTGGAGAAATAATGTAAAAGTACAGAGTTAAAGGGCTAAAAAAGGAAGAAAGGGATAAAATTAGGCCTACTAGTGATAACTTTTGGGACAGTATGACAGCGTTTGAGGGACAATGTTCTACTGAGGTTTTTCACTGTGTCCCACAGTATGCTGAGTACACTGGAGCACATTAGACCTATTTGGACAATAGTTCACACAATATGAGGAAAAAATAAGAGGAAGTAAAAGCTTTGGCTATGGCATCATTGGCATAAGTGAGGCCTGATGGAAGAGTTCTGGGACTGGAGTGCTGTTAGGGGACGTTACAGGCCTTTGACATGGTCCCCTACAATATTCTTCTCTCTTAGTTGGAGAGAGATGGATTCAGCAGGTGAACTGTTCAGTGCATAATGAACTGGTCCCATACAGAGGGTAATGGTCAATTACTCAGAGTCCAAATGGACGCCAGTGACAAGTGGTGTCACTCAGGGGTCCATACTGGAACGAGTTTTATTTAATATTTTAATTAACGACATAGAGGGACTGAGTGCACTCGTAGCAAATTTGGAGATGATACCAAGCTGAGTGGTGTGATTGACATGCCTGAAATTTAGAATGCCATCCAGAGGGACCCAGACAAGCCAAGAAGTGAGCCTATGAGAATCTCATGAGGTTTAACAAGGCCAAGTGCAAGGTGCTGCATCTGGGTTGGGACAACTCCCAGTATCAGTTCAGGCTGTGGGATGAACAGATCAAAAGTTTCTTCTTCTTGTTCTACTGAAGAACTCTTTTTCTCTTGACAGTGCAAACTCAGTGGACAGTAAGCTCTAGGTGGAGGCAGAGCTTATTCTGCCAGTGTGAAGTCAAGGCAAATCGCCCTGTCAAAAAACTTTAAAACCACTTCTACTTAACTTTAATCTTTACCAAGTCACAGTTCCTTTACATGGAAGCACAAACATGGAAGAGCAAACTGACACTTGCAGATTCACCAGTTCTAAGAGCTATGGCCACATGGTAAAAACTATCCTCTAATCTGAATGCCAACAGCAATTCCAGTATATTGACCAGAGAAATTATGGAGTCTCCATACTTAAACATATTTAAAAACATGTTAGACACAGCCCTGAGCAACTGGCTCTCGGTGCGCCTGTTCTGTGCAGTGCAGTGGACTAAATAATCTCCAGTTATTCCTTCCACCCACTGCTGTTCTGAGATTCTGTGATGTACCTCGTTTCAGTGATTTCACAGGTGCATGAACTTTTGGCAGGATAATATTGATGCTGCACAGTTGCAAGGAAAATAGAATAACACATTTGTTATGCACCAAAAATCTTCAAAATTTGCCAGGATAACAAATTTTTCCTTTTGACTGAGAGTCTTTCAAAACTCAATGGTTTCTGAAGGTGAAGTGATTTTAAAACAGCCTTTAGCACAATGTTTGTTTCACACTGAAAATGTCAAATAGGCACTAGAAATGCTTTTCAGTATTCTATTCAGCAAACTAGGTGCCAGTGCAACTGATAAATAGATAACATATTGGTAACTCAAAGCCTGTTAGCAACAACAAAGGGAAGAAAAGAGAGAGAAATTTATAAGAAAACAACTGAAATGTTAAGTAGCAACCCTTTTCTCATTTTATTTTGGATGTTTTTTCTTAAGAGATCTTTTTCAGTAAATACAGAATCCAGTGCTGTACAAAGACAGCAGTAGTCCAGGATTCTCTGCAATGGCCTCTCCATGTGCATCAATCAAGACTTCAGACATCAATACTTCCTTTCCTCTCTAATATTTATGAACCTGTTTCCAGTTTTCAAAAAGTATATGTCATGGAGTCACAAGAGCTGCCTAATTAATCCTCATATTTTCTCCAACAGGAATGTCTGAAAGTATAATTATGTGCTTTGGGCATACTATATTCTACTCATACTATTTTAATAATCTTTGTAGAGACACCCATAAATAAGTCAAATGGTAAAAATAAATAAATTTTTGGAACTTTACACAGGGTTGCTTTACATTCTAAAACTAACTGAAGACTTTTCCTCTCTTGCATTTGGATCCTGTTATTCTATTTGAGTTTAAATTCACCTGTCCTTCAAAGAAACCAGTGACTGGGTATATAAACTTTTTCAGAAAAAAAACAAAAAACCTTTTAACATGTAGGTGAAATAAAAAGCAATGATCTATGCAACTTTTAAAAGAGTGGCTATAACCTCAAAGTCGTTATCCTTTTTATGTTTATCATTACTCTGGTGAAAAATAAATTACATTTTTCGGAACATCTCTATTTTTAGAATATATTTTCTACTAAAAGAATATTTTAATTTTTCAAGCAAGGTATATATTTCTGAGGTTAAAAAAATAATATCTTCCAAAATTTAAGACCAAAGTTTGCCTCTATTGCTTCCTTGTAGGTTTATTAAAGCAAATACCCATTTCATAAAAGTAATACCAAAGACATAAATCAAAACTAACATGCATTATTGCTTTCTGATCATCATGCTATTGACATTTAAGAAGAATACATCAGGTAATGATGTGTCTTCTTCATACTTGGTTCTGTAATCCCTTATTTTTAACCCTATATTCCATCCTTTTTTACCTCCTGCACACGTCTATACTTTACTTATATTCTCTTCCTTTATTCACATCCTCACACATCCCCACTCTCTCCAGACCACACATACAGGCATAGACAAGCACAAGCAAACTCCATCCTGAACCCATTTATTTTTCAAATTTTTTCATATTCTCACACCCACACATAGCACCACACAGTCTGGTTTCTCCAGACTTACCATCAGCTAAATTTATTTTAATCAAGAGAAAGGAAAAGGAAGTTGGCATGAATAGTAACATAATTCTAACCACTTTACAAATACATTAACATGGAATTACTTTCCACCTGTGTCCCTTATAACTTCCATTCAACATGATCCTTCTCAGTGAATAATAAAGGAAGTAACAATTGTTTACTACTTTAAAAAGTATTGCCAGTAGATACAAAAGTTTATAAACTATTAAAGCAGTATACTTACAGAAATCATGGTGAACTCCTCTGGTTTTAGTGGGAATGTGAAATAACGTAATTCCATAGTAATTTCCACATACATTGGGATTGTCCAGAATACTGCTTTTCTTCAGAGAAAGAAAACAGCAGGAAAGGCAAGGCAAGGCAAGGCAAGGGTCTATACATCAAGATTCCTCCAAGGACAGTGGCTGAGAGACATGTAAAAAATGAGGGAAATAGCAGTAAAATGCTGTGTGGAGGAGCTGAGGTTTTAAACTTATTTGATACTCATCTTTGGACAGACAGTGTTATGGATATGCTGGTAAAGGGATCTGGAATAATGGCTAGTACAATACGTCATCCATCTGAACCTAAACAAAACAAAACCCAAAACACAACCCCAAAACAAAGATGAGGAAAAGAATACCAAAAAAAAAAAAAAAGGAAAAATAAATATGTGAGCTGCAATAAAAGTGATGGAGTGGATGTTTCTGTTTTGAAACAGAGCATGCAAGGAAAGCAGAAACATCAGACTCTTCAGAAAGCAAAAGCAGAAATATCTAAAGAAGAGGTGGGAGGGAAAAAAATACACAAATTTGAAAACACATTCTTGCGTAAACAAAAATGTTACATCTATTTACAACAGAAAAGGCATAAAGAAAAAGAGAGAAAAATCTGTAGTAAATTCCTCAAGATCAAAGAGTGCATAAAGACTCTTTATGTCTTCAAATGAGCTCTCTCCTTGTATTAGAAAATATCTTTCTTTGCAAAAAAAAAGCTATTTTATTTCCTCATTTAATGTTATTTTGTGGCTTTGAAAGCAATTCTGTTTTAAGGCCCATTGGAATCAGCTTTTTCTTCTAATCTTTAAATGGAGGCTTCATTTTTGTCTATATATGGTATATTTCCCTCATTTTTCTTTATTACAGATAGCATGACTACACTTAAGGGAAAATGAAGGTTTGTGTGCATACGTTGTTATCAACACAGTATATAAATTTAGTGGGTACCAAAGACAGAGAAGTAGATATGCTGGACTCTTTTAGACTTCTATCATTTCAGCCTAGTAACCCTGTATTTTCAGTAGTGGTGTATACACAAAAGAATTCATCTCTTTCTTTCATTGCAGAGAAGCATTAGATGCAACACAAAACTGACTTTTATATTTAATGGTGTTTAAAAATAATTTGGATACTTCAGCTGCTCAGCAAACTTGACTTTTTTCATGATTACTATCCTTTTAAAATTCTCAGTACAAATTATTCCATAGCAATTCCCCTTAAACACTGAACACTTGCTGCCAAGAATAATTGAAACTATTTATAATTTAAAAATAGGGTGTGTTTTTTTCATATTTTAAAAGCTTTATCACTAATAAAATCCATTTTTATTAGTGATCTACTACACATCACTAATATCAACTGATAGCAGTTTCCACTGGAAATTTATTCAAATCTATTTACAGACCCTTGCTGAAGTGTTTGATAAACAGATGTGAATTACAATGGAATACAAAGTTGCACAACTTACACATTATCAGCCATTATATAATTAGCCATAATTAAGTGATAGTATTCCTACAGGACCCACTGAGTTTGCTACAGAAGTACAAAATAAGGAAAACCACCTCTATTTTTTCATTAAGTTTAAAAAACCCAAAACACACCAAAAAAAACCCCCAAACCCCACACAAAACACAAATATATGACCACATTATGTATTTAATAAAATAGGACAAAACTGAGATACTTGGGGTTTGTCTGTGTAAAAATTAAAGGTGGAACCCAGAACTTCAGAATTATTAATTAAAAACATGAAACACCATCTGTTTCTTATCATTTATAAGGAGCAAAGACGTGCACTGTATTACATGTGGAAAGAGTTTCTGTAAGCTTGTTTTGCTTCTGCAGAATCTGTGCCACCCGAAAATCCATTGCTGCACAATGTCTGAGCAATATCAGTACAGTAAAACTGGTGTGTTAAAGGAACCTGCCTAACTACAAATAAGGGCTTCTTTCCCATAGTAGTATACCAGACAAAAATATTCTTCTTACGTTTCTTCTAAGCAGACTTTGAGTCCACACACATTGGAATGAAAGAAATAACCCATTCACTTACCTCAAAATCAACTGGGCATAAAAGAATGGATAATATGAATCTTGGACTCAGCTTACAGTTGCAGAGCCAATAGGAAGGAGATGGAGTGATGCTCATTTATTCATTGTATAATAAAGCAATAAATGACTACCTATTTGGAGGCAACAGATGGGCGAGTTAAAAGGAGAGTGTATAGCATATGTGAACCCGAAGTACTTCAAATACTATTATGCCTTTGGATGGCAGCTAAACTGCTACTCAAGGCTTTCTGTACCATCATCTGTAAGTCATTTTTACTCACACACTAACCTAGCCTTACAGACAGACTTAGCAGAGAGATACCAGTATTTCCTTCTTGTAACAAAGCAATTTACCTCACAAATATTGCTCATTGTTACATGTTGCATCACAAGACAGATGAGATGTTCTTTGGCAGTTCTCTTTTGCAGCAAAACTTCTAAATATACTCTGTCTGACTGTAACTTTTATTTTCTCTTTTCAAATCACTTTAATATTCTTGACTTTCATCCAGAATTCAATAGCTGTGGGGATTATTTCCATGTTTGCATTACAAAATGCAGGAGTAACTATAAAACAGCTCCTCTGTTTGTTACATCTGGCTCCATTCATTTGACACTTAATCCTGAAACCTGTCTCACAAAGCTATTTTAGTCTCGCAATACGGGGGGGAACAGAAAGCTGTTTTATTTTTTCATTGTTAATTATTCGTCTAATTTGATATTTATTTATAATACATTTTGGGGCACTGAATAGATATTTTATTTTCCATCTTGATGATGGGAAAAATATCCACTACTTTGAAATTTGATTCTGACTGCAAGAAAATACTAAAGGATTACTGCTGCTATAATTTTCAAAATGATTTTGCTATTATTGCCTGCATAACCAAGGAACATTATATACATTTGCAGTCAGAATTTTTCTGATTCTCAGAAGGCAAATGAAAAGTCTTAAGATCCTTAAGTCTTAAAGAAAATACTGTATAATTTACTCTGGATTTGGATATGGACAGAGATCACTTTAAAGTTTCTATAATGAGAAATATTACCAAGGATTTTATCTTAGGAGATGACTTAACCATTCCAGATATGGTCTAACAAATAAATTCTGTCAATTCTTTCTACATGGAAAAACCAGAGAAATATCAATGAAGCAGCAATTAAACAAGAAGCAATGTTATTATAGACACAAGGCAAAAATTAACGGAAACCCTTTCTCAGGATTTGTTTGCATGCTGTCCATTTATGTCTTTGTAGCCTCTTAATAAGTGCACCTAGTTCTGAGGGCTTTTTGAATGTTGCTGCTAAAGATATAGATTGGATAGATAGATAGATAGATAGATAGATAGATAAATAATTATTTCAAATATGCATCAAATCAATTCAGTTTCAGATTTTTCTAGCCTAAGCTTAGTCATCAAAAAGTTTGCCACATAGTTACTCATTCAGACTTCCAAAGAAATAATAGAGAAATACAGTGGCAAATCTCTTTTTGATATTTCTAATAAAATTTTGATTAATTAACAAAATACTTCACTAAAATCTGTAATACATTCTTTTTAACCAAAGGCACAATGAAGAAATATAAAGATATACTTTTATCTGATTTTAAGTTTTACCAGAAAATACTTGTAAATGTGCAGTAACATTTGAATTCTCAAACTCTTTCTGGGCAGGCACCCTCAGAAGGGTTTAGAGGTGCAGTCATTCTGGACAACCCCTGCTGTCCATGCAAAACTTGAAGGAAAATTAAACTTACTAATTGTTTTTATCTTAGTATATACATAAAGTTTCCAAGGGCTATAGAAGAAAGTGAAGAGTATGAAAGGATGAGTTCTATCCTAAGATTCCATTTTTCTTTAGATTCATTCAGTCATTAATGTGCGGTTCATCATTCACGTTTCCCCAGAAGCGTGAATGTAATGAACTGAAGCTGAGTACCTCACTCTGTGTATTGAATGGACAGCCTTTCATGAGAGGCAGTAGGCATTTTAGAGGTCAATAATCTGGTGAGGTCTGCTTTAAACATTTAGAATTTTGCTTTTCCAAATCTCTTCTCTTCTTTAGGAATTTTATATTTTGTAATTTACAGCATGTCACTGCAAAGTGACATAATAGCACAAAACTATCTCACAAAACCCATTTTTTTCATAACTGTGTTCAGTTCTAAGTGCAGAAAACATTTTGCAAAACCATTTTAGGGAAAATTCATTTGTCTTGAAAGTAAATAAGTCACCTTCCTTTGTCAGCTGTCAGCTAAGACATTATAACCAGTCTTTAGCTCTATTTAGTGAACGTACTTAGAAGACTGACTATTTCTGTTGGAAAGTAATTCTGAGTAGGAAATTTTACCAGAAGATAGTTAATTAATCTGGAATCCTCACTGACAATCTTCAGAGCAGAACCCTCTCATCTGAAAAACACAGCCACTTAATTCCAGTAACTCATCTACTATTTTAGATAAAATTGAGTCACAAATATAAAAGCTAAGTGTGTGAGGGTGTTTTGCATTCTTAAATTATTCAGATGATTTTAAATTGGTACCCTAATGTTTTCATTTAACTTTCCAAGAGGGCATACTGCTTTTTAGTTGTCACCTTTTTTTTTTTTCATTCACTTTTAATAAAGAAATAGTTCCCAGGAAGGCATTCTGAAATTAGGTGCTTTTTTTGGCAGGAGACAGAGACAGAGAAGAAAGGCAGTAAAATTGCTACTGATATTTGTATGGATTATGTCATCTGCAATGTCCCTATGTATGTTTTCATATATATAGGGACATTAAAATAAATCTAAAATTTGTGCATATACTTCATCATTATGTACCATATAACAAGGGAAATTTGATTTGAGCTCATTAAATGAATAACATGTCCCTCATAAAAGTTTCAGAGAAACTGCTGGCAGTAATCAATACAAAAATCTTTTTTTTTTCCCGTGTGTCACCTAAACATCTCATTCCTTTTAACCCAATTTCATTGAAGGAAATCAACTCCATTTTTGCAATACACCTGAAAGAGTGGGCCATTTAGTGATTTGAAAATATAAATGAAAGCTTCTTCAGTTCATAAGATAATTCTTTTATTATTTCATTGCAGTTACCTCATAAGTATAATGATAAACAGAAGGCCTTGCTATTTTTCTAGCAGGAATAACTTATAAAAAAAGTATTATTTCCCTTGTGGTTTTGCTGAACCAGATGGGGTTTTTTTCTAGGAATATTTTTAGCAGGCTAAAAAATTGACTGGATATCTTATTCACAGATAGCCAAGATATGCTATTACTGCACAGCACTTTGGAGTTCTTTACAGTACAGTTACAGTTATTGTAAGCATGGTGATAGATTTTAATGGTACTATTACTCATTTTACCGCTATCTGTTAGGATGAGGTTGTAGTTTCTTTCCACCTCCTTGCAAAGAAACAAGGCCTTCAAGCACAATCCAGATATTTATATTAATATATTTAATAGCAATTATTAAGTCTGAGTAGAGGAAGGAATTGGCAGTAGTTAAGGATTTTCATTGGATCACTTATTGAGTCTTTTTAGAGTTCTTATATGAAGGTCTTCTACCTTACAGTTTTAATAATGTTGTGTTCAAATGCACACTAATAATAACTTTTTGTAAACAGTTTGTATGGATTATGTTTATTCCTTAATAGACTGCCTGTTACTGATACTGTCATACAACTATTATCATCAAAATTTGACTGTTTGTATAATGGTCAAGTGCCCTCCGAAATTTATAATCCAGTGGAAGCATATACTGGATGGAAGCATACGGTGCACTAAAATTAACATATACCTTCAGATATATTGTAAGATGTATACAGAAGTATAGAGCAATAGAAAACTGCATTTTAATGTTGTGTGAACTCAAAATGAAATGTCACCACCTCACAACCAAAGCAGCTTTTACAGTGTACTGGTCTTTGACAAGGTCCAATTTTTCAACTCAATTAGGTACAAAAACCAAATGTTGAAATGGCTGAATTTCCCCAAGGAACAGTAATTTTAATTTTTGCTCAGCTCTACTTAACATTACCTCAGTAACCTTCCTTTTTGCCTGTTAGACAAGTTTGTCTACATTACCAGTGGGAAACCATCCTCATTTATGAGGTGGGAAAGCAACCTCTGCAGAGCCATTACTTCCCCCTTCCATAAGGGTGTGAAGAGAGTAGGCTGAGCCTTTATATTACTTCTTTCCCCAATAATGTAACTGCACTAACACAGTGGCACCAGGCCATATAATTGCATGAAGTATAGAGCTGTTGTATTCCTCTATTCTACCCAGAGGTGATGGCAGAAGGTAGATTGTGGCCAAGTTACAATCTGTGTCTGGGGCACTCCAAAAAAATCATTCTCTCTTTGCTCTTTCTATCTGCCATTGGCAAAGTATTCCTACAAAGTCACAGTTTAGCTGTTATCTGTAGCCACTGCAAAGAGTGTGGTCTAGCAGTATATCACCTGAATAATTTTTTGTCTAGGATAACAGTGTCATTAATGTCAATAAAATTATCATTGTACTCTAGGACTGAAAATAAAATTTCTTTTTGAAATGTGATCTAGCGAGATCACACAGAAAATCAAACAAAAATCATCTGCAATTCCAGCAAATTTCAGATCTACTGTATATTCATGTACCATTTTTTAACAATAATTTTTAGTTTCTTAGAAAGTTACAGATATTATTTACTATTTCTTGCCTCAAAAAAATTTTTTGGGAGAAAATAACTTATTCTCTGGAGATGTGCTTCAACATTCATTGACCTGATATCTGCACAGCAATGCAAGCCAATACATTTGTATTGCACATTTCTGTATTATATCATTTAACATCTCCCGTGTTCAAGCTGAAAATTAGGAGGAAATAGTGTTTTGATACTCACCACATGTTGCCTTTAAGGGGAAATCTAAGACATCAGTTCACAAACATAAGGGTGTTTTCTTCTCTGTGAAATTCCACTGAAGTTAGCAGGACAGTCCCAGGACAGTTCTGCTGCTCAAATTATGGACCCTGTATTCCAGTCCCAACATGCCTCTTTATTACGTCTACATATACATATGGAGTATTGAAATATAATTACCTAAGACATTAAGAGTACCTTTCTAACCAAATTCAACTTAATAAAAGTTTTACATTCACAAAAGAGTTTGGCTTATGCACCCATTTAATTGTGTTTTATTTTTAACTCATGAACGGATCAAAATCCATCTTCTTTTACCATGCTGACTAACTGAAGAGGCACATATGCTAAGTATGATTAGGTACAACCACATGTAAGTTCATAAAACAGTCATCATTCCTCTTTCCCTGCTTTCTAGGAGAAAGAAGAATCTTATAGCAAACTGAGCATACCATTTAATGAGAACCAAAAAACTGAACTTCTACCTAGTGTTACTAGCTACAGATACAAGAGTTAATGACAATAATCTTTGCACCATGATTCAGTGTTTTCAAGTACCTTTGGTTCATTGTTATTTCAGGCAAATCTCTGTGATCAATGATCTGTGACATGGTAATGCTGTATTAAAATCTGAACAATTATGCCTTTTAGGAAATGACATCAGAAAGAACAATTGACAGAATTTTTTCCATGGATTATTGTATTTATTAAAAAGGACTCCCATGGATTGGCACAAGTGTAACAGGAGATTGAACCCAGAGAATCATAATTATTACCCAGTTTCTGCCAAATTAATTGTAATCGATATAATCAAAGGGGATTTTTGTCAGTAACTTATTTATGGTTTAATGTTTTCCTGTGTATTAACTTAATAGGTTACAAATGGAGCTTGCTGCCTTTCACTGTTAAGGCACATATCTCGAGGAAAGACATTTTCTTAGAAAAGTGCACTAACTTCAACATTCTTCTCTTGGCCACCTGACTATTTGTCTCATTGGCACACCTATGTAACTGTTTTCTAGGAACAGATTGATTAACATCACTGGTCTTACCAGACTCGTTATCCATTGGGATTGAGAGCCAATGGTAAATAAGGGTATTGTAAACCCCCTGAAGAATGTTCTGAAATTTTAAGGACAGGTGAGAACAATATTTTTTTGAAAACAGACCGAGAGACTGTCTGCACAGTAAGAAGAGAATTCAAGAACTTACCAAAAACAAAAGGGAAAGAAAAAGAAAAAAAAAAGGCACTGGAAAGTGTTCAATATATCAAGTAGAGCATTGCATATGGCTTTACAGGTTCAGTGTCCAGAAGACGAATGAGTAGAAACATATGCCAGAGATTAGCCAAATAATCCAGTCTGCCTAGAAAAAGAAAAGCAACTGTATTGATCTTGCACATAATAAAAGCTTGATTTTTCCTTAGACCTTTGGAAAATGCAGTACTGTCTGTTCTCACTAATGAAAGCAGAATCAACTGCTGATATACCATGCTCATTAGAGACAATAACTTCACATAATTCCCATTTATGCTTTGAAATAAAAATTGAATGGAATTGAAGAAATTTTAATCTTGTGAAATTTTAGACTTGGATGTTTCAGTTAAGAAAAGTGTTTATTTGCCTTGTGTCTCTGAGATGCATGCAATAGGAGCCTCATTTAATTTTGTTTTTCTAGAAAAGAATCTGATTTGATCTCTTGATACAGCCCACTGAAAAAGATTTCCCTTTTTACATGGAGTTCCAGTTTGCCTTTTTGATCAAGTATAGCAAGTATGTGCATCTGTTTGTTACAAAATGCACTCATTTCAGAAAAACAATTTTTTTCAAGGATCCTGTTCTTCAGATCCTTTTGCAGTCTCATGGCATGGCATATCGTATGTGCCATGTCATTTATCCCAGTTTATCATTCATTAAGTACAGGTGTTTTATTTCAAAACTAACTTGGACATTCTCATTTACATTAGTGATAGTGCATTCTCACCCAGTAGTCTGAATCTGACCTAGTAATTTAGTAAATAAACAGAAGCAATTTCTGTATAGTTTGATGCATATAATCTATTTTAGGGCAGATGGATGAGATTAATCAGCCCCTAAAAGCACAAACCTCACTATCTTAAAAGTAGCTACTTAGGCTTTAGAAAGTTCGGTTAAGATAGAATTTTCCCATGAAGCTCAGTCATGTATTCAACCCTCTATATTTGGCTTAAATCTAAAACTAGGAAAGAGTTAACTACATGCAAGAACTCTGCTATCTTGAAAGAATCAGGCCATTTTCTATATCTGCATAAGAATTCATTATTATAATGTGTAATTTAATGATTTTATGATCAGTTGTTTAGCTGTCTCTCTCACTGAAGTATTTCCTTTTTTACTTGTCCTATAAACAGTAATAACATTTAAAATTGTTTATCATTCACAAATATTCACATATTAATGAACCATCAAATGCAGTAAGAACATCAGATTGCTAACCGTTGTGTAAATTCTATGGAGCCTGTCAAGACACTGACAACTATTAATATGAAAGAAAAGAAAGTTGAAATAATCACTTTCCTATAATAGGAAAACAGAAAGAAAGAAACTCACAACATCTGTTAATTAGACACAGGTAAAAAATGAAATACCCATGTGCAAAACCACAAGAAATTTGTTAGTGTGAAAAATTCATTAATTCCAAGGAATTAGTTTCTTCCTGCGTGTGTCTCTGAAGAGAACCCCACCATAAAGTCTTTCTCCTGAAACAGTTTTTCTGTGTAGTTATATAACCCTGAAAATGCAGAATGATGCACATTGATGACAAGTATAGACAAACACTAGCTTGAAGATTATTGTGGAATGATTCCATTCATCTCCATGGGGTGTTAAATGTGAGGCCTAATCAGCTGAACCTGCTCACCATTTTGCTGCAGAACACTCCTTTAAATATACATCTAAAGCTATCTATTTTGATTAAATGGCATTGTTAAGCTTAGAGCCAGGGGAGCTACTGAAGCCATAAAACCAAAAAAGCATTCAGGGTGCAGAAATTCAGCCTTTGAATATGCTTCTTTTTTGTGAAGTTAATTTTTTATTTAGTTGTTTGTTGTTACCATATTTTTTTCCAGGGTGAGACATTAATTCCTTAAAGAAACTGTATCAAACTATGAACTACTTACTTAGTAAATAATGTCAGAGATTTTTCAGCTACCCAATCTGTGAGCATACTGAGGGTTAAACAGACGGAGACTTTCCACTGCTACATTTTTCAATATATTTACCACAGTTAAGAAGTGGCTAATAATGGGGTTTTGGTCTTTTCTTTTCAAAGTACTATGTACCAAATCAGCATGGAAAGAAATCTGTGGTGTGAAAATGAAGGGCAAACTCAGAATGTTCCTGAGAAGAAAAAAACAAGGCAAGCCTAAGTTTAAATCCAGAGGCAACAAACTACATATGTTCACCACATGAGCAGGACATGTGATTCTAGTGGGTGTGAAAGCCATTCTGTATCCTTTACATAGACTTCATACACTTCCTTTGAGCATCTGCTAACATTTTAAATTTTGAAGTGGGAGTTTTAAAGATACTGACAAGGTGGTAGCAATATCTTAAAACCTGTGAAATGGAGATGAATTAATAGGTACATGTGAGTTGGAGTAACAGGAGATCTGAGACATCTATGTGTTCATTACACTCATGGGCAGTACGTGTCTGGGTCAAAAAAGCAAAAAAGTAGCTTTCAAACCATCCTTAATTCAGTATGATTTTCAGTGTGCTGAGGATTATGACAAGGGATATGGACCATGGCACCTCAAAGACAGAAATGCAGGATGGAGAAAAATAGAACTGTAGTTCAGTGCATGACTGTGTCAGTCAGTCTGTTTAAGAGGCAGGCAAAAAACTGTTACATCCATGAACAGGGATCCTTTTGGCTATGTTCTACTTCAACTCTGAATAACACCTCTGATAGTCAGGGGTCAAAGATATTCTGCTCTTGAAATCTAGATGTACACGTCATGATCAGTCCATAATATTTACCACAATTTTCCCTGATATAAAATAGGGATAATACTAGTGATCTAATTCAGATATCTTGGAAAATTATTAACAGAGATAAACACTGAACTTTTTATGAATGAGATTTCAGTTACTAGGAAGTGCATCAGTTAAAGAGCTACTTGAACTGTAAGTCTGAACACACCTTATTTGAACATAGAAAAGTTAGTGCATTCCAAGCCTCGCTTATGCTTGTGTAAATTTGACTCAATAAGCACCAGAACAAAATAAGGTTATGTATATTGTGGCTAAGAGAAAAGGAAATAATTTATTTTAAGAGAGTGTGGAGAGATGAATTAATCTGAAAGCAGCAAAACGTCTAGTTTTCAAAACCTACCTTATGGAAAATATTTGTGTAAAGAGATTAATAAATATTTCTAGTAAGAAAACAAGTGTTCAAGCAAGGACAATTTTGACTGGAGGTCCTCCTTACTTCAGTATGCAGTTCTCATCAATATTACCATGTGATAAGAAAGTTTTAGGTAAAGTAATAAGAAATTTTTAAGAAAATAGTAAATCAAAACCTTTCAAAACTATATTTTTTTATGAGGAGGTCACTGAATATTTTCTGTATCAGTCAGAGCGCAACACTTCTCTTAGTAAAATTGCCTCTGGTTTCATTTTACAAGAAGTCTGATGTTGATCAAATCAATTACAGAATGCAAGACATTAGTAAAGCTGATTTCAGATACGCTTCCTTTCTGTTTGCATTTAATTTGCATAATAACCTTCCAATTGAGGAAATAGTCAAGTGCTCTGAAAGACAGAATGCATGTATCTTTATGTGATATTTAATCAATGATTGTCCACTTTGATTTGGATGAAACATAAGCCCAGCTGCTAACTTCTCTTATTATTACCCATTTCCTTAAAACAGTATTGTTCTCTTGATTATAGAGTGGGTTTACTGGCTAGCAATTTATTCAGATTCATAAATCCTTTCCCAGAGATGTGGAGTTGTTAAACTTTCTTTTTCAGATAGGCATGGGAGTGAGGGTAGTCAGACAATCATCATCACCCTTTTCAAAACACATAATATTTTTTCTGCTCTGAAAATGACTGCATTCACAATTAGCTAGAACTAGTGCTATGGTTTTCACTCCAGCAGAGTTGCATGACCTGATAAAGCTGTGTTAATATTATCAAAATTATGTATCAGCTGTTCTGTTGCAGAGATCGTTCTGTTCCACAATTCTTCTGTTGCACAAATCTGTACACAAATCAGCTGTAAAATGGCATACCAAAAATTCTTCAAGGATCTTTAAAAATTACATGTATGTTGTGTTCCTTGAAGCTATGGATAGAACATGAGTACTGTAAAATAGTTTGTGTAACAACAAGACACCAGGAAATTATTGAGATTTAATGACAATATGGTCCATACTGAAACACTAAAATGTTGGCTATTTAGAGAGTTTCTGGTGAACTTCAGAGATAGAATAGGAACCCTGTGCTCCAGGGTTTTAATTCTAAGTTCTGTTTAGTCAAGATAGAGAAGAAAGAAACCTAAAAGGCTTGAAATAATTATCTAGTGTAGTACCTTAGCAGTAAATTTTTGGCAATGACATAGCAGGAGGCGTTTTAAAGAGGTTTTAACAGAACATTTGAATGAATTTTTTATCACATCTGTTTTATTGTGGTAACTAATATGCTTCACCTATTGCAGGTAAGAATTCTGCTTATTAAGACAACCTTTTAACAGTTTTCAGATTTCTCTGGAGCCATGCAGAGAATAAAAGGTTAGGGAGAACAGACAAGGCTTCTTAGCAAACATGCAACTGTGAACTGCTGTAGGCTTACAGTCTGTAACTTTCTGCCTTTATGCATCTGGACCTACAATTAGCAGAAGAAGCCAATGCTCAAATCCTTGCCCACAGCTACTGTCCTTTTCATAATCTGAAATCAGTCAGACTCTCAAAATAACAAGACTGACTTGAATTTTTTTTCAGATAACATGTACATTTTGTGTTTCTTTTGGTTTCCATTCTGTCAGTCTCTAGGAACATTTTATTTTCTTTTTACTGGGGACGGTAGTGTAGGATCTTGAAGATAAAACTAAAGGGTTTCTTTCCATATGGAAGGCTTCTTTTTAAACCTTAGGTCTTATAGACTCAATTTGATCAGAAATGCAAACAATTAAGAGCTATCAATGACAGTGGGCATAAGGTATATAAATGCCTTTTTGTATTTGGGCCCCCTTTCTATGTACCCTGACTTCCCTGCTGAAAGTGCAGATTTTCCAGTATTGCAAGAAATAAAAATAAATATATTAAGCCTTCATATACTACCAGGAAAAAAAGCTATATAGATACCTAAGATAACAGAACTATGGATGATAAAAATTAATCACTGAAAAATTTATGTATTCACATGGGTCCAGAAGCATGGATATATAAAAAACCAAACCAAAACAAAACAAAAAAACACAAAACAAAACAAAACAAAAACAACCCCACACAAAAACAAAACAAAAACCCACAAAAAGCAACAAAAAGCAAAACCATCATATGCCAGGATTCATGAAAAACTAGTAGGTAAAACAGTCACAGCAACACACAGCTCATCACTTCTGTTGAAAAAGTATTGTATTAATTTATAGTAGTTACTCTAGTGTAAGCAGATCTGGAAATACTCAGGATATTCCATTCTCTCTATTATAAAGAAAAAAAAAAAACAAAAAAAGATGTACTACCTTTCCAGCAGTTGGTCACAGAAAATACCAGTCTGGTAGATTTACCTTAGTATCTTTGTACTCTGTAAGTGTGTTACGGTGTCACCATGGTTATGGAAATATTTCTTTGCATGGTTCATTTTAAAAACACAAATGACATGCAGTGAAAAAGCCACAGCACAAAGGAAGGAAATTCAGCAATGGAATGCAAAAAGGCAGAGTGATACCAAAGATGCAAGTATAATAACATGCAAGATCCAATTACCAACAGCTGGCCTGCATCCAAGCAGATTTTGCAAAGAATGTGTGAAAGATACAGCCAATAACTCATCACACAGCATTATTTATATAAACCGCTAAAAGCATGACTTCACATTAGGAAGTATTTGACATAAAAACCTAAAAAATAATTTCCTGGGTTTATATACATTATATAGAGATCACTCACAAATCTGCTGTATTACAAATGGAGTCTCTTTCAAATGTAAGTCACATCTGTATCAGAGATTTCAGGTATGTTTTTAAGGAAGGTTGCAGCAAGTGTGTTCACATGTGGTGGTTTCAAATTATGTTCTGCAATTCTGAACTTCTTCTGAATTTAGGTGGCAATAACACAGCTGCTGCACCATTTCACATGGTTTCTCCAAAACAGAAGTACTTGCAACTAACAAGTTATGCATGCTTGTTCTGCTTCAATTTCCCATAATGTATTGATAAAAGTAATTCAAGTAAGCAGAACCTGCAGCTTCCAGCGTTTTCTTCTGATAGTAAAAGCCTCTACAGTAAATTTGTTTTCCTGTACATAAAAATGGTGAAAAATTAAAAAGATGGACTGTGGCGCTATGTCATGGTCTTTCAAAAAGACATGAAATAACTCATGAAAATCTTTTCATAGTCTAGAAAAGGCAGGATCTACATGTTGTTTCTTTTCTTCTTTTTTTTTTTTAATAGTCTTGTTTTTCTTCCTCTGAAGTTATGTTCCCTCTTAATAATCTAAGGAAATTATTGTAACAGTTTTACCTTCGTGAGGAGCTGTTGCTGCTATGAATGTACTATCGTTTTATTTATTGTCTACATATGAAACTTTTTTTTTATGGTCTGCATCTGAAATTGGGCCGGCCTTTTTCAATCTTTGCAGTATTAGAGCTTTCAGGAGTAAATCTTGGCTGTTTGCAAACCATAATAAGAACATGGAAGAGTATAGGAGGATAAGCAGCATATTGAAGATACTGGGTTCAGAAATTTCATCACATTTTTCCCATTGGTCCACATCCACTGTGAGCTGGACTTTGAATCATAGAATCGTGTTGGTTGGAACTGACTCCCATGGGCAACTAGTGCAATATGCTTAAAACAGGTCAGTAATAGCCAGTTACTCAGGGCCACGTCCAGGAAAGCTTTGGATGTCTCCACAACCTCTCTTCCAATATGTTGCGGTGCTTTACTTCCTTCACAGAGAAAGATTTTTCTGCCCTGTCTCCCTGCACGTACCTCCATCTGCCTGATTACCTTGGTGACTCTTTGAGTGATACATTGAGGAGTTCTCCATGATAGAGACTCACATCTAGGGTGAGATTGTCTGGCCTGCATTTCCTTGGATTCTCCTTTACACCATTACTGAAGATGTCTGCATTATCCATGTCACAATTATTCACTTCCTGAGCCTATGACTGCAGATGACAACCTTCAGTAGAAATCCTTCTGTGGTTCAACACCTACCATGTCCCAAATAACCTTATTTCAGAGTAATGTACATGAAACATCAAATCACAGGCCTTAGAAGTAGACTAAAATTTTTACAAAATATGTAGAAGAGCAGGATTTCAAACCCTGACTGTTAACATTAAGGCTTCACATAAGAACATTGATTTAATGTGTTGCTTAAAATAGAGACATTGTTATTACTTCTTTACAAATACATGTATTCCCTTCTTGATGTGCTCACTGATTTCTTATTAGTGCTAACGGAAATTAAGTGCATTTACATCACTCAGAGAGCCTCATTACTGTAAACAAACCAACAGAATCACAAAGAAGCAACAGAGATTATTTTGCCTACCTTGAGGAAACTTTAGATGATGGATAATTTAATAGCTGTTTTACTGTCTCTTCTTGAATCTAATCATAAAGCTGTACCTGGACAATGAGATTTATGGCCTGGTTATGTTCCACGATGTTTGAATTCTGGAATCATGCCTTTGTGCCATTGGCAATAGCATTAACAACACATCAAAGGATAAAAATGGATCTTTGCAAATCCCCATGTCTCTTCCATTCCCTGAAATGTACTTTGTTTGTACCAGGCGCCTTCAGGATCTGGGTTATTATCTTCAGGGAAAAACAAAAAAACCCACACCTGTATTATATATAAAAATAGTGAAAAAAAATAATACATTTCTTAAGGTTTGCAAAAGGAACGCCAGATGTGCACTGAATCAGAGATCTCTATTAAGGATGTTAGTGATATGTAGAAAGACTCTTTTCTATTATATATTAACAACCTTCATACAAAATCTGCATAGAATTCTTACAGTCTGTAAAATATGCAGAAAACATGATGTTGCTCTGATTCACACGGTTTACTGTAAGATGTTCCCAGAGGAAATATTTAACAGCTGTGGTTTATCGAAAGATCGTATCACAATGAGTTGCTAGAATACTTTAAATGTGATTCTACTTTACATTCCAAAATGGCAAACTGAGGAGTTCTACTTTTATTAGTTTACACTGATTGAGTCTTTTAATGAGCTTAGTTTACAAGAGACATTTTTTCTGATTGCCAGTCCTAATCACTAGCCTGTGAATACCTGGAAATATCCTTCTTACCATCTGGAAGCTAAATGATGCTTTCAGTTTTACCTGTTCAGTCTTCTCTTCTTCACTTTATGCCGTCAGGTTTACATAGGTAAAGGTCAGAATTGGAGTCCTGTATCCCTGGTATAAATGTCAGCATTTCCAGTTTACAAGAGGTCCTGCCTGCATACTCCCAAGTTATACCTCACCTGTGCACAGACATGGTAGTGATTCAATTGCTCTGTGCTATTTAACCAAAAAAGGAAAGCTAAATAAAGCATTTTCATGAACACACTTGTCATACATCAGCAGGCAACTAATTGCCATATAGTCACAGAGACTTACGGTGGTTTAACTAGACCAACACACTTGATTGAAATGGAGCAACTAGTCCCTACGTGACTGAAATACTGTGGCTAAGATCTCTTCCACAATAGTAATACACTCCCATTTTCATGTGTTATGAAAGAGAACTTTCATCAATCAACTTATTTGATCTCCACAACTGTGGAAACACATTTACGCCATCTGAAGTGGGGAAAAATACTGTGATGGCCATTTCAGAAATGGAGAGATACATTTAGAGCTAGTTCCTTAAAGGGATTTTGGAATACTGCCACCAAAGTGGAAGTCAAAGCTCCAACTAAACTTTCTGTGCCATGCCTGGAGGAAATTATCCCTTCAAGAAGAAGATTCATAGCAGTCAGCATGATGAACCAGGGATATGCTTAAACTGGAGAACAGGAAATGGTGAAGAGAGCACATCATTTGACTCCCATACCTCTTTTTGACATTGATATATCAGCTCTGTATACTCCAACAGAGTATAGAAGTACGTAATCTAGCTCTGTACTGAGAGTATCTCAGCATGAAAAATAAGCCAACATTTTGCTCCATTTGATGATGATATACTGCTTAATCTGAATAATTTAGGTTTTTATTAACTTTACATTAGAGCATATATTTTAGGTTGTAGTCTGAAGTCCTGAACTTTTTCCTTTAAGTAAAAAACTTAGCTGTTTTCCTGGGAGAAGAGTAGCCAACTTCCCTTTTCTTATAAAACATGGCCAGTGGTAAAGCTGTATTTCATTAGAGTGTTTGAACCCAGGGGCCTTCATTCAGCAGTGGAACATTGAATCTGAATTTTCTAATATTATAGAGGAGTGCCCTAACCCTAAGCTTAGAGGGCAAGCATTCTTCATTAAAATACATTCTGCATTAGGACCCTAAGAAAGGCGATTGGAAACCAGGAGTCAGATTTTCACTGGAGAGCTGTAGTCACTAGTGTAATAATGTGTAATTCTTGTTTCGTGGAGGCACCATATCAATATGCTGGCTAGAGCGTTCAGGCTTCATTACTAAACTGCATCCTTTCCTACATCTGGCAATGCATTTTTCTGTACTGTTTCTGCATAGAGGGAGAAGTTGGATTTTAGAATTTTGCAGTCATGGATCTTGAAGGAAAATCCTAGAATACATTCCTTCTCTCTCCCTCTAGATTTGTGGCAAAGTACTTGGAGTAAAAAGAACCATGAAAATTGCTCACATGCAAAAAAATTGTTTTATAGCAGCTACCTGTACCCATCTATCTATACATTTGTGATAAACAATATATATATATACATCTATGTAAATACATGTGTTTTCAACTTTTACATTACAACTATATGACATGCGCAGCATTCTTCTATGTTCACATTAAACAGAAGCTTGGTTTTTAAGAACATGAGCCATAAAGTATTTGCTCTTTTTAAACATGCAGTACACACTGGTCAACCACAAAAGTACAGGGAGAGCAACTGGGCAAATTTTTTACATCTTTCAGGAAGGCACTTAAGTCCTATGGAAATGTATATACTCACTTGAAGGCTTAAGAAAGATTACTATTTATAGAATCCATAATTCTATTTTTCATAATTCCTAGCAGTTTTATGAACTGTTGGGTTGAATGAAGGTCTTTCAGACCTGCAGGCATTATGCATTGATACATATTTATATACGTGCATTTGTGTGCTGGAAATATTCATACTGCAGCTTTTTAGAAAACATCTGTGTTTGGTTCCTAATTTTGACTGATTCTTTACAAATTACACTAGGCCATAGACATAATTTTGTGTATAAGCAAATACACAATATTCAGGGATGACTGCACATCTTTTTCTTATACCAGTGGTTAGAGCTTTGAAGTTCCTTTATAAGATAGATACAATCCGTTCTATTGCCTACAAATATAGGAATGAAAGTAATTACCTTTTACAGCCAATGACAACTTACAAAAAAAAAAATCTGAAATATTTATTATAGCATAGTATATATCATCAATTCATTATTCTGTGCTATTACAACATGACTCTTTTGTGGGGATATGAACATGGTTACTGTTGGTACATCTGTAAAACTATTCTCATGAAGAAATTTTATGTGATGGATAATACAAATGTGTTTACATTTTGCTGTTTCCTAATGTTCCAGGATTTTTCACCTGTCCATACACAAATAAAAGTAAACTAATATCTTGATATTTCTTTTTCACTTAGCTGTAATTCAACTTCTCTCTGCTCTAATGAGGAGGATTTGATTGACAAAGGGCTTTCTACTGAAGAATAGTGGTATCTGGGCTTCCCAAGCTGTTGTCTTTCTCAAAGACAGATGGTAAATCTGTCAGCAGTTGCATTCTGCACAACAGCAGCCCAGATGCTTTTAAGCTTTCTGAGTGAAGCCTCTCCACCCCTCAAGAGTACCAATGGGCTACTTGCCAAAGAAAGGTCCCCATGGCAATTAGCTGTCTCTGAATTCAACTCCAGCTGTCTGGAAAGTCAAAAGAAGGCAGCTTGTTTGGTCATACACCATTTAATGGGAAGAGTCTGCTTCTTTATAATTAAAGCAGCCTTCTGTGTATCAGTCCAGCTGTGTCCTGAAAAAAATACCTATGTGACCTTCATTGTTTGAAATAGCAACTTTCCATTTACTGTACCTTTTATTTTTTATTTAAGGAAAGATATAGGTCTAAAGATTATTATTTTGCACCTTTTTTGAATGTATATGTTTGCCATTGCAAGACACAATGTTTGCAAATCATTAGTGCACACTAAAGGACCAAAAGACAAAGAACGCTGTGTGAAAATTTTCACATTATTCTTCCAACTGAAGGCTTTGCACTTCACTTTGCATCAAAAATACTGTAGTGGTTTGGTCCAAAATACTCATTACTGTTTATCTGCTGTGAGATAAGAATTAGGAGAAATGCAAAGCAGGCACCAAACTTGAAAGAATATAAAGAAGTTTATTAACAGACCTAAAAGAGGGGAAAAAAAATTATACCACCTTCAGAACTCTCCTCCTCCCCCCACCTTCCTCCCTTCTCCCACTGACAATGTAAAAAGACAACCCTTGAGATGTTCAGTCTGTTTACCACTTCAAAAACCTTGTTCAGTCCATTTAGAAAGAGAAGTCTCTTCTTGCTCATGCTATGAAAACGTTATCACAACGAGACAGCCGCCCACTTCCAAATATTGTTCAGTCCATTTAGGAAGAGGAGTCTCTCTGCCTGCGTGTGAGTCCTTTCCCCCGATTTGCAGCTTTTCCCGCAACTGCTTTTGAGGGTCCACTCTTGAAGTTTTTTGGGGTACAGTTTTAAGGTTGAGCCGTTCAGAAACAAAAACAGAGGCCCTTCTCCTTCCCTGGGAGCAAAGGGTCTTCATCATCTTCATCTTTAGGACTATCTCTGGGAGCATCTCTAGGAACTGAGGTTTTCTCCTTTCCCGTTTGGAGCAAAAGTCCTCATCTGGTTCATCTCTCCCTGTCCAAACTTCTCATGAAATTACAGCTGCGTCAGCATCTGCCTATCTCAGCGCAGGTGCTTTTGCTTACGAGTTGAACACTCCACCCCCCAGATCTTCATGAAATTACAACAGGATACTCTGATGTATCATAGCTTCACAACAGAATTTCAGCTTTAAGCATCTCCTCTCTCTCTTCCCTCAGGTTTTCAGCTCTTCACAGCAATAAAAAGGGTTAATCTCACCTCGGCCTTGCAGCTTTGCAGCTGGAATGTTGAATTTCTCTTATCGCAGTGGAGAGGGGGGAGAGCCGAGCCGCTCCGGCTGCCCACGGCAAGGCAGTGGGGGGGGGTTCCATGGCTGGAACAGGTCCATCGGCTCCAGGATGGCCGTGGCCCGGCCCGGCCTGGCCCAAGCAGGGCCTGGCCGGGCCCGCTGGCCCCCACTCGGGCCCCGCAGCCGCCTGTCCCAGCGCCGGAAACGAGAGAGAGCTTGGAGGGGGAGTTTGCCTATTCTTAAATGTGGATCACAGAGGCGATCACAACTTTAAGTGGCTTAGAGAATTGTCCATATTCAAACTGGCCAGCTGATAGGTTCTATCAGTTCCCAGAGGAAACTGTAAGCACCCCTTAGCAAGGACGTCCCTTCCGGGACTATGCTTGCTAACCTATGACAATACTTACAGAGTGGGTTCACTGCTTGAAACCTTCATCCAAAAAAAAAGGGATTTCTATATGCAGAAGTATGTATCCTACATAAGATCTTCCAAGACACAAGAAACAAGAAATAGATAAATTATGGAGGAAACAAGATAAATAAATTTAGTGTCATTCCTTCAAAAACAGTAAGAATGCTTTGATTTGATACCAGATGTTTCCACTGCACAAGATTTTATGCAGGTTAAGGTCCTCAGGAAAATAATGTGACTGTAAAAAAAATGATATTGTAGATTTTTTAAGAGATTAAGTATCAGTGTTACAGACATGAGCTGCTTAAGATTAAGAAAATGGTAATGAAGACTGAAAAAAAAAAAATGCTAATTCCAAAATCAGTGAGCCAGAAGATGACCAAAAGATCACAGCTGAAAATAGGGAATAAAAATTATACAAATAAAGAGCATTCACAAGAATGAATTTTTGGCAGTAAATAATCACATAATTAATTATTCCTTTTCTTGGAATGGAAGATGATAACTCTTTAGGCTTATGAGATACTGAAGTGACAGCAGTCATGCAAAAAGTGATGTTATCAGGAGAAGTAGAAAGGAGAGAATTCCAGCCAGCTCCCAGGCTCTCTTCTTTTCCTCTGTTCCCGTTAGAATCAGCCCAACAAAGGCCCTGTTGGGTGTATTAGCTTGGCTGCAACATAACACATGCTATGGGGTTAGCACTGAGGTTAAAGCCTTGCAATATAAAAGCCACTTACTGAGGCCTGGGTTTTAGACTCAGTGCAAGTACAGTCCGAAACTCATTTGAAAACTAATTTAACAGAGTCTCCACAAAAGTGATGGCAAAAATAGTAATGAATGTTACAAAAACAGCAACCACGTTTTCCAGAATGCTTTAATACACTCAATGCTGTGACCAGAATTATCTTTTTACTTCCAATTAGTCTCTGATTATCTGAAATCCTGTCACAAGCTTGCATATTACTTCATTCACCTAGCTAATATAATAAGTAGGGTCTGCTGTCCTGGTAAGGAAAGACAAAAATATCCAGCAAATCAATTCACAATCATGCTTCAGCATGTATTTTACCCAATGCAATATTGATTTTAGAAGCACAAGCTATTTCTGGTCTACAGCAGTCTGGCAAGTTGTACACCATGAGGAAGTTGGAACCGAGATTTCCAAATTACTTTATGAAGCATTTAGTCCTTTTCTATGTCTTACATGCTTTTGCCATGCATTCCTAACTCAGAATGCTGGATATCTACACATAGAAATAGATGTTAAGTGAAAGAAGAAATTTGAAAAACAAAAAGGAAACCTTTTATCCCATCTATGTAAAAGAGTTAAATCCTACTTCAAATTCAATTCAAATTCAATTTGAATATGTCATCTTCTATAGAAGACAAAAGGAATTATATGTAAGAGACACCTATCCTTGTGTTATAAATTCATCCAGCTGGCTGCCATGCTAGCTTTTTCTTAACTTCATTTTACCAGATTAGCCAATAGAAATCTGCATGTTTTTCTCAGAAAATCCATGTTTAAATTTCTAAAAGTTAAAAAGCACCAAAAAACTATCTGTGTAATTAATGATGTTATTCAAACTCTTGGGAGAGCACAGTTATACCCTTCTATCACTAGCTATTGGATAATTGGCTTGAAGTGTGTATGGGTCTATTTGGTGATTAGGAATATTGAGAGTAAGTGGAAAGATTGAATGTGAGAATAGTTTTATCAAAAACCAAACATGGAAGAAACAGATTAGACAAGATGTCCCATAGTCCAGCCAAACACAGGTAGCTCTTTATGATATTTGGTCAAATTTTCTTTAAAGAAGCTAATAGGTGCATGATTTTTTTTCTTTTCAGTTTAATATGGCAGCAAAAAATGGACAGTAATTCCATTTGAATGTTAACCTTACCTGTGAATAAAGTATTTATTTACACAAATTAAACATACATACAGGATTTCACCCTTTCTTTTCCCCCTACCCAATTAAAGACCATCATACTTCAGAACAGTTCTAAAGGTTTCCAATCTACTTTTAGTTAATGATTTAAATTGTCAGTATATTGGCTTAGAGATTACAGGTTGTTCATAAATAATGTTTCTGCTTGTTGCATGCAATGGCAATTGGGAAATTGTCCTGTCATTACATTTCAACATGTTAGTGTGCAAATTCAGATTCATAAATGACTCAACTAAAAAAAACACGTGGTCAAAACTTGTGGCTAAATCATTAAGCTATCTTAGGAGATGTTTTAAATCATTTGTATTGATTAATTACCAGACCTTAAGTGAGGTAAATCAAAATAATGTTAATGACTTCAATGCCACTATGCCTTCTCATTGACAGAAAAAGGAACTTTCCCTGGAAAAGTCATGAAGTTTTGCCCCATTCCCCTGTGTAGGTCCTCAACTAGAGTATTTCATCCATTTTTGTACAGTGAACTTTAAGATGTTGTATGCTGAAATGCAGTCCAGAGGGAAAAAAACAACCAACGAAACAACAGCCACAATAAAAAAGATCAAATGTTGTCCAATGAAATAAATAAAAAGAAATATTTATCCTAAAACCCAGACATTTACAGTTAGAAAATGTCTTGAAAGAGTGTTTTCTGTGTTTATTGTGTACCAAAAAAAAATAGGTTTAACTGCAAAATTAAAAAAAAAAGGGAGATTGAACTTCAAAAAAGGTTTTCTAAAAACCTAAAAGTAAGAAAAGTAAAGTATGAGAATAGTTGGCTGAATGTCTCTAAAGTATATATCACTGAGGGTTTTAAAAAGGAATTAGGTAAATATGCACTCAAAATCATATAAACATAAAGAATCCTGTGTTGTATCAAAAGAGGTTGAGGTGACCTTGCAGTGATCCTTCCAAGAATTTTTCCATCTTTCTATTATTACTGTTCTTATTTAGCCATTTACTCTTAAAAGCAAGTTTGATTGATTGAACTGGAGGGAAATTTTTCCCCCAATTCCTACAGACATAAGTACAGAAAACAGATTTTGAGAGAGGTTCTCATACACTCTGGCCTTCGTAAGCTATAAGGGAGAAACGCATAGGAAGGGTAAAACATAAATAAGCCACATATCCGAAGAAGGCACACGCATAATTCTAGGAAGAGATACTGTTAAGGTGTACAATGGCAAGCACGATGAACCTGAGAAAACCATCCCTTGCTGAGTTACATCATTATTAGACACTGAGTTTGTTGTAAGTTCGAATGCCTCTTGGTCCTGTTGCTGGGCACTGCTGTAAATAGTCTGGCTCGATCTTCTTTGCACCCTTCCTTCAGGTATTTATACGAGGTCTACTCTGAGAAAATTTCCCCTGAACTGGGCTAAAGAATCCCAGCTGTCTCAGCCTTTTCTCATAGAAGAGATGCTCCAGTCCCTTATTCATCTTTGTGCCCCTTCATTGGTCTCTCTCCAGTATGCCAGGGTCTCTGGAACAAAGAAGCCCAAAGCTGTCAGAGTACTCCTGGTATAGCCTCAACAGTAGGTTGGCACCTACTGGCAATATTTTGCCTAATGCAAGCCAGGATGCCATTAGCCACCTTTGACACAAGGGCACAGTGTTGACTCATGTTCAGCCTGGTGTCCACCACAACCTCCAGGTCCTATACATCAAGGTGTTTTCCAGAAAATCTGCTCCCAGAACATGTTGGTGCATGGGGTTGTTCCTCCCCCAGTGCTGGACTTACCTGTGAAAGCTGTCGGCTGGCCCAATGATTACCTCGCAGAATTGTCCTCTGACCGTGAACCAATCATCGTATACCTCTGAGACGAGAGGAGGAACTAGAAAGCAGAAGCAAGCCAAGAGAAGCAGCGAGGTCGACTGTTGCATTATTGCTGTGGACAGGATGCAAATGATAAGATAGGATGTTAGAACCAACAGCAGTGCAAGATGCTGAAACTAATTAATGAGTTATTGCTATGCCATTTTTGGAAATAATGCTATGCTATTTTTAGGACACTATATATACCGAACCGGTATAAATGTAGCTGATGTTATAATAAAGCCAGAAGAAGATGACGAAAACTCGCTGTTGTGGCATTCTTTGTCCGCCTCAATAGTAACTAACACGCCACACTTTTTGAATTTCCATGAAGTTCCTGCCAGCACATCTGTCCATTCTCTTGAGGTCCCTCTGGATGGTAGCGTGACCCTCTGGTGTATCAACCACTCCCCCCAGTTTTGTGCCATCAGCAAACCTGCTGAGGTGTACACTGTGTCCACTCATCCAGATCATTAAAGATACTGAACAGGACTGGACCCAGTATTGCCCCCTGAGTTACATGACTAATTATTAGCCTCCAGTTAGACCTTGTGCCACTGATCACCACCCTCTGGGCCCAGCCATTTGGCCAGTTTTCAGTCCAGCTGGTCTGTACATCTGGCCCATACATCAACAGCTTCTCTCTGAGGGTGTTTGTGGAAAACAGCGTCAAAGGCATTACTGCAGTCACAGTAAATAATATCCACTGCTTTCTCTTCAGTGATTTTTTAGTATTTACATTGCAGTTTGCATTGGGTACAATTTGTTGTCCTGATGAGTCAGATGAAACTCCCAAAGCTGCAACAACCCTTCACAGGTTTAGTATTTTCCCCACCTTTTAAACCTGCTAAAGTGCATGCACTCTGCTACACATCCTGTTTGGATCTGAGCATGCTCATTTAAATCTGTGTGTGTGTGAGTGTGACTATGCTATAGCAAATGTACTATGAATGTTGCTCTGCTAGGTTCTTCAGCATTTTAGATTTGTAAGTTAGGCCTTACAGTGAGTTAATGTTGAGCTATAACTTCTTAACTTAAGCTATCAATTAAGTGCTGTTAAACCTTTAAACCTTATCTGTTTGTAAAGTCTGAGGCTCAGTTTAACAACGAGGTCTACTCTAAAGAGGTCTAGTCTAAATCTCTTGATTAAATGGGAGGGTCTTCCTTGTTCCTTTTTATCCTTATCCTTTTCTACCCTTGCCCTTTTCTCCTCCCTGCACCTCCAGCTTCCACATAGATAATTCTTGAATTGGTTTTGGATTTAGACTGATTGATTTTAGATTTTAGGGGTTTTTTTCTCTGTGCGCTTTAACCATTTAGTAAGCAGTAGAGTGAACCTTGATAGTGAACTTTGTCATGCTTTTGCTTGTATATTAAACAAGCTTTTCCCAATTTCTTTTGCCAATACCTTTGATGGGGATTCTTTAAGAGACCTTGAAACACTCATTCATGACAGCATTAATCAGAAATAATCTGCACCTGATGCCATGAATATTGATATTCTTATTTTTAATATGGTAATACCTAGGAACTTTCCAGTCATCAACTAGAATTCTACAACATAAGGTGATAGTCTTATTCTGGGGGAGAAAAATCTAAAGCAAAAAGTGAGAACCAAAAGGGGAAATAAATTAGAAAATAGAGAACAGAGAATAGAAAACAGAAAATAGAAAATAAAGTTGAAAAAAGGAAAATGAAACGGAAAGGGGAGAGGAAGAGGAAGAGAAAAAGGAAAAAAGAAAAAAAAGAAAAAAGGGCGTATTTTATATTAACTGATAACTTCTAAATCAATCAATGTACTTCTCCTTAAAGGAAAAATGTTCAAATGCAACACAAAAGCAAACATTTTCTGCAATTTTCTCTGTCTTTATAACAGCTTTCTTTACCCTACCAACAAAAGATGAATCTCCATTTCAGTAGCAGCTGTACACAGTATAGCAGAGAATTAAATCTATTTTACTAAATACCAACCTGGCATTCAGCATTTGTAAGTTGAGACCTTTATGATACATGCAAGAATAAAAAACAGTCATTACATAAAGTAACACACAGAGAAAAAAGTTATTAGTACAAGAATTGTAAGTACAATTTTATCAGTAGTCGTAATCCATTATTTAATAAATATAACCCTCAGAAAATTGTCACTGAAATTTCAATTTGCACCAGGAAAAAAAAATGATTAGACTGAGGCTTTCATTCTTCTGGATTAATAGAAGCATTTTCGAAGCAAATATTTCTGTTCATGTTCATATTCTAGTCACTTAATTAAATTTTCTGTTAGCCAGAAAGGACACAACAGTCACAGTTATGAAAAATGAGACTAAAAAAAGATCAGGTTTCATCCACTAACATTAAACTCTAAGCATTGGAATTCATTCTGAATCTTTCACAAACCAGATTGTACCATCTTTCCCTTTCAGATATTTAGTCACTGTCTCCAGTACTCTACGCAGTCAGAAAACAGATACAGGTTTAGAAGAGCCCAGGATCTAATTCAGAATAACACTTCATAAATATTTAATTCACAGATGTGTTTCCTTTAAAAGGTGTAAGCAAAGTATCTGTAAGAAAGCCAACTATTTTCCCTTATCCCACACCAGACATTTGAAAACTCCCTTGCAGCAGGAGACATGAAGGACTGGGGAAAATGCTTAGTAGTACAATGAAAGGAGCACAAAGAGGCAGAGACATCAGTAAGGTGAATTCAAAGCTGAGGCACTGATAGCATTTCCTCCACGTATGACTGATTTCTAAGAAAACAGTTTTTCTTATAACACACAAGATTTCCCTTCCTCTTTTAAACACACAACTGCCTTATTCAAACTGTGGTTTTGTAGGACAAAATTTACTGTGATTTCCCTCAGCAATAGAATAGGATTTTTTTAAATTCAGTCCTACCTTGAAAGTGATTATTTAATTCTCTGTTCATTATGATCCAATGATTCCAGTATTAAAACTGCTAGCAGTGAAAATTATAAAAACCCCTCTGCCAGCCACACAAACTCAAAGTCAACCTGTTTCCTTCCTTTAATAGACTAATAAAGACTTTGCACATCAAATTACACCTCAATTACAAATGTGTAGCTTCATTGTCTTCTGATTATATTTTCAATGACACCTGTGGCACTCTATTACCATCAATGATTTTATGCATGTATAATCTTAGGTAACTAACAGGAATCTGCTCAACCTTGTCCTAGCTAGTGCTCTAAAAGAGATTGCATCATGCTCCTCTTTTTTAATATTTCACAAAAATTAACATAGAGAAAAATAATTTTAGAACTCCTACCTTTTTTTGTGATTATTATGCTGGTTTTGGCAGTAGACTAAATTTTTTATGCAGTGGTTTATATATGGGGCTATCTTTGGGATTTGTGATGGAAACAGTGTTGATAATTCTGAGATGTTTTCATTATTGACCAATTACTGACCAATGGTCACACAGAGTCAAGGTCTTTTCTGCCCCTCATCCCACCCCACAAGAGAGATACACAGGGAGCTGGGAGGTGACACAGCCAGGACAACTCACCCCAACTGACAAATGGTCCAGACCATATGGCTTCATGCTCAGCATATAAAGCTGGTGGAAAAAGGAAGAAGGAGACACTCTGAGGGATAGCATTTGTCTTCCCAAGTCACCATAATGCATAATGCACCCCTGTTTCTGGAGGTGGCTGAACACCTGCCTGCCCATGGGAAGAGGTGAATTAATTCATTGCTTTGCTCTGATAGCGTACACAGCTGTTGCTTTATCTCAACTCATGGGTTTTGTGTTTCACACTTCTGATTCTCTCCCCCATCCCACCAGGGTGAGGGAGCAAACAACTGTGTGGGGCTGAGTTGCTGGCTGGGGTTAAATCACAATACAATTCTTAGTAGAGAATACCCTCTTAAGAAGCTGTTTGTTCAGAAGAATAATAGAAATCTTATACTTAATTTCAGTATACCCTGACAGTCATCAGATACATCTGCATTGCTGGAAAAATCCTACTGCAGATCTTCAAAATTGAATTCATGGAGTATTGTACATTCACAAGAAGGAGGAGCAGCTTCATGGACAAGAAAAGACTTGAGCTGTCCATACACCATAAATACAGAGTTACAGTGTGAAGTCTAAGATAGTAAAATGTCCTTCGACAATGGTTTTTATCCTGTGGCCGTGCTTTAGTTTTTAGTTTTCAGTGCTATTTCTTTTCTAGAGAAGAAGCTATTAGAAAGCCATGTGACGGATGCAGCTAAGTGATGGATTTTAAAGAACATTTTGGTACATAAAGACAGGGGTCTACTAAGTAGGGTTTTTTAGAGTTTGAGTTCCAAATTACGGTTGGAATAAGTCATTAAGTTCTTAAATGCCTTCTAGAAGGCAATAGCTTTAAATTTCAGTTTGATCACTTCTAATCTTCAGTTTATTCACTTCATTCCTTTTTAAGTGATATTTTGCTCAATAATCTAATTTTAATAAAATAATCTACGGAAAAGTCATGCATGCCTGAGGGAAGTTTTGTATTAAAGCCCTTTGGAAGAGGAGACATCTTTGGAGTCCATAACCAGAACATTTAAGCGCCACAGCAATGAAAACACCTTTCCCAGAACAGTGCTAGAGAGCTGCCCTAAGGGACGTAGTTTTGCCCATGAACCATTCAACGTAACAGCAACATTTCATTTATTGGATGAAATTGGATTAATTCATTTAGCTAGATTAGTGCATCAGTATCCTCATATATTGTTTTGTTCATATACATCTGCTTGTGCTTTTATGTTTCTTTTAAATCCAAAATATAAATGCAAAATCTATAAATTAATTCATAACAGCTGCATTTTAATGGGATTTGGAATACTCTAAAAGTAACAAAATAATGAATAGACTGTAAAAGGACATAGATTTAATTTTCTAGGCAATAACATCTATAATCCTACTTGAATGCTTTCATACAGAGGAAGTCTCTGTTTCTTTCAGATCAGTAACCTAAAACTTCATTATATGGTCCTATGAGCATGAATGAAATGAGGAATAAATATAGTAGCTCTTTGAAAAGAATCACCATATAAAATGAATAAATGTTGAGGACAAACATTTATTTTCAAAAATATTGTTTCAGATAGCATGTATTTTTTTACTGTTTCTCATCAAATCTTATTATAAACTTCTCTTTTGAGAAAACAGAGGAAAGACATTTGGGGTTGGCTTTTTAAAGATAATACTTTTTTTTTGACAACAGAATTGGAGTAATTCTTGATTTCAAGAGACAAGGGATTTTTATTTATTTATGGACTATTTGTGATGGCATCTGTTCCAGCACTTGTGAATGTGTGGAACCAGAATAACATAAACTAAATTTACTCATAATATAGATATAAAATTTTTCTCCAATGGTAAGACAATCTGACTTCTGCTGTTCCTCAGAAGGAGGATTGAATCAATTAAAAAATCCTTATAGCTGTCCTGAAAGGCTAAGGAAAGTTAAAACCTGAAAACCACATTTGTAGAAGGAAACATCTAGTGCAAATACAAGGTTTTATAACAAACGTGTATATTTATGCATTAATTAAAGGCTAATCAGCTTTAAATTGGAGTCTAAATGGTTTCATATAGATAAATCAAAGATCACAAAATCACAGATAAGTGAAAGTATAAAGCATGTGGAAAATAAGTTTCAAAACACTGTTTTGGGGTTTGCCAGAAACCTTCAATAATAATACTTATAATATTAAGTTGGAGTTTACAGTCTCAAACAATCTAATCTATTGTTCAGATTTCTTTTAGATGCTTCCATTATCATCATGTGTCATTCCATTTGACAGCTATTCCAACAAAACTGCTATGTTTCTGCTTTGGTAGGTCTTGAACTCATCACTTTAAATACCCTATCAGCTCTAAAACTCTCTGAAAGCCTAATTTTCTATCCTTGAATTTGTTTTGCCTCATGCCATAAAATCATAGATATCTCATAAAATGAAGCCTGAAGTCTATCTAAGAGCAGCTATAAATGCAATTCAGTCAAACCAGAATGAAGAAATTTTATTTAGAAAACCATTTTATCAAACTTGGTTTTACACAAACAAAACAAATATAAATCGGGATGATATTAACATAAAGTATTTTACACCTTTAATGGATTAATTATTGCATACAAACAACCTCAGTAGTATTGGAACTGCCTCTGATCTGAGCATCCGATCAATATTTCCCTTTCAAATAGTCTATTCTACACAAATATTGAAAATATAAATTCTGGCTGAAATTTATTTTAATAAGACATTTGCCAAGGGTTGAACTTTTATATATGTTGCCTTACTGTATAAAACTATTGTATCTACTCTTCACTTACAATCAGAATGGTTTGGTTTGAAAAGGACCTTAAAGTTCATCTAGCTCCCTCTCCCTCTTCACCATGGACAGGAACAAAGCTGATCTGAGAAAAGTAATAGGGGACCTAGTTCTTAACTCGTGATTAGAAGATTTTACCTAAACTGCATTAAAATAAAGTGTCCCAAAATACAATCAGTCATCACAAAAACCCCCAAAAATTGTATTTGAAGGTACATGAAGAAATTAATTGTCTTCCTCTTTCTTCCTCTCTTCTGCCCCTAAGTATTGCAAGGTGCTAAAATGTTATATGGCTTGAAAAAAATAATTCACAAAACCATCTGCAGCTTCTGAGAAGGAAATAAAACTCAATTACCTTGCTGCCGTGCTTGAAACCCAGAATAAATCAGTGATTCTCAACATTATACAAATAAGGCAGCACCAGCAAGTTGTGAAGGAAAATAAGTGCATCAGAGAAAGAAAAACTCTGATAGAGATTTTTAGACGAAAAAATAGGAATTGAAAATGGCTGTAGAAGTCCCATACACAACAACAAATGAAAAATGAAAACAAATGAAATATGGCAACCCATCCTGACCCAAGAGGAAAAATGAGACTGAGTCTTGAAATTTTATTCATTGATTTCTGGAAAGCTACCAAATGTAGTTCAGTCAGTAGGATGCCTCTACAGCTGCAAAGACGTGTTCAAATGCAAATTCACACTCATATATCACAACCATGTATTTCAAATTCAAGCAAGATCAATACTTAAGCTTTCTCTCACATGTTTGGACATGATACACAGTGAATAAATAGCCAGTGACAAATAGAGAAAACTAAGTTTCTCCAAGCTGTTAAATAAAAGAATGAAAGTCTACACTTGCCTGGTCCAGATTAGTTTTCTGATTACTGTTGTTTTATCAGTTCATAGAATATTCTAGCATCTGTCTATCATGCTTTTAACAAAAGAAAACAAACTACCAGGAAGTATTGCAGACTACTATTTTAAGTTTTTCAACTTATCTTTTCCTAGATGTTGCAAAAAGTGGCCTGACTGTAAAGTTTTAAAATTGCTTTTGAGTCATTCAGTATGGTCCTCATCAGAAATGTTACACTTCCAGAGGAAAGTAAAGGAAACATTTCTTCCTGACCCTAAATATTGAATAAGTTGTGTTCTGAAACTTGATTGTTAGCCCTTAAAGTTTTATACTAGAACTACTAGGAGAATGCTTTTCTCATTTTTGTGATGTTGAAATATGCTTTTTAAATTACTAGGCTGTATGCCTATCTTGTGTTAATGAGCTCCACATAGTAAATCCCCACATAAAACTTTGCTTTCCTCTACATTTTAAAATTAACTCCTTTAACGTTGAAAACCTTCCTATGTTTTTACTGTGGATGGAAGTAAATGCGTGCAAGTGATTGACTTTTCTGTTATTTTTCATTACTATGTGTAACATCCCAAAGTGATTTATATACTAAATATTAAAGCAATACGCCTAGAATTTTGAATCTGAGAACTCATTTCAAAGTCTGAGTGAATACTAAAAAGTGTTTAGTCAGTCTTGATCTTCTTCTTTGAAACCAATGAAGGTTTCACCACTGATCTCTTGGGAGCATTGCACAGCTACAAAGACACTGCAAGTCACAGATCAACACGAACATCAGGTTCTCTACCATGGGATGTCTAAAATAAATAAAAGTATTTCATTTAAGGGTCAATTTATAAATAATATTTTTATTATTATTATAGGGGGTTTTTTTATTGTTTTATTATTATTACATCTTCCCCATTACGAAGAAATTTTTGCATTTTTAATGATATTCTAACACATTTCAAAATGCATGTCCTGACCTTTCACTTATGATGCATTTGCAAGAGAAATTGATGTGCTCAGATCAGCACACTCACATAACGCAGTCTTTTTATTATAACTGCTCAAGAGCACAGTAGTTATATTTTATCTCCCAGCTCACCTGCTGCGTGCACCAAAACAATAATCAGAAGATTTTTTTACTTCTTTCACACCCTATCTTCAAAGGGACAAGTCCTACTGTATAGTGACAACCCAGGTACATGAATAGGCAAAAGGTATTTGGCTCAGAATAAGCACCATGCAGGCTGGGAACAATTCTTAGATTGCCTAAAAACTGAATAAATGACACCTAAAGCTAGTCCAGTTTCCCTGTCTTTTAGTTTTTGGAAACTCGAATCAGATTGCTATCACTCTCTATGTAGAGTTGATGCTAATGTTAATATCTAGCCGACTTTAAACTATTTCAGGTATTAATAGTTCAGGCTGACCTGCTTTCTGTTGTGCAATATGTCTTAAAAAGTTTTACAAACCCATGCTGCAGATCAAGAGTATGGATTCAAATTTTAGCAAGTGTATTAAAACAACCTGAGGGATATTCTTCTGCCATTGTCATGATAATCCTTCCACTACAGCCTGGGCAAAGTACAATCCTCTGACAATCTGTAGTTGTCACATATTCCACACCAACTGCATATACTTCAGCATTTTGACTCGGTGCAGTAATGTGGTTTTGAGGCAAATCATTCACTCTTACTACAGGTTGCTCCAGGTTACAGAGTACTTTTGTTACACAAGCTAGATTCCTACCTGGGAAAAATAAATCAGAAACTCCCACACAGATACACACCAATTGTGCTCAAACCTCTGACGGGTACACAAGCATTCCAGCCAAAAACTGATCCATTGAACAGCTTCAAAACAGCCCATGAAGAGATAATCAGTGGGTGAAGATACTCCATTTGATGTTAAACCTTATCTCTGCCTACACTGGTTACCTTAGTTTAAGGTCTGAGCTTAGAGAGCTTGTGTCAGGTGACACAAGCAGACCCAATACAGACTGCTTGTATGAGGTGATTATGAACAAATTAGTTCTTAATGATGTATCTGTACAAAGATATGACCATAAAACATCCTAGAGAACTAAGTTCTCTAAACTTCTGGCATCTCTGTCTCCTTTATCTCTTCCTCTCATGAGTTTTCTAGCTCATCTAAATTATAACTTGCCTCCAGGTGGAATAAAGTACTTAGAATGTCAAAATATTTATCTTAGTTTGTTTGATTACTCATTCAAATTTCTCTACCTTAAATTTTGGTAGAGATATATTCTTTTCTTTAAAATTCATCCTCTCAGTTTTAGTAATTTCCATGCATATTATGGGTTTTGAGGATGAGTGTTGGGATTGTGAATAGATATCAAAGAATCAAACCAGTAAAGAACAAAAAAGTTGGAGTAGAAATAATTGGGAAAAAATTAAAATATTTTAAAAGAAAGAGACACAATAATAAAATCAATCTAAATATAATCTCCCTCATTAATCCTGAACTGACATACACAATGCTTTCACCAAGAGTTAAATAACATTTATAACTCTCTACAGTATTGAGTTGTTAGAAGTACTTGTGAAGCTTCTTTTATAGACATTTTACTTCCAAACTTCAGGGATTACGGGAAAATGTAGCAAATAATTCTGGCAAGTATGAGCAGGAGAAAAAAAGGCAACCAGAAACAATAAAGAGTATTAAAAAGCAGAAGTACAAAAGGAAAAATACAAAAAAACCCACATTGCTTACATTTATAGGTAAATCAAGGCAACACAATCTGATTGACTGATTATATGAAACAAACCCCAACAATAAAATAATGCAAATTCAGTAGGTGTGATTCCTCTTAGTCAACTGCTGTCCAGCTGCTACTTGGATTCCATCTCTAGTTTACAATGACAATTTGAGCTGGCAAGTATTTGCAGTGTAACTGTCAGATTTTTGAAAGCTTTAGTAGATAAGAGTTCCCACAGTTCTTACAGTTATGGATTCCAGCAGTAACTTTAAAGAAACTTTTGGCAACGAGTTGCTTTATTTTATTACTCTGGTATATATTTCTTAGAAACCTGCATTCATTAGTTTGATAAATTTAGCCAGAAGTGTCAAGTAACATGTTTCCTGAGAGTTTATTTCTTTGGCTTTGCTAAAAGTCAAGCCTAGTACCATTAACCAAGAATGAATATTTGTAGTACACTTATTAAACTTCCTGGTAATTAACATTTTTCCTTAAACTTTAGATTTGAACACTCCAGGTAAGTATGGAAACCCTGACATAAATTATTATGTAGGATGCATGTTTTCCAACTCTATTTTGTCACTGTTTATATAAAAATGTTGAGTTGAATGGTGAATTAGATTTTCAGAAAATTACTTTTTCAATCACATCAACTGGTAAATTATTTTTTAAGGTATTGTAATTAAAAAAAAACCTTTAGGCAGAAATTTGTATGAGATTTCCATAGAATAAAATTACTTTTGTTTAAAAAATATTATATTAATTAAACATTTTACCATTATAAACTACATTTCTGTTTACTGATGTACATAGCTGAATTATTTAGGGGGATGTCTATTTCTTTGTATTCACATGACTCTCTGAAGATCACTGAATGTTATTAAGTGATATGGTGTATTTTTCCAGTATACATATTTTTGTTCATACACACTTCTATATGCTGCAATGAAGAATGGAAGTGATTCTAGACCTTCATGTCAGGTTGGTTTTTGAGTATTAAAATAATCATTCAAACCAAAGAGGCTGACAGTCATCTGAAGGGTGTGCACCCTCTAAAGCTAGTCCTGGCACCCGTCGGTGAGTATCATGCCTGTGACTCTCCAAGCTGGCCTAGTGCAAAACCTCAGAGCTTCAGCTTTCAGGCTTTGAGAGAGGTTCACTTCCATGTGCTCTGCTTTTGGAGAAAGAGAACTGAGAGCTGTAAATAAACTTTCTCCAAATAAGTCATTCCTAGCAGTGATAATTTAATGTGCCCTTACCTTAAAGTTAGGGATTAAAGGCCAACCTTAACTGTATGTCATACTTACATATCTGCTATCTCACTTAAGTCTGAAGCTGTTTTTTCTGTTCCCTATCAAGTTACTGTTCTATAATTATTCACGTTACAACACTGTCTGCCATAATACTTTTCCCTGATGTTAAGCTATTGTTTCACTTGCTGGCTGCTGTGGATGTCTTGTTTTTTCTCAGGCAGTGGACCTGTGAGCCAGATTCAGAAGTGATATGTAAGGTGCTGTAAGATAGATCACATAATATTCACTTGAATTCCCTCAATGTTTCATACTCTGCTCTTCATAATGTGAAAGGCAATGTAACCCAGTATAACTCTCATACAAAGTAGCTGAAAGGACTTGGGTAAGCTAAAGCATCTCTTTCAATGAATTATGCTTTCTCCTAGCTGTTTATTATGTGAGCTAACTCTGATTTAAGTACAGGAGGTCTGAGGGAGAGAGTAAGGTGGTAGACACAGATCTGAGGTAATTCTGTTAGTTGTGGTTGCACTGGCAAGTTCATAGATAAACCACGTAAAAGTATAGGCTCTGTGTGGGCTAGTTCAGCTCAAAGACAATTTAACTGTGTTAATTGCAGGTCTGCCTGGCTCCATGCATTTATGAAGACATTATACTCCCAAATCAGCAGAATCAAGCCATCCAAAAAAACATTTTTTGTGGGAAATACAAATGAGACACTCATGCTGACGCAAAGAAGGAAGAGTATATCAAAACCTACAGAGCTCTCTAGAATTTTTCCATTATTTTTTCTTTCTCATCGTCTGAGTAAATAAAATGGGGTTGACTATGAGACACTCTGTCTGCATTACTCCTCACTTTGACCTGGTGCGTCACTTCTGAATTCCAGCTACCCTTCAATCGAACTACATACATACGTTTGGAGAAACTTAAGTGTTTTGATGGCAGTCTTACCTTATTAGGAAAAATAAAACATCCTCTTTTTAAAGCCAATTTTGTATTTTAAAAAAAAGTTATAGTTTGTTTATTTCATTGTTTTGAGGTTTTTTGGGTTTGTTTTTTTTGTTTGTTTGTTGTTTTTTTGGTTTTGGGTTTTTTTTTCCTGAAAGAGAGAAAGAGATTTATTTTCTGCGGTGGTCTAAGTGAACCAGTCCAAATTCTTAGAACACAGAAGACATTGTAGCATATAGTGGCTGGTGACAGAGAGAACAAAATGTGAATCAGGGTGTCCAGAAGCTCTGGATAAAATATAGAAAGAAATAAAAGTAAATATATTTGGGAGTAGTAGTGGAAGCAGACTGTGAGCATGAAGGTTGACGAAGAAAAATGAAGTAGATAGTTCCTCTGAAATATATTGGTATTTCTAGTGCTGAGAAAAAAGTTCAAGCTCAGAGAAAGCAGTTAGGTACTCTTACTTCAAAAGTTACTGGAGGGAGTGGCAGGAAAAAGGAATCTAATTTTTAAAAAGAAAAACAGGTCTGCAAGGGTAAGTTTCTGCAAGCTCCCACTAGACTAGTGCCTCAATCCTGTCTGAATATTTCCCCCAGGTATTCATTGCCTCTCATGATGCTTTATTCTGACAACTCACATTATAGAGCAGAGTAGCTTATGGGAACTGAAGTATACATTAATAGGCTTTCCATATTCATTTTTCCAGAAGGTGGATGTGTTTGCAATAAAATCTTTGTGCTCAATCCTCTTTGTCACAAGAAGTTTGCAACATGTCTTGATAAATTCTAACCCTGTTGTGGAATTTTCAGCAATAAAAATTTCAGTGTTGCCAATATGACTATATAATTAAATAATGGATAACAAAGAAAGAAATGGCACTCTAGATCCGTGCAAATTCTCTATATCTGAGAACTTTTTATCAAGTATATATAGCCATAGAAATTAATAAGTCATGCCTTTTCATTTCTGTTGAACATAAAAATACTTGAATGCAAAAATTTCTTTGTGTCTAAATTAATCTCCATCTTCTGTGCTAGTCAATTTTCACTCCCTGATAACAGAGATCTCCTGCAATAATTGCCTTGAACAAGCATGCTTTAGGCTTTGCCTAACTTGGAAATATTTCTGGAGAAGTATTAATACATTAATTTAACATACAGTTTCACTGCTAGAAAACATGACAATTTTAATATTTGAAACTTGAATCAAATATTAAAAGGATGAACACTTGCATCTTGCTCAATTTCAATGCAAGCATCAAAATTAAAAACAATTTTAGTGAAGCTCCAGTTTTGTCTGCATTATAGAAAATATATAGATATAGTAATATGGAAGTAATTTTTATTGTTTTCAAGAGGAAAAAAGGGATTTTGCCATTACTTTGGGTTGTTGTTCTTTATTAAAAGTCTACATTGTTTCCTAACTCTAATAATTTATAGACAGTCTCTTGTCTTTGACAAGACACAAAGTACTTATCTGGAAGCAGCATCAGACTAATGAGAACTGACATGTTATGTATACAGCAGATCTAGAATTTTGCAAAGTCCAGAAGCCGAGGAATTCAATCTCCTTCACTGAATTGATCATGTTGATGGAAAATGTCTGCAAGCCACATAAGAACATGCCTATTTCTAATAGTCCTGTCAATATCACTTTCTCCTTGCATGTATATAATCCTTATAGTTATTCCACAACAAAAAAAATCCTAAAGCCGTCTAATATTTTATTAAATATCTGTAGGTATTTGAGCTCTGTAATTGTAAAAGTTCCCTTTCTCCTATGTGGCATTCCCTTAGTGTGTGCCACATTTGGCAGTTGAAAAGCCCCATTATATGCTCTGGTTCCTATTCAGTCAATTACTATACACTCAGGAGTTATTCTTCTGTGACAGACCTACCCATAATTGAATTTATGTCAGATAAGATGCTGTACTTATACATCCTCTGGGAGCAGAAATGAAGATATCAGCCATAAGGCACACAAAGATTTCTCTTCCCTATAATCTCAGTGAAACACCTGCTATTTGTTTTAGAGTATGGTGCACATGCTTAAAGCCAGGGACTGCTTTACCTGACTTCTTATATTCAGTCATTGCTCCAGCTGATAATATATGAAGTCAGGCCATCCCATGGCATGAAGATGATAGATGACAATGTTTTGCTGACTTATCATTAACACTGATGTCAGAATGACCTATGTGCTATTTCAGCAATTACAAATGTCAGAACATTTACCATTACAATGGGTTAATCCATGTAGGCAACGACTGACTCAAAACCTTGATTGGTAGATCCCTACCAGTTTTTCATCTCAGGAGGACTGACTTCTTTGCAAATTACAAGTCATTTTACATTTCTAAACTGAGAAATACAGGAAACAATTTTTTAATAATATTGTGTCATTTCCTTTTCTGGTTGTAAATTTCATTCTGAATATATCCAAATGGAGAAAAGATGTTACCATTAATAAATTGTATGAGGGAAAGCCAGCATCTAATGTTCCATGTTCCATTCACAGGGCCTCCATTTCTAACCCACACAGACTGAAGTCAACTGAACAAGCTAATGCTGATTCATCCACATGGTCTCAGAGCAACACAATATTTCCTTGTGACAAAAGAATCACCACTTGCTTTTTAGTTGTTTCTTTGCAGCCTCTTCACACAACTATTGCAGTGAAAAAGGGCAATGAGCAAGGTTAGAATCTGGTCCTTGGTTGTAAGGTGATGTACAACCAAAAGTGAAAAAAACCCTAAAATAAAATCAACTCAGATAAACTTAATTAAATTACAAAAGAGCTACAGTATCATTACAACAGGGCGTTCAGTTAGCACCCAAGGAGGTAAGTGATTAACAGATCCATCCATGTACTGGGTCATTTTTCTTGCATAAAAATAAAACAATGGAAAATGACAATGTGTCTTTAATACTTACCATATTGAACAGTTAAAAACTTCCATATTGTGAAGGATTCATTCAATTATGGGAAAAGACTCGTTAAAATAAATAGAGCATTTTAGCTCACCCTGTGAGAAACTCCTATTAAGGACAAATGTTTGAGTCAGAAAATTTCTTCAAATCTTCAAAAATAAACTGTATGGCTAAAGGGGATGCTTCAAAATGCACACTGAAAATGTTTGATTCCTCTTCTGTTTTTACAGATGTAAATCATATTTCATTTAAACTGGCAAAAAAAAATGCAGAATCCAGGCCACATTGTCTACCCAGAGGTACTCCAGTTTTCAATTTAGAATTCTTTATTTTTATCTTCATTTTTATTTTTTTACTGAACAGAGGTAGCATTTACAACAAGTCTCAATGGTTAGAATCACAAAGAAATACCCTGTAGTCAGTGACTGATTGTTCCTTGATTAGATGATCCTCCAGACTGCATTTGTTCACATCACTTGTTTCTGTCTATTTTCAGGATCCACAGTTGCAATCAAATCTCAGACATAAACAAATAATCACAGTCTACTTTAGCTGAGAGTTCTATTTACACAGAGGGGAGTTCTACTGTCTTTATCAAAGCATAGAGAAGGGGGTTTTGCTACACGCATAAAGAAAAAGATCTGAACCTTTAATTTTTATTTCTGACTTAGTGTCACAAAGTCTGCAGAGCGATGTTAGATCAATATGTAGAATATGATACCCTGTAATACCAACTCCCATCCTAACTTTCTAAATTCTAGTTCATGCCTGTTCCTAAGCAAACTTTCCCAGGCTCAGGTGTCCCCTGTCTGTAACATTACTCAGGGGTGGTCCCTCAGGCTGATCTGAGCCTAATCTAAGAAAATATAAACTGCTTTGCCTTATCTAATGTTACTGCCCAAAGCAAACACTCTATAAGCTATCATGAAAATCATCTTCTTAAAGGAATTGGCTTTTAATTTTTAGGACATTTCAAATTGCTGTAGACTATTATGGTTTAACCCCAGACAGCAACTAAATACCATGCAGCTGCTTGCTCACTTCCTTTGCCTCCTGCCCCCACAGCAGGGAAGAGAATAGGAAGGGAAAGGTAAACCTCATGAGCTGACATAAGAACACTTTAATAATCGAAACAAAATATAATAATAGTAATAATAATAGTAATGATAAGGAGAGGGAGAGAGTAACAGAACACAAGGGATGAACAATAGAATTGCTCACCACCTGCTAACAGAGATCCAGACCATCCCACAATCAGCTCCCCTGACGTGTAACTTTCCCAGTTTATATACTGGGCATGACACTCTACGCTATGGAATACTCCTTTGGGCAACTTGGGTCAGCTGTCTTGGCCATGCTCTGGGAGAGCCTTTTATGCAGTGCATGAGACACTGAAAAGTCCTTGACTTGGAGTAAGCACTGCTTAGCCACAACTAGAGCAGTGTGTTATCAACATTACTCTCACACTAAATCCAGACAGCAAAACACTGTACCACCTACTAGAAACAAAATGCACAATTGTTCCCAGACAAAACTGGGACAACTAATACTAGTCCAAAATAAAAGTAAAGGTGCTGCAAATCCTCTTCCTCTGGCTATAGTATAATTTTAATACCTTTTCTTATGGGTGAAATAGAGTATGTTTAAGGATGTGAGCATTTTACTTAATTAACACATTTTATTTTCCATATGTTCTTCAATAACTGTCAAAAGCTGAGACTATTCTTTTGCTATGGGATTAATCATCATCAAACACAAACCCGTCAGAACATAAAGTAACATGTCAAAAATTAGCAAGCTCTATCGATTTAGCAGGCAGTACCACAGAATTTGTCACAGACCATCTTTAATGACCATGTCATTACAAATGCATTCAAATTTCTATGCCCCATCTATGATTGATCCATTCTACAAATGTATTAAATCCACTAAAGTATCTTGCCCAAGAGACTGCCAGAAATTAGATAGCAGACAAATGAGTTAAGAATTAACTTGTTCATTGAATGTACTCAAATAAATATGAAATTTTCATGATCATAAAATCCATTAACTTCAGTACATAGCCTAGTTAATCATGGAGCACTTCCAAGATTGCTCATTCTATGGGCCCAGTCCAGAGAAGGAAATAAGATGGAATATCTCTTCTTTCATGCAGACCATGCCCACATTCTGAAGGAAATCAGACATTTCAGTAGCATATATAACAAAGTCTACTAGCAATCTTGTTAAAAATTATCTTTAAGAAAATTATGTTACTTACCTGCAGAGCACTGTTACATTTCCCAGGCTTCCAATCATCCTTTCTTGGTCAAACACACAGTACAAGTCAGATTTTAGCCAAGATGGAGGTTCCATTTACAGCATATGCTGAAATAAAACATCACGCTCTTTCCATGCCAGCAAAAAGGTATATCAATAGCAACTTATTTGACAAAAACACCTTGGACCATGATTCCTTTAAAGAATAAGGAATATGCAGTGGAAAACACATAACTGTAGATACAGAACATAGTATTTCTATCTTTGATGAATAAATTAATCCTAGAGCCGTAGAGGCAGACCACAAACAGCTTGCTCCCCATGGGAACGGGGTCAGCCAAGAGAATTAGCCACCCCGTAAGGGTGAACACTTAGGGCAAACACGGAAACAGGACTCCGCAGCATGCAGGAGCAAGACATGAACTGAAAGACTCTCTGAATTCAAAGGCCACTAACTGAACTGCATTGTAGTGAGAAAAATAAGTATTTTGCCTACTTTGCCAGATAGTATCTGGATGTGTTTTGCTATGTATTATACTAATAAATAATAACTGGAATCATCAGCATATGCTTTGTGTTTAATATTTCCTTCTGAGAAGTTAATCCCTACAATCCAAAATTTAGAATCAAGGAGTTCATAGACTTCAGGGGGTATTTAGAGTCACAAGTGTCAGTACCAGGGTCATGGGTTGCCAGCTTCCAAGCAAGGATACACCTTCTGTCCCTGACAATAGGGGTGCAGGGATGCAGAGAAACAGTTTGAGAGCAATCACAGCAGTCTCTGAAGTACCCAGAGAGGGAGGACTTGGCTATGGTTCTCTCAGGGTCCCAATATCCCTGGATGCCTTAACTCATTGTACTCAGGGAAGGAAACAAAAGACTGATATCATAGTAAGAACACAGGATAGCCACAGTGACTAACACAGAGGATGCCCTTTTAAATGTCATTAAATCAATTCTACACAAATCAATTCTCATTGAAATTACATTTATCTAGCCTCCTGTTCACTCTGCTCTGAGCAATAATCTGATTTGCTGCTATTCTCAGTGACCCCTGGGATAATAATGCTTCCTTTGCTTGCTCCATACATCTCTTGGTAGTAATGAGTTTCCCTGTGCATGTGCACTTTTAAACCCAGAGTTAATAAGGCAGTCACTAGTTTATAAGAGACAATCATATTTGCTCCAGTCACTTGATGTTGCGCTGTGACGCATTTCAAGAGATAAATTTCTTTTCCTTGGAGCAGGTAGAATTTCAGCCTGTTCAAAGTTTCTGAGTCACATATATCACATAGGTTTCCTACTTTTGGTTCATCAAGGGCCATAGGGAAGGGGCCAAGTGGTGTTTATTTTGTTTCTCCAGATTGAGAAGGCTATCTTTTAAAGACTCTACTTTTTGGGTTAGGAAAGAGAAAACTGCATTGAAAGAAAGGGAGTAAACATGAGTCAGTATTTTATGGGACACAATATACAATCTTTGTGTATTGCTGGATGCACAGCAATGATGTGAGAAAAATTTTACACTATAGGTGATATGCATTATGAAGGCAACAACATTAACATTTGATGCCAACAACTTTTGTGTTAGAAGAGGTCTCCTGCCCTATGAATCTTAAAACTTACAGATTTTCTGTGCTGCTTTGTAATTGTGTTAGTTGTTTTTAAACATGTTATTTTCTTTCTGAGTTCCCTTTGATAATGATAATTCACAGTTTCCTACCTTAGGCTGACAACCTTATAAAACAGCCTCAGAAAATAAGCGGTCATTAATGCACACAGTTCTTTTCCTCAGAAGGACATAAGAAGTCATAAGAAAGAACCAAGGACTTTCATTGAAAGAAAGGTAGTCCCTTTTTATATGAGCTAATTTCTACTAAAGTATATGAAACTCCGTTGCAACACCATGGGTGAATTACTTTTCTAATGTGCTACCTCAGTTCATCGGGACACTGGATCAGCTGTACAGAAACAGTTAGCACAGTCCCTAACATCTGTTCTGAAAGGAAGAAGAAGATAAAAAATGTTCCTTATTCCATATGGCTGGATCACATATCAGGGCAATGTTTGTTCAGAAAGAGCAAGGATTTTTCTTCCACTTTCCCTTTTCTTTTGCTTTCATGTCTTATGTGGAACAATTCAAAATTCAGTCCTTATTCATGGCTATAAAGTACTATATGCATACTTATAAACAAGAAAATATTATTCTTTTCTTTACTCATTTAAACAGTATACATAACAGCAAGTATATTTCTAGCAGTTAAAATTTAATTATTTATTTTAAAACTATCTGTATATTTAAATAGGTATAGGAAAATGCTTAGACTCCCTCATCTTGAATTTTGTAAGTCTTCTTGACCCTTTAATGGAAATTTTAAGCAGTTAGACAGCAAATACAATATTTGACCTAAAAAACCATGATGTTCCTCTGACTCATTTAAAGAGCAAAATTAATTTTTTTAATAATAAGTATGCTTGTATACATACATAAACTGTGTAGCAAAATACAGTATTTTCCTGTATTTCAAGATTTTATTATAAAATTGGTAATTTTTATTACAACTACCACTTCCTCCTATTTTTCTTCTGAAAGATACCATAGAAAACTGAAATGGTATGTCTGCAATGGGAATGTTGAAGAATTATTCCAGCAAAATTCCATCTGGATCTGTCCATAAAATAAAAACTAAAAAACCACCTGAACTGAAACTCCTGAGAAGAAAATGAACAGATACTTTAGAGTTTTTGGCATGTGTATTGTATCTGTTCATGTAATAAAAGCCACCATGGAAATTTAAGTACAAATTTAAGTCCAAAATAACAAAATAACTCCATTAGTTTTGTCCTTGCATAATTTTTCCTTTTCTCTGACTCTGGTAGGGGAGCCAGAGACATTTAAAGGTCTATCTTTAAGTTCATGCCTTTGTAAATCATCTTGCAGCATTAGGGCTGATTTTCTGACAAAAGTTTTTTCTGTTATGTAGCAAACAACACTTGTATTACATTGCCAATCAAATAATGATCAATGACAAAGTAAGACATTATTACTGTGCAGAAAGGAAGAGAAATAATTTTTTTACACTGAAATTTTAAGTGCTTAGCAGTTTTGGCAAGAGGATTTTTTGTTTCTATAGCAGTATCATATTCACATCATTCACAACGTTCAGTAAATGCCATAGCACAGATCTTTAAACCTATTTAACTGAAGGATGTCATTTACAAAATTTTCATGGAAAATATTTTTTACCAATTCCAAAACAAAAAAATTCAAGTGAAACTCTGTGTTCATGGTAAGAAATCAGAGAATATTCTGTTCCATGTGGATCATAAGGGATCATATCCCTTCATTAGTAGCCTTTGTTAGTACAGCCTAAAGGAAATTTGTATCACAAAACACGCACCCAAAATCAATAGAATTCAAGACTAAATAAGCATACCTTTCTTTATTATATAACATTTGGTCAGAATTAAATTTTTTCTCACAGCACAGCAGAACACAAGCTATATTGATAACTCATTATAAACACAGTGAACCACTGACTTTTACTTTGGTTTTATATAAATAAATTGCTTCTATGTCTTTACATAGCTTCAAGGCTTGGCAATAAAGCCTTCGGCTTAGAAGGACACTTTTGATACACAATTATCTACAAACAGTCATCAACCACTGGAAATAAGAGCATAAAGAATACTGGAATAAATTACGAATAAACATCTCCACAAGCCAAGCTCTGAGCTTCTTCCTCAGTTTTCACTGAGCCTTCATCTAGGCAGAGCTCTTTTGAAGACAGGAATTTAGAAATGAATCATTACCTACAGCTCAGTGTTTGGTTTAGCCTCTGGTGTCTGCAGGACAGTAAGACTCCCATTGCTTCACATGACTCCAAATCCTTTGTCACATTGGAGGATGGTTGGTAGGACTTGCAAGGGTAGGATTTGCAAGATTATGTGTCCTGTTCACATGAAAGGAAGGTTTCCTCAAACACTTTGGTTTTGGTTGGTTTGTCAATGCCCCAGGAAGGCTGAAAACCTTGCACCCAACCCGTCTGTCAGAGCCCCCTTGTAGGGACCCCAGTGAGCAGCCCGCTGTACCCGAGAGCAGTTTGACTGACTTGTTCAAGGACACAAACAAACAGTGCATCAGAGTGAAACCTTTATTGCCATTTAGAAAGAGAGACCCCCTCCTGCATCTCCCCAGTCTCAGTCAGGGATGTTCTCCACTGCCAGCAACAGCTGGTGCCCTTGAAGGACTCACACTAAACACTTCACAAAATTACACACTTTATTAATAAATACTGAAAATTGTGACAGGTTAAGTTTTGAAGATCAACAGTAATAGTGACAGACTGCAAAGACAAATTTAAAGCAACATACAAACTCAAATCATTAATGAAATCTAGTTCAAGATAATCATTTAGCACTCACAGAATATGGTTCTTACCTAATAGGTGTCCCTACAGGGAAGAAGACAATTTCAACCAATCAACTCGAAGTCACAAGGGTGTCTTCCCTACCTCATTTTTATACTATGTCCTTACATTTAGGAGGAGCTTGAGTGACTCTGGTCACACATACATTTATTACTGATTGGTATAAAATCTTCTCGCTTTGCTCTGAAAGTTATAGTCAATAAATATGGGGTGCATGCCCAGTGAGAAGTCATACCTCGGAGGTGGGTAATTTTGGCATGGAGGTGTGTGTTAGTATTACAATTAGATTATAATACACCAAGTTCATCCAAGGAGAGTGATTTCACCCCAGATGCTGGTTCAGCAGCAAGACGTCTTCTCCTCTCTCCCTTGGGTGACAGCTGCTGTGCAGTTTATTGGCTGCCTGGCACCATTGGGTTCCCATCCCTGCAAGGATTTTCAACAGAGGCTGGCCAAGGTGTCTCCACTTTGCTCCACCTCCATGTGCTTAAGGTTGCAGGCTCTGTGTATAGTAAATTATCATGGAATACATTTCCTGCATGTCAATTGCATTCCAACCTGGAAGTAGCAATTGCATTTAACCCTATAATTTCCAGGCTTTTATAACCTCTATTGGAATGTGAATGTAACTTCCAAGTTTTCTAATCTTACTCCCAATCACCTTTCCACAGTCCTACCTTTTTTGTTCAGATTTTCCATATTAAATAAAGTACTTCCTCAAAAATGTTACACATTTAGTATGAGACCCATCACATTTTCAGACGCATTTTTCCCATCATTTATGTTGGAAACTACGAAGGTCCATAATTCACCTGCAGCTTCATTCCAGCCTCAATTCTGTGAAACAGAAGGGTCAGGTGCAGTAATTCCCACTGCTTATATGACCAGGTTTGCTCCTGTAGGTATGCTGCCAGAACCACAAAAGATATCTGCTAATAACAGCAGATCCAAGAGCTTATAGGATGTTTCACTCACCAAGGATGTGACATAGGATCATTCCTGGCATGCACAGTGTCTGTTAATATGGAGATTCAAGTCATCAATGGGACAGATTTTTGGAAAAAGCACACCCAAATGATACAGGCAGCAACTATTGAAAGAAATGGTGAATCCTTTTCCAAATCAGCAGAGATGGGTATATACCTTCAAGATACTCTAGTTAATCCATCCAAGTGAAATTCAAGATATTTATATGGAAATATCTGCTGACTGCTGGCTGCTGACTGCAGACTGATGGCTGCAAATATCCCTGACATGGAGGTGATACCTTGTTACACTGGGGATACTGCAACATGCATATCAATCAATGAGGCTCCTGGAAAAGAAATATAAGGACCGATTACTGACAGATGTTTCAGAGATGTTTATTTCTCCAGCCGCATGGCTGGGATCTGCCGAGGAACTGCCCCAGTCTCGGGACCCGAGGGTCCTTGCCAGGCAGGGGAACACAAAACAACCAGTGGGGAATGAGGCTGACCAGGGGCAGGGAAACCCCGTGTCTGTCCCCTCAGGGCCCCTCTCCCAGGGCTCCATGGCAGGGGGAAGGGACCCCGACATTTCACCCGTTTATTTTTAACAAAAAGAGATATAAAACTTAACATTGAAACAACTGGATAAGCATGAGATAACAAGGACCGTTTCAAAACAAAACAAGCCACCCTCCTGGGTCTTTAAATGTCCAAACAGATTCTCTAGAACATCTTAAGGCTGACAGAGGGGAGACAGGACTCTCCGGACATGCTTTGTGGGGAAACTGAGGCCGGAGAGGGTTTCTTCTATTTGTTACCTGTTGGAACGCTAAACAACAATAGTTAATTTCTTCCCTCCCCCTCTTCATCCCCCACTCGACATTGGAAAGGGATTTTTGGGTAAACAATTGGCAAAGGCATGGTTTTGTGAGGGAAACCATAGGTGAAAAAATGGATTGGGAATACACTGGGGTAATAGGATATAGGATAAAGGGGAAAGGTAGGATTAGGAGACTGTAGGGGGGGCTTATAATGGAGATATTCTCTAACATGACTACAATTTTTAGCATATATACTGCCTTTTACAGAAACACCATCAGGCCCAGTGACCTCTGCTGCTTGTAAACCTTTCCTTCCTTGGATTATTTTAAACTCTACTATTTCTCCATTTCCTAAGCTTGGGATGTATTTTTTTGGGGTTATTCTTTTTAATAGCAGTTTTATGAACGAATATGTCTTCCTGGTTGTCACACCTTGTTATAAATCTATAATTTTGTTTAACATTATACCATTTTACTATTCCTAAAACCTTGGCTACGGTGATTTTTTCCTTTTTCTGAGTTGCTGCTGTTTTCTGTCTCGCTGCATTTTTGTTTTCTCTTTCGCTTTCACTCGCTCCCGTGTTGGAACTGCCGGGGCTGCCGGGGCTGTCGAGGCTGCTCGTGCCTGCGCGCTCTTCCCGGGGTCGCATTCGGGGCCACACGGGCTGGGCTGGGCCGCACCGCTCAGCTCCCCGCGCGTCGCCTCCTCTGGTCGCAGCTTTGCTGCTGCTGCCTGGTGCCGCTCCCATGTCTTGGCCGGGCCTCTGAGCGACGACCTCCCCATGCCCTGCTCCAGCACGTGTTTCAGCTGGGCGTGGCTCCGCTCCACTGCCATCGCTGCCCGCACGCTGCTCCTCTCATGGGGCTTGCTCCACCACGCGCTTCACAGGGCCGGGCGGGCACCACCGGGTCACGCCGCTCCCGCCGCACCTCGCTCCACTGCTGACACTGCAGCTCACGTTGCTCCGCCCGCACGCAGGAACTCCCTCGCTGCTGCTCGCAGAGCTCTTGGTCCATGTGGCTGTGGTCACACAGTCCCTGAGGCAGGCTTCCCTTCGCCAGGACACAGCTGATACTGTTCAACAGTCTCGGTAACTAAATAATATTCAAGACAATATTCTTCCATCGGCATATATTTTGACTCAGAAATTAACTGTGTCCAAACATTCTTCCAAAAGTCTTTGGTAAGAATCAAGTCCCAAGAAACGTAGAAAAAGTTCTTAAACAACCATGAAAGGAAATGTTTCAGTTCTTTTTGAGCTTGAATCAAGCTAAAATTTACAAATCGTTGTTCAAGAATCTTTTCAAGTTTAAGATAAATGTCCATATGCGGCTCGGAGAGCCAAGAGTCTTTCCACGGTTCCTCCATAGTTTAGAGATGGAACAGCAAAATGAAAACAAGGAGAGAAATCCAGAGTTTACTCACAAATCAGTTGCTGTCCTTAGGGATTGGGGATCGTTCTGCTTGCATTATGCACCATTTGTTACAGTGGGGATACTGCAACACGATGTATCAGACAATGAGGCCCGTGGAAAAGAAGTATATATGGACCGATTTTTGGTAGATATTTTCAGAGATGTTTATTTCTCCAGCCGCATGGCTGAGGACCTGCCAAGGAAGTGTGGCAGTCATGGGACCCGAGGGTCCTTGCCCACGCAGGGGAACACAAAACAACCAATGGGGAATGAGGTTGACCAGGGGCTAGGGAGATCCCGTGCCTCCCCCCCAGGGCCCCTCTCCCAGGACCACAAGGCAGGGGGGAGGAACCCCAACAATACCTAAATGCACATCTTCTTCAGCTCATATTGTTGGCAGTTTGTCCTGATTTGAGACAAATTCAGAGGAACGTCTGAAATGAACATCCTCTGATAGAAGGCAGGTTACAGCCATCCCTCCCCTACCAGGTTTGGAAAGAATTTTCCTTGGAGGAAAGTGAAAAAAACCTATTTGTTTAACAAGTAAAGTGCATGCAGGCATGGGGAAAAAAAAGAATAATGCTAAATAATAAAACCTCTCACTGTGGAGAGAACCTGGGTAGACTTCAGAGTCCTTTGTGGGTATGGCTTTCTCCTTTCTGGAGCTGGGGTTCAGCGTGGGCCCCTCCGGGCCTCAGTGGAAAGGCCTCCCAGTGAAGTTCTGATGTTCTGGTGTTCTGAACAGTTCAAGAAGAGAAGAAGAACCCAGGGCTCCGTACTTTACCTAATGAACAAGAAACTATCTAAAAAGCAAAAGGAATGTAACTCTCTACCCTGCTGCAGAAACAGACCAACCGGGCAGGAGAAGCCAGCGAGCTTATCTGTGTTTTGAATACAGCGCCAAAGGAATTCCATCACCTCTCCTTGCCTCTCCCTTAAAGGTGCAGAAAGGCACAGGATTCGTGTCTGCGCGTAGAGCAGGTGATAGGGAATACAGTATCATACAGTCACCCCAGGACATTGTTTTCAGGTGGATTTCTTTACTAGAACTGTCCCAACCTGCAGAAATAATTTCAGGATTATTGCAAGAAGGATTTGAGTCTCAGATTCCAACATCCTGTGTTTAAAGCTCTGAGGTATAGATTCACTCCTTTTCCTCCAAACACTGTTTAATTACTTGTGCAGCTCTAAAAAAAGTGCCAATAGAAAAAGTCAAGAGACTTTCACAAAAATATGTGAAACCGGTGATTTATCAATGAAGGTGGTAGAAAAAGCAGCAGATAGGGGAAAACATGGTTTCAAACCAGAACAGGCAAAACAAGAGATCTATTTTATTGACTATTATGATGTGGGGTTTTTAGGTACTGTTTCTCTCTCTCATCTTTGCCAAACCACCTAAGTTGCATGCTTCTTCTCCTTGTATCTTGTTCTATCTAGTTCATTTCCTTCATTGAATATCTTGCTCTTTTGAATTCCTGTCTTGAGTAGTTAATACCCCCTCCACACAGTGTGGCGATGGAGAAGGCGTCAGTTAAGACAGCGGCTCCTACTAAACAAAGAAACTTGAAATAATAATAGTAGAACATTCAAGCTCTCTACATTCAAGCATCTCTCTGACAATGGTGCATAAGTCATTATTGCCATAAAATATTTGCATCTTTGGTTCCTTCTGACTTCAGTGAGGGATGCAGGCATTCAACGCTGTGCCAGATGAGGCACAGAATTCCTATATTTTTCAGAAACTGAACTCAATTTCTTCAGTCATCTTTAAGACATTTGAGAAGCAACATGCATTTCAAAGGTCAAAGATGGAACAAATCTAACCACTAGTATAGAGTAGTTTTTGCACAATAATGGATGAAATGGAGTTTATTGTAACTTCATTGTACCTTTTTAATAAGAAAAGCTACCACCATATGTTTTTATATTAGAAATACATCCAATACAGAAATCAGCTAAAAGTCCAACCTACACTATTCCATTCCTTTTTTAGTTATTTCTTTCTCTTATTCCTCTCACTACTCAACAGGTCAATTCAGACCTCACCTCATTGAACCAGCTACAAGATTGTTCAAATCTGTAAAGCACCACTTGGCTCCATTTCTGTCGAAACTGCTAAGACACATTTGATCTAAAAGAGATAATTCATAATAAGGGTATTGATCTGTTCATAACCATTTCAGCTGAAAGACTGTTTCATAAAGGGAACCTCTACTGTCTGCAGATTTATAACTCCATAGTAATGATATGTTTGAACCGCATGAGAGAGAAAGAATGTTTTTTATGAACCCATTATTTGAAGCTACTGTTCTTTAAAGTGGTATACAGAATGGAATGAAATAGTTTCATTTTATTTGTCTTACTTAAAACATTCCACATCCCTATGCAACTGGTAGATTGAAATCATGGATTTCCTAGCACACACCACGAAGCAAAACCACAAGCATAACTAGTACCTTCCCTTTTGGCCAAAGAAAAATGAATAGTACGTCTGCTACTAAGCAATTTTCATGTAAAGTATTTCAGCAAAATCTCATGTCAAGTACACTATCTTTACATATACTTGTATATTTTGCATACCACTTTTTGGAATACTCAGATGTTATTCTTAAAGTTATGTAGTTTGAAATACATGTATAAGACAGGGTGATCAGAAAGATGCAATTCACCCTTCTCAGCCTAACACTAAGCCAAATATGAAACCTAAGTCTAATCCAAACACCAAACCAAATCCGAACACTAAACCTAACCACTAACTCTCAACCTAACCCTAAACGTAATCCAAACCGTAACCCTAACCCTAACCTTAACCCTAAAAAATCATACCCATGTACACGAACCATGTAACCTAACCCTAAGCCGAAGAAGCCTAATCTAAACCTAACCCTAAGACGAACTTAACCCTAACCAGAACCCTCAACCTAATTCTAACACTAACCCTAATGCTGCACCTTCTCTACCGTAATATTAAACATAAACCCTAGACCTAACACTAACCCTAACATTAACCCTAACCCTAACACACTAACCATAACCCTAACCCGATCCCTAAATCCCTAACATAAACTTAAACCTAACAAAACCACAAAACCTACACCTAAAACTAATCCCTAAACTGTATGATAAAACTAACCATAACACTTACCCAAACCCAAAAATACTAACACTAACCCTAAAAAAAATCCTAACCCTAAACCTAATCCTAAAAAACACTACCCCTAATCCTGTACCCTAACCCTGTACTCTAACCCTTACCCAAACCCAACCACAAAACTACCCGAAATCCTAACCCTTACACCAATCCTAATCCTAACCCTAACCTAACCCTAACCATAATCCTAATCCTAATTCTAATCCTTCTGTACTCTAACCCAAATCCTAACCCTAAACTAACCCTAATCCTAACCTTACCCAAATCCTAACCCTAACCCTAAATAAATACAAAAAATTGTTCTGAAGATGGAGAGTGGAGGGGGATTGTTTTTTTTAGAGGAATGGATTTGGAAACGCCCCTTGCAACAGCAATAAATCCCCTCATACCCAGATCACCATGGGAGTTTTCGAGATGGGTGATCATTTTCGGCTTAGCAGTTGAAATCTTTAACCCTGGTAACTGAGGTTTCAGCACATGACAGACCTGAATATATTCTCCTCTGCTTGGTTTTGGGATGCCAGGCTTCACGTGTATTAAATCTAATACATATTGAATTTGACCCAGTGTGTTTTAGGTCTAAGCACTTTTAGAAATCATAAGCTTCCACAGGAAGATTTTGCATCTAATTGCAAAGAGACCTGTCTTGGGGTGACTTTATGATGTGTATCCCCTATCGCTGCTCTATGCTCAGACATGAGTCCTGTGCTTTTCTGTGTCATTAAAACCGGGTGCAAGAGAAAGAAAAAAAAAGCCAGATGAACTTCTCAAAGCAGTTTGTGCTCCAAGGTCACTCTATCTTCTCTGCATGCTTCTGCAGCAGCAAGAGTGGAGGCAAGCACCTTCCTGCTTTTCCCAGCTCTTGGCTCCTTTTCTCGGAAGAGAGAGATGGAGAGTTAAACTCCTTTGTTTTCCTGGGACTTCGGTTTCTTCTTCTCTTCTGGACTGTTCGACAATACGAGAACACACCGGGAGACCTTGCACCGGCCAGGAGGGTGGGGGCGCCCACGCCGAACTCCAGCTCCAAGGAGGAGAGGGAGACAGAGACCACAGAAAGGACTCTAAAATCTTTCCAGGTTTCGCTCCACAGTGAGAGGTTTTATTATTTAGCATTGTTATTCTTTTCCCGTGTGTTTGTTAAATATATAGGTTTTTTCCCTTTCACTTTCCTCCGAGGAAAAATTATTTTTTTCTGAACATGGTGGGGGAGGATGGCTGTAACCTGCCTTCTATCAGAGGACATTCAAATTTGGATGTTCCTCCAAATTTGTCTCAAACCAGGAAAAGACCAAATGTTTTAATCTCACTTCATCTGAAAACCTAACTGTTGGAACCCTGAGTTCTGAGAATTTCAGCCTTTCAGTGCTGACAGTGATCCTCAGAAGCACAGTGTATTTGACCTGAAGCCTTTCCCAAGGCTTCCTTTCATCACTGAAAGTCTGAAATTCTCAGATCTCAGGGTTCAAACATCTAACAGCTGAAATTTTACTACAAACTAGAACTATGATTTAAATAAAGAACACAATTTTAGTTTTTTCTGATCTGATATGGGTAACATCAACAGCTGTTTCACTGAGAAGAAATGAATGAAGGAGAGAAGGGAAAAAAGAAGAAAGAGATAGCATTCAGTGGGGAAATGTTTTGGTGTAATCATTCCTTCTACTTCTCTCTATGTTTCCCAGCTTGGTATCTCCAGAAACTATTTCTGATGGGACAGAGTGGTGGGCAATTTTTCAGATGTCACTAAACTCGGATTCTACTTTGCTGTGAAGGATATTAATTTGAAGAGCTTTGGTTCAGCACTATTCACTGAAAACTAAGCAATGTATATTTTGGAATTTTCAATGGTTCTTATATATTTGCTTGTTGAAGTGTCTCATTTGCCTCAAGATTATTTCTCTTCTGTCCAGATTTAGTGAACAAAATGAGGAATTAACTTGGAATCTAAAGGAAGTCTTTAATAGTTCCAGGAGAAGTGACATTTGGTTTTCACTTACTTTGCTTCAGTTATTCTATCCAACATCCATTCTATGAACATATAATGAAAAATGCAAAGCCACAGAAACAGAGAGAAAAGACCTAAGAAAATTTTAAAAAGTTAACAAAGGAAGGATACAAAACAGCAACCAGTAAAAATAGAAATATAATTTCTTATTAATTTCTCTCCCTTCTTTACTCTTCCTTGTTCTTCTTTCATTCTGCTTTAGTTTATGTATTCCTGACACCCCTGACTGATCTTCTTTGGCTAACAAGATCATTCCCATCCCCTCTCTTGCACATTAGCTCTACTAAAACAATCATCTGCAAAACTGAGTAACTGTACCACATTCAACACGGCTTTTAAAGAAAAAATCACTGCTTCACATGGAAACATCATGAATTAGGTTTTCACATCTTGAGCTTAATTTACTCTTAGCTTTCATCTGTGAGATTCCTTAAACAGTAAGAGCATGAAGTTTTTCCCGCTGATGCCAGGATTTTCATGTAGCACCTCACCATTCTGAGGCTCCCGCGACAGTTCCACCATCAATTCTGCCAGACAGGCTTGAAAATCTGAATGCTGTACATATCTTACCTGCAAGAAGTCAAGATTTTACTTTAATCACAGCTGCTAGACTTCTTCACTTTCTCCATTCTTCCCTCTTCCAAGATATACTTTTTCACTCAGTCTCTTTAAACATCTGATTACCATTTATGAGGATTTTGGTGCCACAAAGGGTTATTCCACCACAACTGATCAACACTGGCATAGTCAGAAAGGAAACTAAGTTTTTGCAGTTGTGTATTATTATGTGTTAGCTGAAACAACGGCACCTCTTCTCCTCTGGTTTTATGACCTTGAGAGTAAAATTGCTAGAAAAATCGACTGCTTACTCTGGAAAGGTGGCAGTACAGTTCAAGAAGCTAATTCAAAGGGTTGTTTCATTGCAAAAGGCATACATGTGAGAATAGTTTCAAGGTGAAATGTTATCAGCAATTCCAATGATTAATGGTCCAAATTCCAGACATATCAACATATGGGGAGTAATGATACAGTAACAGCTTCAGAACTGCCCACTGATAGACTGTGAATTTTAGGAATATTCCTATCTCCACAGCCCCATCATCCAAGCAATGACCACAGCTTGTTTTCTTGTGAGTTTGGATTGAAATGAAACAGGAGAAAAGACAGAGGTTATTGGCAGGTGTAGACAGTAAAAATATCAGACCACTGGGAGGTTTTGTTGGTAGTTTACTTTTTTTTTTGTCTTTTGACTTATAGAATGTCTCAGAAATATTCCAGTATTGCCAACTTGGATGCATTTGCTGAAATGTTTATGAGATTTATGAATTGAGCTTCTGGCCTTTAACATTCATTTTTCAAAACAAAATCAAGTGGTATTTCACAGAAAGTAAGTGTAATAGTGAAAAGGACCATCTTGCAAGGATTCCTCCTGAAGTGGTTTTCTTTCCTTTTCTCCTCCTTTCTAGCCCAAGCCAGTTGTGCTCTGAAAAGGGAAACTAAGAAGAATACAAAAATGACAGTCAGAAGTGGATAAACAAAAGGGTTTCTTTTCTGCCTTTCATACAGCATAAACTTTTATCACATCCTATCACTGTCTGCTCCTCTGAAGAAAATGGAAGAAAAAACTGCCTTTGCCATGGCTCCTTCTCAGGCACTAGAGTCCTACCTTCTCATGGAGACAGTCATCATCATTCATGCTGGCTGACAGAGGAATCAGCTGATCTGAAAAACCAGTACATAAATCATTTGTCCATCTTCCCTCAACCTTGCACAGATGGGTAGCACATAGCCTGAATCTCCACAACCTTCCAGAAGAATCTAAGTGGTCAGAAAGAAATTATCTATCTCTCTAGTATTAACAGCACATTTCCTCTTGAGAAGCAAAGCATGACACGAGTAAACCTGAATAAAAGAGTTTTCCCTGTAGATACATCCTTAGATACTTGGATTTTAATGCAATTTTTTTGCTTAGATTTTAGGCTATACAGTCCTGTAACCCAGTAAATACATTATTGTCATTGCTGAGAACAGGCCACAGGCTCTGTAAGGGTTATACAAGGCCTCAGGGCTAGGGCTTGTCTTAACTTTGCAATTTACATGCAACAAATTGGTGGATAATTAAGTCAACCTGTCTGCAATTTTACATGGCAATTGTGTGTGAGGCCCTCCTAGGAAAGCTTTTGGAGGTACCAGGCTGTAGCCATTGCAGACGGACAGAAGATATTCTTACTGTATTATCAAGAATAGTATTTAAAGTATCTCACCTCTGAGAAACCTAGGATGTCAAAATTTAATGTAAGGAATCAGTGGAGAATGTAGGCAATATGGACTCTGGTTTGGGTATAATAACCTGAAGAAGACCAAGGGCCAGTTTCATTACCTTATTCTAAAACTCTCTAATATCTTCTGTGTACTACCATATTCACATAAATCCAGATCCAAACCAGAGTCCTGACACACCCTCAGAATGCATAATAATTATAAAATTTCTCTAATAATTATAAAATTTCTATAGGAAGACCTGGTAGCTTTTAAGATGAAGAGGGCAGAGTAGATCTGGTGATGATGACCAGAGCTGGCCACAGCCTAGACAGACAGATAGGTCCAAAGCAATGATGGAGGTCCCAGGTGAAGTCAGGGAGTCGGTCCTGGAAGGATAGTTGTGTCAGACCAGAGAGATTAAAGGCACAGACACCGGCACAGGCAGAACTGCAATGTAGCTCAGGCAAGAATCAAGAATGTAAATCATCCTTCTGCCCTCACTTCTTTTCACTACCTCTGAGGTTTTCTTGTGGTCAGATCCAAAGTTACATGAGAACAAACCTGGTCTTGAGCATCAGCAGCCAAGCCCTTAGAAGGGGATCACACTTGGTGACTTGTGGGAACCCCACAAAGATCATCCTTCAAGGTCTGTGATGATGGCAAACATGATTTTCTTTGTTTTCTCATGCATTTCTCACTTCTTTCATTACTGAGACTCTCCATCTACGTAGTTATAAAAAAATCACTACAAAAAAAGTGTCATTAATTAGCACAATTCACCTGCCTGTACAAATGGATCTGGAAGCATTGATTTCAATGAACACCTTTGACAGTAAAAGCTAAGTAAAACACCCTGGAAACTTTTGTGATACTGCAGTACTATATACTGACCAGCATATATTGTCACAGAGACTAAAGTAGTAATCTGTTTGCATCGTACTTTTAAGAAGTAATTTTTCTTACTCTACAGCAGAATAACTAATAACTATGAAGTATTTATCAAAAAGCTGCAATGTAGGGCCTAGCTTGATTAAATCCCTAACTATGAATTTTTATCCCAAGTTCATACAAAGCTCCAGAGTCAGCAAAATTCGGCAGAAAAATGTACAGTATATTTCAAATTCTGGCTGGTTCCCAGAATTGCAGAAATATGCACAAACATGCTAGGTAATAAATGAGAAATTCTATGTTTCAGAACATGAAAATATCTAGCTTTAATATTGATAGAAATAAATATGTAAGAGAGTGATTTAATTTAAACCCATTTTGTCAGATTTCACCTGTTTGAGTATGCATTTGCATGTATGAAAGTAGACAATAAGAATCAGTGTCTGAACACAAAAACTGTGGGAAACCATGGGACGAGTAATTTCAGTTGTGTATATATTATTGATTAAATAAGAAAAAAAAATACGCAATGAAATAGTCTTTAACATCCATTCTTGTGCTAATTTCAAGGGGTTTGAAAATTGCATTGCTTACTAAATATTTTAAAGGCTTCCATGCTCAAGAAAGACAGGGAATTTTGAAAACATCTATTTAGCTCATTTGAAATCAGGATTGCATTTAAAGTCCTCAAATAGCATTGCAAAACATTTGATTTAACTTTCCCTGAGGTCTATGCTCATTTTAAATTCATTTAATAATGTACTTGATAATGTACTTTAAAATCATCCACACAAAGTCACAAAATTTCATGACTCTTCAGAAACTTAAAATTATGAATGGTGTTTGTGAAACTCAAAATTGACACTTCTCACAGTGTTGAGAGAAGTTCAACATCCATTTTATCTTCAGCATTTAAAGATGACTGAGCTACCCATCAGATGTGTAAGCCTAGACAAAAAATGCAGTTCACAGTTTCATTCACCAGTCAAATCAGGCCTTTCAAACAAAAGAAGAAAGTCTCTCTGAACAGGACGTTGCCCTTTGCAGAATGCTAGTCCAAGTCTGTTGCATGAGGAAATGAGGATTTCTTACCTCTGAAAAATGACAGACATCTGGAGTCACTGAATTTTATTATTTTGCTCCTCCTTAGAAGAACTTGGGAAAAAAATTACATTTAATTCTGTCTCTCAGGAATCCCTTGGAATCTAGTAATATTTAGCAAAAGTTACAGTGCAGCACACATAAAAAAAGCAAGGGAAAAAGTAAAAAGAAAGCACAAAAAGGAAAAGCAATTTAGAAAGCATTTAGAATACTGTTCTCAGTAGCCTAAAGGAAAATCAAAGAAACAAGCAGAAAATATCCATTTCCATATTATTTGTTTTAATGATGGCAAGAAAAAAATCATAACTCTCTAATTTAAACCCTGAGGAACAAGATAAACTTAAAAAAAAATAATTTTAAAGGGTTTAGAGTTTTTTTCTATTTTAACCTATTCCAGACAAAGTGAAAAATAGTCTGTAGTGAATGAGATTAAAGAGATGTCACTGGAGAACAGTTTTCTTTTCTGTACCTTGTTCATCTCTTGACCCTTTGATTGAAGTTGTTTTATGTTTTAACATGAATAATAGACTGAAAATGCAGATAAAATAAGTGTCCAGTGTCATCTCCTCAGATAAAATTTGACAACAGACTCAAATTCATAATTTATATAAACAGCAATATCCAGTATTTTTATGCTGTTTTTATAGTACAAGTAATAGGTTGGCAGATTTTGAAACATGTTTATAGTCTCAAGGGTTTCTTGCTCCAATACTTCTGAATGTGTATGTTTGTGGTATTTCTGTTTTCCAGAAAAGCCCTGAATCTTACTTCATTTTATGTGATTCTGGATTTTCCTTTTTTATCTCATTGCCTTCTGACATCAATATTCTCCACAGTTTTCTTCAGCCTTCCCAGTCTTAACATAAGGATAAGGCTTATCCTTACAGTTATGAATAGCATTATGGTAATGTAAAAAATTTCCCCCTCCCCTGGCAGGATCCCATAACTCAGCCTCCACTGCAACAATACACAATTCAGTCTAAATTCTCCTCCCAAACTGGAATTACCCTTTTCTCCCTTTTTTTAACAGATGTAAGATTGAGACATCACACCTCCCCTTACTTTTTATGACTGAGGGGGAAAACATTCCACCTGAAAGCCTTAGATACGCAAATCATCTGAGTATTTCACCCAGCTTTCTACCCTTGAACTCAGTCTCCTGTTTCCATCCAATTGTCCAGAATTTATGGGCTTTGGGCAGCTCAACCAAATCAGTCCCCAGGCTGCTCTGAAACCAGCCAAACTCCAGGAATCCCACCTACATATTTAAGGTTTCATACAACAAAGGGGGAAAGGAGGGCAAAGTAGAGCTGACAGGTTAGCAGGGCTTCCCATTATGATTCCTCTGGGGAAGAAAAATAACACTCTAATGATTTAAACAGCCTGATGTGTGTTGTCAAGCCCATAAGTCAGCACCAAAGAATTATATGTAATATACCCTATAGCAGCTAAAAAATGCATTTGCCATAAAGCAATACTGTGTTATTCACCTAATATGCTCCACAAATCCAGCCCAGGCCCTTTAGTAGGTGACCAATTTAAATAAGGTAAAGCTCTGGAGACTGGTTATACCATATATTGTATCTTGCAGAACAACTCTGTACTAACGATCTGCCTGAGAAAAATCTCCTTTGCATACACTCTTCTTTTCTGGTCTTAGAAACCTAACTTCCACAATATCAAGGTATTTTAGAATGCAGTTAATTTTCACCAAAAACGAAGCAAATGCTTCTCATTTAAGGAGTCTCCACAGTGTAAACCTGCAATGAATTGGAATAAAATGCTTATCTCAGAGAAAAGTGGCAATCAAAATGACATTGTTTTAATTACAAATTAAAAGCAATACAATATATGCATATTGGATTGCGTTTTTTAAATGCTATCAGGGGAATTATTAATCTGTTGGCAGCGATAACTTCACTGTATCTGCATCCACCTGTTGTTGTTTAACCCCAGCTGACAACCAAGCAACATTTGTAGTAAGATGAGTTTAATAATTAAAAACTCCAAAATATTTTAATAACTGGGGGGGGAGAGAGAGAGGTGATGCACAATACAACTGCTCACCACCCACGATCTCAGCCAGTCCCAAGCAGCACCAAACAGCTTTCTCAATTTATATACAGAGCATGGTGATTTTTGGTCTGGAATATCCCTTTGTTCAGTTGAGGGCAGCTGTCCTGGCTATGCTCCCTCGCAGCTTCTTGTGCACCTGCTCACTAGCAAAACATGAGAAACTGAAAAGTCCTTGACTTAGAGTAAAGCACTACTTAGCAATGGCCAAAGCATCACTGAGTTATCAGCATTATTCTCAACTAATTTCAAAATACAGCACTGTACCAGGTACAAGGAAGTAGGAAGAAAAGTATTGGGTACTAGGAAGAAAATGAACTTTATCCCAGCCAAAACCAGGACACCATCTGACACTTCTGTTCTCTCTGATGCACGAGACATGTTAAGGAGACAGGAAATTGATTCTCACCCCTATTTCAAGGAAATCTGACATAAATACATTCCCAAACTTGGGGATGCAGGGATCTGTGTTAGCGGTTACCAATAAGGTGCATCCATGCCAACGCACTGCACATCAGTAAGCTGTGGCTATCTCTCACTGCTGCTGTCTGCTGGAGGCAGCTACCACGTCAGTGTGATATTTGCCTCCTGGCCAGTGGGTGTGTGGGCACCCAGAACATGCTCTGCTACAGTCCTCCAGCAGTCAGGGGTCTTTCCCTACCAGTGACCTAGGAATCTGCTCAGGATTTGCTGTAAAGTCCAGCTGAATTTGGCTCTGATTTGAATAGGACTCCTCTTTATCCTCAAGCGAAGCATCATGTCAGGAGAGGATATGAGCCAAGGTTTGGGTTTGGCCCTAATTTTTCAGCCTTTCTGAAATCAAATCTGAGCAAGCAGGAGATGAAAATCAGTAATAATTCTTTCCATGTAACTGACTATTATTCCTGTCATTTGGCCAAGCAGAGAAGTTGAGGGTCACCACATTTTAATACAGGCTCTCTTAACTTTCAGTGTTATTAAGCCCTCATGAGTCACTCAAGGTGGTTATTCTACGTGAGGGGAAAAGTAAGGTAGATAATGGAGCCTACAGGCATGGAAGAGATTTTATTATTCCCGGGAGACACTATACAGAAATGTCAGACAGGACACCTACTGAAAACTGCTGGAAAGAGTATCTTTACGCAGAAGTGAGTAATGATCAAAATAAATTCATTAAACTAACATTTATTCAAATAAAAGAGGAATTGGGGAGAGGGAAGATTCTTATCTGATATTTACTCTGGTCTTTATTTTTCTGAAGATTGAAGTGAATGAAAAGTAATTCTATATTACTTTTACTTTTGGAATCCTAAAACACTATAAGTACTATTCATCTGAACTTAGGTGAGTTGAAGTGCAACAACCCTTCTGGTAACTACAACATACCAGAAGCTCCCACTACTACCATGACCTAATTTTTCCAGCCTATTTCCCTTCCTTCCTTATGAAAGCTCTTCCCTAAAACTTCAGTACAGCTTATTTTGTCTTTCAAGTATTAGAAAAAGGTGTCCTTGCCTGGAAACAAACTCAGTTTCCAGAAGTAGAAACAAAGCCTGCTTTTGAAAGGCAAGAATTAGTAGCTTAGATACCCATTAGATTACTGAGTTTCAAAATCAAAAAGCTTAATTAATAATGTACTATTAATATTGCTAACAAATCGAAGGTCAGAATCACCATGTTGAGACATAAGTTTCAGCTCTTTTGAAAGTATGAGTACATTTGCATATCTAGCAGAAACTAAATTTAAGGACCTTATTAGAAACACACTTGCCGGCTCAAGAGGTAATTTATTCAAACAAAGAAAAATAGTCTGTTAGGTTTAACAGCAATCTGAGGAAATCTGTCATAGTCATGGACAAAGGCCCCAAGATACTTTTGGTAATCATTTGGTCTGGTCTTTTCTAGTCATTGTTTCCTCTATCTCTGTTCTGCAAGTTAATATTTAGAAAACTAATTAGCAAATACCTTTTTTTTTTGTCCAAAGTTCCTTTAATATGCACAGAATAGATATGACAGGGATTTTTGTGGTTATGGTCATCAAATTGATTTTCCCTTTAATCAGAAACATCTAATTTCCTGTCTACTGCTGATCTATCCAGGGGCAAAATGAAGTTCCAAGAAAGTCCCACTTCATCACATTTCATTACAAGTCAGGTTTGTGTTCCTAAATTTTATAGGAGAAAATATTAGTCACACAGGTCCTTGTGACTGATTACTTAATATATTCAAAATTGAGGATTGTACTTGAGCCAGTCCCGAGCAATCTGGCAGTTCACTGCACCATTATTTAAAGACATGAACTGTGTTTCCAAAGTCCTGTCTTTACATTTCACATCCACTTTACTTTTTACTCATATAAAAGTAGATAATCTGTCAAGCAGGTTACCAGACTGCTTGTAAAACAACTTCTGCCTTTTTTTTTTTCTCTGAACGATCTCTGCAGGTTTAACAAAATCACAGAATCATCAAGCTGGAAAAGATCACCAATATATTCCAATTTCAACCTAGAACCACCAAAATCACTCTTAAACCATATACCCAAGTGCCACATCCAGAGGCCTCTTGAACACTTCCAGAGATGGTGACTCTACCACCTCTCTGGGCAGCTTATTCCAGTGCCTAACTGTAGGACATGGGGTTATCTTTGTTAAAATGGTTGGTTACATTTTATGCTCACCAGAAGCCCTGTGGGAAAGGCCCAGCTGCGGGTGGGACGGGTGGGAGATGGCTGAGGGAGGGGTGGGAGGCGGTTGGGAGAGAGGAGAGAGTCGCTCCAGTGACAGCTGGAAGTGAGACTGTGATTGGCTGGAGGGACACGTGGACATGGTATGAGCGGGAAGCTGATTGGGTGATAGGACGCGCGGACAGCAGCACCGCAGCAGAGCCAGCCAATGGGCGCCCTTCTGCTGTTGAGGTCTGTCAGGCTTCGGCTTGGTTTCGGTTGTGCCTGGTGGAAATGAAGGGTATAAAAATGGGATGATTTCTGACAATGAACCAATCGTCTTTGGACATACAAGGGGGTCTGTTGGCTTTGTTTCCCATTGCTACACCTAACCACTCTTTTAGTGAAAAATATTTTTCTAATATCTAATCTGAACATGCCCTGGCTCATCCAACTCCATCTCGTCTCATCCTTTCACGTGAGACATGGCAGAAGAGACAGGCTCCCACCTGGTTATAATCTCCTTTCACATCTTTTTAAAGAGTGATAAGGTGGCCCCTGAGCATCCTTTTCTCCAGATTAATAACTCCAGCTCCTTCAACTCGATACTCATAGGATTTGTGCTCCAGACCCTTCACTAGCTCTGTTGCCCTTCTCTGGACATGCTCCAGTACCTCAACATCTGTTCTCAAATGAGGGGTCCAAAACTGGACACAGCACTTGAGATGTGGCCTTACCTGTGTCGAGTACAGGCGGACAATCCCTACCCTAGTCCTGCTGGCCTCACTATTCCTGATACAGGCCAGGATGCCATTGGCCTTCTTGACCACCTGGGCACACGCTGGCTCATGTTTCACTGCCTGGTGCTCTTCTGACTCAAGTGCAGGAACCAACACTTGGCCTTGTTGAACTTCCTACAGTTTGGCCTTGGCCCATTGATCCAGCCTGTCCAGATCCCTCTGCAAAGCCTTCCCACCCTCCAGCAACCCCACTTGGTGTCATTTGTGAACTTGCTGAGGATGCCCTCAATCCCTGCATCCAAAGCATTGGTAAAGATGTTAAATAGTACAGCCCCAAAACTGAGCCTTGGGGAGCACCACTAGTGACTGGACACCAATGGGATGCAGTTCTGTTCACTAGCACTCTCTGCGCCCTGCCATCCAGCCAGTTTTTATCTGGTGAAGAGTACATCCATCCATACCATAAACGTCCAGTTCCTCCAGGAGAATGCTGTGGGAGATGGTGTCAAACAGTTTACTGACATCTAGGTAGATAACGTCCTCAGCCTTTCCATGACATTTGGTCATGATGTTTGTACAGATAGATTTCTAAACATCCTTCTCCTCATCACACTCCTTCCTTTGTTCAGGCAGTTGTATAAGGTTTCTCTGTTTGTTAATATGATTTTATTTTTCACCTACAGATTCACTTCTGTGTCAAGTGATATTTCAGCAAAGAGGAGACACATTTCCAAAACATGATGAGAATTCAAGTTCAGGAAGGGAGAGTTTTGGATTTTGTGTCCTATGAATAGAGGAGATTGAAAATCACTGGCTCTGAGCTTAGAGCATTTACCAAAGAACTCCTATCTTTTTAAGTAGAAATGACCCAGTGTGTCCCTGATATAAACCAAAGCAAAAGGTATAAAATTGCTTTTAACTTGGGTAGATTAGGAAACAGTAACAGAACTAAAAGCTTATAGTAGGTGCGTGAAAGAGATATTGACATGTTATGAATCTTTGTAGCCCTTTACGTCCCCACAATTTAAAGCAAGACAGAGTATTTCTTTTCAGTTATGAAAAAAATGCAAACCCCTGAGTCTGTCTGTCTTTCCATCTGAGACATGGACTTAACAATTGACAGAATTCAAAAAAAGGAAACTCAAGGTACTAGTTACAATTTTTATGATTTCTTTACTTTGGAAAGCTGCATCCAACCACAAAAAAAAAAGTCTGCTTAGCTAGAAACACCAAAATGAAAGTGTATCCCAGGAATCTGCTGTTTGTATGAAAATATGCTTTTGATGAAATTGTGACAAAGATGAAATTGTGCCAGAAACTTGTTATGATTACATTTTGTAGCCTTGAAGATAAAAACATGAAAAAGAAAGAAATTTTTAACAGAAATTACAATAACCACACTTATGGCCTGTGTTTGTTTTTTTAAATATGCAAAAATTAAAAACTATTTTCTTTCATATCAACAATACCAATAAAGTGTAAAAAACAGAGAAGTTTCCCAGATAATAAGCACCATAAATCTACAGTTTACTTTTCTTTAAAATGTTCTATTTACATGCAGACACCTTACTGAAAGAAATTGTAGGATTCATGGTATTCTTTACATAAAAACACAGCCATTGCAAAAACCACAACATCTAAGAGGACTTCAGTTGAAGGGATGACTAACATCAATGAAAGTTGCATTGAATTCGGACTTTACATAATGTAGGCAAAATTTACACTTCAAATTTGTTCAAAATACCTGAGTTAGTCCTCTAAGGAAAAGTGCATTCCTTTTGCCTGGCTGGGAATATGGATACAGGCAGGGTCTTTTCCAGCATATCCACTCGAAAATTTCAAGAATCAAACCTGCAAAGATCCCAGAAGAAGTGATGCCAACATCAGCATTTTTATCATTTGACAAAGAAAAACCATGATGTAGTCAGCATTCCCATATCCTTTGTGAGACAGAGATTCCAAGTCTCCCACAAGCAAAGATATCTTGGTGTGATGTTACTTTTATTCTAAGAAAGAAAAAGATACCATGAAATGTAGGTTTATGTCTGAAATTGAATCAGGATCTCTGGGTCTGATGCACATTTAAATATCATTTAATCTTTGACAATGTAAAAGGAAACTACAGTGCAAGCAAATACCCTATGAACACCATGGTATAAGGAAAGAAATTATCAAATCTCTTTCTTTCCCTTAGACAGATTTTTGTAGTGTTAGGTTCTTTGCTTTAAATAAAAAATGAATCAAGGTGCAAACTTGACTATGAGTTATTCTGCTGTTACACTACCTTCAGAAATTCCATAGACTGCAGTAGGAAGAAGTCAAACACACGTGGGAAGTGTCAGTGTCAATGCCTTTTTTTAATGTTAGTGATACCATCAAAATATTGTACAGTTTTTTTAATCTAGTTAAAGACTAGCAATGACTAAAAACTAGTTCCTCTAATACATTTTTTCTAATAAAATACATTGCAGCAATAAGAGTATGGCCTCCACCAAGTTATATATTTTTGTAGTCACAAAACCATATTATATCATAGACTTGTTACACAAAAAACATCAGGAAGTAAGCATACATAGATGCTTGTTCTTACAGCAAACATTGTAATTAATAATTATAAACAATTATAAGCTTAGTAATTCCCATGAAGGTTGTTCACACTTATCAAGAATACTGGTTTGGATTGTTGCAGATTCTGAGAAAATATAATTTCTTCAAAGTAGTTGGTGTTTTTAAGGTAGGTGTTACAAAGGGAAATGCTAGAAACCCAGTTTTATCAAATGAAAACAGGATTTTGGAACAAAATACAATACAGGTGAGTTCCATTAGTCCACTGAGCGCAAAGAAAGAAATAAAACAGTACCAGTAAGAGCAAAAAACCCAAAAGGACTTGTTTCACAATGCACAATCATGTTCCCTTTGGAACTGAGACACTTTAAAATGAGTCAATTTTGCAAAGATGGAAATCAATTTACTTTTGAGGAAAAACACCATCATTACATAAAATTGGAGGGCATTACATCTTCCATGTAGTATTGGACAGAGTTATGTACAACAAAATGAAAAAAGAATTATTGGAAAAGTAAAAATAAAGGTGCCATTTTAGCCAAAGGCTCGAGAGCTGTACAGAAGGGCAATTTCTATTCACCTCTAGACTAAGCTGCAGTTAGTTCAGCTAAGAGCCTGAACATATGAAAGAGCTCAACATATCAGCGCTTGGATCAGAACTCTGAAGGCCTTTACATCTGCTACATGTATTTTTTGTATTAGATGCTCAAAAAGAGACAAATGTCTCAAGGGTTTTCTTACTTCTGTCCTCAAAGATGTCGTTGTGTTTGCATCTACCTCATAAGGAGAGTATATTGATATTAACTGGAGCACTTCCACTTATGTCTTGGTCTGACTCAAAGGATGCGAATTGAAGACATCACATAAACTGAGACATGCTCTTTATCAATCAACAAATGACAGCAAAAACTAAAAACCAGGAGATTGAAAATCTGCTGAGCTGTGATTTAACTTAAAGTGGAAATAATTTAATATATTTCATTTTGCAAGGAGGAATATGGAAAAAGCTATTATACTATAACCCATTTGGAATATGAGAATACTGAAAGGAATAAAAAGGAAATAATTGTATAGGGTAGAATATTGTATAGAAATAAAAAATGAAAATAAGTTTTTAAAAAATAAAAGAAATACTTGTCTTTTGATAGTAAGTTCAATAATCAGCATTAATATGTATTTTGCAAAAAAATGTTACCATTAATTTTACAATAAAACACACCAAAAAAAGCTGAGAAATATCCAGGAGTAGGAGTCTGTGGATAAGCAAAGGGTTTTTCAAAGAACTGAAATAAGGCATAATTTGGCAAATATTTCTATAAAAGCTCACAGCTTTTTTTCAAATTCCCCTTTTAATAACACCAGAACAACCTTCAAAGTTCAAGAGAAGGCTGATACAGTTTTACAGAGGTCTTGCTGAACCTAACTGAGAAGGCTTTGTTTTGTGAGGGGCCTGTGTTGGGAATGTGCACAGGGACAAAATGAAGATGATATGTTGAGTAGAAGACACAGCATTATCTTATGCAGGGTGCTATGTACATGCCTCAATTTATCCCCTATATAATATTTTGTCTCAGTGCATAAGCTGCACTGTATGAAAAAACATGATAGGAAGGGCAAGTAGGAACCTGATAGCTGAATAAATATTGAATTCTTGTTCCCCAGTGTTCTGACCTACATGTTTCTAGAAAGACTGCCAAGGCCGGAGAAAAGATAGGAGAAAATGCATCAGTCAAGTGCTCCGCCATGAGAAAAAAATGGAAGAATAGTGGCTTATCAGAAAAAGAGGCAAGCAAAATTTCCTCAAGATCCTTTTGAGACAGACAGCTGTGCTCATTTAAACTCTGAGCAGGTGACAAGCTGCAGGCAATTGATCTAATAGTATGAACCCTGACTGCTGGCTGAATTGCTAGGTGAATAGAAAATAGGCCTGTTTGTTCCCAGCTTAATAACAGATGCTTGAAGGTAGGACCTGACAAGCCTTAATTGCTGTTTTGCCTTAATATTGATATGGAGGGTAGAGGTAGGGAGTATCATTTTAGTGTCTGGTCTAAAAATTTAAAAGAGATTTTTCTGATAGATGGATGTATCTGAAGGGCGTATATTTGACCAGTAGCAAGCTGGGGCTGTGGAAAATGGGAATAAAAACCTCTCCCAAACCTCTAACAGGATGGTAGATTTTGGAATTTTGTGATCTTTGTGGAACCATCCAGTAGACTTTTCATTTGGATCAAGGCAAGCAACAGTCTGTCACTGGGAAGAAGATCTACAACAAAATGGAGGTGGGGAATCACATTCTGCAATTATTGAGGTTTCACTGGGCTCTCAGGTAAACACAAATATTTCTCTAGGGAATTGTTCCAAGACATATTTTGCTGTGTAGAGTATTTGTCAAAAGAGGCATCTATTAGAGGACTATTTCTTCCATTTTAAAAAAATTACCTATCATGGTGTAACTTTGACAAATTTAAAATACGTATGATATGATTTTTGTGAATGTCTACGACTCTTGAACACATGGAGCAGTTAGTTTATCTTGTACTGGAAACAGCTGAGCTTATTTTGGTTTTGATGTGAATTATAACTAATTGCATACTCCTAAATGGTTGGTAACACCAGTAAGCAGATATTATTTGCTATGACCTTTTGAAAAAGCAGCTGCATTTGCACAACTGCAAAAAATAAAATTCTGACAGGCTTAGGAAGAAATCAGCATGAAGGAGAAGCCGAGTCAGATGTCAGCACAGGACTGCTGAGGAACATCCTGTTGCTGCCCTTGCTGTGAACTAGAGACTGATGTCTTTAGGTGGTCGGTTTAGATGGACCAGGCAGTAATAAATTTCCACTGTGCTTGACTCAAAGAGGGTGAAGATTAACTTCTGCCCTGAATATTGTTCTATAAAAATGAATTGTTTGGCAGTTTGATGATGAAATAGATTTTACTATATTAATAGACTAATCTCGTTCTTTCTAATGTTGATGATATTTCAGTCCTGTTATCAATTCACCAAAGCTAATACTAGTGAAAATGGACTGTTTGGGTTTTTTACCAAAACCAGGAAATTTGCAGAAAGGGGGAAGACGGGAGGAAGACTGAAATGGACATTTTCAAGGTGTTGATCAAACAAATGCAAAAAAACCCACTGGAAATTTTAGGGCGTTTTTGGATTATTTCAGGGATGTTTAGACATCTTGTCTTCTTATTTTCTAACTTACACATATGTATCTGAAATACGTAAGTGTTTAATCAAAATTAAAATACTAAGTATCTCAATCTTTGAATGCTTCAGAAATGCTTCTATGCCTCAAAAATTAAATATTTTAATGTAAAACGAAATTAAATTAAATGTTTTTTTCCTTAGAAAAACGGCTGGTTTACTGTTTTTGCTGATTTAAAACAAACGTACAAACAGATACTGAATCTGTGCCTAATTTCAGTCTCCAGTTACAGAATTTTCCCTCAGTGCCATATAAAAATTGTTCCACTCTAAATGCAAGAGTTATTTTGATTGTCTTTCACGCTTCACTCCCCCTCTCTGAGGCCTGCCAATGTTCACGGTTGTCACTTCTATCCTTGGCTTGTGCTGTGTAATGAGGAGCGGACTACACTACAGCAAGAATCAGAAAAGGGCAGAAATGTAAATCAGAATGGCAGGTTTGCCACCCTCTGAAGAGATGCATTGTACAGTCTTTTCCTGCATGGTAGTGAGGTAGTGATAGCTTTTTAACATCTTCACAGTGTTTGTTTTATATAGGTGTAGCATTAATTCTGAGCAATCCTCCTGAATTCACTGTGGCTGTGTGTACAGATCACATCACCTATGCAAGAAGATGTCTAAGCCCCTTCTTGTGCCCTGAAGAGGGAGTCCAGGACAATCTAGCTATCAACTTTGACCATGTAGGTTTTCTTTTTTAATTTATAGTTATTCTGCTCTTTTCTCATTAATCCGTTAATTACTGACCATCTTTTCTTATTAATCCATTAATCACTGACCATCATAACAGCTGTAACCAGTGCCAGCACAAAAGACAGACCTTTTAATTTTACTGAGCCAGTAACATAGGGTACAGGATGTCCAAATCCAGTGTGCTGTATGTGAATCCAAATGAGAGCCATCTGTAGACATACAGCAGGATGTCTGCTATCCTGTAAGCACTAAAGCCCATATGAGGTTAATTGTTTTTCAGTTCAAAAATACCACTCTTCTAAGTGCATTATTATTTGGTTTGAAGATAAATGAAAAGAAGGAAACAATAGGCTGTGCAGAACAAAACAATTTAGTTTAGGAAATAGGCATCAGAAAAGTGGGTTTTAGCCATACTGCAAAGGTCATTTACCAACAGGGTACTTGAAAACTTACAATGAGCATGTCTCTAGTACATGTGAGTCTTGAAAGAAACAATAGCATGTAAGACATCCTGAGGTGGGATTAGAGCAGAAATCCCTCCCCTTTCATCTATGGATGCAGGACTTAGCCAAACCAAATACTCAGAGTGCCAATTCCTGTGTCATTATGCCCTGCCAAGCTCTGACTTTGGAGTGGTTTACCTCTCTGTGTCTGTCTGTCTCAGTGTTTGTAAAATGAATTATTGCACCAAATACCAGACTGATTTTTTCAACTTGTGGTAAAACAATGGGTTATTAGTAATTCTATTGCTTCCTGTGTGTACTACCAGTTTGAACAGCGTTCTCTGTACCGTCCCTCAGCCTTTCTACAAGCAGTGAGAAGGAAAGACTGTGGAGATGAAGGAAAAAGGTCTTAGATCTTTCCTTAGGAAAATTCACTCATTTTCTTCAACTAAGCTGTTAGTTTTCGTTTTGCCATTAACTTAGCTTACAAAAAATCTTTTCTCTGTCATTAATAATATTCTGATACTTTAAGTTTCTCTGCACTATCCAGATATGGCTTTACTCATAAGTAACAAGAATACAATTGATACAGTCAAAATCTTATGGTTCTATCTCGGTAACCTACATGAAATTTGGGAGGAAAGCAGAAGCAAAGGCTGCAAGAAGAAAGGGCTTGCAAAAGGCAGTAGGAAGTCATGCAAATTTAATGTAAATAAAATAGCTCCCTGTTACCCACAGGCATCAAAGCTGGAAGAGATGGATTTTTGTCTGGTGATTAAGACAACTCCTAACCACTCTCCCAGCTGCTATCCACTCCTAATATTTTATTTACTGAAGAGCTAGGAAGACAATTAGCCTAAGGAGAATGGAGATGCTCTAATTTGAACTAAATTTCACAGAAAATTTAAAGATAGAGAGCAGGAAGAAAAAATAGTTTGGAGAAATCTGCAAGAAGAAATTCTATCTTGCTCTTTCATTTCATGTTAACAGGAAATGCAGGATCTATAAAAATGTCTTTAAAGCTGCCATTATTCTTCATATATATATATAAACACACAGTTTTATATGCATGCATACATAGATAGTCAAGTTATGTTTTTACCTCACATCTGGTGTCAAAAACCAAACTTGAGGTATCTAAGTGTCTTTGGCAGAAAAAAAACCACCAACCCCACCCCCCCAAAAAAAAACAAAAAACCAAAACAAACAAACAAACGCCCCAACCAACCAAAAGAAAAAAAAAAGGTAGACATGAAAAACTTACTACTTAACCTCAAAAATTCCCAGAGTGTCAGAGCATTGCAACTCTTACACAGATTCAAATGTTGATCTACAACTCCTCAGATTTCAAGACAATTTAAAGGGCTGCGTAGAACCATTTCAGGAAGAAGTGTGAAAGCAAAGACTGAATGAAATGCTCTCCAGAGAAGCAATGTCCACAGAGGTACCAAATCAGTCATGGGTTCATTATAAAGACATATTTTTTCGCATCTTAAAAACATTTACATTAAGCTTATGGTGATTTCTGCAACTTCCCAAGCTCACTGAAAGTTTCCAATCAAAAGCTTTTTTTTCAGTTTATTATGAGTTTGACTTGCATAGCTTTTCTGACCCCATTGCACATTTTCTTTCAATAACTATTATTCACAACAATTTTATAGATTAAAGTGACTTCTGTTTTACCTTTCAACTGCTTTGAATAATGTGTTACTTAACAGTAATATTTAAGATATCTCTTCTGATCTCATTTATCATATTATCTGATTGAATTAATTTCAAATTAGGCTGCAGAGTATTTTGGGCAAAGGTTGCTTCCAGCAGAGTATTTACAGAGCCTTTACTTCAAACGGATCTGCTACAACTGGGCATTAGCAGAGTACAATAGCAAATGTTATTAACAACAGCAGTTTTAGGTTCAAAGATCAGGTGAGTTGATGTCTGAAAACAAATGACACAATTCTATTCTGCTGGCTAGTGAATAGTAATCACTACACAAAATGAATTTAGTTTTGCATCTTCTCCTGAGAATACCTGATTGATGGGAGTCCTGGCTGGTGCCACTTGTCAGAGCATAACCTTGGTGTGTACATTGCAGCACTGCCTGCTTCCCTCTGTCACTTACACTATGTGCAGAGCTCTAATTTGCTAATTATAAATTGATGGTCATTTTTGGCATTACTGATTTTCTTCATTTAACATTCTTGATACTGTCTCTCCACTACAATATTCATGCAAACACAAGAGAAGTACAAAGTAACAGCTGAGAAATCACAATCACATAAAGAAACTTAAGGTGCATAGTTGAAGAATAGCAACTTGAATTATGATGGGATATTTCCTCTTTTATGCATGATTGTTTTCATTTTTTTGACTCAGCAATTTTCTAAATTGAAATGAATTGCTGTAAATTCAGCCTTCAATACAATCAGTAAGGTAATTTAAAAATTTTAAGCCTAGGGTGGCAGCACATTAAAATTTTAAGCCTAACTTGTAGCGAACATCAGTGAAGAGCTATACATGTGAAGATTTTAATAACATCATGCAATGTGCTATCTATAATAGGAAGAGCATGATAACTCATGGCAAATTAACATTTATTAGTCAGCAAAATTGTCAGTACGAAATTGCTGGAGAAATTCAAATAACGTAATGGGCATACATAAGATGGAAAACAGATGGGAAACTACAAATTAAATAATGTTGGAATTAATGTATAAATTTTGTATCATAGCACAATATTGGAAAAGTGAAAATATACCTTGAAGGTAGAATATTTGACACACAGTAATTCTGAGAAATTGTAGAGATTTTATATCTTCTGATAATAACATAAACATTTCATTTCATTCAGAGAGAAAGCTCCTATGTGACTTACCTAGAAAACAGTTTCATAGAAGAAAAACAATAGAAGATGACATATTATATGTTTATTTTTATGAGGTGTGCATATAGTCCAGTCTGTATGGTGGAGAAGATTCACATCTTCCAGGAAGCTCAGAACAATTACAGCTTCGTAGACACACAGACAGTGTTTCATATGCCTAAACAATAGAAAATTCAGGCCATTTTTTACCCTAGAATAATTACATGGGACTAGTTTATGTGACATATGACCCACAAGAGACACAGGCCCTTTGAAGATGGTATTGTATATCAGGCTTGAGATCCCAACTATTGAGCCTAGGTGACTAACTTTACTGTGTTCACCTCTGCTTAGCTGTCTTGCTTGAGCAACTGATAGATATTGTTTTACTCATAGCCCTCCATTCTCTCTTCTCTCTTCTAGGAACTTGTTCTTAAAGAGTCAATACTGGGTCCAATCCTGCATAATATTGTTATCGATCTGGATAATGGGAGAGGGTGTACCCTCAAAAAGTTTGCTAATAACAGAAAACTGGAAGAAATGACTGATACACCAGAGAGTTGTGCTGCATCCAGAGAGATCTCCTCCACAGGCTGGAGAAATGGGCTGAGAGGAACCTCGCGAAGTTCAATAAGAGGAACTGCAAAGTCCTGCACCTGGGGAGGAACAACCCCATGCACAAATATATGCCGGGTGCCACCCAGCTGGAAATCAGGTTTGCCTAAAAAGACTGAGGGTTGTGGTGGCTCCCAAGTTGAGCAGGAGTCAGGAATGTGTTCTTGTGGCAAAGACAGCTAGTGCTGTCCTCAGCTGCACTAGGAGTGTTACCAGTAGGTCATGGGAGGATATCTTTCCCTTCTACTCAGCACTGGTGAGACTGCACCTGGAGTATACTGTGTCCAGCTCTGCATTTCTCAGTGCAAGACAGGCATTGAAGGGAGCCAAACAAAGGGGCCCAGAGATGATTAAGGGGCAGGAGCATCTGTCTTACAAGGAAAGGCTGAGAGAGCTGGGACTGTTCAGACTGTGGACAAGAGAAGACTTAGTGGGGAATCTCTTTAATGTGAACAATTATCTTGAAGGAGGATGTAAAGAACACAGGGCCAGGCTGTTTTCTGTGGTGCTCAGTGACAGGACCAGAGACAGTGGGTGCAACACGAAACATCAGGAAGCTCTTCTTTTACTGAGCACTGGCATGGGTTTCCCACAGCAGCTGTGCAGTCTCCCTGGTTGGAGATATTCAAAATCTGTCTGGCCATGGTCCTTGGCAATAGGCTCTAGGTGACTGGTTAAGCAAGAGTTTGGACCGGATTACATCCAGAGTTCCTTTCCAACTTCAGGTTTTCTGGAATTCTGTGAAAGGAAGAGCAAAATATTCCAACCACATCTCTACATACCTAACAAAAATAACATCATTCAAGTTCACAAGCTATGAACATCCTAGCATATGAATTTGGAAATCTGTAACTCTGAAGTCTCTCTCAGCACAGAGGATTGTGCAATCTCAAATTACAGTTGAGGAACTATGTTATTCCTGAAGATGTTCTGGAGAAACTCATGCATTGCTACAGATATGGGCCCACCTGTGATGCAGGCACACCTCCATAGCACTGCATTTATTAAGCATATAGTACATAATCATGCAAAACACTCAGCTGTATTCACAAAATTAAATTTGTAGGATACAAGAGATACCACCTCTACTTTAACATGCCTCCAATGGCTTTATGTTTGGGGTTTCTCTCCAGATTAACAGAGATCCATAACTAGCTCCACAAATATTTCTTCAATTAATGTGGGAAATGTTCCAATAAAATATCCTGTAGGGGTAATCTCTATCATTAATTTTATGCCAGTGGTTTTGTGGACATTACATTATAGCATTTTATCTTCTGTTTTGCTTTTTGTGATGCAGTTCATTAAACACATTCCTTCTTTGATCCTGTTGTATTCATTCTGATTCACTAAAGCCCTCTGAGATCAAGAAAAGCCTCCAGGAAATATATGCATGAAACAAACCTGAAACTCTGGAGAACATTTTTTTTTTTTTTTACATATCAATATACTCAGCTTAATTTGTTACAGTAATATTAAAATTTTAAAATGCAAAAGCAAGGGACTGTGTGGGAATTATCCCTCCTACACACTTTCCCTTTCAAACAAGTAAATTATCTCTATCTTGTTATTTGTAGTAAAAAAATAAACCAAAAAAATTGCAATACAATGAACACTTCCCAGCTACTTACCTTACAAGTTTTCCTACCACCTTTCCTGTAAAAAGCATGAATAATATTGCAAACTAGTAAAGGGTTACAGAAAGAAACCATGTTTTATCCATACTTTAAGTCAACTGGTTAATAAAAGAAGAAAGAATTAGAAAGCCTTGTTTTCAAACATGACAGAAGATATCTCATACCAGCCAAGCTCTGAAGCTGTTAGACATTCGACAGGTCTCAATATTTATTGAATGAAAGCAAGTGAAACAACAGGTGATTAAAATTTTGTTAAGTTTATTAAGCCTTGTCATGGTTGAACTATTCTTTCATAAAATGTTTCACTTTCTTTCAAGAAAATGGAAAAATTCCATCATCTTGAGTACTTGATTTCTACGTAAAAAGACAGGTGTTCTGAAGCCATGTTTGGATTATGTTTCAGTCTTAGAGGAATTTATGAGAGCATGTTAATTTAGAAAGGAGGGAAACAGGAGGACAGACCAAATGCTGTACCTTTCAAATGTCAAGAAAGTTAACAATGGCCTGTACTGCCACTCACAGTCCACATCTGAAGTTTGATTATAAACAAGTGCCTAGACCACCTTTCCTAATAACAATAAAAGGTTTCTGAGGACCCATGTATTTGTTGTTCCTTATTTCATATTTTCAGGCTTTGGATTTCATTTATATATGGAAATGGATAAACAGAGAACAATCACACTTCTTTCAAATCACTTCCCCCTTATATCTGAAAGAAGCAAAATGGAGCACATACTTGTCCACACTCCTAAAACCTAAGTTTCAACTGAGTTTTTACTGATTATAGATCTCCTGTAGATGCTTACATCTGTAACCATAACTGGTATCTCATTCTCATTGAAGAACAAGTGGGAAAGCGTGAGCCTGAAAAAGCAACTGCTTTTTTAAGATACAAAGATGATGTAAAGTATGAGGTTACTTTAAATTGAAGACATATTAAAAAAAATAGTATTAATTATTTTGAAATTTTCTTCCAAAATTTTTGTTGTTTCTGAAACAAACAAGAAAGTATGGTAAGAAGTTGGCCTGAGCACGTAATTTTTGCAGGAGAACTGTAAGTATTTCATCTTTCTCTATCATGAACTTCTAAGAAGTAAAGCCCATATGGCATACTTGAAATTTGCCTCTTGGACTATCCAGAAGGCAACTATACTGTCCATATGTCATACAGTTCAACAGGAAGTTTCTCATTCATTCACAAAGATATGCCTTATGATGTTTCAAAGTTCTGCCAATTTACTCAGTCTGCTCCTATGAAGCATTTTTCTCTTCTGTGAACCTCCAGGAGACTTATTTTGAGATTAAAGGGAGTAGAATAATATGTAATTTTTTTCTCTCTTTTTTTTTTTTCTTTTTTCTTTTCTTTTCTTGCAAGCAACAGAGATTGTTTTGCTTATTATTATTTGCTTTTGTTGTGGAAAAAGTATTTTATTACAACATATTAGACTCTTATGTTTCAGAGATAACTTGTGCAGCCTTCATGTGCTGATTCCAGGTTTTTTACTTATAGTTTTTTTACATTTTCATACTTTCTTATTTATATAAACGTGTCGTGAGTTGTAGCTGTATAGTTAAATATGTGTTCGACTATATATGGAATATAAGTAATAGATAAAGAGTACAGTGTAACACATGCTATCAAAATTAATCAAGAAAAATAACTGACAACTGCTGTTATCTTCTGCCAGTGACATAATTTTTTTGAGCTGCAAAGGAAGAATTTAGCAGTCATTTGTCTGGGTGATGTTTACCCACAGCATCATGAACATCTGAAAACTGAAATGCAGTAGACTTTTTACTACACTTTGCTTTACTTACTGCTGTGCCACTTATATGAAAAGTAGGACACAAAAGCATGCTAATCAACTATGTGTTTCATATGAGTAAAATCCTGAATCTTGCACAAATTTCAAGTAAGGATATGATCCACAATATGCTTTTGATTAATGGCACCTATTTCTAGAGGCTTCAGTGGGCTTTGGATTAAGCTCTCAAAAAAGAGAGCAGGGTCCAAGGAACAGAATGAAGCTGTTAAAGTCATACAAAAATATATGATGCACCAAATATGTCCAGGTAAAGCCAGCACTACTGTTTTCCCAGCATCTGTACACTTTCTTATGCAGGATAATGTTTTCAAGGTGGATCCAAATAAACTGTTACACTGACATACATATGTTGGTAATAATGTGGCCAGGCTCTTCTGTACCAAGCTTCCAACCCAGAAAGATTATATATTCTTAGAGCAATGATGTGTTTCATTAGGCTGTGGTAAAATATTCCCGAGGGTATAACAGCATGGATGCTGTACTTGGCCAAGCCAGCTCTCAGAAGAAGCAGCAGTGATGACAACTTAATTCAAGCCCTACAGCTTTGATAATAGCACAGCTGTGAAGTGCTGCTAGGGACATCTTAAATGTTATAATTGGTCTTCAGTGAAGTGACCCATAAGTATAGCTTTTGGAAATATTGGTGACATTACAGCCGCTTTCCTTAGACAAGCAAAGTCCATATGCACCTTCTTTCAGATTCATTAAGATAGCTACAGATCCAGCTAGAAGGTTGGCCAAAGAACAAAAAGATTAGCACAGTGTACCTGCCACAGAGATCCTGACCCAATCTATTTCAAAAGGTCTGTCATTCCTATTTTCACATGACAACAGAGCTATTGTTTCTGATATTTGTATTTATCAGTAAATAAGAAAAAGGCAATGCAGTACCTGAGGAGAAAGTCTAAAGGCACTGGAGCTTGGGATTAGAACTCCTACTCACAGAAATATACAGCTGCCAAAGTAGATGAATAGTAAGTACTATTTTAGATCAAGTCTTTGCTTGAAACTGAAAAGTCTGATCTGAAGAAATCTTTAATATTCTTTACAAATATTTCCTTTTTTGAGCCCAAAGGCTTTGACTGCTTCACCCATTGTCTCTCTGGGCAGCAGATTCACTATAAGGGGTCATTATCCTTGCCATAGTTCATCAGCTCATTTGTGCTTCTTCATGATGCAGAGCTACAGCTTCAATCAATTAGGGCTAAAAGTAATGTGTCGGGGTTTGTGGCCTTCTTTCTTTTCTTATGTTAGGCCTGTTCACAGGCATGTGGGTTTGTGGTACTTACACTAATTTTTGACCTTGTCATTATGCATAATGGTCTTGAGTCAAGAGTGTTGTCTCATCTATGAAACAGAAAATGAATACCTGGCTGAATGGCACTTTTGTTTTTTCCTACTATTTGATGAAACTACATCTAAAATATGGCTTTCCCATCTCTTTAAATTGGCATAAATCAGCATTAAGACAAAATGGCCATATAATGCTCAATCCTGCCCTCCATGTACTAGTGCAAGCATCTTTTCTGAATGCTTTTTAAACTATTATTTTTTGCTCATCATGTTTGAATTCAGATTATTTCCCCAAATCTGTTCAGTTTTGTGTCTTTATAAATACTTCTTATACCAACAGAAGGGAGGGGATAGTGGCAGGTAGGAAACTGTGGTCTGAGCAGCACAATACCAGAAACCTTCCTCAGCCTAAAGGCTGAGTGACTGCACTCTGCATTATGCAGCCTTTTCCTTGGATGCTCTACAAAGGTGGTGAAAAAAAAAAAGAGTTGAGAGAACATGTAGTTTTGTCCAAAAGTTTGGATTCCAACACCAACTTTCACATGCACATGGTATGAAAAGGCAGCACCTTGGCTCTTGACCAGGGTCATAGCTACTTGTTACAGATTTTCAGCTATGGATTTCAATTTTTGCACATGGATGAAAGTCAAATTAAGGGATTTCAGAGAATTCAAGTGAGAATGCAGGTATCCATGTACGCTTAGCCTTATTTTAGGCCTGTTCCTCTTGGATGAGTGGTTAGAACAAGTCTTAATCAATTTTTGTCAGAAAGTAACTGTGTATTCTTGCAACCAGATGTGAATCAAGTTAAATAGTTAAATAGGATATTCAGTACTGTGGAAACATAGTAGAATGTTCATAACAAAATTATATTTTAAAGAAAACTTTTTACTGGCAGCATGAGATTCAGTAGCATTTTCTCACATTTTCCCAGTGCTTTGCCTTATGTTCACTAGGATTCAGAAGGCCTCCTTTACAAATCGTTTTAATATTTCTGTGAAGGTAACATCAGTGCCCAACTACATATTGAAATACTTTTGATTTTTTTTAAGTGTGGATATTAAAATGGAAGTTTAAATAATTAATTTTGTATCTTTTTTTACACAGGCATTTACTGCACTCAGACAGAACTTTTCTGCTGGCCATCCTTTTAATTCCATAAGCAGGAAGTCCAGAAAAATGAAAAGCTAGTATAGTTCTGGGCCTACTTTAATAGTAATATCTGTGTTATTAATTTCATAGACTGTCAAGTCACTTTGAGGATCAGTCCAAAATTTGAAAATATTTTCATTCAGATATTTGCATTGTACTCTCTTCAAGTCTACCTAATTTTCATGCATATGAGCCACCTTTAACAGTGGTGGGAGTGGTGGGTATGTACATCACAAAAATGAACATGAGATGAAAAAATCCTGATGTATTTGTCTATGCCACTGATATTTTCCCCATGAACAGGAAAGGCAAAGATTTTTAAATCAGAGGGTTTTTTTCAAAATGAGAATAGTTACTGTTGTATCCTTGCTCTAGCACCAGAAATTTTCAAATGCCCTTTCAAATAATGTTTATAGATGTTTTTACATTTGAGATATTGAAAAACTAAAGGGTATCTTCATGTTTATAACACTCCAAGCACCCATTTCAAACGTGGTTGCACTTAGAAATAACGAAGTTCATAATCTTTCATTAGTGAACTCAGACTCAATTCAATTAATTCCTGCTCCTACTAAAATTGTACAGCACATTTGACCTGCAAGACACTTAGAAAATTCTATTTTCCTTTTAAAGATTTGAAAAAAGAGTGATTTTAATGTACAACCACTTTTTAAAATCTAATAATTAGGATATTTTAAAAACATTTACTTGTGTTATTAATAAATATTTACAGCAAGCCAGCATTTCCATACTGAATCATCACTAACCTGGAAGCGTATTATCTGTTTTACACGTCTGGCATTGCACAGGCCACCTAACTTGTCATGATAAGAAAGATGTTTCCCTGCACGTGCCACCTGCATATGACAGCTGACAAGCAAATGATTCAACTACATGAAGAAAAATTGTGCAAAATTTCATTCATCATGCTAATAGAGGAGTTGTTTTACAAGAATTAACTGGGAGACTTAGAAACATTCAACTAATCAACTATATAACTTACTAATATATGAATGAATAGAAAATAGATAAGCTTTCTTCAACACGGAAAAATGGTAGATCAGTGATCCAAATATGCCATTGCCAGGTTACTTAAGGGTGTAATGGACCCTTGGGTAAAAGACAGAAAAATTTTAACAGGTATTATATCTGTTTTTCTAGGTCACATTTGTGATCCATGCATAAAAGAAGAGAAAGCTGTATTTTATGACTTGAGATGGCAGAAGACTCAGGTAACTCTGAGGTGATGCAGAAGAAATGGAAAACATTAAATGGTAGTCACAGTAGTTCTGTCTAACATGTTTAGGACTGCTATATCAACCTTTGAGAGTTAAAAGAAAGAACTACAATAAACTTCAGGATACAGTCTCCAAGACTTATGGGAGAACTGCAAGAAGGTTCTCACTTGTCATACTTATTTTCAGTGCACGAGGTATGTCTGGCAGATAGGAAGGAAACAGTTTCTTCAAAGAGAACTTTGAGGAACATAATGAAAGGGCCAAACAATCCTTATCTATCACATCCATCTAAATTTTAATAAAGTTCTCTGTCATTTTCTGCTTTAAAATATATACAGCTGACTCAAAGATTTCAGCAGCTGATGTGAAATGGTTTTGATATGTCATCACACTTGTTTCATATTTAAAAATGTCAACGTGATACAGGTTAACACCCAGGAAATATTCACCAGTTATATCCTTGGTTCTACTAATACTTTTCAGACTGATTTCCAGCAAAAAACTCGCTTATCTTTGCTTGCCTGTAAAGAGGTCAAAATGATACCTTTGGGTCTACAAATACCCTACACAGAACTGTTCATAGTGTTCAAAGGTGAGGTCCAAGCAGAGACAACCTTTAGCATTGTGCCAGAAAACACATCCAAAAAGTGTCATGCTCACTTCTAGGGTGCCACAGACCAAGTGAACAAGCTGTGGATAGCAAACTTAAGCAAACATAAAATGTTTTACAATTAATTTAACAACAAAAGTTTAGAGAGACATTTCATAATACCATGGAATTTAAATTTTGAAAATTAAACATATTTAAGAAACTGAAATTTTGTGGCTGGGTTTATCAACCCCCTTCTGCCTTGACAGAGCAGAGCAATTCTGTATCTGTTTAATAACCAGATCTGTTGGAAATTCAACAATTAGGTGTTCTTGAATCTAAGTGCCTTTAAGATATTAAATCCATTGATGTATTTTGCATATCTCTAAAAAAGATGCACAGTACCGAGTAGAAAATCATTTATTCAAATACATGTTGATGTCTGTGAAAATAGGTCATGACGTTATGAGTTGTCCCCCCAGGGCTTATTCCTTCCTCTGGGGGTGCTACCTCACTGAAGACTTTACTTCTTAGTACCACATACTAGCAATATGACAACACCTCCCTTCAGAATAACTTTTTTATAGGCCAAAACATTCCAAGTTACCGGCATCAGAAGGCAGGCTTTCTTACATTACCGAATTTTTTATACCCAAGGAAAAAAATCTATTACGCCCTTGTAATCACCAAAGTTCACTTTAAGATGCAATTATACTTAAAGTTATCTTTGTTTTGCTCAAATACAATCCTCCTGTCTTTCCTTCATACACCTTTTGAAAAGTTATTCCATTGAAAGCACAGCTTTTCTATTTATACTGCCTCAGGTTGCAATGACTCACAATTTATCTATATCCTGCTCTGTATAATATGTTACGTGCCAGAGAAGAGCATGAAACTGCATCTCTACCACACTTACCCCATATAATTCATCATAGAAGCTCACTTCCTTCTCATCACTTAAAACAGATTAATAATACCATGGAAAACTTGACATTTTGGAAGCCATACTTTTTTGTTTCAGAAGTTCTTGGCATCCTAAATGTCTATTGACATTCTTCATGAGATTTTTTGTGGTTTTTAGTTTTTTAACCTATTGCATCAGTCTTTGAAGAAATTATCTAAACCAACAGACTACACACAAGGCTGGGTAGAGCATAATACTCTTCTCAGGTTTTTTGTTTGAGCTAAAATACAGTGTAGCTAGGCGTGGAAATTGTAGATGGAGAAGTGCAGGCAGAGGAAAAGAGCACATAAATTTCAAGCAGCTGGATTTAATAACCTACTGATGAATTCATTCAGGATCTAATTATCAAGCACACCAGGTAGAGATTCAAGAATATTACAAACCAGCCATCCTAATGAAAAAGATAAAAGTTTGATTATTTCTAAATTACAGAAACAATTAGGGAAGGATAAGGTACGGAAATATTACACTGTTGAAGCAAAAGTGTACTGGATGAGACCACAGTCCATATAGTTCCATGTCTGTCCTTTTGGAGTAACATTAAAGGATCTGTGGGAAGACATTTAGATCAAGATGTATAGATAACAATTGTACTCTTTACGTATTTTTTCAGGACACCTTCCCAGTTTTCACTCATACTTTAGAGGCTTCCTGAACTAGTGGTTTATCTACTAAACTATTTTAATAGCCACTTGTAGTGGGTTGACCCTGGATAAATGCCAGGCACCCACCAGAGCCACTCTATCACTTCCCTCCACAAGCAGACAGGGCAGAGAAAATACAACAAAAGGTTCATTAGTTGAGATAAGGACAGGGACCACTCACAAAACACCATCACAGGAAAAAATAAGGTTCAGGCCTTAAAGGAAGTTTCAAATATTGTTGTAACTTAAAATTTCATGTGTGATTTCCTTTGGTCTATTCTAAGACCCACAAGAGCAAGTCCAACTGAAGCCAGAGAGCTGAAACGATGTCTTCAGAGGTGCAAGAATAATGTTCTTTATGGAAACTTTCCAGTCCAAATGTGTTCTCACTGTTGTACCTCTTGGTGACTAGCAGACTGTTCTATGTATGAGGCTTTCTGTGTTTGCTTATTGTGCTTTCATATTTATTACTCAACTGCTTAGATCTGCTGGGATATATTGCCTTTTTTAAATTAAACTGGTTTTTAACCTCTGTTGTTCAGAACTCAGGTCTTTTGGTACCCAATAATACAAATATTTCATTATTATTCTTTCTAATATGGCCCATTTTTCTGTCATATATTATATACTTACTGCCCAAACTACTTTTTAATATAAGTGGAAATATAAACAGAAATGTTTATAGAAAAAACCAGCTGTTCAGTAAGCAAAAAAAAAAAAACCCACAACAAAACAAAAAAACCAAAACCAAAACAAAAAAAAACCAACCAAACCAAAAAAAAAAAAAAAAAAAGAAAATAATAAGAAAGAAAAAGAGATTAAAAAATCATTCAAAGACAAACATTGTAGTATCTACTAAAAAATGAGAGACCAAGAGCAAATTTCACTGGCAGCATGGAATCAGGAAGAGATATCCTGTGAGTGAGGAAAGATTTGTATTTTCCTTGACCTCAAGTCATTGACACAGAAAATTTATGAGGAACTGGAAAGCATTAAGCAAAATATTTTCATAGATTAAATGAAGTGGCTTTAATGATTTCAATATTTTAATATAGAAAGTTGTCATTCAGAGCTATTGTTAATAAAAGTAGGAGGCATTAACAATAGAAATTTGGTAGTGCACCTTTCAGAAAAGTTGTATTTAAAGACACTTCATACTGTTAAATAATACAGTAACAGATCTGAATAATAAATAATACAGGAATTGAGGAAGAGAGATATTAAACAGCATCGTCAAATGGACTTTATTCTTTCTAAGAGACAGATGAGCTAAAAAAATTAAAGAACATAAGCACAGATAGACTGTTCCATATGATAGGAGCTGTACTGGAAGCAATTTCATCTGTAACTAAGCTGTGCTATGTATAACTAAGTAAGTAAGTATTTGGTGAGTGTTGCATAAAGACATGACATGATAATATGAAATAGAGTACTGAAAATCTCCAGAGAATGACTGGGGAGAAGAAAACACAGTCTGGAGTTTGGGAGTTTTCTGTTGGTTTCTTTTTTTCACTCTTATACCTAGTGATTTTTATTTTCAAATTAGAACCACTTTAAATGTGATTTTTGTTGTTAAGAGAGGAAAGAAAGAGAAAAAAATCACGGAAGGGATTAATATTTAGGTACTCAAACCCATAGTTAAGCCACCTGCCACCATTTTAAACATTCAGAACTGAAAAATACCCATGCTGACATGGAAAGAGAAAATGGTATTATTAGCTCTAGTTCAGAAACCCAAATATAAGCACTAAATACAGAAGAAGAGATGAAAAATAAAATCTTGGATGAGTGCATCATGTCATCCCTTCACCCACCTGTGTACATGTTGGAAGTCAAGGCCAGACTTCCTCTGATTGGAAAAGACCACCATGAAATAATTTGTCATGGTATGGTAATATTTATGAAGAGAATTTATTTAACAAAATTTGTAAACTGGACACTAGAAAGTCCTAGTAAATTAAATGAACTATCATCTTTAGTAAACATTCCCTTGTGTTGCTGTGTCCACTCGGATAAAGAAGTTCCTCTGTGAAGAACTTAAGTGAATCTGAATCCAAGTTTTAATTATTTATTTTCCTTTTAGAGACATCTCTGCTGTCCTCTGAGTTTAGCAAGGGGCATACTTTACAATTAACTTATCATTCATAAATCTGACTTTTTTGACTGAATCTTAAAAAATATATAATTTTTTAGTATTTCTATTTTACACTTTGTGGGATGCAAACAACATCCATATAACTTTCAGAATTTGTATCTGTGTGATTCTTTTGCAATCAGTTTAGACATCAGAATCCCCTTTCAGATTATGATCACAGCTTGTTCACTATGATAGAAGTTAGGCTGGTAAAAAACATTATTAATTAGAGGAAAAGGTTCAAAGCAGAAGATTTGGCAAAGAGGGAGTGGTTTTGATTAAATGACCTTGTAGCTGGAAATACCAGGGTGGGAAAACTCCATTTATTACACCTACTCCTGTTTTATCCTCTGCCAGTCTTGAGAAGTAGAATCCCTGTGCAGAGATAACACACTCTCACAGACATGCTTGAGCCTCCTGCTGGGAGAGAGAGAGATCAAAAGCTCAGAGATCACAAAAAGCACACGGCATATTGGTAAACTATGCATGCACGAGTCTTTTGATAAATTGGTGGGAAAAAGAGGCCTTCCATGGGCTAGGATCAACTAAGCCTAATAGTGCCTGCTGTTCCTGTATCTCTGCCTGGGTTTTGCTTTAGGATCCTCCAGGTAGCCAGGTAATGAAATAAATTTACTCTTTGCATTTCAGCCATGGCTTTGTGGTTGTCCTGGCAACCTACTTGTTCCAATTCACACAGTCTTCTTAACACAGGAGTTTGCAACAGAGTATTGAAATAGCTTGTTCTTAACAGGCACTATGTTGTGAAATTATCACTATTTCAGCCCTGTTACAACCATTTTCTTCAATAGTGTACTCTATTTTTCAAACAACTACAATTACTTATGTAAAAATTAATGTACTAAAATTATTCGTATTTATGAAGCTGTATGTTTGGTCCTCCTTTGTCATGAAGTGAAGAATATATAAACTTTTTTTAATAACTGTATTCATTTTTATTTTGCAGAAGTGATTCTTTTCTATTCTAACACAGAAAAGAGAACGCTCATTTTAGAAATGAAGCTCTATTGCAGGATGCTCTTTAACACTATCTAGCACTCACTTTTCAGAAATAATTGGGAATCTTTTGCTAAGATATGTTAAGAGGCTGTAATATTTGATGAACTGTAAACTTTTTCTTAAACAGTTACCTCAGTTTCCATTTAATCCCTAGGTCTTTTATTTTTTAATGTGCAGTTTTGTTTTCATTTACTGAGAGGAAAGGAGGCAAGAATTTTTATTTACAGAATTATAATGCAATTTTTTAAAAAAATTAAATTAAAACAATAAAGCTGGATTGCTTTCTTTTTCTTAGTGTATTAGTATTGGGCTTTGTCATCTGCACAGAGAGGCTGTCCTAATCAGCTAGAGTGGATTGACTTCCTAAATTGACCATACATATCTAACATTCATATTTCAGTTACAAGACGTAAGCAATTCTTGTGTCAAGAATATATTCAAATATTTCACTTTCTTGCCCATTACTCTTTTAAATAAGCTCAGCCTCTCATAACCAGGACGCAGATTGTGCCTTGTGATCTTTACATCTATCTTAGGAGCTGGAAACAGACTGGAAAGGGGTACCATGGCTTTATTCTGTCTTAAGAGTATAGGATCACTTCAGATACATGGAAAAGTTTCCCACTAGGAGAAGGCTAGGTGCAGCAAAGCTCAGTAGTCTAAAGGCAGAGCTTGTAAAACGTGCGAATGGGATTGCCCAATAGAGTTATTGGTTGGGGCTGTGCTGAGAACCCTCTCCAGTCCAGTGCTCCCACAAACCAGAAGGAAGTCCTCCCCTTTCCCACTTTGACAGCCTCAAATTTTTCCTTTTAATTTCTGTGATACCATTCTAGGTTTGGAGTAACTTTCCTCCCTTTGCATCTTTGTGGGCTAAGTGAGTGTAAAAATGTTGTGTCTTTTGCTGCTCTCCCCAGCCATCACTGATTCGACTTATTCCCTCATCAAGGACACAAACTAAGACCATAAAAATTCTCTGAAATCCCGCAAAACATAATCTCTTTAGTTTAGGATGTCTTTCAACTTCTTAAGATGATCTGAGCTCATTAAAGTTATCTGTGATTGCAGTAATTGCAAAACTGATTCTGTTGCGCCACTATTGGGGAATAATTTTTTTTTACCTTATAAAACCGTGTCTGCCCTATGTAGTGCCTGACTTGTATCTCTCCTCAGCTCATGCATCACCTGCATTTGATAACAAATGTCATCTAATCACATGGATGAAACAACCTCAGATAGGGAAATAAGAAAAAAAAAAAAGATTAAAAAGATCAAGGAAAAATTCCCTAAAAGATTATGGAACTGTTTAAATGTCAGAGAGATGTATATGTTAACAGTACATTGACCCATTCTTAAACCTGGCTCAGATAAAATTCCCCAAACACAGAGTATCTAATGTAATATGCACCAGATGTAGAAGAACACAGCCCTCCCCACTCCACACATATTGGTTAATGGAATTTCATCACTCTCAGTACACCGGCATCATATATTGAATGGATCATTATCCACAGTAGGACTGATGCAGCAGCACCCTGAAGAACATTATGGTCATACTTTCTTGCTGTGGATGTTACAGACCTAATCACACTGTTATACCCAGGCCAAAATTGAAGAAATATGTCAGGTTTAATATGATTGAATTTGGATATAAGAAGGATAACCAACACAGATAAGAAAACCAGTAAAATGGAATTTCTTAGGATGAAAATACTAGAAACTTTCCATTAGAGTCTACTTTAATAAAAGTTTCTTCAAAATCCACTTTAATTTGGAGCTAACAATTGCCTTCTGGAAGAACATTGCATTTACCATTGATAATAAAGATGGACCAAATTCCTTACATAGGAACCTCTCCGAAGTTTCAAACTAAATGAAATGAACAGGGTTTTTTTAGTTAATGAATTTCGTATGTATTCTTGAGAGGAATTTTTTAGTGAGAAAAGGAACTGTCCATAACTTGGGTTGCTAGAGTTGCTTATGAATATCTCATATTTCTAAATGGTAAACCCTCAAAAGAGCAGAGGGAGAGAAAGCAGAATTTGATACCCCGGGACTTGCCTTATATTTGCAACCTCTGTCCCCTGTGTAACAGCCCTCAGTGGCAGTGATCAAAAGCAATAAAGCTGAAAGCATTTAATTTAAGAAGAAAAAACATCTGCTAATAGGGAGCTCTCTTAACTCTGGAGACAAGTTTGCTCAATTTTCTTTTTTAATGCAGGACCAATAAAGACTCCAAAGTTCAAAATTTATACAATTTTTTTATGATGATGGCTGAATTCTTCAAGAACATTAAAGTACATATTTTATTTATTTTGTGATTTATAAGATCAGGTCAGCTAACATTTCCGGCCAGCAGCTGTTCTTTCCTCTTATTTTGAGTCACAGTTTTGTCAGGTAAATACTAAACAGCATTTTTGGATGATACAAGATCTTTTTTTTTTCATAAATTGGGAAAATAGAATTTTTTAAAATGCTCTGGGATTTGAGAAAATACTTTATTTAGATGAATATTTTACAGATGAGTTTTAAAATATGATACATGTTTTCACCAACCACTGCACATTCTAAGCTTTTTATGCAGTAGTTTTGATGCAAAAATAGTCACTAATAACTTTTCTGAGGATGGCGAGGCCTGTACTGAAATTAGAAGAGAAGCAATTTTTCCTCAGCATTTTAGAACCACATAGCATGTCCCATAGAAAAAAAAATTGTTCCAAATGGAATTTCAAATTAAGCAGTGATTTTGAGAAAGAATAAGGACAATTCTATGTTTTAAATTCAGTTGCATTTGTGTTCCTATCATCTTAAGGTGAAGGACAGACCTTTAAGAACTATAAACTCATTGCACTGTCTAGAATATGCTCACTTACCAAGTAGGAAAAAAAATATTCATAAATAAAGACTTAAATATGGATTACATGGCAGTGGTCATGAAACAAATTTTGCCCATACAATGTCCCACCAGTGTTAAAGCGTAAGTGCAGGAGTTTATTCTTGTGGACCTGACTGGAGGGTAAGAAATTTATTTGTTCAACCCTTACTTGCTGGCCAGAAACCAGAAAATTTACATGTTGTGGCATCTCAAGATAAGTTGTGAGATACTTAGTTTTTTCTTTGAATTTTGCAAGATAAATTGTTAATGGAGATACGATAACCTTAAAATGTAACATTAAAGAGTCCCTATCCTTTCCTTTTACCTATCTTTATAGGTCTATGGTACTTACAGAGAGCTTTCTCTAGCCTTTCTCTCTGGTTGGGTAAGAAGTTCAGACAAATGCAGTAGGAGATGCAGGATGCTTAGACCTTGCATGTGTGAAGGAGGATGGAAAGAAAAAGGAGAAAATAATGCAGAAAATTTTTTTTGCTACATCTGATGACTTAAGTGAAAACTTCCATGGAGATTTCCAGAATACCACTATTTTGAACTTGAAACTGTGTTATAGTGAGGTAACTAACATTTCTAACCCAGTTTTAATGCTGCCATTAACTTGCACTTTCTCTGACATTTGTGCATATAGTTTAGAGCATTTATCTCAGCCTCTATTTTAGGAAATCTGCATAGATCTCATATTCTCATAAGTAAGAAATAGATACTTAAACAACCTGACAATCTAGGCTTAGTTCTCTGGTCAAACAGATATCTGAAATGATGTATTATTTGCTTTAGTAGCAAGTTTTTGATGTCATTTCTCTAAAACTGCTAGATGGTACTTCAGTCACATATAGTTAAATTTCAGGTTTTTTAGTGTTGATCCATCATCTATGTATATTTTTTAAAGGATTTTAAATAAAAATTGTAATTCAATTATTAAAAGCATTTGCAAATTTAAGACACTGGATACAGCAAATGATCTATATAATTGCATGTATATGTATATGTGTATGTATATATCGTGTGTGCACAGACTGACCATACATAGAAACTATGGGTACATAAGTCTCTACACACTTGAGATGTAAACTTGCAAAGAAAAATTAAGTTAACAGAACAGAATAAAGAAACCCTTAGAATAGCAGGACAAGTACTGGAAAGAGATTGGTATTTTTTAGATTTTCACTCTTTCTGCTTTCCCATAGAACAGTTGAGGTAATACAAGGCTCCTTCCTCTGTTGTGTCAAGACCAATATTGGTCTTTGCCATTTCAAACCCCTGTTGATCTGAGCACTAACCAACAGCCAAGAAGGGACCAGTATTTGCTTGAGTCTAAGAGGCAAAAGCTGAGGCAGTCCTGGACACAGTCACAACTGTAATATCAGGGACAAGCATGGAAGAGTATTGGTTCTCTGCTGTTGGAGGTTGCAGACCAAGCTTTCCACCAGGCAAACCTAATGGAATCAGAGTGGTTTTCTTCCTTCAGGTACATGGAGAGAGCATCTGGATGTTCATAGAGCCATAGAATTATAGAATGGTTGGGGTTGGAAAGGATCTTATGATCATCTTGTGATCCAGCTCCAATCCCCTGTTCCTGGCAGGAAACCTTCCACTAGACCTAGTTGCTTAGAGCCCCATCCAGCCTGGTCTTGAACATATCCCAGAATGAGTAGTCCACAGCCTCTCTGGTCAGCCTGTATCAGTGCCTCACTACCCTCACAGTAAAGAATTTCTTACTAATATCTAATCTAAACCTACCATCCTTCAACTTAAGTCCATTCCTCCTTGTCCTGTCACTACATGCCTTTGCAACAAGTCCCTCTCCAGGTCTCTGTTAGGCCTCCTTTAGGTACTGGAAGGTGCACTAAGGTCTTCTCAGAGCCTCCTCTTCCCCAGACTGAGCATCAATTCTCAGCCTGTCTTCATAGGAGAGGTGTTCCAGCTCTGTAATCAATTTAGCAGCTCTCTTCTGCACTCTTTCCAACAGGAGCATGTCTTTCTTTTGGTGGGATGCCCAACCTGGACACAGCACTCCAGGTGAGATCTCATGAGACCAGACTAGAGGGGAAGAATCATCTCGCTTGACCTGCTAGTCACTCATCTTTTGATGCTGCCCAGGGTGCAGTTTGCTTTCTGGACAAAACTAGGAATAAAGCAAGGTTCCTGTCTCCAAATAAATGCAGGCAATCCTTTATGATTTTCCAACTAAAAATACATGTAAAATTTAATTCAGAAAAGATCAGCTCTAGAATAATAGAATGAAAAATTTTGTTGAGGCACTGCAAATGTGTGCACATTAATGTCTTGCCAGTAATAGATTTTTTCCATGGTCGCTAACAGAGCCATCTGGTTCAATAGCCATACTCCATGTCTGTTTAGAGACAGTTTCATTTCTAACCTTCGGGTGAACTTAAGGGAAAGACACAATTGGCTGGTTTTAATTTACATTCTAAACACACCGCATGACAATTGAAGGAGGAGAAGTTATTTCAGTCTTGACTTACAACTAACATAAATATCTGCAAAATGTATGCATGTGTCTAATTTTCCAAGCATTTGGCCTTGATTGATAAATACATACACATACAAAAGGTTGATGTGTCCATTAAAAATAGATTATATACATTTTTAATTATTTAACAATAAAAATATTCTAGTTACAATACAAAAGGCTCATGTCAAGGCATTCACTTATCTCCGTGGGATATTTTTCCTGTATTGTACCATGGCAATGAACCTTTAAGGAATTTTGTAAGTAAATGTGGCAAAAACATTGATTGTGAATTTATTTTTCTTATAATTCAAGTATGTTTTCTTTCTCTTTAGAACTTCTTCCCTTGTTAGATGAGGGATTTGGACAATTCTTTTTACAATTATGCCACAGATTCTGAGGTCAAAAATTTCCAAAGTTTCTGGGTAGAAATAGACAGGAAAGAACAACAAATGATTCCAAAAATATACATAAATTTTCATGGTTACATACAAGGAAAGGTTGGGAGCACATACAATTTAGCTGTGGGAGCTCTCAGAAGTATGTCTTCTGTTAAAACTCAATAAGAAATCCAATATTATAATTATGGTGATAACTAAGCGTGGGTTTTTAAAGGAAGTTAACAGGGCTTTCACCACCCTTGTCATAACATGCTAAGGCAGTGCATGCTACTTTATCATAGGAATGAATTGTGGCTTCTCCCTAAAAAATTAGATCAGCACTCTCACCCAACCAAATATGTTTACACATGTAGACTATGATTAAGACTGTGCCTTTTCTACAAACAGTTAGTAGGAGATAGTGCTTGCTTGTGAAAAAGCCTGAAGGGTACGAATAACTAGATCTGATCTTTAAATGATTCACATTAGAACATTATATGGAGACATTTTTTAACTCTGGCCATGTCAGTCTGGTCCTGCACTATTTTGCGAAGATATGTAGTCCAAATTAATGGAGATTCCTCACTTTGCATCAAATCTCAACTCCCCAGATTAAAAGATCTGAAAATAAAAACAATATCAGCAAGAAGAAAGCAGAACTATACCCTCAGCTTGGAAACCCATTCACAATTATCATGAAGACTTCAGAAAGAACAAAAAAGCTGTCTTCCATTTTTTTCACTTGAAGTATGTATCTCAGCCATAACAGTAGAGGTTAATGTAGCTGAATTTGTAATATCATGCTTTTTTCCTGGGTAATAGCAAGAATACTTGGCAATCATCAAAGTCATCTGAACCAAGAAGTCAGGATTCATAAGAATCACTGATTCATTCAAGTTTTATGGCACACTCACACAAAGTCACAGAATGTGCTGAGTTGGAAGGGACCCTCAAGGATCATCGAGTCCAACTCCTGGCCCTGCACAGCACAATCCTCAAAAGTCACACCATGTGCCAGAGAGCATTGCCAAGTGCTTCTTGAACTCTGTCAGGCTGGTGCTGTGACCACTTCTCTGGGGAGCCTGTTCCAGTGCCCAACCACCCTCTGGGTGAAAAACCATTTCCTGATATCCAACCTAAACCTCCCCTGACACAACTTCAGGCCATTCCCTCAGGTCCTGTCACTGGGCACTACAGAGAAGAGATCAGTGCCTCCTCTTCCCTCAAGACCAAGTCAAAACTGCAGTGAGGTCTCCCCTCAGTCTCCTCTCCTCCAGGCTGAACAGCCCAAGTGACCTCATCTCCTCCTCACGTGGCTTCCCCTCAAAGCCTTCACCACCTTCATGGCACTCCTTTGGATGCCCTCTAAGAGCTTAATGTCTGTTTTATATTTTGGCTCCCAAAATTGCCCCCAGAACTTGAGGTGAGGCCGCCCCAGTGCAGAGCAGAGCAGGACAATCCCCTCCCTTGCCCAGCTGGCGATGCTGTGCCTGATGCACTCCAGGACAGGGTTGGCCCTCCTGGCTGCCAGGGCACTGCTGGCTCATGTTCACCTCACCATTGACCAGGATCCCCCAAGGCCCTTTCTGCAGTTCTGCTTTCCAGCATCATTCCCAGATCTTTCCATACATCCAGAGTTACCCCATCCCAGGTGAAGAATCCAACACTTGCCCTTGTTGAACTTGATATGGCTGGATATCATCGCAGGTTCTTCGCTCTTAAAAGAAGGCTTGCAATTACGTTCAATGGAGTGCATAACTGTGCAGCTCAGAAAACAAATAAATAAGACATAAAGATATAATCAGTGTTTTCTCTGAGCAATGTAATAAGTTAGAAGGCTGGTAACACGATCATTATTCAATTTCAGTTTTACATTTGTAAAAACTACTAGTTTAAGCTTGTGTAGTTGTTCTTCCAGAAATGCCTCCCCTGTGAATATTTCTTACATCAGTTTATAGCAACTGCCTTGCTTCTACAAGATTAAGATGCCCTGGAAAGCAAATGTGATTTTAATGTTACCCCTCGAAGAGTACGTGACATCTGCATTCACTACATTCATCCTGCAAGTACCACTAGGAGCAGTTGCTGCCAAGTGTTCCCTAAGTCCTTCAGCCCACTGTGAGAATAAAATCTTTCAGCACTGAAGAAAATCAATTTAAATAATGTGATTTTACTGAATGGTACCCTAATTACACATAATATTAAATGGCAGTTACAGAAGATGCAAAACAAGCTTCAAGTGATATTTAGGATTTGAAAAAGTTTTCTCTTTTTTCCCTAAACTCTGTTTAACAAATCATTTAAATTAATGATTTTTAATTTTTATAATTTATTAGAGAAAAAAAAACCTAAAAAAATTTAAAAAGATAACATCTGCCAACTGCGTAACCATGACAACACTAAATCCAGTTGTAAAACAGCTCTTTCTTGCCACTAAACTCTCATTAAAAAGAAAGTTATTAGCTGGTTTTAACTTATAGGTCCAGGGAAAGTGAGATGAAACAGAAAATTAGTATAGATTTATACCAGAGTCTGGTATAAAATGTAATGTCACTATAACACATATATAATAGGTAGCAGATAATAGAGACTTCTTTCAGAGCCAGTGATCCAGCCCAGAAGCATTTGCATAGATCAGAGAAAATTCAGTTATGAAAACATACATGTTACTGCATAGAGTAGATACTCTGATGAGGAAGAACTTCTCTGGAAGTCTTTCTTGGGAAGAATTTGGGAAGAGGCTGCAGCTACACTTAAGTCTCAGGTCCTACAACTGGATCACAATGACCCCAATGCAGCACTACAGGACTGGGGAAGAGGGGCTAGAAAGCTGCACGGGGGAAAAGGACCTGGGTGTGCCAACAGTGTGCCCAGGTGGCCAAGAGGGCCAACAGCCTCCTGGGTGACATCAAAAATAGTGTCTAGGACACTACAGTGTCCAGTACTAAGGACGTGATTGGCCCGCTTTACTTGGCCCTGGTGAGGCTCCACCTTGAGTCCTGTGTTCAGTTTTGGACCTCTCACTTCAAGAAAGACATCGAGGTTCCTTCCAGAGAAAGCCAACGGAGCTGGTGAAGGCTCTGGAGCTCAAGTCTGATGAGGAGCAGCTGAGGGATCTGGGGGTGTTTAGCCTGGAGAAAAGAAGTTAAAGGGAGACCTTATCACTCTGTGATAAGAAAGAAGGTTGTAGCAAGGTGAGGGGAAGCCTCTTCTCCCAGGTAACAAGAGATAGAATAAGAGGAAACAGCCTCCAATTGTTCCATGGGAAGTTTATATTGGATATTAGGGAAAAATTCTTAATCAAAATGATTGTCTGAGCATGGGAACTGACTGTCCAGGGATGTGGTAGAATCACCATCCCTGAAAGTACTCAAAAAAATGTATAGATGTGGCACTTGGGGACATGGTTTAGTGGTGGACCTGGCAGTGTTAGATTAATGGTCAGACTGGATGATCCTAGAGGGTATTTCAAACCAAAAGTTCTATGATTCTATGATATCAATATTAAAGTAGACACCTATTATATATTACCAGTCTAACTAACTTGTTCATGTAGTGACACTTCTTAGAAGACTCACTTATTCTGAGCCTGATTTTAGACTTTGAAGATTCTTGATAAGATTCTGTTGTCAGATTTAATTTGAAATGGGATATATATTAAAATATGGAAAAACATGTACATATAAATACATAAATACAGTGCCACAAAGTGAGTTCCAATTTTTTCTTTCTTTCTATTTAACATGTTCCTGATCAATATTTGACTACTTTGGCAAGCATCCTTCCAATGAGCACAGAGTATTGACAGAGCACAGCAAGGATGCTGACAGACTGCTTTGGTGCAGATCTAGGCTAATTCATCTACTGGAAAAAGTCTGTGGCCAGGAACTTTGAACTTGCTTTTTTATGTCATCAAACTGTAATTCTTACTTGCATTACATTTAGGAAAACTCAAAGAAAGAAACTAACACAGTTAGCAATTAATATCCATAAGAATAAACTTGATTACATCTTGACTATTTAAGGCAAATCTGCAGCAGGTATAAATAAGCTTGGTTTCATGGAATTCAAGAGACTTATGCACACAAAGTCAAGATGACAGATGCCTATGCTCTCATATAGGTTTGTGATATACTTGGGATTAATTCCTAACATCTTATGATGTCTTTGCAGAGATATAGTCTGGATAGTTGTAGTGCTTTGACTTAATGGCATTAAATTCTGCAATGGATGAGAAAGAAATAAAGCAGGAGGGAGGGAAAGATGGCTTAATATAAATACTCATCTGCAAAAAGGAGATGTTAAGAAATCCTGCCAAATGATGACCATGTTATTCTAATAAGGGATAATTAAGGCAAAGAAACAAATGAAAAACAGCTGGAAAGATGTTTACATACTTCACCAGACAATATCAAATTTGCCTGGATGAAATGGCCAAGGCATGTCCAGATTCAAGCGAGCAAAGACACTGGACATGAAATTCTGGATTTTGAGGCCAATGCTCAGTGCACTCATTCAAAACTCCTTCATTTGAAAATATAGCCCCTACTTCTGCACAGAAATTACTTTTAAGAGAGGGTTTATACAAATAGCTGTGTATCAGAGTTATGAAAGAAGAGAGGTCTGTGTAACTAATTCCAGGTGACTCTCACAAATATCAGCCATTGATTTACACTGTTCTACAGTCCCAGTGCTCCTATATAGATACGTATGGAATTCCATCTGGGGGTAGGTGAAGAAGTCAGGAATTATAATGAAAGAGAGAATTCAGAAAATATAAAATTAACCTCATTTATTTTGTATATTTTTCTTAGTTTTAGAAATATAACTGCAAAGACTCCTAGCCTAATTATTGTTTCTTTTACATAATAATAGTTAAGAAAGCAGCAATATCAAATTTCATTAAAATATAAACTAACTCCTGTCTGGGATTTTATTTTTATTTTTTTAGTCTCAACATTTATTTAGCAGTAATCTTCTAGAGCAGAAACTGAGTCACAAGCTGTTTCTGTCTCAAGTCTGTCATACTCCAATATCTGCTTTAAGCGAGATATGCATATTGTCACCATAAGGCACGGACTATCCCTGAATGGCACATCCTTTAAGAGACAAATCAAAACACAAGAGAGTGAAATATTTGCCACACACATGCTAGAATTAACCTGAGAAGTATCATGAAGATGAATATGCATACCTTCAGTGCTTTTTCCCTGTAGTTCAGAGACTGAAGTGAAAATACTAAGATGAAAATTTGCAGCATCACATAAATGATGATCAACACTGAAAAAAGAATGAGCATGCTGTGTTATTTACTTACAACATAGTATATGAAGAACACCATATAATTTAACTTACCTAAGGCAACTGAATTTGGTTGGCTACAGAACCTGTAGGATTTCTTCTGTCCCAGCCCTGTGGATGTGAAGCTCTTGCTTTTCCTTGTCCCCAGGACCAGTTACCAGAGAGGCTGAGCTCACACACACATGATAGTCAAAAATAGTATTTAGTAAGTGTATAGAACATATTATGATGATGAAGCCACAGACTCAGACAGAAACAGCTATTAACAACCAGCATCTGCTTATACGTGGCCACAGAATTCTATTTCCTTCTAATTTCAAAAAGTTGTTCCACCCAAGTCTTGCTTGAGTCATTATTTTCTCTGCCTTCAACCTGTCACCTAAATATCCCATAGTAATCTCCTGGTTTTCATTGTGCCTCTGATCCCTGTCATATCTTTGTGCAATTTGCTTAGCCTTTATTCAGATAACATTACAATATCTGAATTTAGTTTACAAAACTAGCATTTATTAGCATTTATTTTCATTAACTGTTTCAAGCTAACATGATTGAGATGATACAATAGTACAAAAACAGCTAAAGAAAGTTTGACTACAAGTCTGGTGTACTCCACCTGGCTCTTCCGAACTCCTTACCAAGTAAGCAAGTCATGGGGACTTTTACTTCACTAAAAGACATATAACCTTCCAGGAAACAGTACAAACTTGCATGAAAAACCCATATTAGGTAAAGAATTATGTCTTGGACCTTTTTTTGAAACATGGGAAATTAGGATGTGCCTCTGTTAATTTTTGAAAAGACTGGCATATTTTCATTTGAATGTTAGTCACTGACCTAATTGAAGCTGCAGTAACTTCAGGCATTCGCAGGACAATTTAAATGATTCTTCCTTAGATGGAAATTATAGGATATGTATAAGAAATTATGATATAATTGAAAACATTATTTGAGAACAAGCCTTATGAAAGGCCTCACAGCCTTTTGCTGACAGCAAAATTCTCCCCATCCTTTCTTTCCTTTGACAGAGCCTTTGCAGCCCCACTCCATCCACAGTTCTGGCCTTTCTTTTTCCCTCAACCTAACTCTAGCCTTAAATAAAGCCCGAGCCTTACACAAGGACCTCTATCCTCCCTTAGTTTAGAACTTCTCAAAACAAAGTTTCCCTGAATCCCACATTTTCTTTTACCTTCCAGTCCTACTCCAGCTGCATCTTTTTCTTTCTTCACCTTAGCCTAGCCACAAGCATTATTTAAAAAAAAAAAAAAAAAAAAAAAAAAAAGAGGTGGTTATGTTTATCTTCAATCAGGCTGATAATGACTCAGAACTGTTTCAGCTAATGTTTCAGACTGAATTACAGCCTGAAGCTTTATGAGATTTTAATTACCGGTTATTCATAAAGATTGCACTTCAGGAAGTAAAAACTAATAGTAATTTTATAAATTATTCTTATTTAAGATATTCTAAATGCCTACTTTAGTTGAGAACTACAAATGGTTTTGGTTTCAATTCCTAACACCAAGCTTTCCTTAGGAGACTGAAACCTAGTGTTTGAGATTTCTGTCACATCATACAACTTTAAAATAAGATTAGTTATAAAACTGGTAAGGACAGTAGAACAGAACAACACTTCACTCTTACCAAATAAACGAAACGAATATAGCCTTGAAGATGTAGGTAAGGCTGACAAAACAAAAGTAATGCAAAATGCAAGCAGGATGCCATCTCAACTTTGTGGACTTAGATATGGCAGACAAAGCAGGAGTCATGCAAAACAATGATGTTGAGGTGACTCAAAAGTAGGGGTGAAGGAACAGCCACCTGAAATACTGGGACACCAGATATTGAAGACTACTGAAGAAGACCCCAAAAGACCAAATAAGGACTTCTGATAAGGGGTGTGATTAGGTAAAATAAAGTAATCCATACACATAAGTGAGCAGGGAGAGCTAATGAATATGTAATCGGTGTGTATGATAAAAACTCTGTTTACCCGACACTCAGGGCACTTGATTAGAGGAAAGATCCTTTGAGTGCCCAGTGTGCTGCAAAAAAAGAATGCCTGCTTTCTAATACTCAAAACTATGTTAAAAAGTTTTTATCTGACCGATTTTGGCATCAAAATCATGTCATTTATTCATAATTTTCCAATTATGAAAATATTCATACATTTATTATATTAATCTTACTCCTTTTTTTTTTCTGTCATTTGTCAAAAATGTCCTGGTTATTAGACACTTTCAGAAAAAGTATCTTTAAAGTTATTATCTCCATGACGTCTTAAAGCTGAGGAAGCCTGTTACAATGTTCAGAGGATGAAGAAAATACTAATTTAATTCTTGGAGATATTCAGCAGTGAGCCCTGGCAGTCCAGGCATCAAATTATATCTGCAGTGCATGGAATATGGCATGACCAGCTGGACAAAAGAGGTGGTTATCCTTCTGTACTTAATGATGGTGCAGTCTCTCCTTGAGCACTGTGTGCAGTTCTGGGACCCACAGCTTGAGGATGTGAAGGTCCTTCACCGAATCCAGAAAAAGGCATGAAGAGCAGCTGATGAAAGGACTGAAATGAATGTCCTGTGAGGAGGAGCTGGGAATTTTGGGCTTGTCAGGTTTGGAGAACAGGAGGGATGACCTCATGGCTCTCTCCAGCTTCCCAAGGAGGGGAAGTGGAGAGCAAGGCACTGGTCTCTTCTCTGGTATCTGGTGATAGGACTCCTGGGAATGAATTGTAGTTTTGCCTAGGCTTCATGGTCTAAGAAAACAACTTGATAGTTGAATGTTCATTGCAATGACACTATATCAGTCCCAGTCTCTTATGATCCTGATGCTGAGTTTTATTCTTTTTTTTTCTTTCCGCTTATCCTGAACTAAAAAGCTGTCAAATACTAGATCACACTCTCTATATTCTTCAGAAATTCAACCTTAGCAGACAAATAGAAAAAGAAATTTCTTTATGACTAGTTGAAGTAGAGCAAAGTAAAAGGAAACTCAGAATCAGATCTAAGAAAAGAAAGTTTTGAACAACTCACTTAAAAGCTTTCTATAAGCTTTACACAAAATACAAAACAGCAGGCAGCAATTTGGTTCTAGAGCAACTCAGCTAGAATGCATCAGTGAACAAGTAAATTGAATAACCTATTTTGCTGCTGTTATTTTCTATAGGTACATGCTTTCTGATTATAAGGATGAGAAATTCAAGTAGCAGTTGTATTAAAGAAATGGAATAAAGGTGCATCTGGAATTCCATTCACATTCCTATAAGGAGTGTAATAAAATATTAGCCAAGGGTAAATCCACACATTTTATGGAACTCCCTTCTTATTTAGTCTGTTTCATAAATACTTCTATTGCAGATAGCATGTCCATAATGTATTTACCTTTACATGTTACAGGCAACACTTCAGAAATCAAATCCAATCCTTACCTATTCTAACTTTTAGTTTTCCAAGCAATCATGCAGCTACTCACAATTTCTCCAAGAATTTGTTCTAAAACAATGCCTGGAAAAGAACATAGGAATGACTAACAGCTTATTTTATTTTTGATATTATAAACTCTCCCTTAGTCAAAAATGTAAGGTAAAGCTTCATCAAATCAGTAAAACTTATTCTTAAGAAATTCTTAAATGCAGTCCCACAGATCTCACATTTTCCTCTTGTATTTCTCTTGACAAATAGATTCCTTATTCTTTTACATCAGACAGTACTCATGAATGTGTAGTATAGTCAGCTTGTCTGCTTTGTTTCTTCCCAAGACTGGAATGCTTTTCCTATCAATCATTATTCAATTAATTTTTTTCTTCTTGGTGAATGGTAAATCCTACCAGACCTTCAGAATAGGCATCAGAACTGTAACAAACTTCAGCACTTCCTTTAGCTGCCCTCAGTTCATAGCTATTATCATACTTCCTTGGATTTTCTCAAAATTTCTGGTAATTGCAGTTCTATATCTTCACAAGTTAAGAGTAGGAAACCCAATTTCACATTAACTTATGGTCCCTTATTAACTTGGACATGAAACAGTAATGGCAGAGACATAAGGCATTTCCAGCAGCTAGCAGCCATGTAGAAGACATGAGTTTCTCATTCTGCCATACATTCCAGGACATGCCTAACTCTGATGTCATTACTTCTGTTAACGACTATGAAAAGATGAAAAAATAAATAACACAACTGAATGTTTTAAGGCACTCAAAGTTGCATTTCATGATGCCATAGATTTAGATCTCTGCTTACAATGTTTTACAACAAAGCTTTTCCTTGGCCCTTTAATAGTGGACCAGAAATTCTTAACCCAGGTCTCTTACAAACATTATAAACAGTGATGATATGATTGAAGATTTGTTCTGAGAGATTACCAAACTGCTCTTTAACTTTCCAGCAAAAGATAGTTCCTCACAATATGCAATTCAAAATTTCAGCACTTAATAAAATATTTTAATTTCCTTCACAAGGCTCTTATATGGATCTTGAATCCTCTTAGTGACTCACAAGATGCCAGGAATTATCCTTTCCAGAAGCACTTATAATTTAAAGAGTTCAGCCTTGCAGAGCTATTATTTGTTGAGTCTTATCAGAGCCAGCAGCTCATATATTTTTTATGGAATGAGTCTTCATTGTATAATTTGAAGCTGGTAGGTTCAACTGTTGAAAAACATCATAATTTGCTTGTCTTGGAAAACTGATAACACAATAATCCTTCAGCTCTACTAGGTCTAGCACTTGAATGAGAACAAATTCACAGGAGCAAGAATCTGTGAGTATGTATTGCTTTTCTTGGAATATCCAACTCGGACACTGTTCTCTGAATTGGTTTTCAGTAGCCTGGTGTACAGCATGTCTTACAACCCCAACTGCTCAAAGAACTCTCATGAAGGAGAACTAAAGTAAATAGCAATCTTTCAAAATCCTGTACGTGATCTTTTCATGTCAGAAAAAGATTAAATATTTTCCATGTGGGACACATTAGCAGCACTTGGCTTTGTGTATAGAAGACACTTAGTTTCTGTCAGTCTTGAATCTTTTAGAAGTATTTGGGCGGATAGATGATGGTACCATAGTAATTCAAGAAACCATGGTAATTTTTGTCTCTCAACCCTGAGAATTTACTTCATGCTTTTACCAATATTTAGGAAAATTTAGTAACAATAATAACTCTTTTATATTCATTTTTGCAGTTTAAATAATCTTATAGCATTTGGGTATTTCTTTCATGTCTGTAATCTTTTGTCATTTGTATAATTTAAACTTAAGTTAGCAAAGAATGCTTTATTTGTAATATAAGGAAGAAATACACGACCAATTTTAAAAGGTCTTCAAAGAACATTCTTATGAAGGTATTTAAAAATCTATGTTAAATACCTTTGCCATAAAATTTTGTTTGGCTTCTAAGAAGAAAATAATAAAATTTACTGTAATACAGATGATAAAATTCACCCTTGATTTGGACATATGCCACATTGGAAAACACAGAGGCAAAAAGAGGGGCAAAACACAGGGGCAAAAAGAGATCTGCTCACCAGCAGATCTTATGCAGACTTTGATGCGTTCATTGATCCACATAGATATGTACAGGTTTTTAACTTCTCTTCCAGATTTTTCAGTTTATCAAGATTCAAATGCAATATACAGTTCTTTTTCTGCACATTGTTTAAATAATGAAAAATAGTTCCAGTACAATTCATAATGAATTATTACAAGTAGTATTGTATACTGTTCATAATTAATTATATGATTCATCATGAATCATAATGAAGCCATTTTTGCCAGCTTACATGGATGGTTTTCTTATCTGATGAACGTACTTTTTTTTTATGCTGTAATTCTGATATATTAGTAGGATTACACATAGTTTTAATTTCATATCATAATTCAAAAAGATGTCCATGTAGTTAGATCAATGATGTATAAGAATCTGAAATACATCTTGTGCAATATATGTCCTTATTTGCAAACAGTAATAACATAAGAGCTATTAAATTAATATATTTTAATCTTATCTCTTATCAAAGATCTTTGCTTTTAAGAAAGACAAGGATACTTAAGTTTTTCAGTAGGCAATATTTCACTGCTGCATCAACACACATCCCTCAAGTCGACTTGTACAAACATCCAATACAGCATCACTGCACATGATACCAGCTCACACCTTGTTGCTCAATGTCATGGAGAAGTGATGTATATCCCACCAACTCTGGGAGCAGGCTGGCCATAACTTCTGCAAAGAAATTGAATCACTAAAGAGTGATTCCAGAATCAAAAACTGTCCCAAAGGCTCACAGCTGTCTTTGAATGTTATGAATTCAAATGGAATTAATAAGCTGCAGCGCCAGATACTTCAAAAAACAGAGACTTTACCAAGTCTATACCAAGACACATTAAAATCTTGTGATTAATTCCCAGATTATGATATTTATGAGACAGAAAAAGATGATCCCCAATTTAGAGATGGAAAAAAGGCAAATTTTATTCTTGTGTAAGGAAAATGAATTCCCATTGATTCGATAGGAGTATCAGTTCCCAAACTTATGTTAATAATTAAGAGATAATAGTGTAGGACTAGTGAATCTTTTTCTTCAAGACTCGAACAGAGATTTTATTTTTAAAAGCAGAGTTCCATCTGTCCATCCATCCTATCATCCCCTGAAGGATCAGGAAATTATATCACAAGAAAATTAAAAAGAAACAGCTCTCTAAGAAGGGACCTGTATATTGAATATTCAATAATAAGGTTTGTAAATATTCAGGGATTTTACTTTGTGGGATTGAGGCTGGTCCTATAACTGAAGAAAATTAGCTTCTGAAACAGTGCACACCTGGAACACATCTTCCAGTGTGACGTCATCAAAAGGAAACCCCATTCATATCCTCTGGTTTCCTTGGAAGATGTTGGAGAACAATAGACGGATTTTACACCTAAAACACTAATCTACTGTATATCATAAAATTAGATACATCTTAAGGTAGCATGATTGGGTTTAACAATGATAGAGTAGAAAAAAATGAGTCCATGGTAAGTCAGTGATAACTGTGAGAGTTTCTATCCTTGAAAAAAAAGCATAGTTCTAATATTTAGGAAGAGCATGACTACTTTTGGTTTGAGTTTTGTTATCACTAAAGGCTAATAGCCTGATCCATATGAAATAAAAAGTCCTTTATTGTAAAATACTGCTTTCATGACCTGGAATTTTGGGGAATTCAGAAAAAAATTAGATTTAAATCTTAAAACTTGAGCAACAAAGAATCTTTGTGGAGAGAGCAATGTGTCCAGAAAGTTACCATACAGAAATGACTGGCAGCAGCAGGACGACCTGAGTATCTTATTATCTGAGTTCAGCAGAATGGATAAATTGATTGCTGCAGCCTTTTGTGGTCAGTGTCACAGTTAAGCAAGAAATTAATATGTGTCAGCTGTCCTTTAATGAAAACCATGCAGTATCAGAGGGAATTCTGCTTGCTACCTAACTGGGGCCACATCTAGCACTGATACGAAAAAGCACCACTGTGCTGAATTCATTACACAGTATGAAATTGCTGCATTTGGTTATTTTGGAAATGCTGAAGGAACCTGAAGAGACTCCTTGTAAATTGACACCTGCTCTTATGACTTCACTGTGAAACCTGATGAATTATTCCATTATGAGAATATACCTGGCAATTGCATTCCAAGGTGTGCAGGGGGAATAAAATAAAGGTATGAAGGATCATTTGGTCATGAGTTAGCTGAGAGGCTTGTAAATCTTTGGAGCTCAATCTCATGATTCAATAATAAAATCAAGGTTATTTTTTTTAATGGGGATATTCCTTCAGCACTCTGCACATGGTATAAGCAATTTTAGAGGAAAAGAAGAGATGAAATCCTGAAAAATCTGTATAAATCAAAGTTTAGTGTATGATGCAATAAGTGCTGCAAGTATTCTAGACTCTGTTAAGGTGAAATGAAATGAAGTGGCAGGGTGTGTAAAAATGCTTGATAGACAGGAGATTATTGTGGCATAACTGACATCAGAATTTGGCCAAATTCACAAAATATGCAAACTCAGATGGGAAAGCTACCCACAACCTAACACATCTTTTTGCCTCTTTTTCCGTGAAAGATTTCCTTCTGAATCAGAAAGTGCACATTCCCTCAACAACTTTTAAAAGTGGCATTTTCTGGGTGTTTTTACAATCCATCCAGCACAGTCTTTTGAAAGCACTGAGATTACCTGAAGGAAAGTCACTCAATCACTGTAGATGAGTTATAAAAACTGTCTGTTGATTACTGATCCATACATTAGTGTCATGTCAGCTACTCAAAACTGCATAGCCCACTTGAAACCTAGGAAGCTGTGATGTCTTTCACCAGGTGGCAAAGAAAATTGCACATCCATCTCTACTGATATCTGGCCACAAGTGGATTTCCTCACTGATCTCCAAGTTTTCAGTTAGGTAACAAGCAGAAAAGCTTCCATTTAACTACGCAGTGTCAGAATGTGGTCTGTCCCTTGCTACTGCTTGTAAGACACAGTTTGTTAACAAAAAAAAATAAAAGTAATAAATTGGAACCCAGACTTTTCATTATCTAATGATCTATTTTTAACTAATTAAGTTAAAAAAAATCTATTTTCCAGCACATTATATGTCAGCATTATTAGACAAATTACAATTTTTATTTTTGCTGTTTATTCAAAGAAAATATCTTTTGATATAGATGTCCATATAATATGTAATTTCCAATAAATGATGATACAAAATACAAAACATTAATATGTTTTAGTTATAGAATAGCTTAACAATTTTCTGTTACTCTTTATACAAACTTGTAAGGCTAATTCTATTCTTAAGGGAATTTCAGGAGCCACTGTGAGAATTTCCATATTACAAAAGGCAAACTTAGCTCCAGTTCTTAGCACAGAATTCTTTAGAATACAATATTAACATTTATTCATAATGAAGAGTGAGAAAGCTTTTTAAAGCAAGTAATATTTTACTTGCGTGCTTAAAATATTCATTCCAAAATTGGTAAAATAACTCTTTGCAGTTCTGAATTAATAAAATACAAGAAAAGCTTTTCTTCAGGCCTATGCCATACTTAACCATCACAGGAACTTTGAGAACTGTCTTCTAAATCAAGACTTGTATGCTTGCCTTTGCTGGCTATTCATTCCTCAAAAACCGTGCTCAGCTTCCAGATTTACAAGCCTGAGAAATAATGAAAGCTGCAAACATTTAGGGCAGGAATAAAACATAGATCAAGTTCAAACACACTAGTCAGCTCAACGTAAAGCAGCCCTATCAGCTTCAAATAAAGTTGATATGGCCCTATCAGTCATATGAACTTTCAGCATAAATTTGATCACAGCTCACAATGATTCAGATGTTTAAATCAGATTATTTTCCTCTGGTTTATAATACCTCGGCTGTGCTACGGATGTTTTCTTCATTTCAAAAATCATGATCTGTTCCATCAGCATGGGGAGACTGCTGTCACTGCATATTATTTTGACAGTGATACATCTTACTGACAATATCACCTCCTTTTGATTTACATTGACAGGACCTAAAATATATAATTGGGATATTCTCCAAGGCATATAATCAATTGCATCTGCTGCATTTCTGGTATTTCCTTTGCCCTGCTTATATCATTACCATCTCTGCTGAAGCTGTATTATTACTATAAATGTTTCCAGAAAACATATGTTGGCATCAGCTCACAGCACTCTTTCTACAGCACTAACAATTTGAAACTTCAAAGGAGTATCAAAAGTGTTATTATTTTATTGTTCTAATACTCAAGTTATTGTGATAAATATGGTGATGAAACAGGCACATCAAAATCCTCTGTAGTATATTCTTGGTTAGAGAAATATAAGGTAATAATTACGTGGCATTTTCAAGAATAATTTTAAAAGTCTTATTTTCTTGGAAAAGTGGTAATTAGGTATTTTTTACAAGAGAAAAATAAATAGTGTTCAAATACTAAAATCAGCTAACTTCTGGGAGAATGCTGGCGTAAAAATCAATATCCTCAAAAACTGTTTGGGATAATATAACTAACAACAAGAGAAAAAATTATTTAATTTTAAGGAAATATGTGTATGTGCATTAAGTCAATTATGTATTAAGTATTTATTATTTATGTATTATTTATGTATTTATTATTTATGTATTTATTATTATTTATTTGTGCATTAAGTCAATTATGTATTAAGTCAATTGTGTATTTTCTGACATAAAAATACTATTAACATGCTGTTAAATATGTTAGCATATGTAAGCATGTTATTAACATGCTGTTAAATAGCACAGCTGAAAATGAAAGGATTATGTTAAAGATGGACAGTAGAAAATGAGCTGGAAAAAAAAAATCTGATAAACTACAGGGAGCTGAACAGTGGAGAGAAAAACCTATGCATAATTTAAATTAAACAGCATGGTCTGACATAATTTCGATAAATGTATCAGTCTGAGTACTCTAAAATACCTTTATTTTTGTTAATGTGCTTATCTTAGGCACATAATGATTTATGAAGAATATCTGATATAAATACCATCAAATTGTTTAACTTTGGGATAGACTCGTAATTGTTCCAAATGGTTATAAACAAAAAAAAAAAAAACAAAACATTAACATCTAAAGTGTTCAGGTGAAGAAAGAGAACAGCCAGTGCAACTATTTTCTCTTAGGCAGCTGAAGAAACACTTTGCTGAATCAAGCTAAAAGGCTCTTTCAAGGTGAAATTCTAGAAGAAAATTATCACATTTTATAAAGAGATCTAATGAGGAGCTTGTTGAAGCTTATCATTGGAAGTGGTATCAGGAGCACTGAAAGATAATGGAGAACTAAAAGAATTATTGCAGATCATTTATGAGCTGACTACAATTCATTCATCATAGTAGCAAATATGCCACAAACTCAGCTCTATACTAAACTCCATATGCTCGTGGCCTGCGAAAGTTCAACACATTAAACCTGTTTTGCTGAATAATGTACATCATTTGTATTTCTTACAAATCGCTTGGTCTACCAAGATGACTGAGGATTTCTTTAGACTAAAAATAAGTCTGTATTAAACAATTAAAATTAGATGCCAGAAATTGTTTAAATATCCCTTAATTGACAATTTTGCTTATCTTTAAGAAAATAATTTTTCAAAATCCCATATGTGCTATCATTGTATTAAAAAAAGCAGGGACATCAGTATTTTCAAGTTAGAAGTACTTATTTCTTGAGTAATAAAGGACAATTAGTATCTTTTGGTTTGTGTCTAAATCTGGTCCCTTTTCTTGAACTCTTTATTGAGATTATGTCAATTATATAAAAATTGTAATTTTGGGCTTATTTAAAGCTCATTTTCATGTAAGAATGAAGGAATTGGGTGAATTGTCACACAGCAGTAGTCATTCTGAAATCTGGAATTATGTAATTTCAAGGCCTGATCTACCATAGAAATGAAATTAACATCAAAATATAGTGACCCTACGGACAGAGTCATCTTAATCCAGTAAGGATTTTTATGTCATCTAATTCCCTAATGACAAAATACAACTGCCTGGCCGAATTATTTAGCACTTCTCAATGTTTAAAAAAAGCACTTCTTAAAGTTTAAGATGCCATTGTATTCAATAATGCATTGCTTATAAATAGCAAATGATTGCTTTATATGCTCATTTTTTGGGAAAGTGATAAAATAATCTCATTTATTAAATCACTCAAACTATACTTTTGAGTTATTCATATAAAAAGTGTGTTGTATTTATATACAAATGTTTGGGGTTTTTTCTTTATATGTTTTAATGGCGCAAAATTTGAGTTGTTAACAATTCATATTAGTATAGCCTTGGTATGTATATCAGGTAAATATTCTCTTACAAAACTGGTTTGGGCTATTTCAAGATTTTCTTAATCTTGTTTTTAGTCAAAAAGAGATCTTAAAATGAACAAGAATAGTTACTTGCTTCAAATACATCACTATTTTTATGCTACAATAATGTCTAAATGGTAACTTTTAAAATTCAGAGGACTTTTTATTCCTAGCTCAGTTACACCAGCGAATGATGCCACAATCAATGTATCAGTTATTATAATCAAATGCAGGCTCCTGCCTAAAGAGAATCAGTGATCAAAGTAGCAAAGTAGCTCACTCTGGGAACACTTATGTTCAGAGCAGATCTATTACTACATCACCTTTTTCTGTAACTGTGATGGTATTAGTTAAGAGTTTTTAGTCCTACTCTTCTTTAGAATTAAAACAAGGATGGTTCAGGGTCCTGTCCAGACTGTAAATCTTAAATCTTATCTCAGACAAATAAAAAATGTCAAAATATATGCCTGCCCCAAAAGGTAGAGAGATACAGGAACAACTCTGAAAATACGTGTATATAAGCTCTATAAATAGAGTACTAGGAGCTTCTATGAGGCATTTCTTAGTATGCCGTACAACAATAAATGTGAAGCCATCTCTTCTTCATAATACAATTCATCTTCAGCTTTCAGTATCTTCAATTACTAATTTTGAAAGCATTTTTTTTCTAGGGTTTTGGATATGATGTAGTTCCAAAATAGAGACTTCTATACAGTTTCTCAAAAGATCTCATTCTTGTATCCTTCAATACTTTCCCTTCAAACGTAAACTGAAATGTAGTTCAAACATGCGTGGGTGCTGGTAAAGAATGGGAAGAACTTTTGGTCTACCTCATCCCTAGAATTCTGGAACATTTTAAGGAAATGTAAAAATACAGTAACATATTACAAGAAGAATAGAGAAAGAAGATGATATTTCCACATTACAAGAATCTTGGTTTTCCTCTGGAAAACTTTCTTTAACTCCTAGAAGAATATGGTGCTTTTAAGACCTGTCCACAGAGACGGCTTCTGCCACTCACTTTCCCTGGCTGTCTGAAAACCAAGCGTTCCAGATTTCAGGCAAATGTTGCTGACATTCAAAAGCCTCCTCTAAGAAAACAAATGCAGTCAAGGATGAATCAATTATAGACACATTATAGGATCCACTTAATAAAAGCCTTACAATAAATAATAGAATCATGGAATCATAGAATATCCTGAGATAGAAGGGACCCGTAAGAATCATCAAAGTCCAACTCCTGAGAAAAACTCAACCATCCTTGGTAGAACTATGCAGTCCTAGGCCAACAACTCACCCACACTGACAGCCACAAAAGGATGCATGGCAGGTGGAGTATCTACTAAATAAAACATCTTACATTTTCCCTACATTTCCTTTCCTCATTGCTCTGAGGTCATGAGAGTAGATATTGACTTTAAAATCATATTTCAAATAGGGACATTTAAATTATTTGTCTGTGATTATCTCCACCTTTCACAGAATCAACTCAAATTTCATTTCAAATTGTGCAAACATCAAGTTAATATTCTTACAGTGGCTTTGCTAGCAGCTATGCACATTTTTGCGTCGATTAGTAGGCCTATACTTACAACAATTAACTAAAGATTATAGTTTAAAGTGGTTATTATATAATATATATTATATAATATATATTATTCCATATAACTTGTCTAGTGTTCTGCAGGGTTTTTTACATTATTAATATTCAGAAAATTATTTCTTGATGGGGAAACATCTTTTGAGAACTACCTGAGTGCAATTTCTGCAAAAAGTAGAATAGAATATAAATTACATACTTCATTTAGTAACAGAGTATTAAGACTGGCAGTCAGTCATCCATTACATCTCATAGCTATAGTATTTTTGATACTTATTTGGTTAGCAATAGCTCCAGGAGAATTAACTTCCAGTCTAGAGCAGAGAAATGGCCAGGAACATCTTGTTTTGACAACAAAAATGCATAGTTTCTCTGAAAGAACAAGTGGGAGACAAGTTTCACACTGCTTTATTAGCCACTTAAGGATAGATATAGATAGTCTTTTAAATAAGAAATTGCAGCATTTCTCCTACATATCAAGGTTTTAGTGGTGTCAACCGTAAGCCTAAAAGGAATGTCCTGTGGTCTGAATTCTTCAGTATATATCTCATATATATATATACTAGCAGATAAGCCCACAGATAGGACTCAGCATCTTATTACAGGTGCTTTTAGGAACAGGCAGCCATCACAGCATATCCTGGATTGCTCTACCTAAGGCTGTTGTTAAGCACTGAAGTGGGTTTTTGGCCTTACCTTATCTTCACATATGACATGTTAGGACATCTTACTATAAAGAAAAGATTTGAAATACTTGAAAAAGGATTTATGCCACTCAATGTCTGATGAACATACAAACTGCTACAGTTTGTTGTGCAGAATAGACCTCTGGAGCAATGCTAATTCAGATGGAGGTGCATTATAGTGACAAATCTGATTATGGAACTTAATTTTGTTTTCAAAATACAGTTTAACTTCATAGGTTTTCTGACATCTTATTTCTTCTTGAATATTTGAATGTCCAAAACCAGTTCTTCCAGAAACACAGGGCTTCCAGATAGAGCATTAATGTATAAGAAAATGTATTTTACATTGAAAGCAAAGATGTTTAATTGAACTCATAAAAGGCTCCTGGAGAGAGATGTAAAAAATCAAACAGAAAGTCAGCTCACCAGGCAGGTTCTTCTAATCTTGCAGGGCATTAATCATGTCCCTTGCAATGAGAAAATTCTATTGGCTATTCCATTTAAAATGATGCACTAAAACATTGAAAAGAGCTTATTTTAACAAGTATATTATGTTCAAAGTTTTTAATGGAACAATTGGATTCAATACAACATGACATAAAACACATTTGCTATATATACATAAGTATATAGAAGCTCAGTATTTGGATGACTGGGTATACATTTGGACATGTATTTGGGCAGTCTGGCTGTGTGTTTCTTTTCATTCACAAAGTGACTGTTTCCCTCCACTACAGCTCTAATAATTGAGCAGTAGTCTCACAGTGAAAAGATATTTATACACTGGAAACATCATACTCTGTGAAAGAACCAAGATAAATAGCCAGTCAAGATCATTTCTGTCTCAGCTCACCAAACTTTCTGCAACTGAAACATTCCTGAATGGTATCTAAACTGCTACATTTACCTTGCAGCCAAAAGTACAACCTAAATTAGAGTCCAGACCTGCCATATTTTAAGTACTTCATTAAATTTTTGGATTCTATGTCCATAACAAAGCCAAACATTATTAATATTAGCCACTTAAGGCAATTGGGCTATATTATAACCTGTGTTCACCACCTAAATGATGTGAAGGATTCAATTTCATTCAGGAGACTGCAGGAGCCTTCTGCTCCTCACTTTGCACAGGATTCAGAAGGATCCTGATTTCAGACATCACACAGCAAACCAGTTTTACTAGCAATAACTAACTAGTAATTTTTCCCACTGGAAACTGAAAACAAAGCTGCAAGTACTGCAAGACAACACTCTCTGTACTCTTGCAACAATTGCACACACGTATATTTGAGTTTCATGTCACTGACAGCCCATTAGAGAAAGCTTTATGTGGAAATTTTATGTCTCCTTTCCCTCCCCACACTGTACACTATTCAAATATCATAAAGTTTTTGGCAAAGTAAACTGGTAGGAAGGGATACTGTACTCCTGATGTTTCGAGTACATTACCCAGTCTTTCTCTGCAGTGCCATTTCTCTCTTTTCCATAGATACAGAAACAAATTCAATGAACTGTCAGGCTCTTAATTGTGGCTCCTGCTTAAATGGCAAGAAATATTATGTGCTTTTTTCACTGAGAGTAATCACTAGAATGAAACCAAACAATCTCATTCAATATATGTGTTTCAGCAACTTTGATATTTTTACAATATACCTCTTATATATATTGGACTTTTTATTTCTTTTTTTTTGGTTTTGCTAGGCTGTTGAGTGAGAGGCACTTTGAATGAGAAACTTAAAATGACAGCTCAAATTAAGTTTTCCAGTTATGAATTTAACCAGACAGCTATTGGACACTACAATCAGTAAATACTAACTGATTGTTCAAAACAAATTCAGACATGATTAGCTGTGTAATATATACATATATATTGTATTACTGTGAAAGCTCTGTTTTACTGGGTTTTACTAACCAAGTGCTATTTCAAGTGCTTATAAAATCCAACTACACTATTAAATCTGGTTCTTTAGCCTGGATGTAATGGATTATGTATTATTCAGTTACTATTTGTGACTGCTGTCTGTTGCCTGTATGCTGAGATTGTTAGCATATGGCTGTGTTTTGCTACTGGCAGAGTTGGATGGTCAGTGTCTTCCTGGTTGTGCATCAGTGAACTCACACTGCACTAAACACCAATAAGAGAAATACACAGTGCACAACAGTCCTGTAAGTCCTCATCATACAGCAAGGGCAGCCTTCAGTCTTTTGTAATAAAGAAATCAATGCCTGAACATGACTGATAGCCCCACCTTCAAGGTGACTGAAATTTAAGTTTTGACTCACAGATTCAGAGAACTCTTAAGGTTGGAAGGCACCTCTGGAGATTGTTCTGTCCAACCACTCTGCTCAAAGCACAGCCAGCATATAATGTCTTTTAATACCAGCTACATTAAGGAACTTTGACATGCAGGGCTGCTTCTTTGAATGAGACAACTGAAAACCAAAAGGATACCCTGCCATTAAAACATCTCGCCAAAAGAGACCATTGAAAAGATGCTTTTCAGATAAGCAGATGTTTTCTGCCCGACCCAATCTATTACACTCTGATGAAAAACAAAGAACTGTTGTCCTTCCTTCTTGAACTACAAAACCCAAAAACTTCTTCAAGAAGAGTACCAAATTTCTATTTAAAAGGGCTCTTGCACATGATTATGTTATTACAGCTTTGAGATTTACTCTGCCTCAGCTGAACACGACTGGCTCAGGGAAAGAGGTTTCAGCCAGCACATTATAGTTCAAGCTGGAGTACGTGCACAGCTAGCAACAAACGCTCGGCTGATCAGTAGTGTGCTCATATGTAGCTTTGGTTTATGTCTGAGCCATAACAGAGAGACAAAGGGAATCCAGCACCCACTGCCATTGGAAGGAGTGTCTAATGTGAATCTGTGCTAAGAAAGTTACTACCCTATGCAAAATATTCCACATCACCAAAATGAGTCCAGAGTTTCCAGATGCTTTTTTCTTTCAGTAGAACGTGTTCATTCTTAGTTTATAGAACTAAATCATCACTAAAATCATGATGACTTGGGACCATCCATACAAATTCCTATACACTGTTAAAAGTGTGCCTAGGGAAAATGCCTGCATAACTACTTGTTAGATTTAAGCTTTGAGTGTGAGGAAAATACATGAACAATAACTGAATCTCACACATTTCCATTTTTAGTCTGGAACTCCCCATCTCAGTCTATTCAGAGAGGTTTCAAATTTTATTGCCATGGTAGTAAAAACAATGACCCAATAGCAAGTCCACATCCAGCCAGTGAAAATTCCAAAACCTAAAAGGCTGATCCAGTAAGATATTTAAACCCATGTGATTCCTTAGTACAGAAGTAGTCCCACTGAAGTAAACTAGAACTATTTTTTCATTGAAATAATGCCTTCAATTAGGTCCCAATATTCTGCCAAACTGGGACCTAAGAGAAAGTGTGTCATAGAAAAGAAAACAGCTATAATTCCTATTTTCTGTTGGGGACTATCAATTTCTTTCCCTAAGTTTTCATGTCTGGGCTCAGACTTGCTTGCTTAAATAATTCAACCGGCATTAGGCACACATAGACTCTCCTTTTTTAAGAAAGTGGCTAAGTTGGAGAACAAAGAACTTAAAATGAAAATAAAACAGCACATCTGAAGACCAAAAAGAAAGTTTCCAAACAATTCTGAGGCAACTCTCCAAATTATTTGTGTTCCAGTAATCCTCTGCATGCAACAGATCATTTCAGCATAGTTAAGACTAAGAAATTCAAAGAGCCAGTGAGTTCTGATTGTTCATAATAAATTAAAACCAAATTATTTGCCAAAATTTTCTGGGGAGGCTTTCCCTGATGGTACAGTACATTCCCTGACTACACCTTCAGTATACATTTTCATTCAGAGAAGATGAGCTATTTCGTGTGATCAGGTGGCATCCTTGTTCAAACCTTGCTCTGTAATGCTAGATATCTTAGGGGAATTCAAGCACTAAAAACATAATAACTTTCTAGTTGTTTCTCTGATCTTTCATCAGTAAAAACAAGTCAGCATATAGAGGTGCATACTGCTTGTAACTTAGTATACACTGGAGATTTATTTTTTTCATTCTTGCTAATGTATTATGCTGTTAGGTGACATTGGACCTGACTTAGCCTTTTGCCCTGTTTGCAGCCTTCTGACAATACAAAAATGAATTATTTCTGGGTGTCTAATTAATACCACACTTTTGCAGAGGGAGTTTTATGACTCATCGAGACCATAAAGTCATTGCTATTAGAAGACTCACCCTATATTGTTTTGTCAGAAAATTCTGATTTATATGTCATCTACTGAAATTTAGTGAATTCAATCTGCTTCTAGTTTTAGCACAAACAGGGAAATGCATCTGGTTTTCACATACTGCCCCTCTAATCACACTCTTCAAAGACAATAAATATCCGTTACACCCTTGTACACAACCTAGCATAAATACAATAAAACCAAATAAGTATGCTTATGACATCACAACGTTTGTAACAAATGGATTTTGAAGACCCTCAATCCTGGAATGGTAATTATATGATTTGATGAGGTCCACAGTAGCTGTAATCTCATTAGAGAACTCATAACATTATTGTTGACCATGAATCTGTGAATATGACCAAATGGCTAATAATTTAAATTGTTGAAAATATATTTGGCAACTGTTATTTAACAGCTTATTTAAACTTCCTTCTTTCCTTAATGATTAATTTAACCCAAAAGGTTTTTTACAATGGTGTTCATGAACGATGTGGAAAATAGATTGGTTTATAGTTTGAAAAGTATGGATGAAACAGTAGCTAGTGAGCTATAGGAAATTGAAATTTTTTTCAGTAAATGTAAATACATTAAAACTAGGAAATAGCCTTTAATTTCCACTTCATCATTAGAATTATTTTATAATTTTTATTTGTTTAAAGAAAATAAAATGTGAATATACTTTGAATTATTTTTTAATAATATATACCAACAACATTTTTTTAAATTATCTGGTAAAAAAGAATATAAAAGATACCTTATGTCAACATTTCTGTTTTGCTTAGGGTAAAAAAAGTACCTCTAAAACTTCCCCTCTGGTAATATCACCTGTTAATTGACCACAAAAATTTCAGTGGTATATCTGATGATGAAACACAGTTTAAATCCGTGTGACTTTCACAGGCCTGTTAAAATTTGAACATTTTAAAATAAACATCTTAAAGCCACATCCTCAGTTTAGGGGATTGAATTTGCCTTCCAGCGACTTTGTTTCCTTCTATTTTATACATTTCAGGAGAGAAGGCCCATCCCTGGTCCCCGTAAGTTCTGTGGACCAGGAACCCTGCTGGTTCTGGTCTCTGAAAGTGATTTCTGTCTCTGTCTCACTCAGCCTCACCCACCCCCCTCCCTGCCTTTCTCCTTCTCTAGCTATTCCCTCTCTTACTATATATTAATTCACTCTTCGTGCACCATATTCACGTGCAAACTGGATACATATTAATGACTAGTCCTGACTCTAACACCCTACAAAAACAAGAAATATAATAAAATGATAATTAAATGGGTTTTTAAAAGAGTGGTATTTTATAGCAAGGCACCAAGTAGGCAATAAGATAATCACTACCTTCTTGAGACAGCAAACTCATACCATTAAGCCAGATTTAAAGTCAAAAGTTACGTCTTTGTTCAAAGGTACCCCACACATAATCTTATCTAAATTAAAATGCAACAAAACAGCTCAATCATCAAAACTTAATTGAAAAGCTATGCAGTATATATCTTACTGCTCTTGAAAATGGACACTTCGGGGGGGGGGGGTGGTGGGAGTGGCAGTTCAGGTGTTTTCTAATACTGCTTTCCAAGACTTTTCCTTTGAAGCCTTACATAGTTTTCAAATGACAAACCACATGCTTTTGAAAGATGTCAGTGGCCTGCTTGGAAAAGATAGGGCAGGAGAGGCTGACGAAGTCAATGCATTTTATTTACAGAAAATTTGCCTCAGTGATCAATAACCATGTGGAACAGAAGGATGGTTTTATTCTCCCTTTGACATGATGCCATCTCCATTGCCTAAGGACCTTTTTCACTGTCACACATGTTTTGTTCTAGTATCTATAGCCAGTTTAACAGCAATATAATGTTTTATACTCAGAGGCGCCAGCTACACTTTCATGTTTGATTTGCATTTATTCCATCAAAAGGTCTATATTCTAATATGCTGTAGCACCTGGCTTTAAATCACTGGCAGAAAAATAAACCTGCTGAATAACAAGTTCAGACTCAGAGGAGATATCAGAAAGTGGTTTTACTGCTAAGTTTCATTTTCTAGAACTCAATCTTCACAACAAAACTTCAAATATTGTGGCAAAGGTTATTATTATCCTCAAACTATTTAGTAAATACGGCTACTTGTGGAAGGTAGACATAAAATAAGCAGTACTGCTGAAAAGTACACATTCCTTCCCTTCTCCACTTAGATTTAAAAAAGAAGGTGTAAATGTGGATGGGGTACAGCATACAAAAAAGCCCGCACGTATCTGGTTGTCACTCTGACATTCACCAACCTTTACGTCAGGAAAATCTGGTTTGGATTTAAGATTTCTAAGTTATTAGTCTGTGTTTGTTTCCTTCTTGTAAAAGCAGTTTTTCTTTCAGATTTTCATATTAAGTTTCTGGACTCATGACTAAATGTCATCGTCTTACCCTGATCAACAATTTGCACACTAACAGCTGAGCTGACACAGCTGACCTGCCCTGGCTGGGAGATAAAATGCATTAGCTCAGTGATGAGGAGTGTGCTAAAAGCGTGGCAGTGGTCAGGAAGACCTTCCACTTGTTCAGTAGCTCTACTTCAGTTCCATTTAGCTGTATGTCCCTGCCTTTAAAATATGTCTCTGCTGCAGACTACCAAACATAGAGGTGTGGGTTTGGCAGTGCTAAGTTCATGAATGTGATTGTTTATGAAAAGGAACACTTCTATAGAAACAGTAGGTTGTTTCACTGAAATGGAAATATAGATGAAATGCGAATTTCATTACTTAGATTTAACAGGAAGCCCTGGGTTGTTTTTCAGTTTTGGTTCATTAGGACAAAAGTATTAGAACCTGATCTACTGATGTTTTAGCTAAGAAAACAGAGATTTAAAAACTCTGCCAGAAGTGGTAATCATGTCTATACAGACATGTCTTTAACCAAATGAGTTCAAATTTTTCCTTCATGTGGGATCAGGTAACAAACAGCCCATTTATCACTGTCCAGATCCTAATGTTAAGTCCTTATTTCCTTTTATGTTTCTTTCCCCATTGCAAACTAATGGCATGTTTTTCTTAAATACAGACCACATAATACATATAAAAATTTAAAAGAATAAATCATTAAAAAGCAAGCAATTTGCAACATAGTTGTTTCTGCTTGGAATCCAGTAGAGTAAAACTGTGTCATTTCCAAGTACTGTAACTTACTACCTGGACAAAATGGACTTTGGGAAGGTAGGAACCAGAATTTATAAGTGTTTTGACCAACTTCATGGGCCAGCACTGGATCAAGGGGCCAGAGACGATTATTATTTATACAAACTTTAATTTAGTCCCCTGTGTTAAACCAATGATCTAGGGAGGAACTATTGTCAAACAGTAGCTCACCAGTTATAAGAAATAAATTAATTTGCAGTCCAGAAGCAGCAGAAGACTGAACTGCTGTGAAAATGGCCTTATCCTGTGATTTTTTTTGGTCCTTTTTTCAATTTGTTTATTCAGGCCTTCCACTTTTTTGGTCAAAAAGCCCAGAAGACACTGACCCCAAGTTTCAGTTTTAGTTGCTTAAAAACATCAAGCTTCTGAAAAAGAGATAGGGTAATCAAATCACTTAAAATTCTGATAAGATTTTGAAGTATTAATGTATGTGAAGATTCAGAGAAGGGCAAAAACATGGATGTTGGAATCTCTCAGGCTGGGAGAAATTTTTTTCTTTTAGACAAGTACAAATCTCTTACTAATATTTTTGCAACATCATCACTCATAAAAGGGCTTTTGTTTTGGATATGACTCTGAAGGAATGTTAGAAAACTTGAAGTGGAATTTCTTTTGTTTGCCAGAGCTTCACAAAAAATAAAGCAGTGAGATGCATGGAATGAAGCTGCTTTATAGCTTTGTTTTTTCCTCATGGAACAGAGGAAATGTCAGGGCTTTCACAAGGAAACAGTTGATAGGCAGGTGCTAAAATAATTCAGTGAAATTGAATTTGACTTAGGCAATTACAGTGTTGACAGTGCACGTACGTGTGTACGTGTATGGGTTTTCATAAATTGTTTGGCACGCTTAGTGATTTGAAAAAGGCACCCAAAGTTAATACAAGATTTGGTACGACAGAACACAAAAACTGATGAAACTATTTGGCAACAACACAGTAGATTTTTCTTTAAAAACCAAGTTATTTCACTGGTTGAAAAAAATTATATTGCAGGGTGTTACACCTGTTCTATTTTCATTTTTATCCTGATGACCGCGTAATGTTAATTTTATGCTTAGTAAAAACAAGGACGTGTTTTCCTGGAAATAAAGATTTTTTTTTTTCTTTTTTAATTAATTGTTACAGAAAATAATCTCTGGGAGCCACTGCAGCCTCATTTCTGCTTATAATTATTTAGGGCCTAAAAATGTTCTAGAGATCTTTAGGGAGTTAAGAGAGTCTATTCACATTTTCTCAATACCAGTATAATTCTTGGTTTTGGTTTATGTTCAGTTTTTGGAAAATCACCTTCATGCACTGAGAATAAACAGGAGAAAATGGGATTTTTTTTTTCAAATGTGCACAGAGCTAGATATTTCTCCTGGGTGATACTTCGAATTTGAAGCTTCTGCAGTTTTACTTCGGTATTTTCTCTAGGATCCACAGAGAAATGTGGAAGGGTCTGTGCTGAATATCCTGAATATTTTTGCAAAGATGTCCTGGCAGTAGCTTTAAACCATTTTGCTATTATTTTTGGAGACAATTACATAGAGGCAGTCCAGCTAGTATAGGCTATCTGTTCAAAGATCCTCATTATGCAACAGAGTTACAGAGGGGGATATCAAGGTCACTGTACCCATCCATCTAATATTTCTCTCCTGCTGATATAATAGTTTTAGTCAGCATGGTCACTTTTTTACTTACCTTGGAAAATTGTTGGGGTATTTTTTTACTACAATTATAGATATGTAATATTAATGGTTACATTAAAGTAATATTAAAATTGCATATTGAAGTAGGAAAAATTTCCTTTAAAAATTAAGGATGTGACAGTTAAGGGTCTCAACCTACAAATAAAAAAAAGGAAATTACTAGAAAATCTTGTCCAACACACCTAGCTAGAAAGAAGTGACCACTTGGATGAAAACAGGTCATGTGATGAGAAAATGTGCACCACTTCTATTGGCGTGTGTGCATTTCTGAGCACTGGAAAATGCAAACAACCTTCCCCAGTATCCAAAAGCCTTAAACTTGATGGAAACCTTCTTACCTTCCTGACTTTTGATGCTTTACTTCTCACTCTTCACACCAAATGTATAAAAGAACTAAAAGCAGTCGCTTAAGGAAGGAATTAAGTTTACAGGTATACTTTTACTTACTAACCTTTATATTTTACAGTTTTCAGAACTGGTTGTCAACATTTTTCTTTAGACTAATTTTCTAGGTTGAGAGTGCGTTTTGTTTTCTTTTCTTTTGCTGTTGCACATTACCTTGCATGACTTCTTGGATTTAATTTGTGCAGCACAGGAGTAACTCTTATCTTATTCACTCTCTTGTTAACTGTAGAAATACTCTCACAGGGGTGAAGCTGGGTGCCATTTCCTGAACAACAGAATGAGGTGGACTGGGCCCAAAAACATACTTCAGCATTTAGACATGAATTTGGCAAGATCTGAAAATATGGAAGATGGAACACATCAGTCACTAACAGCCAAGCTACACATTCATGCGAATCTCCAGCTGGTGTAATTTAGATAAGCACAGTGTAATTAGTGAGCTGGAATTTAGATAGAACAATGGAGTTATCCCTCTTCCTCTTGAAAATGTCATCAAGAGACTATTTTTAATGACAAGCAATTAATATCTTGATTACACTCTTCCGTGAAAAAATTCAACTCCAATATCATGGACAATTATGCAGGAACATTAATTTAATTAATATTGAAAAACAGGGAAGAATATCATCTATTAAAATGCCACCATTGCTTGTTTTAGAATCTGAAAATATCCTATTTTATCCAGGTGTATTTTGTACAACTGATGCTCAGAGAGTAGATTCTGAAATGCCCTTTTTTTTATATGCCTACAGATAATAGAAGCCTTTTGTTGAAGGATAATTTATGGTTTATGTCCTAACACTCATATTTAAAGGGGGGAAAAAACATTTTACAAGTCCACATAAAATAAAAATATCTGATATACAGGCCTCAATTCTGAGTAGGAACACTATCCTGTTACTTCCTTAAGCAATAAACTACCTTTTTCATCTACTGTTGATTCCCATAATTCAAAGCAGAATAGTTTCCAAAACAACTTATACCTTTCAAAGGAAAAAAAGTCACTTTAGACTTGCCTGATCACAGGAACACATCCTGTCAACAGCTCTGCAACAAGATCCAGTGGATAGGTGGTGTGTAAAGAATACTAATCAGGTTTCTGTATAAACAAAGTGCATCCTACGCTTCCGTTTCTGGAAGCTTATTGTCCAAACATTTCACTAAAACAATAACTGCCTTTTTAAAAGTGCTTTTGCACAACACCAATGACTATCAAAGTGCCTGGGGTAAAAGATAAGCTTGCAAGTTAACTTTCATTATGTGTTTTTGCAAGTACAAACACTGATGCTGCTATCAAGCAATTGCTCAATTTGTGCAACTTCACATTCAGGGCATCTGAGATTCTGCCCTTCTAATATTTTAGTAGGGGAGGTAAGTGGGTGGTTGTGGGGAAGGAGAATCTTTTCTGTGGTTTATGTGTTGGGATTTAAAATGTTAAGGTAGATTCCAATAAAAATATTAGAAGCAAGGGCTGCACACTATCCTCTTGCTCATCTCATTCCTTTAAAGCATAAAACAAAGGATGCTGAACACATTTACAGCACAGCTCACTCACTGAATTGTTGAATACCTAATATCAAACCAGCAGCTGCAAATGCAGTAAATTCCTCTGAGGCAGCACTTCAGTGCACAGATTCAGCAGCAGGAGGTCCAGTGTGTCCAGTCTAAATTCTGAGCTCTCAAAGTCCAAGAGACATGCAGCCTAAGGCATACAAATTACAGGTCAAAGTAGAACTGTGAAATTTCAAGGTTTCTTGTTTAAATATTGACCTAGAGAAACAGACGGATGTTAAAGGGTGTTTAGTTTGTATTTCATCTGATTACTTTTTAAGCTATAAATTACAGTCTTCAAGGGGAAAAAGTTTTCTGCAGAACAGTGTGAGGATGTTTTGTTTCAGAAAGCAGAAAGAGGAATGTGAAAGGGCAAACAGTCCCAAAGTTTCTGTCTACACAAACTAAATGCTGTATGGATTCCTGGTCAGGGAAGGATAAACCAGAAGACCTTCAAATCCCAGAACCCTCCTGCAAGAGTTCTTAAACCTGAACTTTCTCTATCTCTCTAAACTTAAAATTTAATTCCAGGTTTCAATCTTCTTGCTAACTCTTTCTAGCAGTAGTCTAAAGAGAAGACTAGTAGGGAAGGCGAGAGTACTGGACAGTCTTTGAGACAAGCTACTGTAAAAACATGGGGATTATCCTTTATCTTCTGTACCAAATCCTTTTCCTATGAGCCCCCTCCCAATTATCATAAATGATCCAAGGCCCTGTCTCTTTTCTCCCTGTGGATGACTCCTTACCCACTGAGTGGTTTGGAATGACTTTAGAAAATCTCCTCTGACATTACCATATCTTCAAAGCACTACAACACTGGATTGCTGCCTTAGCAAAGATCATCATAGCCTCATCCCTCCAAACACCCACCCTACCACTAATTTCTGAGTTGAAAATGCCTCACCTTGTTGTCACAACATCCCAATTTTCTCTATAAGAAGTTCACCAAATAATCCTTGTCTCCTTTCCCATTTCTTCTTGAAGTTTCTTAATTAAGTCATCTCAAAATAAGTGCTATCTTGAGCCTTCTGCTTCAAAAATGTGCTCAAGAAGCCAGATGTTATTTCTTACCTGTTTCCTTCAAATTTTGTCTGTCACACCACTGAATCCCCTACTTATAGCTGCTGTAAATGCAAACTCATCTGTGACCCACTGAATCTCCCAACCGGTTCAAAATCTTCTAAAGCCTCCTGAACCATCCTTAGAGAGGTAACTGTTCACTAAATCCCTATTCTCACCCAGCCATTCACTTAGGATTAACTTTGCCAACCTTATTTCTTCCAAGAAATTAAAAAACCCAGATATAAAAATCCTATAGGGTAGGACCCTATGAAAGGGAAGGGACCGTAAGGAACATGCCTCAGGGGGAAAAAATCCCCAAAAAACCTCCAGACCCATGGTCCTATTCTGTTTGCTTAGTCTCTAAGGAAGAAATTGCATACTAGGGTGCAAGGTGTATATGCTCAAGATGTAGGGGTTTTCCTTTTCTGGGTTTCCCTTCTCTTTCAGTAACATAAGAAACAGGCTCCAGGCAATAGCAGCTGTGAGAAGTCATTCCCTTTGTGTCTCACCTTTTAATTTGGTCTCCATCTCAGGTTGTCTGCTGTACTCCCCACCACTCACCAACTGGGCAGCTTTTTCTCTCGCCAATTACTTGCACACAACCTGTGGACTCCAGTAGGGAGAGAGGCCAGGGCACTGCCAGCCATGAGAAGCTGTGCTCCTGGATATGCCAGGCACACTCAGCATGCAATCCAACACAGGCACCTGCAGCCTTCCTACCTGTGACCTGTGACCATGGAGAGCTCTGACTCAGGGTAGACTGTCTCATGTGCTAGAACAGAGGGAAGCTGGTAGGTGTTCTCAAAACCTGAGAGATTTCACACCCAAAATAATATCGACTCAAATAGCCCTGGACATTTACAAGATCCAAGAACATTTTCCAGCTGTTTGCCTCAGGGAAAAACATAAGTACCCACCATTTTTCCATACATTCTTTAATTGCCATGGCAGGAGACCTCACCATGGGACTGGAAGTCTGACACAGACCACTCCAGCCATGTGTTCCAGCAGCCCAGCCCAGGGACTGCAATCCCAGGTGCATGGCACAGAGCACTGCCTCAAAGCCAGGAGGTACCTGGACCATTTCTAGATCGATTTCTCCCTGTCTGCCAAGTAGCACTGGGTAGGTATTTTCTGTGGAACTGTGTGGAACAATGTTTTGTGCCAGCGAGGAGATATAGGGAATTCAGGAGTCGAACTGGTCGTGATTGCCTTGCAGGAAAGCCACCACTATCAGAAGATTGTTGGTCTTTCACCTAACACTTCTCCCTCAGGTTCCTGCATACAATTATTATGGATTAAAAACCCATTTTCATACACATCTCAGTAAGATTAACTGGACAAAAGTTTTAATTTCAAGTCTTTATGAATAACTTCTACAGAATAGCCATTGTGCTTTAAATCCACGCCAGACAATTCCGCAATAACTTCCACATGGAGAAGCCCCCCACACCCCACTCAGGACCTTTTAAGTCTTTGTTGTCTTGCAGCAACAATAGAAATCCAGAAAAAAAAAGTCTGTTGAAGGGTCCAGATATGTTGCTCATGTGGTGATTTGCTACTCAATATCATTGGGTCAGACTTATTTTTAAATGGAAAGTAGATGTTATTGAAAATATTTTTATTCATCTACAAACTAAGCTCCCATTGATTTGATAAATAGTTTTCTGCGATGTGTTATTGGCCCGGGATTACGCAACCTCTTCATGCAGGCCTATGCATGTCAATACATGTGCCAAAGTGGTAACACCTTGGATTAACAGGTATTTCAACAGCCTCTTTGGAAAGAGCTTTGGTTTTTTTGAGTTCTATCAGAATTGTGATGCAAATAAACCCTTATAATGTCATTGACTTCATTGTAGTATAACAGCTGGCAACATTTGCATTTTCCTCAAGTTTATCGCCACAGAATTGACAAGAAGTGATTTTTCCACATCATAATGCTACTAGAGAATTTTAAATGGCAAAGATAATGTCACAGGAATATTCATTAATATGACAAAATTTCTTTTAAAGTTGCCATAAAGCCTCTTTCTTAAAAATTGAATAATAATACCTGCCAAATACATGTCTTGCTTCAACAGAACACCACTACATAAAACAATACACATGTAGACATTTTCAGAAGATCCTGTAAGCATCAGTTGGGTATTCATAAATTAGTTCATATGTGGTATTTTGAGCACACAAGAACTGTTACACATATGTTACTATAATCTCCTGAATTTGATTTTCCACACTTAGAATAACCTTAATGAATGACCATGTCAGCCCAGCTAAAAAAGCAATTGTATTAAGGAAGAATATTTTCTAAATACAATAGTTATTACACTTTGAAATGCAATTCCTTTTCAACATAATTAACTTTTCAAATGGATTCTCATGTGAAATTACTCAGGAATAACTAATTTCTTGTGTTATCAAGTGCTAATGAAGCTTCACATCTCCTATACTATGCACAAAGTAGTATCACCTTTGTACAGACAACAAATTTGAAGAAAAATATCAAGGAAAAATAAAGTTATTGACATGACTTGAATTAAGACCACCAGACACTCTTGCATACACACACTTAGCATTAACTAACCCACTTCTCTCCCTTATACTTTATAACCTATCACAGGTATTGAAACAAGTAACACAATCTTGTGATTAAAATGAAAATGTTTGCTATCTGTAGAAAATTTTCATATGGCTAACTCAAAATAAATTCTACCACATTTATTTATTGGTGATTCATAACTAAAAAGGGTTTTCTATCTTAAATAGTTGTTTCTTTTAAGAAGAAAATTTGACAAAGCATAAAGATTCTGATCTGGATAGGCAATCCCAGACATATACATTTCTGAGACAACAAACCAATAATGCCTGCTAGCATATGCAGTTACATGTTCTTATCGCTTGAAAAAGAAATGATGTTATAATCACATTGCAGGGTTTGAATAACTTCTCACATGTGCTTGTTCCCTTGAAACAATACTTCATGTCTCCTTTTGGATAACCTATCGACATACACTGGGTATTCATAAATTATTAAAAACCATTTTGCTAATACTTTTCACATAGAAGGCTGCAGCAGTATTTAAATAAAAAAAACCACACTTACATATTAGAGTTTAACTTAAGTCAATGAATTTTAGAATAAACTATTTACTTTAAACAAATAATATTATTAGAATAAAACATTATTACATAATAATTTCTCACTAGGATTGACAATTTAATATCCATTTTCTTCTCATAAGTGAACAAATCCTTAATCAAATTCAGTAAATTATCACAAGTTTCTTAAACCCCACTGGCATTAAAATTATTCTTCTGCTTTTAGGTACCATTAAATGTAGCCCTGTGTGTCCTCTTTCTTCAATTATTCTGACAATTATTCAGTGTACTTGAGCAAGATCAACAACTCCCTTGTAGTGGATGCTCCAGCAGTTTGATTGGCACCATGCAGAACTCCAGCTGCTAAACCTTAAATTCTTTAAAGCAGTGAATAAGAAACTCAATTTGCATAATAAATTCTTTTGTGTTTATTGTGATTGCTCATATCATTATGGAATTTGATGGGTGAATAAGGAGTCAAAAATATGGCCGTGAGAAAAGAAGCCTCATTAAGGCTTATTTCTCTTTTCTGAAAAGAGAATGGATGTGAAAGTATAATGCAGTATATCCATAAATTGTGGAGCAGCAGCACGAACAAAGAGTAACTTCCCTATCTGTACAAACTGCAAGATGCTTGCACATACTTGAGAAGGAATTCTTTGCAGTTCATTCCACAGAGAAGATGGAAGTGATGCTCGTTCTTGTCTTGAAATTGTATTATTACACAAATAGTAAATATTACTTAAAATGTGAATAGAGTTCCTGATTATATAATTATCTCTTGTTTCCTTCGGCAACTGAAGGGTTGAAGGTACTCTTTGACACCAGCTATTAGTGGTCTAATCTTTCCACTCTAAAGACATGAATTCAAGTCATGTTAAGAGTAGGTTTTGTCCCTGTGCCCAAGGACACAGTTAGGCATGCATATTTATAAAACTTGCTTAGAGCTCGACAAGGTAGGCAAGCCTTGCTCTCAGGAAATCCATGACAGCTCTCCTTTTGGCTTCCACCAGCCAGGCTTTCCCCTAAGGCCGAGAATATAAAAGTGTCACAAGAGATCTGCCTAAACTTTAGCTTCCTCTTTGGCTCTTTCACTTCTTGGCAACACTTCAATTTTTCTTGGCCAGCTTTCCAGAATTCTGGCAAAAAGAAGACAAAAAAACAAAGCAAAAAACCAAAATTTTTTCTTGCCTCTTGTCTATTTCAAGATCATGTTTTTCCTTTAAGTTGCATCTAATTTGATCTATTCTTTCTTGCACCAGCCAGAACAGTCCCTCTGGGACATTCTCCTGACTCAAGAGCTCAGAAAATTTTGGACTCCTTTCCTTTCTGCTCTGGCAAATCCTCTATACCAAAGGGCCAGCAGTAAGTGGCTTACATCCAGTAATACAATAGTTATTTGTTTCCATAAACAGTTGTTATTTTCTTCTACAAAATTTTCTCAAACTTCTGAAGACTTTATTTGATTTACTTATAAAAATGGGCTTTTTTTTTTATTAAACCCCTCTTTTAACTGAAATCTCCTTTTATAGCATGTTTTCTGCTTGTGTCACTTGCTGTCCTTTAGATGTGTTGAACTTTATTATGGCGTTTAGCTACAGCTGTGATTTGAATGAGCTTTCTGGTGAATTACTTCAGACTAAGCAAGGATAGCCTCTGGTGTTATTCTCTGCAATCATGCATTTTAAGAAGCAACCACTTAAAGTGTCAAGAAATAGTTTTCACAAGCACTATACCTTTGTATGTGCTACAAGTGGGTAGCAGAAGTCCCCTTTTATCAGTTGTTAGATTTTTGTAGCCTCACTGATCACACTTACTGCTAAGCACCAGAATTCTTCTCCCAGACCCTTTTTTCTTTTGTCCAGAGGCTGCTAGTAATGTCTCACCAGCAAAGACTATTACATCTTGATATTCTAGTCAGATAGATTACACTTTTATTAGATAAGGGAAATGAAATGGAAGGGAAAAAAATCATTGAGGGAAGAGATTCCCATGACTCGGATAAATTTAGCAATGTAACTAGATCTGTACTATCAGCAACAGTAGCAGAGCATCAGGTACCAAACAGGGAGCAGTCACAGCTGAGCAGACATTCAGTTGTGCTCACCCAGGGCTGACATGCTCTTTGGAGCGGGACACAGCTGGAGAGAAGGAGACTAGAGCAGAGATTTAACAACATAAGCTTGGCCAAAAAAATTTATTCTTAGTCTTATTCTTATGACGCTTGTATCCTAGAATAGGTCTCAGAGAAAGAAAGCAAGAACTTATGTAATTTTTTAAAGAAGATGGTACATTTTTCTAAGTAAAGAGGCAGAAAACATTTTCACAGAGACAGGACAAAAGAGGTGACAGCCAGCCATCAACCTATGCAAATTTAAGGGCTAATTTCAAATTAGTGAGGTATAAAAGCTAATTTTTTGTCAAATCATGCATGAAAAATCAGACCAATCATGCATGTCAATATTATGCTTAGATTAGATCTAAAAAAACATTAAGCTAAAAATAATGCAAATCATTGCCAACTGAAGAGCCTAGCACACAGGGTGTGAAAAAATATATAAAGAAGATGTATTCTTGTGGGAGAAATTCTTATTTATATATAGTTGGTGTCATTTAACAAGGAAGAATTTCATTTAAGGCTTTTTGAAATAAACAGAATTGTAAGTGGATATGTATGAGACTGCTGGAATGACTGATCTACGGAAGGCAGTGAATTTTCTCTTCTTGAAGAATTTAACATTCCAAACCCAGTAACCATTCTGGAAAATGGAGAGTCTGCTTGTTATTTGCTTACTTCCACCAGCATTAATTCTATTCAATTTGTTCTTAAATAGTGCCAATGTTGTTGTTTTCTTCTTTTTTTCATGGGAAAATACAAGGATTCCTCTTCTCTTCCTCTTAAAAGCAGGTTTGCATTGACAGGCACACATCATGCTCTGAACTTGGTTTCATTCCCTGAAGGATTTTGTTCTATGGTCTACAAGAAGTACTAATGACTGAAGGGGAATTCCCTGCTGCCAGTAGATTCTCCTATCTCCACACAAAGCTGATTCTGCTTCCAGAGTCAGTGAAAGGCGCAGTGCTGTGTGATCTCAATTCGTCTTCGTCATAGTACGCAGCCAGTGACAATACACTCCTGAAACAGCGCAGAATTTCAGAGGGAAAAGTCCACCCTTGCAGAGCATGCAGTCAGCGTGATTTGTAATAAAGACAAGAACAGAACTCTTTGCATAAATAATTTAAATGCAGCAACTACTTTAGCAACCACACGGAATATAAATTGCTAATTTCAGAGACTAAATCCCCTGATTTCAATATCAAACCATTAAGAGGCTATATTTGTCAGACCACAGCCTGCGCTTACATGGCACAGCTCGGAGAAACTAATAGCACTTCTGTATTCAAATGGTAATTACAAGAAGTAGAAAACCAGCTCCGCCTTAAACCTTCAGTTATAAATGTTCACTTTTCTCATAAACGAATAAAACAGCAGCCTTTTTTAAAGAGCACTTTTGAAGTGCCTGTGCAGTTATACTGAACCATTTTGCATGCGTGCTTCAAAACGTCCCTCCGCTCTCTGCCAAATCCACTCCTTTGAGCAGACAGGTCACGGCAATTTACAAGAGTTCACTTCCCCTCGAGAGGTTATTCCTGCCTGCCCACAGGCACTGCAGATTGTGCACACTCACATGCATCTGATGAAGTAAGGAAAGCCATGACATGAAAAAAACAACCCCACAACAAAGCCATTGGATACTAGAGGTGTAATGAAAATAAACTACACACATCTGGAAGTTCAAAGTTCTGCATCATTTGAAAAATGCTAAGTACTCCTGAAAATTGCAGATGCCAATGAAAGTCTCAGCCTCTTTCTTTTGTTATGCAAAATAGTTTTGGGGGTGTTTTTGAGATTAGTTCCATTCAAAGCAAGAGTTCTAAAAACAAACTCTCTACTCAGCTTTTTATCCTCAGGTGAAAAATGCCGGGTAATTTTCAGCCAAATTCAGCAGAAGAGGCTTGATCAGCTGCATTGCTCATCATCTCATCCATTCTGGTTTGTTTGTGGGGTTTTAATGCCAGTTAGGAAAACTCATAATGTCCCACCAAGACATCCTTTCAATACCAACCCTTTCCATACCCAGATGATTTTCTTTGGAAAAGATTTTTCTTCTGAATATTGGTCCTACCTATACTGAACATGGCCTGTATGGACCAAAAAAATAGAAAAATTCCAGCTTTATGCAATATTACTTCCACTTGAAAACTGCTCCCTTTTAAGACTCTGGAAGAAATGTTTTTGTCATTCAGACATATGAGAGTGCTGAGAAAGACTTTTCTTGGATCTAATTCATTCTATTTCTCACAGGAAATCCAAGTGTCTTCATATACTTGCATTTAGCATCAAGAATGAAATGTAGAAATATTTTATATCCTCAGTAGACACAGATTTTACTCGGAATCTTAACATTTTATAGCAACTTTTAGAAGAGACATCTTCATTGATAAGACCCACAGATGATTATGCAATTCTGTAAATAAGAAGCCCTTGAAAATCTTACTCCTGAATACTTCTGAAGACAACTTAGCAAGGATCAAAATTTGTGAAAAATCACAAAAATCGTGGCCCTGATTGCTTTCTTTTTTGAAAAAAAGACAATAGTTCTGGCCACTTAAAATTCACCTAAAAATTGTTTGGGTTTGTGGTTTTGTTTTGCTTTGCTTTTCCCCTAAAGAATCTGATTTTTTTGATTCAGAAAACACAAATAATTTGCATCTTTATATACGTTTGACACTTGGCACTGTGAGATGGGTGGCACCACTGACACTGACTTGAGGAATCATGAACACTAGCTAGTGACGAAGCACTCAGTTAAAAAATAGCTTCTCCACAATGGTCTATGGAAAATATGGATAGCTGTAGCAGAACAGAACAACATATTACATGGGAAGACATAATCTTTACCACTTTGAGCAGTTTCATAGGTTTGGATACCGTCTCTATCCAAGTTGTTGTGCTACTTATTATACAAATTCCACTGTCCCTGATCAGGGAAATATTTTTTGGACCCTAGAAACTATTAAAATTATTTTCCAGCTGGCAAATTAAGTCATCAAAAATAGAAGTGTCCCTTATATGTGACATTCCAGAGAAACCTTACAAGGAGCAGCTCTTCTTAATGGTAGAGTGGGTATAGACTGTTGACACTGGTGGAAGTCATCACCTTTTATAGAATGGTAAACATTCCTTGACCACACTGGCTCTTGCATCTGAAAGCTAATAATGTGTGCAGCTTCCCTCTATCCCAAATGTATTTTTTCCTTTTACAGCTTTACAGTATTTTTATACTCTTTTAAATCCTTCTGTCTCAAAACCAGCTAAAGAGAAGATAGAATGATGGAAAAGATCCCTCTGCTGAGAAAAATCCCAAACCAAAACAGTAAATGCCACTGTTTTAAAAAAACATCTTCTGTTATATCCATTTGCACTGGCTGTCTCTTTATGCTTGTCTAGAGCCTACACTGCATGTCTTTTTAACTGTCTTCGTTACTAATCCGTGGTTTTAGCTACATTTAAAACTACTACTCTTTCAAGTCAAAATAAATAAGGCTGATATTTACCCCAATAATGGGAATTCCATAGTTACTCCAAAGCTATATTCTTCTTATTTCTACTTTTTTTCTTGTCTCATTTTTCTTTTTATTTCCATGATGAGATATGTAGGGTAAACAGAATAAAGATTTCTGTGCTGTCATATTAAAGACAACTGCAAGCAGTCATTCATGAGTACTAAATTCTTGGAAAATTGGATCTATATTCATATACATTTATTGCTTTGCAGCTAAAATTCAGTCTGTCAGTTTTACTGCCTGTTAATAGGAAAAGATAAATAAAAGAAACTGCAAAAAAATATATCATTTTCACTTGGCAGATGTATTAGCATATTTTAAGAATATGAGTTGATACTTCTTTTTTGATTACTTAAAGTAATGAAAACAGATGAAATATTAACTCTAAAAAAACTTATACAGTAGGTCTTTCACCGTCTCTAAACCCCTCAAAAAAAAAAGCCAAATTCTTAGGTGAAGGAGTCTACAAACTGTAAAAGTGACTGGAGGAGAGATAAATAAAAGTAGGATCCTGTTACTGTAGATGCTGCTTCCAAAATTTATTTCCATGGGGACATGAGTAGAATAAGGAAGAGAAGATAGTGGACAAGGCAAAAAAATGCATAAGAAGAAGATCCAAAATGAGGATTTCATAATGAACATGTCATAGTTTATCCAGAGGCGGCAACTCAGCCCCACACAGCCATTCACTCCCAGTCCACCCCGGTGGGATGGGGGAGACAATCAGAAGGGCGAGGGAGAGAAAACACATGGGTTGAGGTAAAGACAATCTAATAGATAAAGCAAAAGCTGTGTGTGCAAGCAAAGGTAAGCAAGGAATTCACTTACGACTTCCCATGGGCAGGTAGCTGTTCAGCCATCTCCAGGAATTCAGGACTCCCTTGCTGGTGGGGCAGTGTGAGGGGCAGAAAAGGCCCTGACTCTGTGAGCACTGGTCAGTGATAGCTAAAACATCCCTGGGACATCAACACTGTTTCCAGCACAAACCCAAAACACAGCACCATTCTACCTACTGGGAAGCAGATTACTCCAGCCAAAACCAGCACAAAAAGACATCAAAGCATAGGCTGTTACAGAGTCCATTTTTTGCATTTCAGAAAAAGAGACAACAACAAAAAAATCATGACTAATATAGAGAATAAAATATATATTAACCAGTCATTATTTAACATTTAACCACTTGTAAAACTGGTCTTTAATGCATCAAAGTTCTTAACTATTTTAGTTGCAGTTAGTATAATTCAGGGAACTGCAGTCTTCTTTTGGTAAACAGCAGCATCAGCACCAAATCACTTGCATCTCCATGCTCTGCACCAGCTGCATAGTTCTACAGAGTTACTATCTCTTTAGCAATACACTAAACACTGTTTGGAAGCTGCCTAATTTAAGTTGTTAGAAATTAAATAAAGAGCAAATATTCAGCTTTTATCCTTCCTGTGGGTGCTATTTTGGGGAACTAGGTAATACATTGCTTGGAGTTGAATATGTTGCATGCATCTATCTTTTTTGTGAATCCATATTTATTAATCTCAAAACATAGAAACAGACTTAAAAAAAAAAAAAATTGAGATTTAAAATCATTGTGGATATTTGTGGGGATTTTTCCTGTGGAATACTTAAGGAATTTTAGATGTGCCCCCATCAATCTCCTTTGCAATGTTTAGCAACACAAAATAAATCTCCAGCACAAGGCTCAGTAACCCAGTACCTACAGTCAGCATGGAAACAGAAGCAAAGGACTGCTAAAGAATGAACATTATCTTTTACTCTGTACAAGGGCCACAACAGTGAAATTCTGATAACTGATATAAGAACTGAAAAGCAGAGTACTTCACTGGAACTGCAGACTAGTTTCTCAGTGGTCTTGGATTTGCTCACAAAGGAATTTCCTTCACTTGTCTGTTCTCCAAAATAAACTTATCTCACTTGAAGCACATATCATATACCAAAGAGAGTAAACTGAGATCCCTATATGGTAAATAGAAGGTAATAGTCCCACTACTTTGAGTAACAGAGAAACCTATAGCAGGCTTTTACTCTTCCAAAAAGCCTGTGGAGAATTACTTCTTTGTCTTACCACCAACATTAAATAGCACAAAAATTCCCCATTTTATTGATAGGAAGAGTGTTTAGATGCTGATGTCTTCAGTACAATTTTCCTTCCTGATGAGAAGAAAGCCCTAAAGCTCCTCTTATTGCTTACCTTCAAAAAAGTGTTAAAGTGCCTTTAACATCTAAAGGCACTTAGAGAAAGCAGTTTCTATATGACAAATTGTGGCAGACCAATATAATCTGCTACATTTCACATGAGTAAAAATAAAAATCTGGATGCTGATGTAAGAACTTTCTAATTGTCAGGTTTGGTAGACCAAACTGACACTAGCTGTTTATCACATCATTGCTTTGATGGACAGAAATTTAGATCTTTGTGCAGATGAGCATATAGTGCACCTCCTGCACTTGGTTTCATTTCAAAACCATAGGAAATAACTGATGAACATGCAGCAGAATTTGACTTCTCATGAGATTTTATAGAAATATTCACACTTACTATCAAGCTTCAAATACTTTTTTTGGCGCACAAACACACATATAAGTTTTGATCACTCGGACTCTTTCTGTAATGTGGACTCTGAATGTGAACAGAATTAACATCTCCTCCCTGCAACTAAAATTGATAAATTATTATCTAGAGCATATTAGTTCAATTCAGTTAAGGGGCAAGAAAAATGTTAACAGAAAAACAGAGGGAGACAAGGTATGAGTGGCCAGAGTATATTGGTCTCCATGTTTTTTCAAGAGTTTGCACGGAATAATAGTTTCTGGTTTGCATGATAGAAGCAATACAATTACTGTGAATAAGTTAAAAGTATATGGATGCGATGTGATCTGATGTAGAAGCCTTACATTAAATGAAATTGAAGAGTACTGATGTCTCTTCTGGTGTCATAATGTTGGTTATGTTAACACTAGTTCTTGCAATACAAATACAGCAGGGCATCTAATACAAATTAAAGAAATTGGGGTTCTGAACAGCATTCATCAGGACAATGCAAGGCGGTAAAATAACCAGCCAATAAGAAATTATCAACACACAGTGTACTTTGTAGGCCCAGTGTAAAAAGATCCTATATAAGTAAAGACAAAGCCTCAAAGTGTCTCAAATTTTCCCCTTGGCCAAGACTACCAAGTCAAAGCAGTACGGTTTATGGCTGTGTTGCCTACACAGGTTGTTTCATGCTAGGTTGCTTTCCATTGAATCAAAATTTTCTCCTCAACTGGTAAATTCTGACAAACAATGCTGTGTTTCAGTGCTTTGACTCTAATAGCACATTTATCACAGCAGAGAAAACTGACTGAAGAATTCCAATCAAACGCCTGCCTGCTTTCTATGATGAGCGAAAATCTAAAGTTGCAGTTATTTACCCAGCATTTTTGTGGCTAGCTTGTAAGATCAGCCAGGAAAGATGATCAGTGTGCAGCTGAACATGTCCACTGTCAGCTCAGTGGCATGGAAGAATATACTTCCTTTGCTTCTCCTGGACTGTAATATGCACACGTGGGTTGTTTTGACTGCTCCTGTTCTCCTTAGGCTTGCCTAACAGGATTCATAGTGCCACCATTTCTACATACATTTAATTCTCATTTAATTCTTATTTTGCAAGTTATTTCTTACAAAAACAAACCAAAAATTATTTTCCTATTATTATTATTATTGTAAACTTCACCACTACAGCCCTAGGGCTGTAAAAGAAGGTCTTACTTACAGGACTTACATAGCAGCAGCTGCTGTATCCAAAGTTTTCCAAATCTCCCATGATATTCCTGGGTCACTTAGCTTCTCTCCTTCTTGTATTTTTATGTCTTCTGAGACCAACCTGAAATTGTGGTGATTGCTGATATTTTTCATGTGCTTTTTAGTATCTTTCCACATATTTCAAGACACTAAGCTCTTATTTTTCCTCTCTCCTTCCATCTCCCTGCCTCTCTCTTTTCACCACCACTACCACCCCCGCTTAGTATTTCTTCAGGTAGATGAAATTATAATTAATGCAATATATAAATTATATCTTTAGAATCCCCACATGGGCATTCAAAGTATAAACAAATATTGTTTTCCACTCTGCTCAAATAAACTTTTAATAGTAGAAATAGATAATTTCTTTTCCCAGAGAAGTATTGATTTAAGCTGAAGTAAGTTACAAAAGTACTGGAAAAAAAAAAGAAGTACAATCTGGCTGCACTAATAGATGTACCTTGCACAGCTGAAAACTTACTAAAGTATATTTAATTCTTTGTCATCCACAAAGTTTTGTGACTTGTGAAGCAAAGCAATTTTGAAATAAACTACTAATGATTCTCTCTTTCCTGAAAATGTTCTCCTTTCTGCCCTACTATAACCAGTTTTTTGGACACTTTTAAAATGTTTCATTCTAGTAATACACTGAAAGCTCCGATTTAGAAGTTTCGTCCAGCAGACTTCCACTTAGGCCTGGACTTTGGACAGATAAAAACCAGAATCGGATTTGCTTCTTATAAGACCAAGGAAAGATTCAGAAATTCCTGATCTGCACTAAATCCCTATTTTTCCCCACCTGTAAATAGCAGACTGCCTTGTATGAAATCCAGGCTCTGGCGATTGGTCTTAATTCAGTCATCCAAATTAATTTGTTGAACTGTCCCACTTTCCATAAATAATTAAATCTTCTTTGGACTGCAAAGAATAAGACTAAAGGAAGATTTTAATCTAAGTCTCCCACATCCTGCCTAACCACTGGGCTTTTCAGGAATTTTCCTTGAAAAGAAACTACAGACAGATTTTCTTTTTTTCTTCAAACATACAAATCCAGTAAAAATATTAATTTTGACAACTTATCAATTTTTTGAGAGAAAGCAGCTGCTCAAAGATTCCTGCCCAGTTTTTCTCAGAAAGGTAACATCATTCAACATCCACCTGTTCCTCAGTCCTAGGAGCTGTCTCAAGCTGTACTGTGGGACCAGTGGTCACTTTTCGGGTTAGAACCCTACACTGGTACCAGCCCCAGTCTGAGAACATCTGCCCAGTGGGGAAGCCTCAGGGATGTAAACAAGCAACATATTGGTCTGGATTTAGCAAGATTCTTTATTTCACCCAAGAAGCAACTCATTTGGGTCTGAAAGTTTGCTTGCTTTTCCTTTTCGCTATTAGTTTTTAAACGAATATAGGGTCATCTACTCTTGACATACGATTTTGAAGCAGCAATTGACTCTGAAGCAAACACCAAAACAATTTGTACACTGACAAAATGAAGCATAGTTCTTTATGATTTTTTTCAGGTTTTTTCCTTGTTTTTTATGAATATTGTTCATCAGATTAAGAATAAATTCTCAAGGTTTTTTCCTTTGACTGCTATCTACTTAGTCCATCACAAATCTAGCAGAGTACCTGCATATGGGTAAATACAATAGCTGTTGGATTTTATTGTCAAAAAGTATTATTCAAGACAGCTTTTGATATGAAAAGAGTCCAGCTATTTGAAAGAAAACATGTGGCTATTTCTTTTTCCTGTTGAAAGAAACACATCCCAAATGTGACAAGGCTGTAGCTTTAAAATTTCCTTAAACTTAGCCCATTTTCCACTGTTCTGTGTTGGACCTGACATTGACAGTCTAGCATTATTCCACTAAACCATCTCCTGGGAATCCTGAAGTGTCTTCTGTGATAACCTCTGAGATGGGCTAGGAGGTTTTTATTTTATTTCACTTCATGTAAGCTATTTTTTGCTGAACAAGGTGTTTTTTTAAGAACTCTAGTTTCATGGGCACAATCCTGCACCTGCAATCATTGTAAGTACCAATTAAATTTACACATTTTCCATGCTCAGTTACACATACAAATGCTGACATTTGACTTTACAATTAGGTTGTGGAGACAAAACCATAATCACAGAGCAACACACTGGCTCACACTCACTTTAGCAATTGACACCACAGCAGCTTTAAAATGCCTTATTCCCAGCTAGAACCTCTCATTCCTCACAGCCTTCTATCAAGCACAGGGAGGCAATTGACCCTCCTTTTATACTGCAAGAATGAATACTTCCTAATTGTCTGAGTTGTTTCACCACATTGTACACCTCAAACAATAACTGAACTTATGCAACGCTTTTTTTGGCCCGCATTTGAGTTACAGATGTGGAACTAAGTATAAAGGTCCATTTGGGATTAATCTCAACTGGCTTTGCTCCTTAAAATGCTTGTTCACGGAATGATTATATGTTAAGGGAACATCCCTTCAGAAGCTGTAACTCCAGTTCTGTGTACCTCCATACTGTGAACACCTCAGTCATCCAATCTGACAGTGCCATTTTCAACATTCAGTAATCAGTAATAGGTAAAATTTCTGGTGAAAGCAGAGCTGAAACAACAAGTTTATACTTATATATGCAGAGAGGGAGTCTTTAGCAACACCCGATACAAAGTGTATTAATTCCTAAATGTGAACAATAATTATATTAGGCACCCAGTAGAATTGAATTTAATGTGATTTAATTTAATTATTTTAAAGTTTCAGGCCAAAGATTCTCTGCAAAGGGTTGTCTCATTCAATAATTAGATTAGCTGTTTCACTTATTTTAAGTCCATTAAAATGCACATTCATTATCTAAGAAATCAGAGTACAATACTAAAAATACATTTGACTCTTACCTGTGCTTTTATTAACTTGTGGTTCAGTTGAATTCATGACAGACAGTTGCATATTTTTTAAGTACTTGGTAGTTATGCTATAAAATTAAAAATTATTGTGAGATATACGAAGAAACAACTTAAAGGAAAAAAATTATAACCATATAGTTATATGGGGTGGGAAGAGAGCAGGATGGACACCATCCATGCAGTATTGTTTGCTACACATTAAAAAGCTGTAGACTGGAATCACATACTGAAGAAAAACCATTATATTTTCTACGTAAATTGTTTATCTAGTTCATGGGGAAAACAGGAGGGAAACTGTTGTGGCTTTCATCACAGTCCTGCAGAGAGATGACAATGAACAACAGGAGGAAATTCAGATATATTTCAGCAATAAAAGAGGAAAGGATAAGCTGTTACATAAAAAAAACCCAACCATGAAACCTCTCTTACTCTAAAGTTATTTCTCATTTAATCTCATTACTCTGAACTGCAAAATGTATAAGACATCTGAAATTCTATGCTCCAGTCAGAGTGGCCTTCTGAATGTGGGAATTTATAAGACTGCAGAAGAGTTATATTTTCTTTGATGGGCTGTTTTCATCATTCCAAACTTTAAATTCTCAAAAACATATCGATATTCAGGAGTTATTAAGGGGAAACTTTGTTTTTTAAACTAATTTATGGTGAAATTATGTTCGGGTTTTCTGTGTTCCAAAACTGTGTATGGAAGGAAGGCAGGAAGGCAGGCAGGCAGGCAGGAAGGCAGGCAGGAAGGAAGGCAGGAAGGAAGGAAGGCAGGCAGGAAGGCAGGGAGTACCGGGTTAAGTCCCATCTAGGCCGGCATCCTGCTCTCTGCAGTAGCCATATATTATTATCTAGAGATGATTATAAGACAATACACCCATAACACTCACAAATTCCAATAATTTTCAAGTCAGGGATATAGGGATCTAGGTGGGGTTCCTGTGTACATAGTAACTCTCAATATTTATTTCCTCTGAAGTAAATAAATAAATAAATTAAAGAAACAAGTGTTTAAGTAGGTGGTTGTCTTGGGGGGAGAGAAAAAAATAAAAAAGGAGATAGCTGGAGGTGATGGGGAAAAAAATTGATTTCATCCCATGGGGGAAAAAAAAATTAATTAAGTGCTAAGGGATCATAGGGTGGATGGAAAATATAACATTTACAAGAATAAGCTGGGCTAAAAATTTAAATTATATGGTAATATTTGCTTTTCTCTGTTTTTTCCCTCAGATTTTGCAGTCAACAGCCAGTGGCTTCATATAGAGTTGGTTATACTTACAAAATAGGTTGTATGCAGAAACTGCATATATGACACAGATTTACTAATTATTCATGGGATTGTGGTGCCTGGCCAGAAGAGCAGACCAAAGAAATGGTTAAGTAAGCAAAAATCCAATCACTGTTGTTTAAATTTTCAACTTATATACGTGTTTCTGTTGTTTACTTATTTAAAACCTCTGTCTGTACTTCTCCAGAAAACATTACACCAGCCTGGGCCTACAGCACTCTTTTGAAAGAAATTTGTACTTGTCCTTAAATAAGTTTTAGGGATAATTCTCAGCAGTGGTAGGAGATGATGATATCCATCCTCACCTGAACTTTAAGCCCTCTGAATCTCTAAGGATCAATTCCCTGTTGTGACGAGCATGGTGGCTAACTGCTGGCACCACTGCAGAGGTGCAGAAGGGCAGCCTGGATGTTACAACAACCTGTGCTAGCTGTGTTGAGGAAGACCCACTGGGCAAAAAAAAAGGATTAGAGCTGTTGATGAGCTGTATGTCTTGGATAAACAACAGGAAAAGTTACTATCTATCATCCATGCTGCTGACTTAAAACATTCAAATTACCATGAAGAAAAAAACAGAAGAAATTTATGTGAGGGTCCAGGCTCCTGCTCAAAAAGGAAAAAAAAAAACAACCCAAAAACAAACCATCCAAAACAAATCTTCTTCGGCAACTTCATTTTGGATCTGATGTTCATAGAATCACACAATCATAGAATTTCTTGGGTTTGAAGGGACATTAAAGATCCTCTCGTTCCACTCGCTTGTCATAGGCAGGGACACCTTCCACTAGACCAGATTGCTCAAAGCCCCATCCAACCTGGCCTTAAACACATTCAGGGATGAGGCATCCAGAGCTTCTGTAGGCAACCTTTTTCAGTGCCTCACCACCCTCACAGTAATGAATTTCTTCCTAATATCTAATCTAAACCTACTCTCTTTCAGTTTAAAGCCATTCCTCTTTGTTCTGTCTCTACATGCTCTTGTAAATAGTCCCTCTCCAGCTCCCTTGTAGGCCCCCTTTAGATACAGGAAGCTGATTTAAGTGTCCCCAGAGCCTTCCCTTCTCCAGACTGAACAACCACAGTTCTCAGTCTGTCTTCAAAGAAGAGGTGCTTCGGCCCTCTGGCCATCTTCATGGCCCTCCTCTGGACTTGCTCCTACAGATGCAATACATGCTCCATCTTACGAGCCTGCAGTTGAGCAGTGTCCAGTACTGCCGCTGCTCACACAGTTGTCTTCCAGGAAAGGAATCAGTTTTAAGGGCTTGGCACCAGCACTGTGTTCTCATCTTCTTTTACCCAAAAAGCAGGAGGACCACCCAGTTCCTTGAAAGAAAGGGACCAAGACCGAAATTCAGTCTGTGGCAGCCTTTCAGTGGACATGGTGAGTGCTTTGGATGACATGTTGAAGAACTTGACTCTATTGCATTGATCAGTCCTATTTTCCTTCTAGACAGTTTGTTTGGCCTGTGCTAGACCTATGCATAGCTGCAAATATGCAAAATCATACATAGATATCAAGAGCAAAGAAGAAAAAAAAAAAAGGCAAGTTTGTCCAGAGCAAAAAATTCACAAGGAAAAAGCCACATCAGTGAAAAATTGTCCTGGCTTTATAATGTGATCAAATAATACTGAGGTACAAACATGTCAGTTACTGCATTACATGATTCAGACCTCCAAACTGGTAATATTCAGGATAATATTAATTAATTTTACTGGAAATTTAATAAAAAGAAAAAAGTAATCTAATGAAGAAATGGTAACTCATTCGTGCAAAACCAAAATTCTGTAAAACTAAACTGTTCTATAATATGCAGAAAAGATATGCAAATAAGAAACAATTCTGGATTGTTCAATAATTAGAATATCTTCTCAGTTCCTAATATGAAAGAGAATCTTTAAAACAAACAGACTAGAATGCAATTAAGAAGTATCAATGTGAATGATGTGCCTCCTGTTTTGTTTCACTGCCCATTAAATCAAGCTTAGTAGTGTAAGTTGATGGAAGAGAGAAGAGCAGCCTAAAAAGGAGTAACTGGGAATGCATGACTCATGAATGAGAAGTAGATTCCACCACAATGTTGTCAAATACAGCACTCTGTTGATAAATGGAGATGAATTCCTGGGTTCCTTTTTGTGCCTTTTCTTCAACCTTCTATTCTGTCTGTGGGGCATGGTTTGTTTTTCCTGACAGTTTGAAATTTCTGAGCTACTGCGTTGTGGTGCCAACACACACTGTGCACAGTAAGCGAACAAGAAACAATCTGGCTGTTGTTTCTTGCTTTGCAAATAGCAATTTTCTTCCCATGACTGTATTTTAGATCCTAGTACCAGATGCCTGCTTTTAGAAAGCTAAATGTTTCTGTCCCAATTTTATGTGTCTATTTAAGGTTACAATTCTGATGAAAAATCAAAATTGTCATCCAGTTAAAATAACAAACTATGCAAATAATCAGAATATGTCACAGTACTACTTCAGCAAACTAGACTGAAAACAATTGCTGTTTATATTTATTACTGACCTTGGCTTTCTGAGGAATCAGGCTTCCAATTATGAATGGGTTCCTCAAGGTGAAGTTCATTCAACCAAATTTAAATCAAGGGGAAATTTAAAAGCAATTTTCATAAATTGTACTTCATTATTATCTAGCATTAAAATAAAAATAATTCAACAAATCTTTTATATTTAAGACAGATTAGGTAACGAAGTAACAGATTTGCTGCTACCATTTACTCTATTTAGACATCCACTGGCTATGGTTAACTTGAAGCCAAATTTCTAACAGCAGATTTCAGATATTTTGCCAGATAGTAATGACATCATGTAAAGAAATGCCTAGACCAATCGGTGTTATAAATGAAATGCCATGTGCAATTAACAGTACATTTAATTTAGTTTTTATAGGCTATTTACTGCATGATCGTCTTATAAATTATCACAGCTCTATTGAACTCAGTGGAGCCTGCTTTTACCAGCTAAATCTCTTCTCCTTGCTTTTGGATAATTAATATTGCCTTCTAATATTCAGTAGAAAAATATGTTCTGGTATTGAGAGACATAAAGAAAAGCACAGGCAAATAAACATTAAAACTGCATTGGGATTTTCTAAAAGATTGAAAGCCAACACTTGTGTAGAAAAATAAAAGCAGAAATCTCATCATAATTGGTTTACAAGATCTTTAAATTAACTCCCAAAGAAGAGGGGGAGAAGGCAAAGAAGTAGTATTGAAAATGAGCCCTGCATAAAAGTAGCCATTAATCACACATGTGAGATAAAATGACTAATTACCTAGTCTAGAGATTATTGAAGATCAGACTGATTCTGCAATAATGACCATTCTTAAACACTGGATTACATAAAATAATCCAGAATCATTCAGTTTAATTTCTTGTACTTTTGTCTCTTCAAGAATGTGCCAACTTCCTTTGTAAATGCTCTAATGAAGAGCATCAGCTGCTCACATACATCAGTATTCATTTCTCAGTGTTGTTACTGAAGTAGTATGTTCTTTCTCTTCTATTCTAACAGACCACTTCACTGTGTTTAAATTTCTGAAAAAAGCCAGAAGCCATAATGACCTTTACAAAATAATTAAATGTGATAATTCTGGATTATCTCTTAATTAAATCAGAGCTTTGAAACACCCTTTGTGATTCTTTCAACAACTGATTCCAGATAATCTGGGGATAAAACAATTAATCTTTCCTTTTGATTGCTTTCCTTGATCCGTTTTCTGAAAGCAGGTATTAACATTATTTGCCTTCATCATCATCTGTCTGAGCATTTGAATTTAGTTTTATTTATGTGTGTATTATCATATTTCCAACGGATTGGGCACCTTTTCAAGCTGTTTCTGTCATTCATCAAGGGTTTTCACACAAGCAGTAGCTCCACACTAGCCACGCGGGGCTTTTCTTGTGTTAAACTCTTTGGTCGGTTCCTGAGAACAGTCATATTTTGATCTCTCCATTTCAAAGGTCTGCTATATAGGCTCGTTAGTCTCTGTATTCAGCATCATAATATCTGAATAGCTACTGTCAATCAGTCGAAAAGTAGTGGTAGACTTTGGAAAGGATAGAACATGTTAAGGAAATTGGAGCTGAAGTGAAATTTTACTTCACATGATTATTTTAATTGACCTACTTAATTAATGGAAAACCACACAGAATGACTTAAAATCCCAGGAGATCAATATCATCCCTTTTACATTCTGTATTACCTCATTTTGGGAAACTGAAAGTCTGCCATTGAATTTGCCTTACTGGATGTAAAGGTTTTGTAATAATTTAGAACATAGGATTTATTTAAAATCTTTTCTGAAGAGGCTTACACATGTATTAGTGCTTTGTTTCTCTTTCATCCCCATTAATCTCTATGAGGGTTGTTCATAAGGGCCAACATTATTCTAACAAGGCTAATCTCTCCCTGTATATTCAATTCAAAAAGGTGGAGGGCCCTTTAGAAGAGCTACGTCAGGTCTATCTTTCCCAATTAAATTGTAGCAAGAGTGTAGGGAGTTTTATATCACCCTCTGTGAATATCGTTCTCCAAAATTTTCCCATGTAAAAATAGCTATAACAATTTCAGGCTGTTTCCTGTAAGCTATAAAATAATTACAACTGCCATTTGTCTTTCTTTTCATTTCATGTTATCCAGAAACATATTAACACTGAAACAGCAGTTGATTATTAACAGATATGTTGCAGGGACAAATAAAATTTCATAATGAGCAGGAATGTATTGAGTTACAACAAACCAAGGTCAAGACTAGTAAAGAGGATAGATAGAAATTACTGGTCTATCAGCAGTCATAGGTGGAAAGCATTTGTATTACAAAATTTCATTAAAACAGACTTGTCAAAATGGTGCATTAATTTTCTTGCTGGTAGAAGGAAATGGAAATTTTGTTCACATTGATAAAAAATTTATAATACTTACACCTTGAAAGCTCCCATCTTTAAGGGATTCCATGACTTTAACATAAATGTCTTTATTAAATAATTTGTTAAGATGAGAGCAATATGTGACCCAGTAAAAATCTGTTAAATAAGCCAGCATTCAGGTACATTTCTGATGATTATGACCAGGGAATAAAATGGAGAAATATCATGTTTCATATCGAATTTCTGCACATGAAATACCTGAAGAGTCTGTGGACTGCTGAAAATAACTGAAACACATGACAGTGTTGTAGATTTTTGTGCAGTAGGAGTGTTATGTCACCACTGAAAATCAACCCATGATTTTAATGGTATACTTACCACATTCCTGAAAACATTAAAAGCATTATTTCACACCTATGCTTTACGAGCCACAAATGACACTGAAGAAGGTTCCTAAGTTTGAAGAAAAAATTTTTGAAAGGTGTTTCTAAACCCAAGCCCATTTCTACCATAAAAGGATTTTCACAAGTGTATCCTCTTCTCACACACATACACACACTCATATAAGCACAGTAAAATATCAAAAGGGTGAGAAATTTTTGACTTCATAAAGTGCCTGCTGATGATAAGAAAATAGTCTCAGAGTTTATAAACAAACTAAGTACATATTTTAGGTAACAAGCACAAACTTACACCTGAACCTCCCAGTTGGAGTATGCAGCAGATCAGATTGTCCGAGAGAATCCATCTGCCAAATCCATAGGCAAAATTGTAAAAATTACAGTAAATTCAAGTAGCAATTCTCAATGGTTTCTCTTCTTTTTTTTTTTTTTTTTCAAGAGACACTGCTGGTAGTAAGCTAAAAATACAAGCTAAATCATAAGCTATTCCAGGAAAAGGGAACTCCTGTATCTTGGACATAAAAGAAGAGAAGACATTATGCTTATCTCTCAACAGTTACATTTTTATGTGTGGAAAGAATTTTTTTTTTTTTTTTGGTGGTCAAGTATATAAAGTTTAAATTTAAAAGTCAGAATTACACACTCCTTTCAAGGAAACACTTAACTGAGGCTTATTACAGAACTGCAAACACTGGCCATGTTTGTTTAATAGGGATTTTGGTATGTATATAAGTAAAAAAAAATCAACTCTACCTGTGAAAGTGAAGTTTTCCTGTTTCTCCTACTTTACAGGAGTAGAATTTGCTACTGGTTCCACTGTTCCTTTCAAAGTCTTCTCAAACAACAGACTGGGATTTCTTCTGAATGATGAAGAGGCACGTGAACACTTCTGTCTCTTCTAATTAGTCTGCAAACTCCTGAGAGAAGAGGTTGTATCTTGTGTGTGTATGAAGAGTAACAAAGGTACTACCCTTGTTATGTAACAAGTGACGGCATTTCCCCCTCTGTCCCTTTGCATTGCAATGTCCTGTCTTTCGCTGCCCCTTCCTTGGGCTAGAGGAAGAAAGCCAATCTAATCAGGAAACTGAACCAGGAGTATCTAGAAGGTAGTCAATATGAAGACCTGTTTAGACTGAAGTTGTTTCTCAGTTCAGATTGTCCCAGATGATGATGACTCCCTTTTTTCCTAAGAGGCCAGTTGATTGGTTTGTAAGAGCACAGTCCAATACTACCAAAGCCAATGAGAACACTATAATTTACTCCAAAAGGATGGAAATTGAACTCAAAGAGAGAAATGAGTTATTGTGCTGCTTAACCGTTATTTTTCCTACTCCCAAAGAAAATGTTTCTCCTTCAAGGATTAAGAACATGGGAGGAGAGTGCAAGTCTAGTGTGCCTACAAATTGTGAGGCTTTGAAAAAAAAGGAAATACAATAAGCCACAGGAGGTTCACAGCTCAAAGCAGATATCTGGAGATGTAATACACTCAAAGCATTCACTCAGTGAGGCTCAGAAACTCTACTGCAATTTCAGCTCAAAGTGTACGTACGTGTACATGCACATCATTAGTGCTCTACTTGACATATCTCATATTATAATCATACTGTGAAGTTCCTCTTGTCTCAACAGCCACAACAAAGGAAGTTGCTGAGCAGTACCCAGACTACCATTTGAAAAGAATCTTAAAAGAATGAAAGAGTGAATGCAAAAAATGGCACTTGCGCTATTTTCTGACTTCAGATGGTAAGTAAAGTAGTCTGTGCCATCTGCTGAACAATTTGCCTCCACACTGTCTTGTCTGCCACTTGTTTAACTTGTAATGTTATATGTCACTCTGACAGGAGTGCAACATTAACAGGCCCTAACAGGGTATGTCTCTCAATGGGATGACAGCTGACGCCGACTCTGCTTCTGAAATACCGCCAGTTTCAGTTCTATCCTCCAGACTCATTTCTCAAGATTATTAATGATAGTTTGAGACTGAATTTGCAGCACACTGAGTTTAGCGTCTGACAATTATTCCCTGTCCTTTCCAGAAGGGAAGCCTGTGGGTATTATGACAATATCATTTTATTCTTTTAGTTCACATCTTTTTTCCTTGCTGTTTTTTATCACACTCACTCTGTCAACCTCTCTGCCTTTTTATGTGATTTTTTTTTTTAACTTAACATTGCCTCCTTATAAAGAAACCTCAAGAGTCTATGCTCAATGTCTTCCTTCTCTGCCATCCCTACTTTTGATGCATGGGCACACTGAGGAGTCAGAATCACTGTGGCAGTGTACAGAATTTTTGGACAACGGGTGGCTGCTCCAAGTTATGCCTGCTATTAATCCAGAGCACTAAATTAGAGGCAGAAGCAATGTCATACAATGCTACAACGCCCCAGATACTTCAAACAGAAAACTATCTGTGATCACTAACTGTTTACCAGAACAACTGTCACGGTTGCTAGGTTTATCTCACTTTTGTACGCTCCTATCAGACCTGGGTCTGATAAATTTTATGGGTTTTTTCACAAGTAGAGTTAGAAACAAATGAAAATTTTCAAATAGTAACTACTGATCAGTTTGCAGGTCCAGCAGCATTTAAAACATTTCATGCCTTCTTTGCAAATGTGATTTGCGGTCCTGTTAAAATAGAGTATTTTATATAGTAGTTGGAACAAACCATGGGAGCAACTTCATTAAAAAAACAGTTATAGAGAGGTTATTGAAACAAAAGTAGCCCTAGCACTGGTAAGGCTTATGAGCTCCAGCATGGCAATGCATTAACATGTCTTTATGGTTTCCAGGCCAGAGCTGGCTTCCATTCAGACAGCTCAGTGTGCAAGCAGATCAAACGCGTGACTGTCTGCACCCGTCTGTGCAGACAAAGCCTTGGCTGCTTTCTCTGGCTCATCCTGCTTAGGCTGGTTTTGATGCTCCGCAAAGAAAACACACTAAAGCCATTAAAAGTATTTATGTATGCTCTCCTAAGGCCCCAAAAGCTAAGTGCTGGTGGTCAGCAGGGCTGCCATCTCTTTTCTTGTGGAAAAGACTCTGCTAAGTAATCAGACCATAAGCTGAATGCTCATTTGATTACATAGCACACACAAGAAAGAAACTACCAGTGACTGATATAGGCTCAATATTAGCTTTACGAAAGAATGTGCCATCTTACTGAATTTCACCTACAAATGGAATTAACGATGCTTTTTAACTCACTGCATGGACAGACCATCACAGCTCAGGTTTGATCTGGAAGCAGTAGTCAGAACTGAGTGTGTCATAAATCAGCCCCAGGATGAGACATGCTTCCTAATAAAAGCAGTGCATTTTTCCCAGTTCCCAAATTGCGGAAAAATTCAATGATCTTTATTTTATCAAGAAGACTCATCACCACATGCTGCTATCACACCATGTCTGAACAGAAACAAAACATTCCTTCATCCTGTTGTGGAATCACCATCCCTCACAGAAAGGTTTACTAATGCTAGACATGCCTCTTCATCTAAGAACCATAGAAAAAAAATTAGAAAAGAGTTATCCTTGGCTTTCTTCAGCAGAAAGAGTCAAGTTTCAGGTCAGATTAGCCAATATTCATAAGTTTTCAGATTTCTATATCTAGCATGTAAAATGTTTACATAAACCCCTTGACAAAAATTATGGTATACAGTTTTCTTGTCTGGCACAACAGAGACTTCAAAGCAAGGATAAATCTTGCCCAACCATTAGAGAACATTTTTACACAGCCTGGTCTGGAATTCTTTTATAGATTTCCATATGAGCTAAGGTCCAAAGCCCTCACTGGCTTCCACTCTAAGATGCTATTTCACATCTTTTTGGCCAAATATGTCCAGCATAAGCTCAAAGTAGGACATCTACATCAATGACATTAAAAAAAAACACTATTAGAACAATAACGACAAAGCAGATTCTAATTATAAATTTAAGTCATTCACATACATTGTCTTGTCCCCTGGGAAGAAAATAAAAATGAGCTACAGGTCAGTTTTTCAGGTCACTTTATGAACTTCCAGAACATATTCAGATACTATTGTAAACAAAGCAATTAAAAAAAAAAAAGGCACAGATAACACAGTAGAATTGGCAATGCTTAAAACTGTGTGTAATAAACATAATATTAAATTCCAATGGTCCATGCTCCCATCGAGTCTACAATTTTGCACCTCCCAAGCAGCCACATAAAATAAGGAGATCCCCATTTGTTATGATTCTAAATAATTTTGGATACATTTAGATGAAAGATACAACATGAAGATACTCTATTTCTGGGTGGCCAGTTTCTAGTTCACTGCTTTTGATGGTTTGTTCCTTGATGTCAGTTTCAAAATATGTTTTCATTTATTGGAAGGTTTTTGTTGTAGTATTTTACACTGATCTCATGACCTCCCTTGATCTCCAGGAATCCCATATTGCAGCAGGAAGTGGGTAACTGAGCAAGCAACTACTGCACAGAACCTTGAACATAACACTGTAAAGCAGTAAACTTCAGAGGGATTCTCTCTTTCCATGAAGAATTAAGACAGAGTGTCTTCTCAGCTGTGGTTTCTAAAAACTTTGTGGATCTTTGGTACAAGAAAGGAGCTAACCTCATTATCTTTCAAAATTTCTAGACACATAATTGCATCTTGCTGGCCTACATTCCTCTGGCAGATGCAATTGGGTTTAGTACTGTTTCTCATTGACTCCTGCAAACGCCTTTGAGCTTCAGTTGCTCTGAAGTGTTAAATATTGCTTTGTTTTGCTTCAAAGGCATTTCTGCCATGGGAAAACTATCACTTTTATGACCCTTCTGTATGTTGCAGGAGTGATGGGACATTAAAATATTCTGATAGCCTCAGGAAAAGGTATTAAGGAATACACCAGTATTAATAAAATAGTGAGTGGTGTTTTAAATCTTTCCTTATTTCAAAGCTCCTAATGTGACATTGAAATCTATAGAACACACAGTGCATGAGCAGACTGCCGGTATTGCTCAGCTTATCATACAAGGAATGGAAGTTTTAAAAACATCAAATACACAACAATTAAAATAAGTGAAATTTTCCTTCACTGCTGGAAAACAGGTCCAAAATATCTTATGGCATATACCCCAAAACTATGCATCCAGATTTCAAGTTTCAGAAAAAAAAAAAACCTGCTAGCACAACTGAACCTCTGTACATTAGAAAAACAGGCCTATGAAGTGCAGAACTAATGAGGCCTGGCTTCCTTTGGGTTGTGCCTAAAGGACAGATCCCCTAATGTCCAAAAAGGTGCAACCTCTTGTTTTCCAACACTGAGGTTCTCACCCTCCAATGTGGATTTGCTTTTAACATTTCTCTCCCAAAAGGACTGAAGGAGGGGGAGGATAGGGGAAAGCACAATAACAGAAACTTTTTTCCCATATCCAGCTGCCTATTTTCCAGCTACTAACAGTACAACTACATGTATGTCCCTCTTGGTGGAATTTGGCCAAGAAAGATCACAAGCTGGTAACAGTGGGATAGACAAACATCATGTAAGCCTTATCTCACTGAAAGAAAAGTCAAACTTTGTCCATATTCTTGTATTTCCAGCCAATTCTTTCCAAAGTCATCTACTTGATGCTGGTCTTCCTTAACCACCGTTTCTGTTTAGAAACCTAGTCTTCATCATACTGATCACAGTAGTACGTGATCCAAGAGTATGCAAGGAAGCAGCCACTTCAATAGGTAAACCTGTTTGCTTATGCAAAACTACTGATGAGACAAGAAAGCTAAATGGCTTTATGAACATGCCAGTTGAGAAAGGTGTTCTTCTACCTGACTTTGGGTAAAACATTTTGTTTCCTTCAATTTGTGGAGGGTTTTTCTGGTTTCTTTCTTGTGCATCAGGTATTTTTCCCTCCTCTCTCTTTCCCTTGCTTTATACTCCTGTCAGAATTTGATAGTCTTTGTTTAGGTAAGTTCACTTGTTCTGGGGAAATGCAATTCCTTCATCACTTTAAAAACAAGGCAGCAACAATGAAAGATGTCATCAAACTTTTAAATGCAGAAGCTCAAAGACAGAATAATCACAAAGAAGAATAAAATCTCTTCCGTCAATGGTTTAGACTCTTCTGTTAGAGGCTTCTGAAGTAGCAGTACAAGTAAATAATTTTCTTAAATGTTTGAAATCAATTAACTACAATGAAATGGAACAGCATAATGATCAATAATCTCGGTATTTTTAAAGTAATAGAACATAAACTTCTTAAAGAAACATATTCATTGAGCAATTTTACATTGAGAACATTTTCAAAACATAACATCTTAGAAATGGATTGCCTCTCAACCAACTGAATAATTCTGTCAAAGTCAAGAGCACTTGGAAAAAAAATCTATCAAGTGAGCAAGAACAGTTTAAAAATACACTAAACAGAAAGCATAACAAAATTTCTCAGTAATGTTAAAGGCTAAATTAAACATTAAAAAATAAAGCATCAGTATCTCATATGTGCCAAAACCCAATTACACAGTATTGGACAACTGGAATTAGGAAAAACATAGAATATTTAACTCTTTTGAAAGCAAGTCCTATCCATATTCAAAAACACTGAGATGTTGCACACTTTGTTATGGGGACAGCAGTGCTTCATTGATATTGAAAATTAACTGCTAGGTGTTGTCCAAACTGGAGACAGAAATGAGTCTGTTAAACATCAGTGCTAGAGTTATCACTGAGCTACCCCCACGTATGAAAAAATACATTCTCAGTTCAGAATTAATATTCATAAATTACTCTTATACTGAATTATTTGGAAAGTCCAAAGCACAAAAAAGTTTAAAATATAATTAAATCCAATATTACTCTTCTAATTTACATGTAGTTGTGTGAAATCAGGTACCCTTGAATCGCACAAGAGGAGTAGATCTGTGGGTGAAATCAGACTTGCTGTCACCATGAAACAAGCACCTTCCCTCAAGGTTAATTTTGTCAGACTCGCCTTTGTTGTAAACCTCCAGCTCCAGAATGCATTTAGCTAGTACCAAAGATAATTAGTGAGCACTCCAGCTCTTTGAATGGCCAGCTTCAGTCAGAACTATCTTGAGTCCAAACGTAAGAAAATCAGAAATCCTCTTTTGAAACCTAAGAGTGCTGCAAGATGCAGTGACTAGTGATATTAGTGTCTCTAACCCACTGTATAAAGGTAATTGAAACTAGTAATTTCCTTTTTCATCTCTTTGCAGGCATTATGAAGCAAGGATTAGCAAGTACAGAATCAAACACAGAGCTGGTAGCTATTCAAATAGTTTGGCATGTGTTGTTATCACTGATTCATCTGCTGTGGTGGCCGATTGACAGAGAGGGCTCTTGGTAAGAAAGTCTCTGGTGCCAAAGACTTACCGGCTACGGTGAGGGAAAGGAGCCTCTTCCAGGATGCCTTGTTTGGTTATGGAAATGTACCCCAGCTCTGCTACCCCAGCTGGCTCCTGGTGTTAGCCACACCCCTGTACTTAAGCTTGAGCTGCCGTGTTTGGGGTCATTTGCCTCTAGAACCCTTCACGAGCTGTAGCAATAAACTGCTTTCTCTGGAACTCTAAGCAAGGACCCTTCTCAACTCCTTGCCATCGGCTTAATATTACTGAACCCACCTGTGCATCTGTGGGTGCACGTGTATGCCCCACAGAGCCAGGCAGGGACAGTAATAATCTGCAGTGAATAAAAGATGCTGTTAACTTTGTATGGGGTTTTTTTTAAGGGCTTACTTGGAAATAAATCTATGTCTTATTTAATAATACTCATTCTTTAGCACGCTTTCCTTTTTAAGCTTGCAGTAACAAAAAATTAATTACTGCTCTGCATAATTATTACCTGCTAAGAGGAATAAATGACATGACAAATAATAAGAAAAGCCTGGAGTCTTTGGGTTCAATTCTGTGCCTTAGCCTGTAGTGGACCCTATGATTTTTCTAGATACGAAAGTGTAATGTGTGGGCATTGCTATAGAATGCAACGAGTGTGGGATTAATTCATCGTGTGATAGCTTTCAAAAAGCTTACACGTCTAATCCTTATTACAGCACTGGACTGAAAAACAGATACCATATAAAGGTCATTTTTGTTGTGTTTTTGTAATACATTCTCATGTGGCATTCTCTGTCCTTGATGTATCCTATTCCTCCTACTAATGATGGATTGCATTAGGACCCACTAGCTTTTCTTTGACCAGTTTCAAGTGATCTGTGTATTTCAGTCAGTGTTCTGCTATGCTTGTGGCTTTCCCAGCCAGGCTACTGCTTGTCTTACTTGATCTCAATGGATTTCATTAAGTTCACCTAAAATGGGGGTGATCATATTACAGTTTGGTTTTTGTAGTCCTATTCTTTATGCAGAAAATACTTTTATTTCTTTCCTCCTAAGCATTATGGTTTTTAAAGGATTAGAGGTCACCTATTCTGGAGTGAGTACTGTGATCAATTACATTAAGGAAAGGCCTGTCAATAGATCCAATCATTCTGGCCTCTCAGATGGAATAATTGTCCTCATTCATGTGCTGTAGGCGTGAAAGACATCAACTGGTACAACTATAGAAGCAGCTTCAACAAAATGAAGTTGTCAATTTGCTTTGTTAACACTCTCAAATATAATTCTAGGACAGCCTAGGATGCAGCTGCATCACTTCCACTCATGTTAACTTGTACTTCAGCAAAAAGTAGATTTTTGCTTTCAGCATGGATAATACACAAGTTACCGTAGGTCAGCTGACAAACAGTAAACATCCATGAAAAAAAAATGTTTAGACACATCAAATGTGAGGTGACTAGCCTTAAATTAAGCTTCTTGCATTGTTGCTTAATTAAATTTAATTAGCCCATGCTTGCAGTGACTCTGGATAGTGACTGAACCCCAGCTGGAAAACATCCTGTAAAAGCCACAACAGTTTAAAGGCAAACTTGGACCCTGCAATTAACTGCAAGTTTTGTGTGGGTTTGTTGGTTTTGTGTTTGTTTGGTACTTTTTTTAAAGGAAAAGCTTAACAAAAAAATAAATACAGTCATTGATTTCTCTGTAAGGTGGTCCTGAATGATGAGACCTTCTACAAGCTTCAAGCACCAAAATACCCTTTCTAAATCCAACAAGAAAGTTTATAACCAAAAGTGCTGTCATCACTAATGGGTTTGAGATTTGGAGTGGGAAGCTTTCACATTTCAGGTATGTATGTTTAATCTATACTTCCACAAGAACGTTAAGCCCTGATGCTTTAAGCTCCCCAAAAGCCCACTCCTGCCATTGCACAGACCTGCACTGAAGGGAGGAAAAGCAGCAGCACAGTGAGAGTCAGGGTGAAGCTGAGCAAGCCTCTGAGAAGCTGAGAGGTAATCTACATGCAAAACAACAATTAACCCTTCCAACGGTTCTTTGAAAAGGTAGAGTTCATCACAGCATAATCAATATTAAAAGTGGTGATTAGGTAAGATTAAAATATTGCATTTTTATGAATTCATGAATTTTCAAAAGGCAAGTTTACTGCTTCAGTAATTCTTCAGCTGATTCTTTCACTTGAGCTGAAAAATTGTTTTGCTTTACCCTGTAAAACTGGAATCTACCAGCTGAATGACCAGCACTGTGGCAGAAAGCAAACAAACCTGAACTTATTCAAGAGGTGGGATGTGAGGCTATTAGAAAATTCAGGGAGGGAGATGATGCTTTTAGAAAGTGAGCATGCAGTAAGTCACAGCTGTGACACTGAAGGTAGAGCTGAACTAAACATGAGAACCCAATCACTGAAAAAAAATGAAATTACGACAGAAAAAAGACATCCATTACTGAAGTTATTTTTGGATATTCTTTGATAAATAAAGCGAGGTACACATTTTTCATTAAAAGTTAACAATATGAAAGACATAAAAGCATTAGCATTTCAGAGGAAAAAGTTGTTCATCAGGTCTGTGATAAAAGAAAACTAATTATTAACATAAAAGAATTATTATAACTGGACTTTACAAAAGAAATGTGTAACAGGGATTAATGATACATTTTACCCTCATCCTCATGAGAGAGAATATTTAGAACTAGATTCTTTGGCTGACACCAACTAAAACCTGATCTTTTTTACACTAAGTTGAGGTTACAGAAACCCACATAATTTAAAGAGGCTTGGGATTTATTACGGGTGCTGGTTGTATTTGTGATTTCTCTCTTTTTGTGTGTTAAAAAGTAAAAGAACTCATCTAACTTTCAGAAAATAACAGCTTTTTGTTTCAATTACATTTTGCTAGTGCAGAAGTAAGTTTCAGTCTGAGAATTCTCCTCTTCCCCTTGATTACTTGGGTTCATCCTATCAATCATGATTATGTTCCTGGTACAATAATTACAGTTTTTAATCAATTTTCAAACATTGCTCAGTGAACTGTGAAGTGCATTTGAAGTCCATCATAAGAGAAGTCATACTGAAAGCAACTAAATAATAATGGTTTTTGCAGAATGGGGGGAGAAGGGGTTATACACAGGAATGACAGATCATCTTCTTATCAGGCTTTACCATTAATTCAGTACAGCACTGAAATAATTACCAATGTGCACTTGACAAACTGAAACATAAATTAGTTGATTACTCCAGTTGCCTTAACAACAGAAGCTCTCCCAGCATTTGGAGGGAATGTATCTTTCAATAAATTGTATTTTCCCAAACATACAAGAAAAAAATTACTTTTGCAAAGCATCCTTGTTATAATTTTATAATGTGACCTTGCACAGTAAAACAACAACTCAGTGATTGTATCCAGCCTTTCTCTGCTCCAGCACTGATGCTTTAAAGCAGCTTCTGTCTTGATGCTCTTAAATAACACAGCTTCACATTGCCTGAGCGAGGCAGCAAGCTCTAGCAGAAAAACAGCGTACCTGAGTGGTTTCTTGTGTAAAGACCCATCCATGTCTATGTTTCTGAACAAAGTATGTGTACTTTTTACCGTGCTAGGAGATCAGAAAAACAATCAGCAGAAGCAGCATATAAATGTTAGTAAGTCCTTATCGCAAACAGTTTTCTACAGTGAAATTTTAGCCACTTAAGTCAGTGACAAAACCATTATCATCTTCAACTGGGACAGAATATTTTCCTTACAAGCCAAGTAAGTGAAAAACAGCAGCACATTGTCTGAAAAGCAGCAGAAACTGTACAGTGACAATTTATGTTATTTGGGAGCAGGCCCTCAAGCAGAAGGACCCTTGATAAGTTTCCTGTTTGAAATAGTATGTTTATTTACATTTTCCAGGTTTGTCACATATACTGCTATGTCTTGTTCTCTTAGGATTTTGTTAGTAATCAAAACTTCTCTCTTCAAGAGATTTATTGCCCTCTCCCAGTTTTCAAAGTACCACCAAGACAGAAATGTCTGGCAGGGGAAATTACTGCCAGAAAAGTGCCAACATATTAAAGCATTTATTTAAAAGATATAACTACCTGGACCTTTCCCAGCATTTCAGTATTTCAGACACAGGATATACTGTATCTATTACAGAAGGATAGGAGCAAATCGTTGTTGCCATTGAACTTTGCAGTGAGTGACACTACACTAAAAAAACCACCCTTCAGTTCTTCTATTTGGGTATCCAGCCTTCTGAATCAAGTAGGCTCCAAGGGCTTAGGTATATGCACAGAGCTATCATCCCCCTTGCACCTGGTCTGCTCCACATGTCCATGGTAATCATCAATGTTTAATTTAACAGATGGTTGGAAGCTGTACAGTTCCTCTTACGAGGTACAGAGTATGGTTATATCATTCCCAATGTTGAATTAAAAGTAGAAATCCAACACCAAGTGATGCTGCTTATTCAGAAGTTAATCTATCATTTCTACAGCTTTCTGAGTCTTTCTGATCTGAAATGTTTGAGGTAATTTTATGTTTTAGGTATTACTGTCTTTTCTTGTCATTTAAGAGGCAAAACCAGAGGTGCATATTAAAAAACTATTAACCTAATAACTATTAACCTAATATTAAACTATTAACTGCAATGGAGTAATTTATATGAAAGTTAGATTTGTGTACCCTGTTATTCTTACTTAAAGTCCCTTGAATGAAGCAGAAAAACTAATTACTTTTATTTATACAGTCCCATTAGAGCACTTTACAGCCAACTGGAAGGAACAAATCACTGCCCTCAAGACAGTACTGTCTGCAATGAATACAGCAGGGCAAGTAGGGACAAGAGCCAACAGTAGGAATGGGGTTATGGGAAGACTAAGGTTAGGGAAGTTTGAGAGATGATCTCTTTGTCTTTCCACCTCCTGAGATTCTAAGCAGGGAACAGTCAAGGTAAGCATGACAATTTGGGATTTGCCAAAAAATGTATTCATGTAGTCCCATTCAACCCAAATTTCTAGGAGCCCAAATATCAGTTGGTATTTTTACAATAAGAAATAAAAATCGTCAAAGCCATCAGCTGCAAGTGCATCTTCCCACATTGCTTGTCTGCCTTTTTTCCTCCCTGAAGTAGTAAGAGTTGTCCCCAGGAATCACGCTGAAAGAAAAAGAAAGAAAAGAAAAAACCCTGTATACTTTATTAAAAGGCTGCTTTTCCCCTTGTTTTGCCACTGAATGCCTTCCTTTCTAAGTTTCTATTTAATTCAGTTTTAGTATTACACGTCTCCATCATGACAGTTTTGCTCGTTAGAGAATTTCTCATCAGAACTTCAATTAAAATGGCTTCTGCTCTCACACCAATCTTCATAGAGTTGCTTTTAGAAAGACATATTTGGTTTTGCCCTTAGGGCTTGGACTAAAATGGAGATTTCCTCTGTGCTTTTCCTTTAGATGTTAGTGAATTGTTATGGCTACTTTATAATTCTGAAGGTAGAAAAAAACCCAAACCAACAGAAAATATGTTTTTGAACCCTCTAGCAAATGTGGACAGTTGGTTCAGTGTGGTGTCTGATCTACTGCATAGCTTTGCAAGGTAATAATAGTCGATTTTTAAAAAAAGAATCCTTTTAAATTTGTACACTTTGATTATAAAGGCTTTCAGGATGCTTTGTTCCAGTATTACCATAATTTTGTATTTTGTGTCCCTCAGGCCTAATGAGGTCACTGGGATTCCACCCATACAAAGAAAAAATTTTCACATAATCAGTATAGGTGGTCTTTTTCATATTGTACTTTTTAATAAGGTGAATGAAATCCATGCATGATTTCCAGCTTCCCTCTCCTGCCTCAATGGCCATTCATTGGGGAACTATCAAGGTCCAGCCTGCTTCTCCCAGCTCAGTCTCTCCCCATGGTCAACGAACACTTGCCAGCTTTCTAAAGGTATTTTCAGTAGAAACAGTGCTTTTGCAGTCCCTGTGTAATTTTTCCAAGCATACACCCTGCATATGAAAGATCAGCTCTTCACAAACATGGAAAAAGCTATCAGCCAAGGCCATCAGAGAACCCAAACACCCATTAGAAGGTTATCTTCCTGCTTTGTATGCCAGAAGGCGGTTCAAAAGATGTAGAAAAAAGAAAAATTTCTGATGTAATTCCTGCCAGTAGACACTTTTGAGACTTAGTGTATTATATTCTAGGTGATCCAGGGATGACCATCATTTAGCTCATGTGTTCCTTTCAGAAACAGACTTAGTCTTGAGACTCAGATGGGCTCACCTGATTTCAGGATTAGCAAAATTATGGTAAATGTCCTGACAAGCTGTAGCTGGCTGTCATGGGTTAGCAAAGCATAGTCCCGGAAGTGATGTTCTGCAAAGGGGTGCTTACAGCTTCCTCTGTGACCTGACAGAACCTATCAGCTGGCCAGTTTGAATATGGACAATTCTCTGAGCCACTTAAAATTGTGACCGCCTCTGTGATCCACACTTAAGAATAGACAAACCCCAGGCAGAGCTCTCTCTCGTTTCCGGCGCTGGGACAGGTGGCTGCGGGCCCCGTGTGGGGGCCCAGCTTGGGCCAGGCTGGGCTGGGCCACGGCCATCCTGGAGCCGATGGGCCCTGTTCCACCCGCGGAACCCCCCCACAGCCCTGCTGTGGGCAGCCGGAGCAGCCCGGCTCCCCCTCTCCAGTGCGGCCAAGATTCAGCCAAAAGCTTCCCTGCTGTCCGGCAAAGATCATGTGACCGACAGCGATAAGCAAAATTCCAGCTGCAAGGCCGAGGTGAGATTAATCCTTTTAGTGCTGTGAAGAGCTGAAAACATGAGGGAGGAGAAAGAGGAGATGCTTAAAGCTGAAAATCTGTTGTGAAGCTATGATATATCAGAGTATCCTGTTGTAATTTCATGAAGATATGGGGGGTGGAGTGTTCAACTCGCAAGCAAAAGCACCTGCACTGAGATAGGCAGATGCTGAAGCAGCTGTAATTTCATGAAAAGTTTGGACAGGGAGAGATGGACCAGATGAGGACTTTTGCTCCAAATGGAAAGAAGACCTCAGTTCCTAGAGATGCTCCCAGAGATAGTCCTAGAGATGAAGATGAGGAAGACCCTTTGCTACCAGGGAAGGAGAAGGGCCTCTGTTCTTAGAGTTGAAATGCTCCCAGAGATGGGTGAAGAGAACTTTTGTTTCTGAATGGCTCAACCTTAAAATTGTACCCCAGTAACTCAAGATTGGACCCTCAAAAGCAGTTGTGGGAAAAGCTGCAAGTCGTGGGAAGGGACTCGCATGTGAGCAGAGAACCAACCCGGGCGGCTGTCTTGTTGTGATAATGTGTTCATAGCATGCGCAAGAGAGACTCCTCTTCCTAAATGGACTGAACAAGGTTATTATGGAAGTGGTAAACAGACTGAACATCTCAAGGGTTGTCTTTTTACATTGTCAGTGGGAGAAGGGAGAAAGGTGAGGGGAGGAGAAGAGTTCTGAAGGTGTGGTATGATTTTATTTTTTCTTTTTCCCTCTTTTAGGCCTGTTAATAAACTTCTTTATACTCTTTCAAGTTTGGTGCCTGTTTTGCTTTTCTCCTAATTCTTATCTCACAGAAGGTAAATAGTAATGAGTATTTTGGACCAAACCACTACACTGGCATAATTGTAGAGTGAAGATCCCGCTTCGTAATTTTGTGTCTCTTCAAGGAGAGATATGTTTCCTTATCTTCACTTGGAGTTACCTGGGCCCAGGTGCGTGCATCAGACAGAGCCAGTATGCTTTATCCATGAATTTTAAGGCAAAGTGCCATTCATAGAACTCTATTGCTATTAATAGTATGTTTGTTTTTTTAAAAAAACAGTTGTTAAAGTCTTTCTTTCACTAACAAGAAGGACAAAAAAGGCTATGAAATGATGGTAGTTGAAAAAAAAAATATCCTATTCTACCATCTTACATCATCATGTTGTTATATAAAAACATTCTCTGTCATGACAGGAAAAGCAATGCTGTATTCCAGAAACTGTGAGTGTGCAGAAATGAATCACCTTGGCAATGATTTGCTTTGCACATTGAGTATAAACCAGAAGAACGAATTGATTGAATACAAGGAACAATTCACTGTATTACACACTCATGTACTGTAGAGAAACTTATGGTTGTGGTCGCAACAATCATGACAAAATAATAAAGAAATCAATTCTATGGAAAACTAATTTCTCATTGTAATAAAGGAAAATACTGGGCCTGCAGAAACATCTGTTTTCAAGAAAATTAGAGACAAAATAAAATATTTCTCCAGAAAAGGATACAAAATGCTTTGCTGGCAGGAGGAAAAAAAAAACCTAGAGAAGAATCAACAAAGACTCTCAAATTATCTCTGCTTTCCAGGATTACTTGTAGCAACAAACCACTGCATTATTGAGTTGAAAAATCTGTTCACCTGGGTTAAATAATTCTGGAAATCAAAACTAAGCTCAAGTTTAGCCATCAAAGCTCCATTTCTCCTTAGCTTTAAACAGAACTTGTAACTTAAACTACTGAAATTCTGCAAGAGAGAAAAACCAAAAATATCCATGTAGAAATAGAATGTCATCAGCTAATGGACCAGTGATACAAGGAAAGACAGGCTCACACACAGTTCTAGCAAATGAAAAAAACCCCACAGCTGTTCTCACAACATGGCTTCCACACCCATTTCTTCAAAAGGAAATCTCAAATTTTTTTAAAACATAAATCTGCACTTAAATGCACACAAACTGATAGAAATTTGTATGTACAAACAACAATTTAATCTCCAGCTTTACACACAAATATTTCTAAGCGCAATAATTTTAGTAAGTAAAATTACACTTTGTTACTGAAACTCTATTCAAAATAATTTGAGTGTACAGCAAGAGAGAATGATTTAATCTATTTCATCTTAAACCTTTCTAGAAGGTACACTGGAAGGTGATGTTTCTGCCCTTCTGAAACGCTTCCTTATATGTAACCTTTAAAGCTGTCCAGCTCTAGAACTGTGGTTCCACTAAAGAGCCAGCGCACAACAACAGGGTAAATAAGATCAAGAATTTATCTTTAAGACAAGGGAGAAACATTGACTTGCAACTTTAAAGGCTTTCCAATCAAGTGGCATAACTTGACTCATGCATTCAGTCTCTCGTGGGTGTCATGGTTTAACCCCTGCCGGCTACTAAGCACCTCAGAGCTGCTCATTCACTTTTGCGGCGGGATGGAGGACAGAATTGGAAAGGTAAAAGTATGAAAAATCATAGGTTGATTTAGGAAAAATTAAATAATTGAAATTTAAATAAATTTAATACATTAAAGAAAATAGTAATAATAATAATGGAAAATTACAAAAACGTGAGAAAAATAAAGCCCAAGAAACACAGATGAAACAAGTGAAAAACAATTGCTCACCACCAACCAACCAACGCCCAGATGGTTCCCAAGCAACAGCTGCCCCCTGCCAAACTCCACCCCAGTTTTATCACTGAGCATGATGCCATAGGTCTGAAATATCCCTATGGTCAGCTGTCCTGGCTGTGTCCCCTCCCAGCTCCTTGTGCAGCCCCAGCCCCTTCACTGGTGGGGCAGTGTGAGAGGCAGAAAAAGCCCTGACTCTGTGTGAGCACTGCTCAGTGATAGCTAAAACATCCCTGGGACATCAACACTGTTTCTAGCTCAAATCTGAAACACAGCACCATTCTAACTACTGTGAAGAAAATTAACTCTATCCCAGCCAAAACCAGCACAATGGGGAATATATTTTTATGTCCTGAACTTTAAAATACTATATTCCAAGGCCAGCTTTTCCTGTTGGCAATGTTTGGTTTCGATTTATTATAACAGAAGAACTCACAACTTTTACAAGACTGTATAGCTTTGGGGGTTTTTTTTGTGGCTTTTTTTTTTTAAATTTACTCATGCATATGCTTTTCCATAGTTTATCCTAGAATAACTTGATCTCAGGGCTTCTTCTTTGTTCTTGGAATAAAGTCTGTCCCTCTAAAGGTTTATTAATGTCCCCCAAAATGTCTGCCTCTGCTCCCAACCTCCCTCATACTATCCCCTCACAACATCAGACGTAGTCTATTCCACTAACCACACTCTTCCAATGTCACACTACTGAATCTCAGGCAGATTAAATGTCAGTATCTGTGTGAAACAAGGCAGGGACTTTTCAAATTGCAGGGTCAGTCTAACTAAGGGAGCCTATATAACATCTGCTCCTAACTCAGCTGCTGGTGACTATTATCAGATGTGAACTGGAAGCAGTGTCTCTCCCATGCTACCTGCAGCCACCTCTGTCAGGCAAAGCTATGGGAATGCCTACAACAGAGGCCCAAGCCAGATCCAAATGAGCTGGTATACTTACACAGAATAATTTAGTGCCTTACCTTTCTACTAGTTGAAATCCCAGAAGTGATACAGCCATCCATACCAGCTACCAAGAGCAAGTTCAGATGGGTCTGTGAAAGCAGGACTAAAAATAATCACCAGAGAGCTGTCATGTGCCTCCATCAGAAATGGAGATGTAGCAAGAATCTGCTGCCTGATTCTTGGAAGGCAGAAACATTGGAAACATAGCATAAGGCAGACAGAACAGGATCTACAAAAAAGGCTTCAGAGCTAAGGTGCCAGAGCAGGAGCTCAAGCCCATGCTTAGAATCTATTTCCACAAGAAACGAGTGACACAGTTCAGATGACTCTTTGCATACTCTGCATTCATCATCTGCCATTTATCAACACCTACTCAGGCAAGGAATGTCTGAAGGTGAGGCGTGACCTTCAATAAAAATAAGGCATGACAGGTGAATTTGCAATTCAGTGACCCAAAGCCTCTCTACAGCTCTGCTCATGCCCATGCATGTTTTTCAACTGTAGAGCAAACCTATCAATGCATGGGACCTGAATGAACAGAACTAGGAAGGTATAAGAATATTAATACAGCACTGAGCTAAGAATGCTCTGTCCATAGAAGATTAAGAGGAAGCCAAAAGGCCAAAGAACCATGTCGTTTCATAATATCTCTGTGCAGGAAGCCAGAAGATTTGAAACTCATCACATGACACAGCAGCACGAGGAAAAGGTGACCTCATACATGAAAAAGACTTCGTATGTAAGCAAAATCTGCTCTCCAGCTTTTGCACCCAATTACATTTTAGCAACATTTTTACTGACATCGTGTTTGTATGTAAATATAAAAGTATTTTATAAATATATTCATCAGCTTTTATTCCTATAAAGTTTAGATACAATAATCAAATACGATCATTATCATCCCTTTGGCCTGATTTTGTGAGTATAAATATTAAAAAAGGCTTGCAGGGAACCTTTTTGAAAATATCCACTGAAGTCTAACTGCAACAGGGTATAGAAAAAAGCCAAATGTGACAGGTTGTGTTTTACTTATGCTATACATTTCTCCCATGCAAAAAATAATGAAGAATACTCATTACATTAGAACAATTAAAAAAACCCAAGTGTTGTTACAGTAATACAAAGGAATACACAGTGAATTAGTTATCAATGCTTTATTATTGAAAACAAAATTGAAATTCTTTTATCTGGCACATAAACAATTATTTCTACAAAAAGGAAAGCCTACAAATCTGATAATTTATACAAATAACAGTTTTTCAAAAAATAAAATTTTAATTTAGTAAACTTGTCTTGTGCTCTTTTATTTGTTTTTAGCACTGTCTGCAGTAATCCACCATAAATCCCTGAGCAGAGAGACATATTTTAAACATGTTTTAAATTTATCCCAAAAGAAGAAAGTTATCAAGCTCAGACCTATATTAAAAAAATGTATTCAGGGACATTCTTGGTAAATTTATGGTAGTCCTTTTTTCTTTTTCTTTCGTTGTTTTTTTTTTTTTTAAGAAATAAACAAAACCAGTAATCAATGCAAGCATGACACCGTATCACAGGAGTGCTCCCCTCTTCCCCCTTTTGTGCAATGAATAAAAATTACCAAACAAGAATAAGTACAAGTTGAAGGAGACAAATAAACTGGTGAATGGTTAAGACCAAGAAGCCATCGAAGTTTGATGGCTGTTGAGCAAATAAAGCTGCAGGATACCACAGTTCTATACCAAGCTCAGTTACAGTTACTATCTATTTCTATATCTTTTCCCAGAAAGTCAGTAAAGCAGGAGAATAAGTTCAAGCTACCATTGTATTCTAACATTGCTTTCAACTATAAAGTAGAAATTCAACTTTTGATCCTTCAATTTTGCTTTTCCAGCAAGAACATTATTTGAGAAAGACTTGACACACTCCACAAAACTAGACAATCTTGCCCCTCTGGCCCTTCTGGTGGGCCAGTTGTAAACTTAGCAACTTATGGTATTTTAGTGAGCAAGAGGAAAGAAAAGAAAACACACATTACTACAGTTTTTCTACTATACTGACTTTGAAACAGCTATTCCCCAATCTATTTCAATACAGATGTAAAATCCAAGTGTAAGGGGAGAATGACCAAGAAGGTAGAGTATAACTCAAGTGTTCTCTTTCCCATTCAGTACGTACACCAACCACAAAACAAATGCAAGTAAAACCAAATAAAAGAATTAGCAACCCTTAGAGACTGTTGTGTTAATGGCAGGTAACATTGCTGCAGTCAAGTAATAAATAAATAAATACAGCAAAGTGTTCTTCTCTACATTTTTGTTGGAATGGTGCTCAACAGTTAAAAAGGAATACATAAACTAAAAACCCCAAACCCTTTCTCAGTAATAAAGAGTTTTTAAGAGAAGATCCTGAAGAAGCTTCAGTTCAAGGTGCTCTACCACTTTAACATTTTATCTATCATTATGAAAGGAATACTGAAGCAGATACCAAAGGGCCATTAAATGAAATAGCAAATTGTCTTACAAGCAATACTACTTATTCCAAAGAAAGAAAGCAGTTAACAAATGTCCTGGAAAAAAAATTACTAAAGCTTCATACACTTCAATTCAAAATAAATTATTTTTACATTTAAAATCTGAAGACCAAAACAGTAATGAGGCTAAATCATTCTGAAACAGAAATAAATTGAACCTCACCAAAGGCGTATTTAGATATTTGACAGCTCTGCGGCTAGCATGTGTCAGAATACAAACATAATGCTAACATTTGGTTAGAATCTGAATAGATTTGTTTAAAACACCAACAATGTGAAAAGTAACTGGCAACCACCATTATGGATTCCTCTTAATCTACACTATTTTAAGCATGATTGAATCGAGTCCCTTCAGTTATTTGCTAGCCTCATCAATGTATAACATTCCCTTTTCTCTGAGTTGCTCATGAAGTCTCATTTTAGCATATCCAAGCACTAATATCTTCAAATCTCATTTTAATTAGTTGTTGCAAAAATATCATATGCAGAGTCCAATTTAAAGTTAGACATCTGACAGCAAAGTAAAGAGAGTCAAACATGTTATTTTATAATACCAATTATTTTTTTCTAAGATGACAGTCTGATCACTCTGATTTAGTATCCGGGCAAACATCACTCTTGCTTGTATTACTAAATCACACCTCTGGTCTTTTTTTTACCAGCCTACATACTACTTCTGATGTAGAATACAGACAGTTCCTTGGTCATTCTGTCTACCTCACAGAAATTTGACTGTACATCTCAAGAAAACTGCACTGTAAGTTAACAAGCTGAAGTAACAGGCATATTCTCAGTAAACAATTTTGAATGCTGTCATCTAATCATGTGACAGGTTTGAAAAAAGATTGGCCATATAAGCTGTGAAATTGATTAGCAAGTGGTTCAAGAGTGGGATACAGCAGCATTAAGACAAACTGCAAACACATTGGATTTAGTACACATTTTAATGAGTTACAGTATCAGCAAAATACTTTAACCTACTATTACCATTTTAACTCCCATATGGCTTAGTATATACTGTGCAATTTTCCCTTTGTATTTCTGTGACAGTATACATTTCAAGTACCCACCCAAAAGTAAGCAATATGGGATTTGTAATTATTTATCAAATACACCAAAACAACTTCTCTCATGTGCCACTGTTCCAAATATTTTTGTTGTGTAACAAGTTCTTCATGAATACCTCAAAGTCTCCCTTTTTTCTATTTATCTAGCAGAACAGCTTCTCCTAGCAGCAGTTAGGACCTCTGATCCTTGCAGTCAAGTCCAACAAGTTCTCTGACCTGACAACTGTGTGGAAGTTCTAGTTTGTGGGTTTAATCACTTTAAGGAAAAGAAGTTCAGAGTTTTCATCATCATGTTTTGGATGTTTTCAAACCTTGTTTCTCCATGATATTCCACAATTTGCGAAGATTGGACTGGGTGATGACATCATCAGGTTTAAGTTGAAGAGCAAGGAGGTAGTTTTCTTCAGCCTCTTTCAGTTTACCATTCAGATGGAGAATGGCTCCCAGATTCATTAGGGCAGCAGGATACTGGTACAAATAAAAAAAAATAAAAGTAAGGAGGAATATTACAAATATTTTCAATTTTTCTTTTCAGACAATCTTCTTCTACCTAAGTTATTCCCTTATGTTTGCTGACTTTTCATGGAAGCAATTTAGTAATTTAAGCAAATACCGATAACAAGAAAAAGTTTCTGAACAGCTGCTGTGTACTTTGTGCTTTAAACAGGTCAAGTTCTTGTGTCTACAGACATATGACTTCTCTCTTTAATGAGAAAACACAGAACTCAGTAAGCTTTAAATGCGGTAATGTTGGCATAACACAGGTTCCAAGAGAAAATTAAAGTAATCCAAGAGTGAATTAGCAACAGGAATTTAATTTTAATCAAACTCATTGCCAATAAAGAGTTTATAATCACTGGGAATAGTTAACACATTGGAACTTATCCCTTTCTTCTCTTTGTTTTAATTGTGACTGGTAGAAAATATAATTTTTTCTCAGAATATAAGAATGTTCAGGGGTTCTAGGATATCCATATAGATTCAGGCTGTGGCAATTATTTCTTAATGAATGATTGAATAAAATTAATTATGGTGGAAACATGCTATTTAATAACAAAGATGTTAAAATTTCATAACAAATCAATTTAAAGGCTTATGTTACTAACAATTTTTTCGTGTTTAGCTAAGACAAAATGCTTAGCTTGTTTTTATTTTTTTTATCTCTAGGTTATTCCATTATGAAATAATAGGTTCTTCATGATAATAACATGCCTGGTCACTGGAGCTAACAAATATTACAAGGGCAGAAAAGCACATTTATGAAGATGAAGAGAACAGTCTAACCTACCTTTTGGCAAGTACCAAAGGTATTCACATCCTAGTGAGAGCACAGTAAAGGCATTTATCAAACTAGTACCTTGCATTTTAAAGAAAAAGGGGAAAAAATATACCACACAAAGTTCACTACGGTTCTCCCCCTCAGGTCAGTCAAAGTTTCAATGAGCTTCAGGAAAATTCACTTTTGACATCAAATAGTTTTGCCTCAGAGGATAAGTGTTTCAAGTCACCACTCATCAGTGTTCTGCTCAAAACACCATATTCAAAATGTGAAGCCACATGGCATATCAGCTTCAGAGTACTGTGACAGGGTGCTGGTACGCTTTAGAAGCCCTTTAGTGACAATAACTTCAGGAAAATGGTTAGACACTGGAACAGGTTGCCAGTGAAGCTGTGGATATCCCATCCTTGGAAGTGTTCAAGTCCAGGTTGAAGGGGGCTCTGAGCAATCTGGTCTAGGTGTCCCTGCTCATGGCAGGAAGGTTGGGATTGGATGATCTTCAAGGTTCCTTCCAACCCAAACCATTCAATGATTCTATGAAAATATGTGAGGTAGAAGGCAATAAAATATGCTCTACAGTTGGTCTCCCAGACTGTTGTGGCAAGAGGAAATCATTATGATGAGGAAGACTTACCTTTGTTCCAAACCTCTCCACTACAAAGTTAAACTCATTATTCTTACCCTTTTTAATCAAGCTTCAACAAAACTGCCATAATTCCTACGTCCAACACCTAAATTTTGTGGTGAAAATGTTGTTCAGATAATTCTAATGTTTTATATCTTACAAATATTTCATGCTTTTTCAACTTTCTTCTTGCTTCTTTTAACCTATGAATATATGCATCACAAAAACTCATAAAAAACTGCAATGCATCAAATTTTCAGAGCAAACGGTTTCCAGAGTTTCAGAATTAAGCAAAACAAAATTAGTTCAGCTCTCCTTATTGTAAACATCACAATGCTAATGCAGGGCAATCTGAAGATGTAATTTTTAGTTTTATTTTTTTCTTGCTTTACCCTGACAGATTTTTTCCACCTTCTGTAAGTCAGTTACTTCATTCTACTGAGAATCAAACAAACAAAAAACCCCAGCTGGGTTTTATATAGTTTTATCAGTTAAATACTCTCCAAAAGAAGGGAAATTAGGCCCCTAAAATGTAATCTATGCTACAGGTAAATCATATTGGTAGCCATATTTTCATAGCTCCACCTTTGAAGTGCCAGTCTTGCATGCTATTTTATAATGAAATAATATACTCCTTACTTACAGATGTTCTGGGTGCTAATTGATGCTATTAAAATGAAGAATGCTTGGAAATCAGCTCCCATGTATATGGATGACTGTCTAAATATCCCCATATCTAATTTATTTTTAGACTTCAGATTGTTTGATAGAATTTTCTCAAATCATGAGTAGGAATGTCCATTTCCTCTACTCATGCTATTTCTTTGTTTAATGAGAGTTCATGAATGAAAGAGCTTTCTTCAAGTCATTGACACACAGCTGTCTTCTTACTTGAATTATAACTATGTGCACATGTTTGCACAAAGACAAAGGTTACAATGGATAAGGACTAAAAAAATCTTAAACCTGGAAAAACTCATATAAATAAGACACATGTTTAAATGTGCTCCAAGCTAATTCTACAGCATTCACAAAACCTACTGTGCAGGAAATAACTCAGTTGTATCATATGGCTTCCAGAATTCCTCTCCATTTCCTCCATGCCTTCCTGAAAATATGGTGCATGTATGGGACTAATCAAGAACTTCATATATGTAAGACTATATGCCTAGCTAAGAAATTCTTCTACCATCATGTCTTCAATTTGATATATCACTTCACAAGAGCAAGCAACAAAAACAAATAAAAAGAACAAATTGCATGCTTTTTAACTGAAATTTTCCAACTTCTACACATCATTCCTGATTTCCTGGAGGCCTAACAAATTCTATTAATGCTCTACACAAATGTATCCATGGAAAATGTGAACTGATAGATCATTTCAGGTAGCACTGAAAGTTCATTCCAACTCCTTTACATTTTAAATAAAGAAGTGCACAGGATTTTGGAAAGACTGCTCCCTAACTTTCTAGGGTATCAGTCACCCCAATAGGTATGGTTTATTGTAACAGTCACAAGAATTTTGTGTGTCCACAAGATTCTACATCGGTGCCATTGCTCTCTGACACCAATAAAGGATGGTCAGAGGATAAGAGAGCAAGAGACATTTGCTATAGTTTTTCTTCATTGGTTGTCTTTTATTAAAGACAGCTGATAAAACTTTTCAGTACGTTAACAAAGGCAGTCAGCAGCTACCACTGCAATAACATGGGACTTGTAGCACTGTATAACAAATGACACCACCTACTACTTCAGAGACTTGAAAGGAGAAACAGGCCTGCCTTCATTTCCTTCTGGAGACAGATGCTTTACATCAAAAATAGCTGACTGGCATTTCTATTGAGGTTATAAATGCTGTCTTTTATGGTCTATTTGGAATTACTCCCTTTATTAGCATTTTATCGTGGTGTGCTTGTTTCCTTAGTGGTTTTTTGGGGGTGGTGGGGGAAGGTGCTCATGGGGAGGAGGGGAGAAGAATAACAGAGTAGTTAATGAATAATGAAATAACACAAGGCAAGCATTTAGTTGCCTGAGGTGTTTTTGGTTTACATTGATGACAGTTTTTCCAAATTTTCCCTAGAGTACCAAAAAAAGGAGAGCACTGGGCCATGCAAAAATATTAGCATACAGTTCTCTCTAAAATTAGAGAGCTATAGAATCTTCAAATAATTCAAAATCATTCTGAGTAGTATTTCAGGATTACACTAATGTAACCACATGCAGTATTGGACCCATAAACATAATCAATCTTAATGACATGGACGATGAACTGCCTCCTTGTTTGTCATCTCTGGCTCCACACACAGAAAGTGCCATAGCAGAAGTACAGCCCCAAACATAAGACAATTTTACTCCTACATGGCCTCAGAAGTTATGGAGAGACAAACAAATACAAAAACACTTAGCCTAGGCACAAATATACCATGGCAGACAAGTATGAACAAACAACAGTCCAAACACAAGCAAGGAAATCTGAAATTGTTTTCCTCAAAGCTCTGCTTACAGATGACCTTCTCTGCTCAACACCACAGAGGTCAGGGCAGTAGATTCTGAGATGACAGTGCATTTTGTTGATGCTGGGGAACTTGTAAGGAAATTTTTACTCCAGTAGAATCACAAGTGCAAGATACTTCTCAATTACCCATTTTAAAAAGACACTGAAAAGATGTTGCCAAAATCCATCTTGCTCTTAAGGAATTACTGCTGTGTGTGATATTGTAGATGTTTCAAAACAACCCCAGGACTGTAGAATGAATACTGTTATAAGCATGGCCAACCTACCAGAAACACAGAGGCTGTGTATTGTTTTAATAAAGTCCAATTAAGGACACTTATTCTTTTACGGGTTCCTTTTGAATTAAGTCCATACTTCCAGAAGGACACAAAATATCAATCACAAATGAATATTTCATGCCAGTACTTCTAGTTCAAAAGGGGTGAAGAATTCAGATACTTCTCTTTGATAACCAAAGACACTTAGGTGGTACCTTGACTGAGTAGTCAAACAGCGTATTAGTTGCAGAATGGCACACTAGGCATGAGAGAAAAGCACAGGGGACTGCTGCATCTGATCAGTGGCCACTGGGTAATATGCTGTCATGCCCTTTTTTATCCTCCTACAGTGATTGCAAGAATTTTCTCTTGAACTGTTATTACAGATATTATTGCTACAGCACAGTATTTTCCAAAACAATCAAAATGTCTATAGCTCTTTTTTTTTATCACTAAAAATAACTGTAGACAACAGAATCATTTCAGGTGTGGCACTTGCTTTTGACAGATACCACAACTTTGGAGAAAAACCACGACCTTGGAGTTACTCAAGGTGGAAACATGCTACTTTAAGGCATGGTGTGGGCAGAGCAGGTAGAAGGAGAAGCAGGGGAGGGACATGCAGCAAGATGATTGCTGCCAACTGGATCTTACTCTCCAATGTAATACATTGACAACACTGTAAATTCATCAGTGGCACATGGAAGCAGACCTTTCTATAGGAGTGATCTGGTGTTCCCAGATAAACCAAGTGGCAGTTATGGAGAGAGACTCGTTTCTGCCTGGTTCTTTGCACTATAAGGCTTCTAAAGAACTGCAGTTTGCATATGCTGCGTCTGGTATTTTGTCCCAAACAGCACATGAATGACAGCTAAGACACTGATCTCCAGTAAGCTGGCTAAGACAACAAAAATCAGTTGTCTAGGTACTGATAATTTGGTGCAAAAAACATTCTGGATCAAGATGACAGGATGCATGTCAAAGTACTATAGATCAGACAGAATAAAAAAGCTAAAATTCAAAGTTGAAAGGGATTTCCTGTGTCATCATCCCAGACAGCAAAACATTCAGTTCTGCTGGAAAAAAATAAACAAAAAAATCAGCATCTTTGCAAGCTCTTGAAATGGAAAAATGCTCTGCAACTGTTCCTCTACAATAGCTAAGTAGCTAAGTACATCACTTAAATTGCAAATCTGCTTACGAACAATTTTAGTAAGTATGCTTTTGTGTCAAAAACAGTTTTCAGTTTAAACAGTTAAGAGGGGAAATGGACAGGAAAACATTTGCCCTGCCAGGACTAATTTGAACACAGAGCACAGTTTCCACTGTTGTATTAGTCAGAAAAGGACCTAAACATCTCTGCTGCAAAGGGAACCTGTGTCCCTCTCTAATTACCTTAAGAATGACTAACATAAATAGCTTTATAAAGCTAAATAACAATAAGCCAAGGCTCCAGAGGGGAGTGGATCCTTGGATTCAGTCATCATCTTTAAGAGTACTATGCTGTTAACACCGAATAGAGAATAACCTTACCTATTATTTACTAATATGTCATTAAACAGGAAGAGACCTCATTTACTGTTCACCAAACTAACAAATTATTGACTTCCAGGGAAGGTGAACATCCTGCAAAAAAACCGGGCCTCCAAAGAAATAATAAATAAATAAATGAATGAAAAAATAAAAAGATTTTAAAAAGTAAATAGGAATAAAATAGTTTCTGTTGAATACTATTTATATATAGTCTCAGGTTAGGATAATATAGCAGGCTAGTAAAGCAGAAGAACAGAATGAATTAATACCTATCCACCTTAACACCTGATGATACTACAAAAACGTTAGTTCATGCATACCTTTTAAAATTTTCTTTATTCTTTTATATTTTAATACTCTCATCTAGACACCTAAAGCAGGTGCCACTTTAACCTGCCTGGTGAAAGGAGGATAAAATTGTAAGCATCTAACCTTGTGTATTTTGAAACACTGGAGACTCTCCCATCTCAAACTGCAAACTACATGATATGTGCATTTAAAGCCAGAAGGAAGGGTTTCTCACCATTTTTTTCCTATTTATGGATGACAGATGTGCAGTCTTCATCCACAAGTATACCATGAAATTACTCAGTTTGCTTGTAGATTGAGACATCAGCACCATTAAGGACACCCACAGCTGTGACTCAGGGAAAAGTTCTAGACTTAGCATAGGAAGGAAGCAGCAAGCAGTCTACTTTGTTTCTCAAATTATCACATCAATAGGGGACATTTTACTACCAATGTTCTCCAGCCAGTGGGGACTTTTTCCTTAACATCTTGTTCATCTCAACCCTCAGAGACTGCTCAGCATACTATAAACATAATTATCCAAAACTAAACAAGCATATATGGATATAAGTTACATCTTGATGCTGGAAAACTATCTACCACTGGCCTTTATGCAAGTTCAGGGTATGCCAGTTTATGTATCAGCAAGTTAACAAAAGCATGTTAAAGGCTGATAACAACAGAGAGGATGATAACAACAGCTGAAAACATCCTACAAAAATGTACCTAATTTCTCATATGTACTTAATGTACTCATAATTTCTGTGTATCTAGACATTTTTTCCAAATGGTCATGCAACAATTGCTTTGGTTTATGGTTGAAAAGTCTCCCAGTAATCACTCAGTTTATATGGAAACTGTGATGGACATTTTTAGATAACATACTTGTATTACCATAATAAAAGCTAAAGAGGAACATACGTTATGAGCATTTCATATTATGGTTGTATTAAAAAAAAAAAAAGCAACACTTTCCAGACCTCAAAGTGTTTCTAATTAAGCTTCTTTGCTTCCCAGCTCAGATGTTGTCATCAGTATAGAATAGGATAATCTTATTCATTTTTTCTCACACTTTAGGATTCCATTTAAAACAAAAAAAAATCAAATTATTTAATTTTTGTTTATAGAAATCCAACTGTGCTCTAATGTCTGCAATGTGATGATTTTAATATATAGCTATGATTATGTTATAAAACATTTAAGAACTTATTTACCTTATCCAACACAAATATGCTGCATACTAACTAAGTTTCAAGCAAATGAGAAACTTGGTGAACAGAAATGTCAACTGTACTATGATAATGACAAATAAAAATTGCTCAAAATTTTTCAGTAACAGAATTTTGTCCTATTAAGACAAAGTAAATTTATTAAAACGAAAATAAATGTGAGTAAATGTATTTTTGCATGCATTTTCTTTCTAAACCTTGGAAATCAGAAAAGCAAATGGCTTCGTGTTGCTGCCTAAAGATAAAGCACACTTTTAACTTAAAAGAAGTGTAAAATGTTAAAAAAAACCCGAACTACTTCACCCAGAAGCTCACATGCAAGGCTGATAAGAATAGCTGTCCACATTAACACAATCAAAACTGGCTAATCTTCAGAGAAAACTAATGTACAGATCATCGGAATTTTTAATCACAATTATACTCACAATACTAGCATTAAAACATGTTCATTTTTCTCAAATAAATAAAATGCCATTAGAAAATAAAAGTATCTGCTGAGAATGAATGCATCATCCACTTATTTTTGCCCAGATACTTATCAAATACATCAGTACACAGAGAAGGTTGTATAGCTCTTCCAAGATGCTGGTAACAGGCATATTGCATTAGAGTTTCTATTTTTGAGTAGAACAGACAACAACTGCAGTTTCAGAAAGAAGTAGTGTTGATTTCTAGTCTTGAAAATTTCACTATGTTCTAGTTAGGGGAATCTCAATATCATGAGATTTCCAGTATTTCAACTCAAATGTTCAGTCAAACATTAAATTTCCAACAAGCCTTTGCACCTTTGTCTCACAACAGTAGTCAGCCGAATTAAATGCTTGAGAACTAGATTAATATTGGTATGACTGTATGTTTTCCCAAACTATTCAGGTATTTGTAGTTACAAGGCATTGCTTTCAGGCACATTGTGTAAACCATTATGCAACTTGACACACTTGCTCTGAGCACAAAGAATGATAATTTTGTTAATTTTTTAAGGCTTCCATCATGCACAGTTATTACTAAGACAGCCCACAGACAAAGTGTGCTCTTAGAGCACTACAAAAAGAAAAACCTAGAAGATTTTGAGGCATCACGTGTTGTTTTGGGTTGAATTTCAGCCATTATCCCACTCCTCCACTGAAATGCTTTCTGTTGGCTAACTTTCCCTAGACAACAGAACCAATCACTATTCCTCTATTAATAATAATCTCCCTGGCAGGGAAGGACAATGGATGTCTATCACATGAAGTGATACAATTTCCATATTAACATGGTTTATGAATAGTATCTGAAGGTATTTTCAGATTGGTTGAAAACGTAACAGTAGCGCATGGAAATGTTATCAAGGCAATTTTGAAAATAAAAAATAACTACATAACTTTGCAAATAAATTAAAAAAACTTGAGATGACATATTAATTAAAGAACTACAATTTTATTACAGAGTAGGTACAACTGAAAACACTTGAAGAAGTCTTGCTCATAAATATTTTCTTTTCTCAAATTCCAACATGGAAGCCCTATAGTATTTGCATGTCAATCTTTTTTTCTTCCCTTTTGTCCTTTTCATCTGGCTCCTATCACTACCATGCTTCTTACCTAATGCAATAATGTTATGCCCACACTTGTCTTGAATTTGAATTTTACCCACAGAATTATAAGGGCAGCTGAGAAGAGAGGCAAATACTAGAGGTCCTTTGCAAAATGCTGAATTACAGTCTTCTGTGTAATTCATAAAAAATCATGCCTTACTTTTTGGCAGCCAGTAACTTGCAGGTGTTCCCTATACCGTATTTAGGAATTAAATGCACAGTACATATTAAAATTATTAACTTCCACAGTAAGTGCACGGATTTCATTTTTATTCTTATAGCTTAAAGATTTCAGGGCTGCAGTTTTAGTCCTTTGATCGCTAATAGTAAGATGACTGGGCACTAATTGCTCACTAGGCTTTTACAAGGTTGTGAGTTCTGAAAAAATGAAATTACTTGCAGCTAGGGTAGCCTTATTTACCACACCTGAATAGTGACATGTGTTTACAGTAATTAATATCAATAATAGCAAGATATGTTCAGTGGTAGATCTACACATTCTACTCTGAAAGACTGCACTTGATGCAGCATATGCTGACAAATGCTGTTTATCAAACAAGTTTTCTGTATTTGTCAAATAAGGTTTTAAGAAATGGACACATGAAGCAACAATTTGAATAATATTTTCCTTTTTTAAAAGAGTTTAATTAATTATTTCTGAAGGCACAAGAGGACAATTAATATTTTTAGGACTAGTACCAAGAAATCAAAGTTCAGTTCCTGCCTCTGGACTTCAGTGTTAGAAATTATTCAGTGAAAACAGATGCTTGCTCCAAACTGGATCAGAAAAAGCCCTCTATGGCTGGAGCAAAGTATAATCCAGAGCCAGTAGAACTGCTGTGTAATTCTGTAGTTGATGGCTCAGGTTATTTTGCCTCAATTTTCACTACACATATTACTCATTCTATATGAACATCACAGGATCCCACAGAAACTTAACTTTGAGTTCTACCAGTGAACTCTCTGTTCAAGACCATTTTTCCACCCAAACCAAGACGTTTGCTTCCTGTGCAATTTCCATGATCTCTGTTCAGAGAGAATTTTCTTCCTCTATTATGGGTAAAACATTAAACTTGCGAACTAATCAGCAAAAAACTCTTATCAATGCAGCTACCTGAACAGAATTTTCCAAAAAGAATTAATAAAGGATCATGTATTGATCTTTCAAAAATTACAGAAAATATGTCTGATAATTTTACGTATTCAAATGCAGTCAGAGTGAAAAAATGAAGTAGAACTACTGCGTTGCAATAAAACTCCACCAAGTAACTCCACCATAAAGATATTAATCTTTCACCCTCACAGAATCTAAGAGACATACAGCAAATCTTCCTAAGGAATTCAATCTAGAGGTTTTATTGTGGATTTTATTTACTGTTGCTGTTTTATTGCAAAAAGTTTATACTTTCTTTCATGCTGTAATTGTTTGCAATGAGCTTGAGGCAACCAGATGTTGAGGCAACTGGCACTGTTACAAACCCTAATGTCAGATTAAAGTTATTTATTGTTAAGGAAGACAATCCCTACTGGAACACCTGAAGAATTAGCAAAACTCCCTCATCTTAGTAATAAAGCTGTTCATTGTACGCATTACATTTCAATAGGGTAGGTACACTGGAATGCACATTTGCTCTCCAGTAAAACTAACCGTGGTAAACAGAATTATGTGAATGCAAAATGAAGCACCAATCACAACCAATAAACAGTGGGGTTCAGACAGTCTCAAAAAGGGACTGTTCTTTGGGGGAAACAAGCAGCCATCCATCCCCCCCCCCACTGCATCTCTTATTTGCAGGCATCTGATCTCTAGACTAACTTTACAAGGCACAAATACATTCAAACTCATACTGAAGTTACTCTTAAAAATAAATTTCAAGCAAATTACTTCATACAGACAGCTGCCACCCATTCCCTTCCTAGCAGTCTGCAAACGTACAGTTCTTCTCAGGCAGATCTCACACCAAAACCAGCCTCACTACAGGGCATTTCTCCTCTATACACAAAATTACATTAAACCCAAAGGTGTGGAAGGGTAGGGGAGAACACCAGTTGCAGCAAAAAAAAATCTAATAGGATATGTCAATACACAACTAAAAATCATCCCTAGAATGAGAAATACATCAGAACTACAGATCAGCAAGAAAATTAGGAAGCTATTTATTGCAAAACATCCTAATGAGAATGTACAGTTGCTGGGTTTATTTAATGGGCATTAAACCCACTTTCTTATGAGTTCTAATTGCATGATAAATACATTGTATTGTTTCTAGAATCAGCACTAGAACACTCTATTAGGAATAATCTTGCTGGATTCTTTTTTAATTGAGTTCAAACAGATGGTTTAATCTTCGAAATGCTAATCTACTGGTGTGAGTTCTCTATTTCATGGCACTTTATTTCTGATTGACAACAAGGGCTACATTTACCAGGCAAAGGCAATCTTGCTCTCTCCAGGAAGTGATGCAGGCAGCACAGTATCCCTGCCATATTACAATCAGACTTACTGTAAATCACAATCTAGTGCATAAATCTATCCATGATGCATCATCTTTGATTCCACAATATCAGCAGAGAGACTGCATCTTTACAAACTACTACCTCTCATCATCTCAAAGCATAATGATTCATTTTATTTAATTCAGTAGTACAAATCTAGACTATTCAGTTTCTTATTAATTAGTTCCAAAAACCTTTTTGAATTATTCAATAAATGAACATCACAGTTGAGTACAAACACAATCATTTTGCAGGTTTTTTTTCATTCTTGAAGAGTAAGCACAGGAAAAAAAATTCTCTGTCTACTAAGATGTGGATGAAAAACACTAAAACGCTAGATTAAACAAATCTGCACTCCAAGAGACAGGCCCAGCTGACTTCACAGCTTTTTTTTCCTCAAGCAATTTTGATGCTGGACTGAACATATCTATACATGAGATAAAGACTTCAGATTCACATAATGAAAAAATATATATATAAAAAAGTGAGATTTCATTCAAGTTAACTGAGGTGCAGTCCTACAAAATTTCTGTATCAAGATCTTGACAATTAAATAGCTCAAGTATTATTTGCTATGAGAATGCCTTCACTTTGGAGAACTTATGAGCTTTCCATGGAGAATTACATCAACCAATGGTATTGGAAGAACAAGGGTAGGTGGCTGGAGAGAAAACAGAATCTATAAATTAATACTTCCCTGATTAACTTCTTGAGAAACATACTAAACCAATAATAATATGTACGATTTTTGTGAAAACATTGTCTTCTTCTTTTTAGAGATTTAGTCACATAACATTTGGACCCTGTGGGCAACAGAGCCAACAATGGAAAATGGGTGCATAAACCAAAATACCCTGGGGTACTTTTGTTTCTTTTGTGAAGAAAAGACTTTATTAGCATCTCCAAGCAGCACAAGGGATTGCCATCAGACATACTGAAAACCTGGTATGACCTATGTGCTAAGTGAATAGCATGAATTATCAGAGAGTTTCTTTCTCCCAAATTACACGTTTAGCACAAAATTACTGTTTCAGCAGCTCTTGGTAAGAGTAATTGATTATTTAATGAAGTTCTAAGGGTTAAATAAATTAGAAAAGAGGAGTTAGTCTATAGGTGCCTATTTCCACCATTTGTTTTCCCCTTAAGTAAAAGCATGTCTATACATTTCACTGTTCATGAATGGCTTGGAAAAACCATTATGTCAATAATTAGCTGTAGAAGGACTAATATTTATGGGAAATTTGTAAACATTTTCATAGCTAAAAATGAAATGAAAAACACTCTGAATTACCATGACAATGAGTTTCTGGCTTACTTTTACCAAGTGTTTTTATGCAGTGTACTGCTTGGAAAACTTTAAGCTAAGGAGAGCTCATAAGATGCTTGCATAATTTCACTTGAAATCAGAATCTACAGAGTCCAATTTATCTCTCCTATGCAGGAGAAACAGAAGCAACTCTAAACAAGTCAATGGTGCTACTGCAATGCAGTATCTGTATAAGCAGAAGAATTTCAAATGTATTTTCATTTCAGTCATTTAGAACTTGCACAGACAAAATAGTTCCGTATTGATTAGAATATCAATGTACAACAAACTATTCTAGATGGGAAATAAACAGCAACTTAAAGGCATTTTAATTCAATTTCAAAGCTCACAAATTACACTGAGCAAGCCAACTGATCCCAGAAATTTGCATGTTTAACTGCTTGTGTAATCAGGAGAGTACAAATCAACTCCCCATAACCTATCTCTCATGAAGTTGAAGATGAGAACGGTAATGACATGATTTCCAGCTTGCTCTTCCGCATCTTATACAAAGATGGATCACAATATTGAGAACTAGATTTAAGTATTCCATAATTGCCCAAAAGCACATTAGATGCTTGCTTTTACAGAGCTGCTACAATGCAGGAGAAAACACATGTAGGATTTTCTGGAGTAAGGCAATAAATATTTTCATGTATTTCCCAAAGGAAATTTAGTGTTTTCCACAGCTGAGTAAATCGGTTTTCAAATTATATAACTCATCCTGATATTGTACTTCAATATTACAGGTAAATATCCCCATTCCAATAGCCTGTATTCTTTCTTTGGCCCCTGATGGAGATCACAGTGATGAAAATGAGGTTTTTTGGTTTTTCTGCTGTATTTTTTTTAAGGTGGGAGACACCAATATCTGCTGAAGTAGGAATACTTTAGGATTCAGAGCAACAGCCTGTACAGAAGCCTGTCTTGAAGCTGACAATTGTGCACCAAAAAAACCCCAAATGTGTCTTAAAAATATTTCAAAGGGCCGTGAACAAATATAATTGCAAATATAGAAAGAAATTGTTTTGTTCAAAAGAATAAATGCTGTTTTCCCCAAATAGTGGGATGTAAATAATAGATCTGCCTTGGACTAAGCTTCAGACAAGAAGGACCTGAAAGGGGTGAAGCAAAACAACAACAAAAGAAAATTGAGTTAGGGACTAATTATATTTTAAAAAGCTCAGGAGGAGCAGAGAGACTTTGTGCATGGATAACTCCTTACATGGGGAAGTATTGCTATTTCTGTGCAAACACTGACGGTAGAAGTCTCTCTACCTAAAATGAAAGGAAGCTTGCCTTCATTTAATATTAATTTTCTTGAATTTTTCCATTCTGCACAACCTTTAGGCTAGGTCACCCTTGCGCTATGCAGACTGAAAAATGTCACAGCTATTCTGATATCAAATCTCAGAGTCATTTTTTTGTGTTTCAACAGGGACAATCTAACCAATTTACAGTAACCAAGAAAGGGCTCTCTTAACCTTTTAAGATCAGAGAGTGATGCCCTCTTTTCGATAAGGGTGTTCCACTATGTCCTCTCCCAGTGGAGCTGATCCATGCCTAAGCATCCCACCCCTGTATCTCTCTGAAGTCAAACTATCAAAAACACGTCATCTGGAAATATAGTTCGCATCAGTCATGCCTATTCTTTTTATTAGGATGCCACAGTACTTGTTTTAGTCCCTAAAAGTCCTGCATTCCCTATAACGATTGGTTCAGTCTTCAGCAGGAAGAGAGGAAGAACTGGATCCTGGGAAGTTTTCTTTTTCCTCACACCTTCAACAGAAGCAAAGAAAGGAGGCATTTTCAGGAGGCCAAGAGCATTGCTGGGCTGGAAGGAATCCACAGCTATTCATCTTATTGAGACAGAAAGTTTGGCACACACTGAGGAAGCCTTAACCAATGCAAGGCTTAGCAGCAGCTGGTGCTAGTAGTAGGAAGATGTGCAGCCCTGACACAGGGCAGGAGAAGCTGGGAGCGTCTCGGAGAGCACACGGGCAGTCAACAGAAGCTCCTTCTGTTCCACAAGGCCCACTTTTCAACTTTCAGTATAGGCAAACAACTGAACAGATCAATCTGCTGGATGCTAACTACTTAAAAATACAGCTTTGTGGTCATGCCACAGCAGCACCAGTAGATAAAGATAAAATACTACCATGTGTTCATTATTTTGAATAAAGAAGTAAACAGGCAAAACAACACTTTAAAACAAGGATTTGCAGCTGGAAATTGTGATGCTTTACTGGCAATAATACATAGTGTTAAAACAATATATATACTGTTTCTCTAAGGAAATAATGTCAGCTTTATCTGTACTATGCTCCAGAAATCAGGAGTATGGATGATGGCAAGGCACTTCAATTGCATTTGGGTAACAGGCACTAGGTAGACCTGCTCAAAAGAGCTGCAGGGGCAACAGATACATTACTGGTGAGGAATCTGCTATATCTCTGGAGCAGGGTGACAATGACATTGGATCCAAGGTAGCCAGTTCTTTGGTCAGCTGGGGACCAGCTGCAGACAATGCAAGAATTGCTGTTAACCCATTCATTACTCCCATCAGCAGCAGATTTAACATAGCAGAAGTACAGAAATTCTCCCTGGCAGTAAAAGGACATGTCCTTAACAAAGCTGGCAAAATGCATTAAAGTTTTTTTTCCTCACAATTACTCCAAACCTGGTAAAGCTACAAGAGGCAATTACTGAATTTTCATGAGAAAACCAAATAGGAAAATTTGACACAGAAACATTGAAGGAAAAAATATATAATAAATCTTGATTACAGATGTTTCAAGACAAAAATGTTACATTCATTTTTTTGAAGATGTATGTACTATTGGAAGTATTTCTTTTTAGAAGTCCTGCCATGAATAAACCCCATGCATTATGAACACTTTCCCTAAGAAGGCAGTGAAAGCCTGTTATCTCTAAGGTGCCTATGAAATTACAGTCAATTATGTAGAAATCACCAGCATTCTTCTTTCACCAGTTAGACAGCCTGAGGTAGAGCTTATTGCAAGCCTGGAGCCCTTGGCATGAAATCTGCGCTCCAGAATTGGGAAAAAAAAAATAAAAGAAGCACTTGTAGAAACTGCTTTTTAATATGATATTGTGTTAACTGATTACATAAGCCCTTCAATTCAAAAAATGGTTTAGTCCCCCACATCATGATTAAACCATCTAGTGGAAATTGTATTTATTTTGCTTATAGGTACATTTCTCCTTTCCCCCTCACTCTGTGTGTCTTTATGTATGTTGTTACAGTAAGACATTTAATCAAGCCCTTTTGAAGTGGTAGAGTGGAAACAGCTGTATCTGACAATGTGCTGATGACATGGGGCTTAAAGCTGTCATGAGCTCCAGATTGCAAGCAGCACTAATATGTGGTTGGGATGGTAGTGACTTGCAGGTCACGGCACCTCCTTGAGGAATGCTCCTAAGCCAATCAGCTCAAGGTGGTGGCTCAAAGTCTTAAGGCTCTGGTGAGCTCGCTTTCATTTAATACTCTTGAGGTCACACTTCAAAGTGCCCTTTCTTCTCAAAAGCCATTGGCCATATGTGGGGGTTCTAGAGCGGCTTTTTAAAGACTGGCTGCTTCAGGCTCAAACTTAAAAAATTAGAAACGCAGCTCTATTTCACAAATGATATCTTAAAACCTGAACAAAGGCCAAAGCTTAAGTTGGTATCTCACATTCTTGTAAAGAATGACAATTTAAAGAGAGTTCCCGGATGACTGATTTTTCCACAACAAAGCAAGCCTAAAGCTCACATTTTAGAGTGCCTAACGATTTGTTAAAACAATTTCCTGGTTTGTGAGGATTACAATATATAGGGCACCCAGAAATCATCTCTGAATACAGCTTTTCTTCAGCAATACTCACACTCAGAATAATTACTGTATAAATGAAACTTACATTTCATTTCTTCATGCAACTGAATTTGTTAAAATTAGACTAATGTGATTAATGTACACTCAAGCCAACATTGCTAAAGCAAACACATATGTGTTTCTCACTGAGAAGGCTCTACAATGATTTTGTTTTGATTTGATCATGGTACAACACACAATGCAGTAACGTATTTTCTGCAAAGCATTCATAAAGATGAAGGGGCTAGGGAGGCTAATCTCTGTAAGTTACCTAAAGAGTTGAAGGAAGAAAAGACAGTCCTGTAAGAAATAATTAATTGCAAATAAAAGTAGGCTTGTTTTCTGAACTGCTTCCTGGATTCCTTTCTACCCCTTGGATGTCCAGGGGAAGTTGACTCTCCGAAACCTAAAATAGACATAACCTTGAGAATGCTTGCTTCTTCAGTAAAGACAAATTGTTCCCATCTTAAAAGCAGCAGTATGTTCTACAGAAAATACTGCTATTCTGAAATTTGTCTGGAAATTACTTTCATGGAGGATAAAACCAACCTACTGCAAATAAGGCCAATTGTCAACATTATTAAGAGAACACCTAGGTCTGTATCTCCAACAATAATACAGCCAGAGTTGTTTTTAATTTGCACCCAAGCTCCTTTTCAGCTGGTGCAGCTATTGTACCAAAGTTTCTTAACTCTTTTACCATCTGCAGACAGAATGTGTATCCAAAAGCAAAGATCGCATTCCAGATGTGGATATACATTTTAACGCACCTTTGCTGGATTCAGTCGTTCCTTTACTGAGTACAGTTTTCTTGGAAATACTTTATTCATTGTAATAAGGCTTGTCACAAAAAAGTAAATTGTATTCTCAGACCTCTCAGAATTAGTTCAGTGATGAATGAATCACCCCCAATATTGCAAAAGTAAAATCTTTTAATGTTTGCTTTCTTAAAAACAATAGGCTGCAAGTTTCAGAGAAGTTACATTTTCTGTAACCAAGTACTGTGTTTCTGGCAATGTTTTTAGCTGTCTTAGTCACAACCTTTGTAAAAATGGATTAGTTGAATGAGAATGTGACTCAGACATGCAGGCGTATTGGTTGCTCTCTCTTGTTCTCCCATTCTGAGACACTGAAATAAAAGGGCTTGTCTAGGAGACAAATGCAAGAGTGGAGACTGTTGTCTGGAAAAAGCACTAAAATAGCCAATTAAGTATCTCTGAAAGTAGTAACTCAGATGGCCATTTAAACTGGACATGGATGTAGAAAAGCTCAGCAGAGCAGTTTCTGGATCCAAAGGGCTTATACATTAGGCAGCAGATGAGGAACCGTGCATACAGTACTGCTTCAATACAAAAGCAACAGGAATGGTTGAGAAACCAAAGAAAGGGATGCAAAAGGAAAACAGAGAATGCTGAGAACAAAACTGTGTCATGATAGCTAAAGGAGCATAAAAAATTCACTAACAATCAGTAAAAGATTGAGTTTACAATATTACTAAAATATCTTATTGCTCTTAAGGACTGTATCTTATAGTAGCAATATTAGAGATATACAATATGTTATATCAGTAAAGACATGGATGCAAGAGAGTGGAAACCCGAGTTTTGTTTCAGGCTGTGCTAGCTGAAAATCTTTCAGGAGCTAGGCATTGGTCCAATTCTAAAGAATAACTAATAATTTAATTGTCTTGGAACAGTGAAAGAAGGAACTTGATAACAATGAAATGGATCTTCAACTTGGGATCTGGCCAAGTGACTGGGGAACCAAAGGTAAAAAGTCATACTGAAAAAAAGCAGAGAGCCAGTTTACTTGGGATGCTGCTCCCTAATTCACTCATGTCGAACAGTACTGTTTAAAGCACCAGAAGAAGGAAGATTCTTGTTAAACAGAAACTTTCAGCACCCAATTATGCTAGTAACAAGGCTGATCCACTGCACAGAATGAGACTTCAATGCTGTCACAGTATTCTCACTGAGAGGCAATCTGGGGACAGACCTCTTAGCAGCTAAACTGGTGCACGCAAATATACATATAGATATGTGTATACATACATGGAATGGTAGGAATCTGTATATTACATCACATGAATACATCTAGTATTTTGAATTTTCTGTCAAGAAATGTTTCTAGACCATTAAAGATGGATACAAAAAATAAAACAAAAATCCTTCAATCACTTATTCTGCCTAAGGATATCAGTTAGACTCACATAATTTTGCTGATCCTTCATACTCGTAAGACAGTGAGAGGATACATAGGGCATATACAAAACAACAACATCAACTGTGGGCATTTTCAGGCTGTGAGGATGGTTCCTACACAACTCTGGACTGGATCACTGCAGTCTCTAGGACAATACCTGGACACACTCTAAGCAGCTGGTTCAGTCAGCACTAGAGAATAGTTCTGGGCACATTTAATTTATTGGTACAGATGGAGCCATGAAATACACAGCTCTTCACTAATTCGCATTCCATGCTCCTTTGGAAAGATTGGGAGCTTCTGTCTTACCATGCATGCATTAAACTGCTTACTACCAAGTAAGCCACCCTCAAGTGAGTTCTTTTCCTCCCAATCTGAAACTATTACGGTAAATTTGAGAGTTAATAACAATAAGAAAGATATGTTTGACTACTTCTGGTTTTGTTTACGTTTTCGAGAAATACCCCTATAAAGTCATCAGACAGTTGATAATGGCTGTGAAAATGGATAGAAGTTTCCCACTCTTAACTAATAAAATAGTCTTAAAAACCATAGGCACACCATGCTGAGCTACAAAATTAAACTATCATCTTGAATATAAAAGTGAAATTATCTTTTGAAGAAAGCTGAACACCAGTACCTATTGGATTTTTACTTACAAAAATCAAAGTTAGAAGAAAATTTCTACAACAAGTTATTTTGATAATCTTATCCTTCAAAAAGGATACTTTGGTCATAATATGTAAAGCTTGTCATCAATAATGAGAATTATCCATTGCTATGAGCTTGCTGTCAGTCACTCCAAAGCTCTCTGAGAAATCTCACACATATAACAATATTTTTATAGGGTTATACACAATAAACTTATTTCTGAGTTTCTGAGAAGCATTTTGAGCATACAATGAACCACAGAAAAGAAGAATTGTACCAATTTGCAGACAGCTGAGAGAATCCTTTCAACATTAAGGCATCCTCTCAGAAAAAAAAATGAGGCAAAAAAGTCTTGCATCTAAAAGCATTGTGAATCACAAAGTCTTTATTGTTATTTCACAAACTATGAAGCAATGAAATAAGTAGTTTTTTGAGAGTTTTTAAGAGACAGTGTGAAAGTCTGTAATTTCATATGAATACGTCATTATGGGGTTTTTTTATTATATTTTGTTAGCTTGTTTTGAGTCTTAGCTGGTGCTGCTTTTGATTCTTAGCTCTGAAAACTCTTTTAAGCCTTTTTTTTTTAATTTGGATTTTTCCTTTTTGTTTACTGCATTTGCTGACTTGTATCCTCAAATTTGGCACTACAGAATTCTGTGACAGAAATTTTCCTAGATTTGATTTATTGCATAGACAAAATGTTATGTATTTAAAATAAATTCTGCCCCATTTATATTCATGATTTTTCCCCAAAATGTGACAGTAATTGAAAAGAAATATAATATTAAGGAAAAAATGGGAAGTAAAAAATATTTTATTTCTTTAATTCCTGATGCAATGAAAATTGAACATAAGCTTCCCTTTTTAAAAAGCATCTGTCACTTACTCCTACATATATCTGCTCAATGAATAAGTATTTCTTTGCCAATATACAACTACATCAGAGATAAGTATCTTTAAGTTTGCTGAACAACGTCTGCCAGAAGTTCATGACAGATGAAAATGCATAAATGTATTATTAAAAATGCCTTTAACAATAGCTCACAGGATAGCCTTTCATTCTCTTTTACTAGTGAAAAGAGATGGAATTGGAAAAGCTTTCCAAACTTAACACATTTAAACATAGATAAATAAATCTAAACCTAGAAGTCTTTTCCAAGTATGTTACCAAAGAAAGACTTATGGCTAGATCACTTCACTGAGGCAATTTGAAAGTGCAGTGGTTGGTTTGACAAATGAACAGCTTCATCTGACTACCCAATAATTAACCATTAAAAGAACATATATAACACAGGCTGAGAGATCAAATGCTCCAGCAAGACACAAAGCGTTCAGTACGTAGCACGTTCATCAACTTAAGTAACAGATATCATTAAGAAGGTACTTACATTAGGTCTTAATCCTGCTGCCATTTCATAGTACTTCTCAGCCTCTTCATTAAGACTGGCTTGTCTATCAGGATGGAAAAGAACAACACGGTTACACCTCATTTTCCTCAGGTTAAAATGAAACCATACCTACAGAAGCACAGCTAAAAACTAAACACTGCAACTACTCCCTGCTGTTTAAAGATATTACCCTAACAAATGCACAAAATATGTAAACCTAGAAGTTTTCTTATAGTTCAGAATGTCCATTAATACAACTCCATTTTCTTTTTAGTTCTGAAATGATATTAGTACATAATGGAAAGAAACACCGAAGGCTGAACACAGAAGAAAACATGGCTCATTTTTTGTAATCAGACATACTTTAAATTCTGAAACTGTACAATATGTACAATACAATAACGTAGTTTCTCACTCTGTGCCTTCCTAAAACCACTATAATTCCAGTAAAAAAAAAAGGAAAAAAAGTAGGGAACATAAAGATTTCTGAAAACTAGGTTTCTGTGATTGAGGGAATTCATTCAGAAAGGAGTTCTGATTTCAACATTCACTCACATCATTCTGAGAAGGGATTTAAACATAGATCTCATATCCCAAGAGAGTAAGATGAGTTTCTGGGTACCTGAAGCAACATCATCTTAACACTTTTTCTTCTCCTTACTACTATTGTCAGCATCTACATGGTCCTAGTAGTTGAGTTTTTATTTCTTCTCCTGAGTTTCTAGTTTAATGTCTTCAAACAAAAATACAGTATGTTGCCAAAGAAATCAAAACATGTTTTTGTCTCAACAGGCCCTTTTTATCTCCTCTCTCAAATTCGTCTCTTCTCCTTTTGTGTCCACCTTCTTAATTTCCCCTAACTGTTCATTTTGGCTACTGGTCCAGTGAATATCAGTTGATCACATACATGTCAAGAGAAAGGTGGTAAATCTGTAAGAATAGCCAAGTAGGACTGTCAGGTGGGCTACCTATCTTCTGCTAAAGTTATTTGCTATTTTCCTATGAAGAGTTAAATCCTTTCATAGGACAGTTAGGACAAGAGATCTTCAGCATATTTGTGTTTGTTATGTGATTACAGATGCATTCCTGTGACACAAAATTGAAACATTAGAAAACAAGGATAAGACTGCGTAGGGTTGGCTGTTTGATTTCTTTTTTCCTTTTTTTCCTGCTTTTGTGAACAGTTACTAGTTCAAAAAGTATCAATCAACTGAGCCCTTGTATCTGGAGATTTTACCTTGTTCATTACATGAGCCTTTACATGCTCTGTTATCAAATTGTGTTCTAATTTTGTTTCTATCCACCCAGATTTTAAACATTAGCCACATAATACACGATAGGCAATTAATCCCAATCACCACATTTTGACAGCTATTGGTCTTGGGGGGAGAAAGGGAGAAAAGATAATCCCTTTGAAGTTTCTCACATAATTCCTGTGCAAGCTGAAACCACTTCATGACTAACAATTTGCTAAATAGAACCTGGTTTATACCTGTTAACTGTTTTAAATTACTTTGCACATGTATCATTGACTCAGTGGTTGCAGTGGTTAGAAATGATTGAATGTCTAAAAATATTCATTCAACCTGCTTCTGAATCACTCCTGCTGGGCATCAGCAGCACTTGAAATGATTGCAAAAAAAAGTAATCTCATACTTAGGAATTTCAGTATTTACAGCAAGGTACTATAAAATGAAACATGTTACAGAGTTGGTTTTTTTTTCCTGTTTGCACAAAACTGTCAGGACACAACTCACTTCTGAAAGTGGTGAAATAGCATACAATAAACAAGGTGTCTCACCCAGGAGGCAAATACAAATGGTACACTTCACCTCCAAGAAGAGTTGCTGGCATGTGAGTGTGGAACACATTAAAATCCTGTCCTCCTTTTAGGCCAGTGGAAATACATGGATCTCTTTCCTGCCACGTGTACATCTTGAAACATGGATCATTTATTGCTAAGCTGAAATCAGTTTGAATATATAGTTCTCCATTAAAAACAGTTTATAGAAATGAATGCACAACACAGTAACCTGATCAGGAAAATGCCACTTCAATTTTTGAGGCATTCACCAACAGTTCCTTTAGTTAAGATGCTGTAGAATTCTGGTTCCCATTTTCACTGCAAATCTAAGCTAGAAATTAATTACGTTAAGCCCTGAAACAGCTTTCCCTTGAGAAAAATTAAAGGCACAGAGGTAGGAAATTGCAGTAACCCTATGCCACTGAGCAGTAAAGAGCTCTGGATCAACGTCAAATAATGGAATGACACTATTAAAAGTAACATAAATCACATTAGAGTAAAATATTAGAAAAAATGTTGATAATAAAACAGAGAGGAAGGAAAGGGAGCAAAGAGAGGTTCAGAAGAGAGTCTTTTTCATAGTTATGAGCTATATTTTAACCTCTATCCTAAATCTTTTCGTGAGGACTGACCTTGAAAACACATCTGATTTTCCCCACTAAAAACTAGCACCCAATCTCATTTTAAGGGAAAAAATGTTTCCACTTTTTATTCTCTCATATCTCTTAACCTGAGCTTCCAGACCAACCAATTCCCCATATTTAGTTCCAGCTGACTGTGACACCTAATAAATGTGCTTGACAACACAGCACTCTTAGATTCTCCTGACACCCAGCTATAATCAGTTTACATTCATTTTGAATTTTTGCATTGCTACTGGAAAAAATACTGTTTTAAGAGAAAAACATCACCAATGCTGACTGGTTTAGATACATGTGAGTGGGAAAGGGTTAGCTTTAATCTGCCTGCTGCTTGGTACAAGGCTTCAGACTGTTGATTTTTACAGTAAAATCATGGATGTCAGCACACCTACAAAAAAGTTTTCTTCAGTGATTCCTGTGTTAAAATGCTGAATGTTGATACTTGGCATTATTAATGGACCTTTTTGTGTAACAACAGAATTATAATCAGGTTTTATAATTAGCTGCTCTGTTGCAATGAACCCTTCATCTACATTTTTCTGTTTTAAAAAATTATATAGACTATATGCTTTGCCATACATACATACATATTTAAGCACATAGATAATAATTAAAGAATAATATAATCTGTTCAGACAATAACACAGGGTTAAGTGGTGCCTATGATACTGTATCAGCAACTACACTCCATGTTTGGTCAGTGTATTCTGGAAAGCCAAAATACTCTTACAGAAAATCACTGAAAAATGAAGACCATGTCATGTAGTACTGCTCTAATTTAGACTTCCGTTTTCAAACAGCCAATAAATATGCTGTAATTTCATGTCATATGAGATTTTCCCAGAACAACCCTCTTACAAAAGCAAGGAAAAATTAATTATTCCTACAAAATGTGCTTTCAAGCAAATAAATCTTTTTCCCAAATTTATTTTCATGTGGAGACAAGGTGAAGTTCTTTTCCTGTTTCAAATTATTATGGCGATGCCACCACAGTGCCATCCCTCATTCTAAAAATAATCATTCCCTAGCCCACGGGAAACCTTGCTCATGGCAGCTCACCTGGTCTACAAGGGCAAAGTGAACCTTAGCCCTTGTTAACACATGGTTCAGTCACTACAGCCACCGTGCCACACTGCACACACGCGTCACTGCTTTGCTGAGAGACTTCAAACTCCTATAAGCAAGAGCACTGCAAATACTACAAACGTAAAACACATGACCAGATACCATTTTAAGAACCACCCAAACAGCTGCATGACCCTTGAAGAAAGCTGTCTGGAAAACAAATTTGTTGAGAAAATGAATTTTACAGGCAAGTACTATGCAAGTTAAAAGTTACCAGACTGGTGCAAATAAATTAATTGCATTCATCCCACGTCCCACCCCTCTTACAGATGACTTGAATCATCTTGCATTGCACTAACAGGATGCTACAGAAGTCATTTAGGAAAAAAAATTAATAACTGCAATGTAATTAGGAAAGGGGAGGTCTCTCAATAATGCAAACAGAACTAAGTCATTAATTTTTTGACTTCAGATTCAGTCAGAGAGAGGAAATAAGCAATGTGGGAATATCTGAATGGAGGAGCAGAAGTTCTTGTGACTGCCAAACTGAGAACAGGCTATCTACAAATACAGCTACTGCATTTGGACCCAGTTGACAAATCTGTTTCAAGTTTAAGAAAAAGAAAATTAACTTGCAGCACTCCAGTTCAAAATTTTCAGAAGTTGTTAATTTTTATTTAGGTTGCATTTTAATTTTTTTCTCAGCAAGTAAGGGGATTAAAAAAAAAGGAAATATTTTAGCACTAGGCTAGAAAAATAAATTGCATTTCAAGAGAATGGTGTGTTTATTTTCTATCCAAAACAGCTGTAAACCAAGAAATGTCTTCATATTTCTGAGTCTTGTGACACTCCTTACGCTAATGGTGGAAACAGTAGTAAGAGAGGAGAGAAAGATGAATTTTTCCTAATTCAAAAACACATCACTGTGTAAAATACTTAGTCTGAAAAAGAAAACATCAGAATCTATACAAAAATCTAAGCTGCTGTTATTATCTTGCAGCCATTTTGGAAATCTTGCATCATCCACATTAATATCAATTTCTGTCTCTTATTCCACAACACATCTTTAAAATTTATCCTGTGTCCCTCACAAGAGCAATTTCATTTTCATGCTCTGTGAACTTCTATAATGCATTTTCTATCTCACAGCTGTGCAGTTCATTCAAAATTCTTACTCACTTACCAGTCAGTTTTTACAGCTCTCTAGGGTACCGAAAGAGCAGTTGGTCACCTACTTGAAACTATGTCAGCCTTTCATTTATGACTGCCTTTAGCATTCAGTTTCTAGCTGTGTCACTCTGTGCCAGTTGGAGTACTCCCTTCTTTCCATCCTCCTTTGTGTCTTGGTAACTGTTTTCCTCTTGGAATCACCTCAGCTCTCCATTGTTCTAAAGATCCTAAAAATCATCTGCTTCTGAAGAGCCAGACTCATGCTGGATTTGCAGCTGCTCTGTTACAATGAATGAATATGCATTGCCCTTGCCCAACAAGTATTATGGAAGCAATATATTTGAATCAATTGCTAAGTAAAGAAATGAACAAGGACAGACAACAAAATCATAACCTTTTAGCAAAAATCATTCAGATGCTAACACATGGGGTTTTAAGCAAATACTTGTCAGCACTGAATTCAGCTTTGCCACCCTGACTCTTGCTAAATCCTTCAGATCATTTTAGACCCTCAGAAAATATTAGGAAGACATTATGATCTTCCACAAAGAGAGACAAGTATTAGGTAAAAAAATTAGATCAACTGGGTATCCCAAAAGAGCACAAGGGATTCTAGCTAAACTAAAGCAGGCCCCTATTTTTTTTTTTTAAGTGTTTCAGTTTGGTGCATTTTCTTTGTTTTTGAAGGTTTTGGCTTTTCACTTACAGTAGAAATCGAGAATGCAGCTTAGAATCACTGAGCTCATTGCTTGTCAAGGCCTCCCAAAAACAGTACACTCCCAACCAGATCAAGTAGGGTAACCAAGGCTGATGTAGAGCACAGCAGCATAGCTGTTTCTTTAAAAGTGAAAAAATACTCATATCCAGATGTAAATACATGTGCCTCAAAGACCTAGAATGCTACACTCAGTGCTCACAGAGAAAGCAGGAGATTTATTAAACCTATTTTCAAAATACTGTTGATCTACACCACCACATTTTAAAATACACACAATCCTACCACTAAACTACCTTCTACAACACATTCACTAAAATCAGGAATCTGACCCCTCTATACCTTTCTAAATTCAGCTGTCATGCCTAACTTGCTATGCTTGTCTGTGAATTTGTAACATTAATCTAAATGTTTCAAATTACTGAATTCTATCTTGAGAGATATCATTCACAAAATAATCATGAGGAAGGGAAGGATCTTTAAAATAGCCTATATGCCTCTGTCAAGTTGAACTATTGCTTACCAATGAGCCATTTGTCTTGGTTTCCTTTCTAATCTACAATCAGTAAGCGTTATTTTTAAAAAGGTGTTTTGGGGCTTATTTCAAAATCATGGCACAGAAACGATAATTCTGAAACGCAGGTCACTTGCCTGAAGCTCATTCTACCTTCTCTTTTATACTATTTTCTTTTTCTTTCATTTCTTATTTAATATGCTAGAAGTATAAAGCAGCCTAGTAAGATATCTTCATCAGAGAAATTATCTCAAGAACTGTTTTGTGCTAATGAAGTTTATTTTTTTTTATTTCCTTTTTCATGCCTTTTCTATTCTTAGATACCATCTAAATGAAATCAAGTATCCTTAGAGCTGTTAAGCAGACAATAGACAATTATTAGATAGTTATCCTAGAAATAAGCATGGAGGATACCTATTACAGTAATGTGAGTTTAATGATAATGCTAAACTCACAGACAGAAGCTTAATGTTACTGAATAACCAGGTCTGACAGCTTTAAAAGCTAAAATGGAAGTTGAAAGTTTTATTGTATTCAGATAGAAAGAATTAAATGTAAGACTACATTTTAGATCAGATTCTGAGAATATCACTAATTGGTTCTATGAGTCTCAAAGTCATTATCAGCCCGGGAATATTTAGATTTCTAATTATCACAGTGTTCCCTACTGATACTACCAGAAATCTTCAATATTCTATATTTACATCCAGATGAGAAATATGGTCTCCTCTTTTCAGTTGCTATGCACACTAAAATTTTAAAAATCAGGTGAAAGGAAATCCTGCAGAAGGTTCTTCCCAAAAGAAAGACTTGTTCTCATGTGCAAGCAAAATAATTACCTGCTTGTGAACAATAGAAGTTTTGAAGGTAGGAAATTATGATATAATAAATAGAATTTAAGAAATGCAAAGTGCTAAATGCTGCAGCAATTTCATTCCACTTCTTTGTATCTTATTAGCAAAAATATTGAATTATTCAAAAGAGGTGCTGGGCTTTAAAAAGAATCCTGCATAAGCAAAGGCTATAAAGACTTTTTTCCTCCAAAAAAAAAAACCAAGTGAGGCATATGTAAAAGCACTAACCTGAGCATATGGGCTGCATTGAAAACAACATCGAATTCCGTATTATCAAGTTCAGCTGCTTTCTTTGCCATTTCAGCTGCTTCTATCAGGCGGGATTCTTCTAGGAGGAACTGACCTGCAACAGAGTGCATGAACATGAGCCCACAGAAAATACTGATGCAATGTATTTCGGACAGTGTAGTCAGGAAAAGGAATTACCCAAAAAAAAAAAAAAAGCAACAAACCAACATCTCAGGTTCAATGTTTAGTTATTTGTTGATCTGCTCTGTATTTCAATATCTTTAAAACATAGTCAATGCAGAAAAACTGCAATAAATATGACAAGTAATAACAATATTTGTGGAATATATTTCAGAAAAATGAGAAAAACTCAGCCATCAAGAAACAATACTCCCAAACCCCAAGAAGCCTGCCATTTGAGAATTTGCCTTTCTGCCTATACAATGATATTTACCTCCTCAAAACAAATTGAAATAAAATAGTATCTACAAATTAAACACATTCCCGTTTTAAAAGTGTATCCCAAAATAATATAAAATGATAAGTTTTTGTATACATACATGATAACATACTTTTTCAGCCTCAGAATTCTAAGCTGTATTTGCTTTAAAACCATTATACATATATGTATACATTAGTGGGCTGGTATTTTATCATGTATTTCAGTAACACTAAAAGAATCACAACAGGTAGCTTTTTACAAGTTTCCTATATGATACTTACCTCTCACGTTAAACAAAAATATAAGATGGCTAAAATCAAGTGACTCAGTTTTCACAAATGAAATTATAATAACCATTAAACCAAATATAAACTGAAAACAATCAATAATTTAGCATTAACCAAGCTTTAACTGAAGTACAGTAGTTCCAAAACAGAAGATGTAACATACAGTACAACTCCATCAAAATGAGTTTTCCTTTGAAGGAGGTGAAAAAAAGAATTTGGAAGATACTCAAACAAGCTTATTTTTGCTTCTTTCAATGCTTTTCACACCTAATTTGTAAAATGTGTCATTTTTTGCAACGACTTTTTAAAGGAATTCATCTTTTATGAACTACATCATAGTCTCTTTGCCTACATAACTTTACATTTGGAAAAGCTATCCTAAAGCATAGTGATTATACATTCCAGAATCCCATCCCTCCCTTTTTATCTTACCTTGCAAAATAGGATCTCTGAACCAAAACTCCGCCATGCCGCCCCTAACCACAAGCCTCATGAGGAACAATATACCATGAGCAAATGACTTCCTCTCATGGTGAGGGATTTTCTCTTTTTTCTTTCCTCCTTTCCTCATGCATTCCCATTGCTCACATACTTGCTATGTGCTTATGCAAAAAATCCCCTTAACGAGAGCTAGCAAGGTCTGTACAAGCATTGTGAACCCAGTGATGCTTTGGTACAACAAAGACATTTGCAGAAGGAATAATTTCAGTACAAAAAGTGATGAAAGGCAGCTTTCTTAGCTTTTTGTTTTCTCTGTAGATACATTTCGGCTTGGGAGAGTTGGCAGATTACTTACTCAGTCTCCAATATCTTAATTATTGAGATCTGCAAAACTTGTAAAAACATTCTGGTGCCTTCCTGCATTCACAGCATAAGGTTTGCTTGCTTTAGTTACATCCACACTCTAATATGAGCCACACTTTGACGCAGTACAATGCTTTGTGCTTATTGCACCCAGAAGTAGATGATTATAAAAAAAACCTTCCCACACAGGAAAATAAGTAAAGAAATAAATAAAAAGAGAGAAAAAACATAGGAAGAGAATATGGTTTGAGAAAAGTTTGGACCACAAGAAATTAATTTGTCTTCAGAATTATAAATCAGTGGTTGAACTGTTAATGCAAGTCTCTTAATGGAAGTTTCTTCTAAAGGGAAAAAAATCTGACAAAACCTAAAAGTTTACCTTTATTTTTTTTTTAAATCTCTTTTTTTTTCTTTTGGATACAATATCAGGGTATGCCTTATATGCAGCAGGACAAACTCAGATTTGAATCTGAAAATTCTCCAAGGAAATCCAAATAAAATAGTTCATATCTGTTGATTTGGGCTGAATTCCTATTTTCTTTAAAGAGCAATCTTTGAAATAAGCTTGACCAACTAGTATTCCAATTCTCTTCCAATGAATGAAGCGAAACAGTATCCCTAATCTTTAGGTTCATGTTAAAACAAACCAGCCATAAATTGTTAACATTAAGGTACTTTTGCTAATGAAAGTCCTGGATTAGCAGAGTGAAACACTAGTAAGTAGATGTGCTATTAATACATTCAGCCAGGGGGAAGAAGGAACATATAAGTAAAAGTTTCAGTTCTTCAGAAAAGCAAATTCTAGGACTGTGCATTACCATACACAAGTCTCTCCCCTACTGGAGGTGGTATTAACAGTCGCAATAACTCATGCTGAGTGGGTAAGTAGCAGATGATATATATATGAAACCAACTGTATTATCCTCTATATACCTCTATACAGCCCTTATAGAGCTCCATTTCAGGGCCAGTTCTCTTCATAAATGACTTGGATGCAGGACTTAAAGGCATACTAAGTAAGTTTGCAGTGATACTAAACTGGGAGAAGTTGTGGACTCCCCTGAGGGCAAGTGCTGGATTATGCACCTGCAATGGGGCAAGCCTGGATGTATGGAGAGACTGGGGAATGAGATGCTGGTAAACAGCACCATGGAAAGGGACCTGGGGGTCCTGGTAGATGGCAAGTTGAACATGAGCCAGCAGTGCCCTGGCACTGAGAGCCAGTTGAGGGAGGTGATTTTCCCACTCTGCAGTGGTTTGGTCTTGCCTTGACTATTGTGTACAGTTCTGGGCACCACAACATAAGAAATTTATAAAGCTATTAGAGAGCATCCAGTGGAGGGCTGCTGATCAAAGATTTCCTTAATTGCTTGGGCTACAAATAAAATTCACTGCAACTTTCTCAATCTAGTGAAAAAGTCAATATCGGAGTGTACAGGTGTGTGGTGGGTATCCAAGTCATGTGCCAGTATCCAAGCACTCACAGAGGGTGAGGGGAGAAAAAAGAAGAGCAAAACCAAGAAAATCTCTGCATCAAGATAAAGACAGTTTAATATGGGGAAGAAGCCCTCCCCCCCCCCACTAAAAGAGCAAACAGCAAAGTGAAGGAAATTTCTCATCACTTCTCACAGGTAGACGGATGCCCAGCCAGTCTCCAAACAAAGAGCCACCTCAGAAGCCAAAAACCTTCGTCTTTCTCTGCCCCAGATTTTATTGCTGAACATGATGTTATATGGACTGTTATATCTATCCCTTTGGCCAGCTCAGGTCAGCTGTCCAAGCTGTGTCCCCTCTCAAAAAGACAAAGCCGTGACACTGCTCAAACACTATTCAGCAACAGCCAAAACATTGCTGTGTTATCAAGGCTGGTTTAGTCACAAATTCAAAACAAGGCATCATCCAGGCTGCTATAAAGTTAACACTATCCCAGCCAGACCCAGTACAAGGTGGAAACTTTCAGTTGAAAACTGATTTGCCAAGTTCTCCTGAAAGGCAGACTAGTTTTATTCACACATCTCTATTTAATTTAAAGCACCTAAGTAGAAAAATACCATTTTGAAAAACATTAGCTGCCATTCCTTTTAATCTGATATACCAAATTCATACAAGAATGAACTAGATTAGCAGTTTACTGCTGCACTTTCTTCATTAAAAAACAGACTTCTGAACCTTTCCTGTCAAAGCCATAAAGAGGTTTTCCCAAGAGAAGAGCACAAGCAGGGTATAATATTGGCAAGGTGTTGAAGGTGGATCAGAAGGTATGATCCACAAGCCCCTGGATCCAGGAACCACTTGTGTGGGTCTAAATTTATATGTAGGATTTTCTTCTCTGACAAGCAGCTGGCAAACCTCATGATTTATGAGATACTGCCCAACATCACAGAGAGCTTACTTATTGCAGGTGTCACGATTCCAACTCTTGCCAACAATATAAATTATGGTAGCCTGACTGTTTTTTGGAATCACAATAGCTTTTGAGAAAGCAGCCTTCCTGAAGCTCCAAATTCCACATTTTCCTACCTAAAGGAAAGCATATTTTTCATTACTCTTCTTCTGAACTGGAAGTGGGAAATCCATAGTCCAGGTTCAGATGTGACTTTCAAAAATACTGTTCTTTGCCTGGAATGTACTTTTTTTAATATAATTTTCCAGCTTTCTTGATAGACAGCACAGGGGTGAGTGTAAATGTGTAGTAAAGGGTTTTTAAAGGCCTTTGATAGCAGAAAACTGATTCAACACTTCACAATCCTCTTAGCCACTTTTCCCTAAACGATCTAAGAATCATAAATAGAATTAAAGCTGCTGAATTCTGTACCTGCAGCCTTGTTCAAACTTATTTTCATATCAAACCATCAACAGTGGTTCTGAGTCTATATTTGACCAAAAAGTTTTGGGGCAATATATGCAATCTACTGAAAAATAAGATATAAGCATGTATGTAATTTAAGCAAGAACAAAAAAATTCCAGTTCCTAGCAATTGAAAAGAACAGTTTATTTTAATCTTTTTTCAATTTAAAAAAGATATTTATCCACAGAAATGAAAGCATACAGCCCTCTATCCTGTATAATTGTCTCTCTAAAATGATCATGAACATTTGCAAAGCATTTGTTAAGACATGCACCACCAGCAATTTAAAAGCTATACATCTGAACTGGTAGTTCTGCTGCCTTCTTGTAACAAGAAAGGTATTAATTGGTTGGGATATGTCTGTGTGTAAAAATCTTTTATGTTCAGAGCACAAAGGCATTAGTGTGTTCCTCTAGAATGGGTTTAACTATTCCTTGCAGGCACTGTGAGCTTTTATTTTACTAGATAAAACTGCAATTTGCTTAATTTACTAGATAAAAGTGCAATTTGCACCAATCTTTCAGTTGAAATGTTCCCTCTTTTACTCACTGGCAACCATACAAAGGTACTTTGTCCCAGAACAGAGTAGATTTCTGAAATAGCTCATCTTGCTGGTGTTGCTTTTGAAAAGAACCATCTTAAATGTTCTCAGAATACTGCTGGTTCTGCATTTACTCAGGTTGCAATGACAGACTTGTGTGGTGATATCTTTAGAAATCCAAGCAAAACTGAGTAAACTACCTTCTGAATAATAATGAAAAAAACTTCCAGTGCCATCCTAGTAGGAATTTGATTCATTTAATATACATTTCTCACCAAGTCTTCTGCTTCTTTTCTTCTTCAAAAGAGTTTTTTACTTCCACAACACCAAAAGTGGCTCTATCAAGACTCAACTGTAAAGTCTGTTTGTAATAAACTTCACTAGAAGTTCTTTCAGCTCATTCAACATTGAGGATTTGAAGCTGAATACATGCTGGTGCTTTCAAAGCATTTCAAGCTTCAACAGAAATCAGAAGAGGGAGCAGATTCTGGCTGACTCAATGCATTGTATCTTGTCTTTGATGCAGATGATGTCTTGAGAGCAAAATTACATTGTCAGTGGCATGAGCAGAGCCATCACTGAAGTTACTATCACCTTCAGCTCTGCTGTGGCAATGCAGAGCTCAAGAGCTGATGCAACCAGAGATTGCTAAATGGAAAATTTAAACTGCATTCGGTGGAAGAAATGAGGAGAGACCTTGTCTGCAAGTTGATTTCCAAAGTATTTCAGGTGATGAATCAATGTTGCAAGATGCAAAGTCAACAGACATGACCTAATGTAACTGTTTCCTTTAGGAGTTTCAAAACAGATTCCCTGGCTGTGAAGGAGTAGTTCCCAGAGCAAGGGAATGTTTGCTTAAATATCCTGCTTTTCCCGGCCTGTGTAGACAATTTTTTGCTGAATGTGGAGGATTTGATAGGAGAAACAAAGGCAATTATTCCATGCAAATGACATACACAGAAATACTAAGTAAGCCAGTGGGTGCTGAATGGTCAATATATGGGCTGGCTTGAAAAAGACTTTTATTAGCCTTTTTCTTTGTCTGAAACACTTACCTGTTGCAGTTGTGCTAAATATACCACTGGATGTCATCCAGAGCATGATCACAGATAAGAGAAAAAATTAACTAGCAAACCTTTGGGACTTGATGACTAAACTTGTGACTACATCTGGATCACTGAAAGCTCTCACCAAACCAAAAGATTAATGATGAAAATATATACTACAGAGGACCTCATGATTTACAAATATTGAGGAAGATTCTGGACTCTATATCATCTCCCAGACACCTGGTGATGTATAAGGTTTGGAAACGTGAAATTTGGATGAAAAAGAACTATCCAGTTGCACTTTTGTAGCAGCTTCATGCTATCTCTACAAAAATCCTCATGAGATAGTACTCATAGGTCAAAACATATGACCATTAGCAAAGAAGCCTCCAGCATTGTTCGTGCCACAAAGCCTCCAGCATTGTTCATGTACATTTTTCAGTCCCTAGAAACACTACATTTTGACAATATGGAAGAAGCACAAAGGCACATTTCTAACCCTGTCTCTGATCAGCAATATGTATATCACATCTCTTGAGCAGTCCAGTATATTGTGCTGAGGAAGCAGAGTCCACTACGTATTTGAGATGTCAGAATGATTAGATTTAAGGCTAAACCCAAGGGAAGAGCCAGAAGCATGGAAACTCCACAGCATTTCAGGTCAGTGACCTAGCTTGTTTGGAAATACTCCACTGCATTCCACTTTAGTGATTGGTTCTAAATGGAGTTTGGAAAAAATAGTTATTATAGTGGTCTGTAATAATCTTCTTTTAATGTTGTGTGATAAAAGTAACCTAGAGAGTCACAAAAAGGACTTAAAATTGGTAGATTGTTCTGAATAGCTCAGCATCTGGTACAATTTTTGTCTTCAGTTTGGAAGTAAGATATACTGTTGGTTAGTAGTAGCTGAAGATTTTCTTAAAGTTATTAGAGAGAGTTTGGGGAGCAGAAAGGTCAGAAGCTTAATGAAGTCTTTCTGCAAGGCAGTTACATCTTCCTGTTTCAAGTCTAGAAATCCTGGCTTCTTGGAATTATGTTCATTGATATTGTAGGAGCAGGTATAAGCCATAGACCAAAGTCAGGACCCTGATTTAATGGCACTGTATGTTCAAGACAGAGAGAACCTTTCTTCAAAGAGCACATATGTTCTGTGAACATGTATTATTTGAGTATCATAAACTTGTTTCATTGGCAGAAAGGTTCATGAGTACATACTGGACTTAGTGATGGACATGCTATATCTGGTTCACTTTGACCTCACCTCATCAAGGGATTTAATTTCTCAATGCAAAATCACCATGGAGTATCTGGGCTTCCCAATGTAGCAGATCCATGCACTTTTATTTATCATTTGGTATATACTGCATTTAGCTAGCCTATCAGCCAGAAATGGGATAATTCATTCACTGGAATTATGGCTTGTGAAGTTTTATTCATTTCATTGACAAAAGTGAACACTGACCTACCTATGAACTAGGGTGACTTTTCTACCATCAACATAAAACTCTGCTACAGAAATTAATAAGATTTCATGAGCAGGTCATGGTTGATGTTTCTCTTATAAATACAACATCGATACTCTGTTTTTCATTAGTGCACTGTTTTCTTCATAGGAGCTTTTCCTTAAATATGTGGGGAAAAAAATACATCTTTCCTAGGCTGTTCTTCAGTCAATGAAGAGAAAAACCACAAAGCTCTAGCACTGAGAACAATGAGACTACATGAAAGTATTATAAATATAGCACACAGAATAATTTAGATTGGAAAAGACCTTCATGATCATTAAGTCCAATCTTTGACTGACCACCACCATACTCATTAAACCATAGTACTGAGTGCCATGATTAGTCTGTTCTTGAACATCTCCAGGGATGGTGACTCCACAGCCTCTCTGAGCAGCCTGTTCCAATGCTTAACCACCCCTTTCAGTGAGGAAATTCTTCCTGATGTCCAACCTGAACCTCCCAGGCTCAGCTTGAGGCCACTTCCTTTTGTCCTGTCGCTGGTTGCCTGGGAGAAGAGGCTGACCCCCAGCTGGCTACAGCCTCTTTTCAGGTAGTTGGAGAGAGGTCTCTCCCGAGCCTCCTTTTCTCCAGGCTGAACAACCCCAGCTCCCTCAGCCACTCCTCGTAGGACTTGTGTTCCAGACCCTTCCCCAGTTCCACTGTCTTTCTCTGGGCATTCTCCAGCACCTCAGCATCTTTCTTGTAGTGAAGGGCCCAGAACCAGACACAGGATTTGAGGTGCAGCTTCACCAGTGCCCAGCATAGGGGAAAAGCCACTGCCCTGGTCCTGCTGGCCACACTATTGCTGATACTGGCCAGGATGCCACTGGCCTTCTTGGTCACCCGGGCACATGCTGGCTCATGTTCAGCTGCTGACAACCAGCACCCCCAGGTGCTTTTCCTCTGCGCAGCTTTCCAGCCACTCTGCCCCCAGCCTGTAGCATTTCATGAGGTTGTTGTGACTGAAGTTCAGGATGTGGCACTTCACCATACTGAACCTCAGTCTAAGCAGAAACATCTAAGAAAAAAATGAATTCACACCTGTAAATAGATAAAAATTCTCACACTCACTAACACATGTAAGCCTAAGACTTGAAGACCAAAAAAAATGGTGCTAGAAAATTCACTGCTATCATATTTCAATGAAATATACTTTGATCCTTAAACCGTAGCAATTCCAACCCATTTTCAGGCTGTGACATATGAGTCATCTTTGGAAGTAAGACACAAAAAAAGTGCTCATAAACTTAGGTAAAAATTTAGGCATCGAAAAGGGCTAAGAGCCATTTGCAGAAACAGTGATTAGATAGACTAGGATGAAATTGAAAAACAATAAAAACAGCAGTAAACAAATTAAATTTGCTTAAAAAGAAACAGATAATGTAAGAAAATCTGTAAAAATAACTCCTAAATTACCACAAATTCAAAAGTGAAAGACAATGTAAAAACAAAAGTATGTTTGGGAACATGTTAATCTGTTCTTTGTTCAATGAAGATATAGCTAATACATTTCAGTTTTATGTAATCTGAAAGTTTCTTTTTGTTTTACATCTCTAACTGGGAATGCACTTAAAAAGGCAGATGATCAATGTGAACTGCCAAATTAAGTGAATGCATAATTAATATAATGAGAATAATCCATTTTTATAATGAAAAAGGAATCTTTAAACATTTTAGAGTTATTAGAAAATATACATTATTCAAAGGAAACTATTTTAAAAGGAGGTCTCAACACCTATTAATAAAACAGAGTTAATTTGAACATCCTGTTGTATTCTAGACTTTTATATTCCAATTAAGCCATTACAAATATAAGGGAGAAGGGACCTCTACACTGGAAACCTCACTCCTTTTTCCCCTCTTTTTTATTCCCCACTCCATTTTCATCATGTTGGAGAGAGGCCACTGCATGCACTTTAAGAGGCATAGTGGCAAAACCTATTTTTAGCAAACAAGTAAAATGAAGTCTGCTTTAGTGGTTTTTTGGAGGTTTGTTTGGGTTTTTTTGTGTGTGGTTTTTACAGTTTTTGTTGTGTTGGGGTTTTTTTTGTTGTTGCTGTTTGCTTGGTTGGTTTTTATTATTTTTTTTTTTTTAAACAGCAAACTATAAATAAAATAAGACTTTTCTGGAGGTAAAATCTTTACACAACAAATATCACTATAGATTTATGGTGGGGTTTTTTTTAAGGAAAGCTAGTACAGAAAGCTTTCAACAATTTCTAACTCCTCAATTACACTGCATGCTACTTACAGAATAATTTTTTTTCCCAAAAAGATGAGTACACGAGTATGCCACTGTTTGAAATTCACCTCATCTCTGTGCACTGACAAATTTTATTCATAATCTTTCTTCAGCTTCTCCTGAGACAGGCTCAGTGCAGACAGAAATAGAGAGCTTTACATCTTTTGTGAATGGTCAATAGTATATCCAAACCTACATAGCTCCTGAGCCATAAGGGCACTTGTCTGACCTGACTGAATGTTCCTATGTTGGGCACGTTTGGTAACAAATTTGATGTACTGACTCTTTAGATGTCACTACATTCTTAAAATATTTAGAAGACAGTTCCTTTTAACTTGTTTAGTTCATAGATACCTCTTTGTGGTTTCTAAGACTGACACTTAGATTCATCCCATTCATTTCATTGAGGCAAGCAGCTCAGAAAGAATCAATGGTCAACGGAGACCACTTCAATTATGTAATTATGTCATCAATCTGTTGATGACAGACATTACCAAGATCTTGCAGGATTCAAAATGGCCTACTTGAGCTAAATGATCTAAGTAGAGTGGGATGCATTGACTGCCAATATCTTGAGTAGATATATTGAGTAGTGGGAAAGTCAGTTTGAAGAAAACTTTCCCAGAGAAACAAAATGGAAATTCAAAAATAAATAAATGTTAAGTTTGACCTCTTTTAGTCAAAAGTGTTCATTTTAGGCAGTATTTAAAAAATGTGTATTAAAAATATCCAGTTAAAAGCATCAAACTTTGCAGAAGCATTCAAACTCAGTATCCAAAATAATTTCCTCCAGTGTTTTAGTTCAAAAACATATATATAGTGCAAAAAAAAAAAAAAAGGTGCTTCTGCCCTCTTTCCTCTCTTGCTTTCTCTTCTTCCTGATTCACCAGAATTTTCTTTTATCTGTGAGGTGTTTTTGGTAGTTGTCATAGGTTAGCAAGCATAGTCCCGGAAGGGACGTCCTTGCTAAGGGGTGCTTACAGTTTCCTCTGGGAACTGATAGAACCTATCAGCTGGCCAGTTTGAATATGGACAATTCTCTAAGCCACTTAAAGTTGTGATCACCTCTGTGATCCACATTTAAGAATAGGCAAACTCCCCCTCCAAGCTCTCTCTCGTTTCCGGCGCTGGGACAGGTGGCTGCAGGCCCCGTGTGGGGGCCAGCGGGCCCGGCCAGGCCCTGCCTGGGCCAGGCCGGGCCGGGCCACGGCCATCCTGGAGCCATGGACCTGTTCCAGCCGTGGAACCCCCCCCCCCCACTGCCTTGCTGTGGGCAGCCGGAGCGGCTCGGCTCTCCCCCCCCCTCTCCACTGCGATAAGAAAAATTCAACATTCCAGCTGCAAAGCTGCAAGGCCGAGGTGAGAGTAACCCTTTTATTGCTGTGAAGAGCTGAAAACCTGAGGGAAGAGAGAGAGGAGATGCTTAAAGCTGAAATTCTGTTGTGAAGCTATGATATATCAGAGTATCCTGTTGTAATTTCATGAAGATATGGGGGGTGGAGTGTTCAACTCGTGAGCAAAAGCACCTGCGCTGAGATAGGCAGATGCTGACGCAGCTGTAATTTCATGAGAAGTTTGGACAGGGAGAGATGAACCAGATGAGGACTTTTGCTCCAAACGGGAAAGGAGAAAACCTCAGTCCGTAGAGATGAACCAGATGAGGACTTTTGCTCCAAATGGGAAAGGAGAAAACCTCAGTTCCTAGAGATGCTCCCAGAGATAGTCCTAACGATGAAGATGATGAAGACCCTTTGCTCCCAGGGAAGGAGAAGGGCCTCTGTTTTTGTTTCTGAACGGCTCAACCTTAAAATTGTACCCCAAAAATCTTCAAGAGTGGACCCTCGAAGGCAGTTGCGGGAAAAGCTGCAAGTCGGGGGAAAGGACTCACACGCAGGCAGAGACTCCTCTTCCTAAATGGACTGAACAATATTTGGAAGTGGGCGGCTGTCTCGTTGTGATAATGTTTTCATAGCATGAGCAAGAAGAGACTTCTCTTTCTAAATGGACTGAACAAGGTTATTATGGAAGTGGTAAACAGACTGAACATCTTAAGGGTTGTCTTTTCACATTGTCAGTGGGAGAAGGGAGGAAGGTGGGGGGAGGAGGAGAGTTCTGAAGGTGGTATAATTTTTTTCTTCTTTTAGGTCTGTTAATAAACTTCTTCATATTCTTTCAAGTTTGGTGCCTGTTTTGCATTTCTCCTAATTCTTATCTCACAGCAGATAAACAGTAATGAGTATTTTGGACCAAACCACTACACTGTATACTTGAGCAGTTTGCACCAGATCACTCATCAACACTCATGTATTTGTAAGACAATGGTTTTGCACCAAGTTCAGATGTTCAGAAAACTGGCATGTGAGAGGTAGAAAGGAAAGAAGGGCAAAAGAAACATGGTCAGGTGAGCAGCTGCCTGAATTTCCCTCTGAGAGGGAACTGCCATCCTCTTTGGTCACTAGAGTAAAAGCCACTTCCCCTTATGTCCAATGAAGTGGCATCATGTCAGCAGTCTACAGGGATTTGTATCTCTTCAGCTTTTCCACTATTTCTCCCTTCAGACATCTTCAGGCATAATGAGTCTGGGAAACACTGCTTCAAACTTAAATCCTCTTAAATCCAAAGGCAGCCAAGTACCTATAGAAAACTAATTATAATGCCAGCTTGAGCAGAGAAACATGTTGTGGTGGTACTTTTCAAGGAGCAACTGTGAAACTGTTCCCCTTCCTCCAAATTTTCATGTGATTAAATAAGCTGCCTCCTGCACTAAGTTATACCTAAAAACATCTTTGGCTTATGGCTTGAATTAAAGCACATTATAATACAAACATAAGCCTCTTAAAAGATACAGTATATTGACAGTTTTTCTCATAGCTTCAAAAAAAGTCCAGAAGGTTAGAAGTCAAAAAGAACATCTGCACAACCTGGAAACAAAATTTTAAGTGTATGCAATCCATGTGCACTTGGAAGAAAATCTTCAGTCCATTTATTCCTGCTACTCCATCAACACCCTGTCATGTCCCAACTGACCACTCTTTTCATTTGGCTGTTTTGTGAGGTATTTTTTTTAGGACTGATGCCAACTACTTTATTCTCTCTTCCAACATCTTCATGCTGAGAAAAAAAAGTAATCTCTAAGATTTACAAGAAAAATACAGATGTAGTTCCCTATAATTAAACTCTTGGCATATAGGATGTAGAATGTACCTGTGACAAGGTGCTGGAACAAATTAATGAGATGGAGAGGCAAAGCTTAAAGTGTTCACTAGAGATTCCAATGGATTATTTGTAATGCCCCTGGTAACACACAGTACACAGTCCTCATTAATTCAAGAAATAGGTGGAAAGGAGAAGAGAAATAAAGATAGGAAGAAAATAAAGGAAAAAGAGAAATAAAGAAAAAGCAAGGGTAATTTATTTCAAATTTTATAAAGTCCTGTGCCCAAAGCAAGAAGGATTTGAGATCAGCTGTACTACACAGACACAAGAGCCAAGCAGAAGTAGACCATATCTTTCTCATAGCTACTTTGATATAAACATAGAATAACATCACTGAATCGGTGAGATGATCAGAGTTAAACAAATAAAAGGTTTCACATACATTCAGAAGAGCTCTCTGGGTATAATGCTCCAAGAAAGAGACCGAGTGACTGTTAAAGAGAACCTTCTTGTGTCTATTGCCCTTCAGTATGCCTTCTTTCTATGCTGTTATTCCAAACGCTGACTAAATTTTGCCCTTCACTCCTAACCTGCTGAGTAGAACCTCACTTATGTTGCAATTATGACCTCTGCACAATGACAGAAACCACTTTTTGAACCTGGGACACAATAAAGGAAAAGTTCACCAATGTTTTTAAGGAAAAACCTTAATGAGGAAATAACACACCACTTTAATATTGTAATCTGGTAATGAAGAAGTCAATATATCAGACATGAATGATGATTTGACTAACCATGCATTTTGTTTATAGGGTACTTGAAAATGAGACAGAGGGGATATTGCAGGAAAGGACAAGCAAGCTGATGAATAATGAGAGAAAAAGAAGACAATTCTAGACCTGTAATAAAATACACTATATTAACATCATTTGCTGAGATGGACTGTCGAGACCAACCATTGAATCTATATGCAAAGATTTCCAAATAACTAAGGACAGATTTTTTAATAGCAAAGGCTGAAAGGGGCTTGAGTAGGATTTCAAGAAACAGTCAGCTCTAACTTTTCCTCACTGTCTTGAGATATACACAATACTTACATCCAATTGAAATAATGGGGCTTATATGCACAAATATCCCTATCATCTTTACCTGTACAGGCATAACTAGAAGACAAGGCCATGAACTGCAATGTTTCATAATGTAAAATAATGCAACACTGGGCTACATTAATTTAAATGCAGTGACATGTTCTAAGTCCAAAGATTGATTCTGGGAATCTAACATACAGAATTTCATACTCCATATGACCAAACAGAAATACAACATGTGAGAAATTCAGACAAAGATATCACAGAGTAAAACCATTGTTACTATGTGAGATTAATTTTCCCTTTTGCCTACTCATTTTTATTTATTTTATCAGTTAGAATCAGAGGAGAAAATTAAAATAATACCCAAAGATATATATATTGTGGTTTGTGGTTCTCTATCTTCTTCCTAAACTAAGATTAAACTTATTACTTTCTATATGTTCCAACTGGCACAACACAGCTTGTATTTTAAGATTTGTCCATTATCAGCTTTAAATTACAGTAAGAATTAGTCCATAAAGATAAATCATTTTGGTTCCCTGAGATTAAACACATCTGGAAATATTTTTTGCACATCTAGCAAAAACAATCCAAAGTTACAAAGATACCTTCAAATTAACTGTGTGCTTTATGCACGTACATGGCTTAGAAGGAAAGATACAGCCAACTTGTCAAAACCTTTTGTAATACTTAGCTGTTTCAAGCCAAGAAGGTGCTGGGAAGGAGGAAGATATAAGGCCTGTAAGACACTTCAATATATAGAACCCACGCACACTAAAGTGAAACTTCTGGTTGCCCACCCACCAGCAATCAGTGAAGTCAGGCCAAAACTGTTAACATTAATATTCCAGGCCATGAAACTTTGACATACGGCAATAGTCACCTTTGTTCTTTCCCAGAGAGGCAGCAATACTGAAATTCCTCTCATAGGAGGAAAGCTATGCAAAATATGAAATCCTTCTCCCTCTAAAGTGATTGAAAAATTGAAATGAAGTAATATATGGTAGATTAGTTTCTTTCCTTTTAAAGAAGATATTTTGCCAGTAGAACTTTTCAAACCTTTAATCACTTGGAGAGATTAACAGCAAACCTGGAATATGTGTGGAAATCCTATCTATCTGAAACGTACCATAATGCATGTAGCAGTTTCCTTTGGTAGGATCCAGCTGAATAGCCTTCATGAAGTACTTCTCTGCCTCACTCTTGCGTCCCTAAAAAAAAAAGGGGGGAAATTATTTTAACAGTGTGTCACCCTGGAGCAATCATGTACAGCTAAAATCTCCAAATTCCAGGCACTGGAGAAAAACAACTACTATTATCACTAGACTTTAACCTAAATAAATATGAATGTTTAAGTGCTATAGTAAGTTTTGTGGTCAGCTACTTTATGGAGCAGATCTCCAGACTGAGGAAGAAATGTATCCAACATCATCAATATCCAAGAAGTAAGGAAGGGGTAGAAACATTGCAAAAAGTATTATACAGGGCTTTTGGGTGAACATTAGCTCCATGCTACTCTTCTGGACAAGCATTACACTTACCCAAGCTAAAATCAGAAGGGAAACTAGGACAGAGCTTTAGTGATGCTCTTAAAAAAAAAGTGGGTGGGGGGGATGGGGAAACTAAAGCATGCTGTGGTTTTATGAAATCACAGAATCCTAGAAGTTCTCATGTTGGAAGGGACCAATAAAGATCATTCACTCCCACACTCCCTGCTCCTCACAGGACTACCTAAAACCATGTGACTAAGCGTTTTCCAGATACTTCTTGAGCTCTGATAGGCTGGGTACTGTAACCATTTCCCTGCAGAATGTGGTCCAGTGACCAGTTACCTCCACAGTGAAAAACCTTTTCCTAATATCCATTCTGAACTTCCCCTCATGCAGATCCGTTTCTTTTCCTCGTATCCTAAATAACACTATATACACAGGCAAAGGTAAAGTTACCACAAATGAAAGTACATAAATACAAAATATTTTAGGGTTTAATGTGGAAAGTAAAAAAAAATATGTATTTCTGATTTTAATGTGGGAAGTAAGATTTTATCAGAAATCAATTCTGACAACCATAAAACAACTGTAATAGAAATGGAAATTTTTAAAGACAATGGTCAATGGAATGACAAAATGGTCATGGGACAAAAACACCCAAAACCAACAAAACCAAAGCATAACAGAAATGATGGTAAAAAGAATAGACATTTTCTAAGACAGAAATTTCCTTATCACTGGAATCACCAACCACTATAGTTGCATTATGGTATAGAAGTGCCAGAGCAGATCCATTAGTGGTGATTATTCTTAAGAAAACTGTGATATTGGATCAGCCTTGTCTGACACTCAAACACAAATCAACATCGCATATTCAGTAAGACACCTGCGACTTGTTTATCCCTACCCCATGAATTAGCTGCTGTGGTTTGTGCTATAAAATAGGCAGCCTGCAGGATAAAGAACAGTAAAGCTTAACCCCTGTGGAAGAAAGGCATTGTGGTCTGCACCTCTCGAGTTGCCTTGAGTGTTATTTCACAGATACAGCCACATAGGCTTTCTCAAGTTTTGTGGTCTGGAAACAGAAATGGCAGACATCCTGCACTATCCCACAAGTTAACATAGGAATAACAACGAGGTCTGTTCATGATTACAGCTGCTTTAGATTCTCAGTATTTCCCTCAGGGGTCTTAGAGACAATAAAATAGAGTGAAGGAAGTTGTGCAGCACACCAAGAACTATATGAAGACCAGGTTCCACCAAAACCAATACAGAGGCCATATTTCAAGAGATCATCCTGGCAGAGATACAAGTAGGCTTAACATTTACAATATTCCAGTTTCACAAAATGAATGTTCATTGCAGGTAAGAATTTAGCCTTATTATTTAGTAAGCTTCCTTTGGTAAACCCATATTCCTTAAAGTCAAATCCACATGGCACAAGGTTCCCCTCAACCCAATGGTGCAACTACATGATAGAGTACACTACCTTATACTGCAGTGGCTCATCCCTGCTTTATAAAAAAACCCAAACAACAAAACAACAAACCCACAAACAAAAAGCCCCAAACAAATAACCATATAACACATAGCCCAGACTGATTTTTCCTCTTCTACTAGTGCAGTAAAAACACACACACACACATATATATATATTAAACACAATTTTTTTTTAATAGCATATAACTATAGTTAAGAACAAAAAGTGATGAAGAAAAACATCATAAATTAAAACAATTGGCAGGGGAAGGTGATAATCAAACACTCAGTTTTGCACATTTAAGTCCAAGGCTGGCAATTTTGGTCTGGCAAAAGTTACAGTGGCTTATCTATATTCAGTATCTCTTCAAAATGAGAGGCACTAAGCATATGTACCATTAATACTGGCAGAATGAACATATACAGATTTTGCGTAATTGCCTTTTTTAACAGACTAACATAATTAGTTTTAGCTTGCACTCTGTGTCTGTTTCTAGAACATAAAAGGACAGCTCATTGCATACAGTCACAAAATTGTAGCTTCTACCTACAGAACTATAAGGCCACAGACATTTGTCAAACATGATTAATTTTTATTTACTGGAATCACCAAAAATATATGACTGCTCTACTCTTTTTGGCACTTTCCAAATGGCATAGTGCACTCAAGTTCAGGCTAGTCAGGAGACCTACAATACACAGTGATGACAGGTGCCAGCATAAATAACATCAAAGGAACAGTGCTATTTACAGGTTCAAGTGGTCATTTCACAGATAAAGGGGAGAAAAATCTTTAATTATATCAACCAAGACATAAAGTTATCTGATCAAAAATTATTAACAAAGCTCTATTTGCTCATGTTGCCCATCATTTTCATTTATCCATGTTTGTCAAAAATTATTAAAAAACAAAGAATAAAAGTGTTTTCTTGCAGACTGGCATTGTGAGGAACCTTGCATCACACCAGCTAAAACGTCCTCTTTAATGCAGTCTACTGCTAAAATGTCAATATCTCAGCACAGATTTAATACACGTTATTTTTTGTGTCGGATTATGTAAAATCCTACCACTTGACAGAATCAGACTATTTCACAATTAAAACTTAGTATTTATCAACTGTTTTTTCAACTATCCAATGTACACCTTAACTACCCAACAAAATGCACATGCTGTGTAGTTAACTTGACAGTAATCCTGTCATTGTCCCTTTCCCACTGCACGTTCTGTGTTAAATAAAACAGATGGTGTACGGGAATAAAATTACAACTTTTAAAGAAAATCCAAATAATTGTTTAAACAGCTGAAAAACACTGATTTGGGGCAGGAAGGCATTTGGTGTGCATGCTCACTGTTATGTGTATTGACCCATAGAAATGTAGGCATTGAGAGCCACTGGAAACCTCCCAATTTCTAGCAGCAGGGTTTGCAGTCATATATGCACAACGACATGCTCTGGCACTTTTACAAAGCAAAAAACTCTAAGTTTACAACTGCATGATAGCAGACTTACTTGAAGGATAAAGAAGTTATTGACAAATTTTAATGAAAATACTTGACAGCTCTGAGGATTAATAATGGGATACAAAATACCTTTCCCCTGTTGGTCACCAGTTTACATTCAGTCCAGGTCAGTAGCTAATGAAAAGGTGCTATATTACAGCTACCGGTCTGCTCAGGACAAATGAGTGGGTGGTCTCAGCCCAAGCCCTAATGGAGATCCTCTGCACAGACACACTGGCATATTTATGGCTTCTCAGTGCAGAGACTAATGAGACAGAATCACAAAACAATCAATGTCAATCTCCTTGCTGAGGAAAAGAACATGATGAAGACACTTCAATAATTGATCTGGAAGTCTGGGTGATATTTGCCTTACTGGATCAGGACCTAAAGAATATAATGAGGACAAACTTTCTGGAGTTTTCCACTAATAAAGAAAACATCAATCTTCCTCTCCCCTGTCTGATGCCCAAATAAAGATGAATTGCTCCTCATTACGATCTTCCAGCAAAACCAACGAATTTAAAAGGGGAAAAAAAAGTTTAAAAAGTGCAGGTAAGTAACACAGGGCTCTTATATCCTAACACACAAGTTGTCCTGGCTTTCAGAAATACCTCACTCACCACAAATCATGCAGACTTCAAATCAGAATGGCTGTGTGCTTGCAGTTTTGGAAGACAAACAGTTGTTTAAATATTATTTTAGGAGCTTGATTTTTAAGACCTGTTCTTTGCAGTTGACTGCAAGAGGTTTTTTGTTTTGTTGGTTGCTTCTTCCCTAGAGACCAGAACAATGTATCTGTGCTTGATAATACGGTCAGCTTCTTGGGCTTTCCTACAAATGACTGTTATGATCACCAGAACAAATGAAAAAGAGCCAGCTAAGGGCAGTTGATACATTAGCAGGAGACTGTATTTATCCTTAAAATATTAAAAAGCTGAGGACAAAACCAGCATTTTGATATCCACCCCTATTTTTTTTCCTCGCTTTTCTGGTAAACTGTGCCAAATTCATGTTGAGGCAGCTGTTGTACTTCAGGCTGCTGGAAGCCCAGGGACCCTGCAATGGTAGTAAAACTGGAAAAGACTAATACAGCTGAGCAGCTCTGAATAACCCTCCTGTGGAAACTATGATGACACAGTGGCAACCAGTAAGGTGGTTCAACAAATTAGGTGGTCTCTGCAATTTGAAGCCACTTTATATGACATAAATATTCATCATTCTTCAAAACTTATGAGGGTTTCACCAGTAGGACACAGACTTCATTCTTCAATACAGGTTTACCAACTTTAACTGGTAATAATGTGATTGCATAAAGAACTTAATTTATGCCACAAATGCAGCTGACTGTCACTCTCCACATCTGTTATTTTTTTTTTGGCAAACATTCACATTTTTAATAAAACAAATTGAATTATGAAAAGATTTATTAATGGAATTTTGATTAAAATGTGCACACTGAATATAGAAAAACAAGCATTATGTTACATGTTTTCTTCTTCCTCTCTAGAATAAAGTCACAGACTATTCATTGATAGTAAAAATGTTTGAACTGAAGCTGTGCTTCATGTTCAGTTTCCATGTTTCTTCAAGTTATTACAGACCTGCATATCTGTTTCACAACCAGTTCCTTTTCCCTTACAAAAGTTGTGAGGCCAAACACAACTTAAATGGTGTGATACTGAGTAAATGAGTAATAAATTCTTCACAAGCTTTTACTTAGCTGGACTAAGGAAACAGGAACTATAGAGTTGTATCTTACAATGATGTCATTGACATGGGCAAGCTCCCCACCCCTGCGATAAATATTAGTAGTTCAAAAACAACTTTAATATCTAGTACTTACTAGCTAAAGGGAGCCTTCTTTTTCCTTCATTTTGCTGTTATTTCTACCACTCTTCCCTCTTCACTATGAATCACAATAGAATTATCTTGTACCATAATTTGTATGTGAAATGCTAGCCCAACTGAAATATACAGGACTTGGATTACTAACATCAAAGGCCTGAAATTTATCTCAGTTTCTATGCTTCCTGTGCATTAAGGAGATAAATCCTGCCGTCTCATCTCATCTTTATTAAAATAAAATAAAAACAACCGAACATGGCAGAGAAGCCATCTCAGCAAATGGAAGCATGAACTGGATTACTCTGGAGGAAATTAGACTATAAATCTTTATCTACCAATTTGCAATAATTCACCATATACTAAACTTTACTTCATAATAAATGTGAGGCAACTTTCTCATTATTGTCCAGTGCGACACATCCACATAACTTTGTCACTGAGGTCATGACTGACATTCTCCTTCCCAGTCACTTCACTGGACCAGGGTCCTCACATGCACAGTCCAGTACATTGCATACTACTTGCATAACCCAGTACATAACCCAGTTGCTTTTTGAAAAAAAGCCTTGTTAGAAGCAATAAAACACAAGCTCTTGTTTTAGTTTAATCCTCTATTTGCATCTTAAGTGATTAACTTCCATCTTAATGTATCACATTAGTCCTCCTTCAAACACATGAAGATTTTTGTTGAGTAAAAATCCATCTATCCATCTACTAGCTTCACTGAGATTCTACTGAAATGTGATTCTACTATGAGCCAAGGTTAATTGGGAGAGCAGTAACATAAACTGTGTTCTTGAGTCTACATCTACAGTGATAATTACAGGCATGATAACCACAGAGCTGAGACTGGAGCAGTGTCCGTTGACTTTGGTGGGAATCTACTGGAGATTAAGCATTTTTGAATGTGACACCACTGCATATAAACTGGCACACAGACTTGGAAATTTAAAGCACAGCTCACAACTTTACTGGCTTGGGACATGATTGAAAGACTATTAACATGGTATTGTCTTCAAGTATTATATATCAAATTAATCAATAATATGTTAAAGCTACTTGACATCCATTTTCTTGGTTTATGTGTCTCCTATCACCAAAACCATTCTTGTTCTACTGAAGCATTCAAAACAATATAGAAAAAAAACTTAGGCATAGGGTTTTTTTCCTCTTGGAGGTTTTTTTTTTGGTTGTTCTATTGTGATGGGGGTTTTTTGTTTGGTGGGGGTTTTTTATGAGGTATCTATTTTTTAGTCTTTCTTTTGGGGTAACTTAAAGTCTAGAAGGAATTTACCTCATTACATCACTGTTGGAACCAAGAAATATTGTGTTAAGTCTTAAGTAAACTTTTAAAGAACAGATTACATTCTATACCTTGTGATTTATTTACTGTCTAGATCCCTATTGAAATGTTCACTTTGGTCATTAAGCTTTGACCATTTTGTATCAAAAGTATGTAGTGAAATGTGAAGTAAATTTCCAGGTAAGTCCCTTTCTTTTCTGTTCAGTCTTAAACCGCATTTTATATTTTCTGATACAGAAGTGTATTAGTATCTACTCATATTTCACTTGTCAGTCAGTAGAATATAAATTCAGTATTTTCACATGCTGTTTTCACTGAATCCTATGAATTTCTTCTAAGCTAAATTTGGCCTATTTTTCCACAATTATTGACAAAATTACTACACATAGAGTAATTATGGCAGCTATATTCAGCCATGAAATAAAACAAAAAAGATTTCTCTTTTGGTGGCTTAGAACTAGATGATCTTTAAGGTCACTTCCAAACCCAAAGCAGTCTGTGATTCTTTCATGAAAGCAATTCATCCTGTGTCAGTGATGTTCTCTATAACAAGCTTTAAATTTATGTTGAGTAAAGTGAGAAGTTTAGGGCTCCCCCTTTCCTGTCTACAGGAAGTTAGAAACACAATACCGAAGATGAGATCCCTAAAGGAGGTTAGTGAGGGGTTATGTGCTTAAATACCTGTTCCAGAGTCATTTATGAACTAGACAGATTTGTCATATTTAAATGAAAAAGCTCTGTTTTACAATTAATTCTATTACAACTGGCATGCAGCCAAGCACATGTCCTAAGGGGACTGAACAGTATATCTATGGATGCAATACTTCTGGCACACAGCCAGCCTCTGAAGAAATACAAGCTCAATAGATGTCAGCTATTGAAATTTCTGTAGTTCGGAAATCCTGTCATTCAGATTGGAGGTGCTAAAGCTGCAGATACACGAGGTAACCAAACCTTAAAAAAATAGGGCTCACCCTTCTGAAGTCAATAAACCTGATTTTCCACATTGAAGAGGGAAACCCCTTCCTTCCAACCCCTACAAGTGAATTGTTTGTAAGCTGGAAACAAAAACGGAAACAACTCACATTTTGCAAACTCAGAACTAAATACAAACTTTATGCTTGGATCAGTTTTAACCCTCAAGATATTTCAAGTGGCAAGAAAGCTCATAGTGTCTGCACCAGGCTCCAAAGACAAACTGAATACAAGACAGAAAAGCAGCAGTGGCTATTGCTTGGCTTAACTTGATTTCTCAGGGCATTCTCATGGATTCAATGTCATTTTTATATTGTCATGATGTGACTTTAACTGAAATATACTATTTTCATTAAAAAAAAAAAGAAATCTTCCTAGAAGCAGTACTAACAGCCAAAGGATATAGTTTCCCAAAACAAAGTACCTAACAGCTTTGCTGATCTAATTAAATTGACCTGTTCAGAAAATGCCTTTTCACTAATTAAAGATTTCTCTATGTGTAGGCATTTATCATTCCCCTAAGTATAACTAAAAATATTTTTGTTTGCTTTAAAGGAGTGCATTAGTAAAAGAAGAAACTGCTCTAGAAAATCATGCCTAGATTTAACATAGAGCATTTCAATTGCTGTGTCTTAAACATAGTCAGGATTCTTTTGACATCATGACTGTTCTCCCTCATTCCTGCTTCCTTCCAATTTGTGTAAATCTAGAGAGACAGAAGAAAAAAGTAGCAATCAACCAGTGACATGAAAGATGACAATATGACAGATTTTTCCAACAGAAATGCAAATTTCCTTTCTGTGCTGAAACACCAGCAGCAAGTAATTACAGAAATAGTAAATATTGAATTAGTCTATTCATTGTACACCATTCTCCTCTTCCCCTGCTGTCCCATTCTCTTCTGTTCTTCCGATCTTCCATCTATTTCTATGTTGTCATTTATTTCTATTTATTTTGAGATGACAGTCAAGGACTACACCAATTACTGAATATAGTAGGGTATTTGATAGCAGCACTATGAGTAATTTCAGAACTAACCAAAAATGGCAGGATACCTCTCTGGCCCTCTGTTTGTCAGAAACATAAGCAACAAACAACTGCAGGCAAAAATATGGTCACTCACTGAGGAGCAATTATTTCAAAACTTAAGGAAAGTATTAAACTTCAATATTGATACTTGAATGTCACAATCCTGTTACTTTACATTAATCCAAAACACTGCCTGTTTCTATCATGTCTATGACTGCTTTTTCCCAGTCCCCTTTTGAAGACAACATTCTAAAATAAAATACTTTATATCATAGGGAATCTTTTGGGATGATTATTGCTGAATTTAAGAGTTTGGAGCTCCAGCACAGAAATTTTACAAGGCAAAGTAAATTTTCCTTACAGCACTTTGGGTGATTTTCCAAGCCAGTAAAAAATAGGAGATTAACAGCACTGCATGGTGCCATGTAAAATGCAAGAAAACACTGTGCAATTTTTTCCAGAGAAATATAGCAAAGCCTGTAATTCCTAGATGCAACACACTAAATGTTACAATATGAGGCTGTCCCTAAGTACATTAGCAATTACAGCCACTACTGCAAACTATGCAGGGTGGCTTATGGGCTCAAGTTCACTCAAAACAGATAAAACAAAACTTCAAAACATTTACTGATAATTGAAATAAAGCTTCTCAGACTAGCATGCTACTGTAAGAACCAACCACTGAGTGATGGCAGAGAGACCAGCCATCAGGAAGGAGGGTTTCTTAGTCTTCTCTTTAGGACTACTAAAGTGAGAGGAGGAAAAAAAAATTAAAAGCCTTACTTGTAAATGATTTTTTTAGCATGACAGCCAATGCCTTCTCTTCTAGAAGGTCTGCTCATATAATGGAAAATGAATTAGAGTACATGCTCAAGGCATCACCTGGCACTATCATTTTTGACAGACTCATTTTTATCCTAAAGCTGGGAGCCTTGCAATTTTAAAGCCTTTTAAAAAATTATGCTTTTCTTTGTGATATAGAAATAAATTAGGTAAGCAAGGATGAGGCTCATATGCTGCAGTATGAAGCTACCAGAAGATTGGCTGTGTCAACTAAGATGTCACATTGACAAATAAATTCCTCAAGTAATTTAAGCAGCTTAACAAGTTAAAGGTATGAAAAGCACATAATGCTAAAGCACTACAGTTCTAAACAGCTACATGTCCTTTCAAAAAAATAAAAAAAGCACAAACCTAAGCCCCAGACAACTGGCTATTTTCCAATTATTCTACTAACTGAACTACTAATCATGATTTTCAACCACTATATTATGCTGTCTTAACATATTTTCAAGAAAATTGTAGCTTAGTGAGCTGTAATTCTTAGATATAAACATATAACATGAACTAATATAGGAGTTAGGAAATTCTTGTGACTTACAATATTAGGTAACAAGACTGTAAATTCATTAGCTATTCTTCTGGAGCTCTTAAGCTGGTCTGGTTTTTCCTGCATATAGAGCAGCATGCCCAAGTCCATCTGGCATCACTTGTATCTTTTCCAACATAAATGATTCTCTGATTCTATGTGATGCTGCATTCAGTAAGCATTAATACTGGCAACAGACTTGAGAAGGCAGAAAAACTGGGATTAAAATTAAGCCACTTCATTGGAATTAAAGTAAGGAAGTAAAACATAGCTGAATTTGTGAACTTTACAGGTCTAACTTTACTGCTAGGGGGTTTCACACTAGAATTGCTTTTGGCTGGAATTTAGGAACTTGTCAGGAAATTACCTCCTCTCCTCCCTTACACCGCCAATTTCACTGACAGAAAAATTTTCTATCTATATTAGCATCCGTCATTTCATCAGCCATCTCACATTTCTCTCCTAGAAAAGAGACATAGAGAAGTGTTATCAACAGTTTTGTCCCCCTATCTATAATCAGAAACAGGTTTGTAAAAAGTTCAAAGGTTTGGTTCCAACAGAAAAGGGTAAAGAAGCCTTCTAACACATCTCTTCTCTAACATCCAAAAACTAACTGAAGTAGGCTTTTCTCTCTCCTAAATTTACAGGTTGTGAGAAAATTATCATTAACCCAGGTAGCAAAGTGTAACAGAATAATAAATCACAGTGGTAACTCAAGTTGGAATTGGGCTGAAGTAACTAAGCCAAAGGGAGCACCTCTAATTCAAATCCCAAGGAAGTTTATGAAGACTTCCAGGAAGCATGTCAGTTACAGCAATCATATCTTTGTGACAGGAACTAATACTAGGACAGTTCAGTATGCCAGAAACTAGACAAAATTAATTTTGTGAATCACTGAGCAGACAGTAGCCTGCAAAACAGATTAAGTGACCAACATGGAGACAAAACCCCCGTATTTTACTGCCAAATCTCTTCATCCATTTTCCTGTTGAATATTTTTTCAGACCTGCAGCTCAAAGAACTAATTGGAATAAATGCCAATTTTCAATAGATCAAAGATAAAGGAACTTTATTTTTCATTAATGGAGTAACCATCAGAAAAATATTGTGCCATCTCTAAATACTTTGTCATCATAACGTTCTTGCTGTATGTTTATGAAATCCTACAAGTCAACAGGACATCAGCACCATCCTTTCAGCTTATACTGCTGTCATTATAACAGACATCAACCCTATCTGCACATATTGCCATGAATTTGAGAAGCAACAGTAATAAAGAGAAAAGCGTCAAGAGATAATAAAAAACAAATGTGATGAGAACAGACTACAATTATGGCACAGACCAAGTATAGGAACGTAAGTGTGTGTTGAGAAAGGAAATAAGGATTTATTGCCTATCACAGTGCAGTATTCAGTGTTCAAAGCTGTATACAGCTCTTCTTGCATGAGACACATTCTTCCACAAACACAGCTCAGATGCTCAAGGTGGAATCCACCCCACACATATCTTCCATTTATATCCCCAGAGAAAAGTAAACAGTTCAATTTTACCATAAGGGCTCATGAACATTTTTCATTGCTTCCTTCTAAAAGTTGGGATAATAACACTAAAGTTTAATGCTATACCTGCCCTTTCATAATGAAGGGAAAAATTAAAAAAAAAAAAAAATTAGTGGCTCACAATGTTGTACACTTCTGGGACTTGGGGATTTTGCTGTTTTGAAGAAAACTGTGAGACCTTGTTTCTCAGAACCACTGCAAGACTTCCCCTAGCAGACCTCATATGTCACACACTCAGCAGTTGAAAAAATTAACCAGAGGAGTACAGAGGAGTACTGGGGTAGGGGGGGTGTGTGCATAATAAAAAAATAAATTGTAAAAAAAAAAAAAATTTGGATTTTATTAAGAAAACTCTTTACTTCCTGTCCTGGCTCTGGACAGGGTTAACTTTTGCAGTGGCCAAAAGCGGGCATGGCCAGGACCCAGAGGTTATTCCATACCACCTCCCCATCCAGGAAAGGGGGAAGGGGGGTCACTTGTGGAGCGTGGTGGTACAGTCAGGTATTGCTGGGGGTTTCTGTGTTGTGAGCATTCCCATGTGAACTGTTCGTCACTCTCGTACACTTCATTATTAATATTGTTGCTCTTACTATTTGTTTTCTTATTTTATTACTGTTTGCAGGTAATTGTTCTTATTTCAGCCCATGATCTTTACCTTTTGTGCCCCCAATTCTCTCCAGCCTGCTGCAGCGGGAGGGAGAGGGAGTAGCGAGAGAGCAGCATGTGGTTTGGAGTGTTACAGCGGGAACACTAAATTGGGAAATACCATTCCTAAACCACAACACTTTCCACAGCAATTCCAATAAATTAGCACTTTTGTGTCAAAGATCTGCTAAGAAGAAACCAGTAACACCGACTTGCTCCTATTATTCTTAGGTGCAAGATATAAAGATATCTGCTAGAAAAGCAAGGCAAACAAGGAAATTCTCCTGTACAACCTACTTGCAGTTCTATTCCAGAAGAAGGTAACCAGTAGGCGCATATATTTGTCAATATCCTAGCAATTTTAACAGTAACTGGAAACTGTTCAAAAAAAAAAAAGCCTTTCCAGGATGTGGAACTGACAGGCAGTGGGGATATAACACTACCATCCTGACTTCCATCACAAGCTAAAGCCTTCCCTTGCAGGTAGCTTTTAACCAAACTCTGCATTTAACATTACACAGTAACACTCACCAATTTTTAAGTATTTCAAACTATGTTGTCACCTGTTACTCACACAGAAAACTTTTGTTGTAATTCCTTCCCCTTTTCCAAATTCAGATACTTTTAGCAATAATAGATCTGAAATTTATTATGAGCTGTTGTTTTCCACTGGATATCTACCCTGTGCAAAAAGACATTTTTTGCTTGAAGACTGGACAGCAAAATCAAGGCCATAGAAAAAGCTTATCACTAGCTAAAAAGCTGAAGAACTTTAAGTTGAGGAATATTCAGACTGAGGCATAAGGACTGAAGAGCCATACAGAGGCATATCAGTAGAGCACAGAAAGCAGTTATGAAGCCACTACAACGAACAATGAAAGCAAATGTAGAATGGATGAAAATGAAAGAGGATATTAGTCAGAAAAATGTGAACGAGAAACAGAAAACAAATGAAAGGCTGTTTTAAAACAGAATTATTTTAATAAAACATAAATCCATTTTCATCTTCAAAATGTGTTAAAATCAAGGAGGGACTGGCACTTTGCTAAAACTATCATGAGGCTAGTTTAGCTGGAGCTGCAAGCACATTTACAGTCAAAAGTTAAGTAAATTTTACAGAAATAAAGAAGCTCAACTCTTCTGATTTTTTAGAACTAGCTCTTAGTAATTGAGTAGTTCCTTTCACATGCTTAAAGAGATACTCCTAAAGAAGTGCAAATTTAATGCATGAGATTTTTTTCACGAAGTACAGGTGACACCCAGCCATAGGCTGCTTCAACAGCCCTGAGTCAAACACTGAATATCTTACTGAATTAATTCCATTACTTGTCATCCAAAGTACTTATAATAAAGGCTTTATTAAACAGAGAACTCCTTACTGTGCATTACAAAGTTCATGTGCCATTATAACTGTTTTCTTCCAGCACAGAGTTGGCACTACTTCAAGAATAGATGCAATGTCTCAGAAAAAAAAAACCCAATGCTGTCAAAGTCCTTAATTAAACTGAATGACTGAAATAATGTGACAAATAAGGCAGTAAGCAATTTTCAGGCCAAAGCCTTCCCATCCATTTACCTAATCTACTCAAAGGGCCTGGGACCACTTCCCAGGAGGTGCTGATAAACTCACCGTCAGAGCCAGCAGTTTTCCGTAGGTGAGATGGGCTGGGATGTGGTCGCTCTTGGATCGCAGTGACTCCACATACCAGTGCTCTGCTTCGGGCAGCCGGCTCATTCTCATATAGGCTTCTCCTGCAGGGTCAAACAAACGCTAGTGAGAATGCCCAAAATTCCTCAAGGCTTTCATAATTTATTATCTCATCATTTTCTATGTTTTAAATGTGCACAGATCTTGAAATAGGTGAAGTTATTTGAACACTTGCAATCATACGCACACAAAAAATTCTTGGAGACATCTGAGTGAGGAGATTAAGTTAAGGCCTTATTAGGGCTGAAATAGCATAGTTGAGATGAAAACTATCTTTGGAACAGAATTGCCAGAGAGAGCTCCAGTTGCTAGGTTTTAGTCAAAAGTCTCCAAGTAACAGAAATTTTACCTCATCTACTTTAGAAAAGCTACTTCTTTTCCATTACTCTACATTGCAAAGCATGGAATAGCAGCAAGAACATGGAAATTTTGCATTTAATAGTAATAACTCAAGAACCTAAATTTTGTTCTAAAAATTAGGGAAGTTTAAGAAAAAAGTCCTGAAAGTATATTAGAGGGAGGGACAAGACAATAAAAAAACTAATCTCTGAATGTAGTTATATTAGGTCATCTGCCACAATTTGTTCAAATTATAACATAGCATCCATTATTTTAAAATTGCTAGTCTTAAGAAGTCACGTACAAAATGACCAAAACTGGACATTTTTCAAAGTGAAATACTTTATTATGAGAGGCTAAGGCAGGCAGTGTTGAAGAACAATAGATGATGAACGGGATGTCAGAAAGCCTGCTATATTATGTTTTTATATATATTATATATTAGTGTTATACAGATAATTGTTGTCATGAAGTTTCTGAGAAAGAGTTTAGCATACACAGCAAGAGTCTCTTTCTTCAAGAAGCAAACACATTTCTCAAAGGTTGGAAACAAGCAATATGAAACAAGTATGTAATGTTGAAGAATAACAGCTTTCAGATGAATACTCTGCACTTACACAGCTCTTTCACAAGGGCTCTGGATATAAACGTGCCCTCGCCTAAGTCAATGATGGTCTGAAAATTCCTATTGAAGATTCGAGATTTCATCATCGCTGCAGCTGATCCGTTTCTAATAAATGACTAAGTATCTTCCAAAAATTATTAAGTCACAGTTTATCAAATGCTACTACTGGAGGATCAAGAGACTACAGCTGACCCAAGTAAAGATCAGCTAAAGCTGTCTCCAGGTGAGTCACAGCCTCCAGTTCTGCATTACATGGAAATTAATAACTGTGAAGGCATCAGGGACACAGAGGGACCAAAGTTCTTTATTCAAGATTGAAGCCAACTACCACACCCCTAAAACCTGAAGAGAAAGTTTCTAAAAGAGGAAAAATAAGGAACTCATACCATGGGAGCTACTTTATCTCTTTATCTTGAATATTTACAGAGGCTAAGGAAGATTTTCTTTATGAAAGAAAATTGGACAAGACCAGGTCAGATTTTTCTTTTTCTGTCTTTGTCACCACAGGAGAAGGATTCCAGGCAAAATATGGCACATAAGTTTTGATTTTTGGGCGTTAGGGTGTGGTGCATGCAAAATGACCAAACTTCAGCCCACAGATAAAATGAGCATGACGTGGAGTCAGAAGTCATGCTGAGTCAAGGCTAAGGGAAGCCAACACGATTGTTATCAACAGACTTTTTTCCAAACAGGTCTGCTGTACTTAGAGGCTTGCACCCCTGTTTGGAAAACAGTCTATTTGTTTTAAATCAAAGATCTACATAGCATTCTGTACTCATGCACTGATCTTGGATATCCAATTACATACATTGAAGCACTCAAGTAACTGCTACTGTTTAAGCCCAAACTAAAAGAACAGTTCCCTCAAAAAAGCCTAGGCTAAATTAAAAACCAAATCCAACAGGTAAGAAACCCCAAAAGAGCATGAACATGAAATTCAGTAACCACAACACTGCATGCGATTTTTTCACTATGTCAGCACTCACAAATCAGTGACATAACATTACACCTTATCTGCACAAAGCACTCTTGAATGTTGAAAGGATGGAAGAAGCCACAAGTCAAGCTATATGCTCCCCTCAACTCCTCCCCCTTGCTGCATGCTTTATGGCAGAATGTTTAATTATTTGATTGCATACTATTTTTCCCACAGGCCCCTGCTTCATTAGTGTACAGGAAATGAGGGATCCATATTATCCTTCTCTTGTCTTCAAGTGAAAAATTCCACCCCAACCTGTTACAGCTTGGCAGAGTTTCAAGCAATTAACAACAAGAAGCTTTAAGAAGTAATGTAAGCAGCCATAAGAGATGGAGCTATTATCTGCGGGTAGTAAAGGCTGAATGCACTGCCAAATTTCAAATAGATCCAAGGTTCTCATCTATTTTTCATTATGTATTCTGATATAAGAAGAGATTAAAAACTTTGGAGTACTTGCAAATTCAATTTTTAACTGGTTTTAAGAGCTCAACTACTTCACAAACTAAACACCTAAAACTTTGAGGGTATTTCTGAGTAGGGCACCTAGAAACAAAGCTACAATATGTGAATCTAAATATCAAACTGTAAAGAAAGAAACTTTCAGAAGTTCACAGATGAAAACTGGGAGGAGCTATTGACTTTCCTGAAGGAGAAAGGCCCTTCAGAGAGACCTCAACAAATTCGAGAGATGGGCAATCACCAACCATATGAAGTTCAACAAGGGAAAGTGCCGGATTCTGCACCTGGGCTGGGGCAACCCTGGATGTACAGACAGACTGGGGAATGAGAAGCTGGAAAGCAGTGCCTGGTAAAGGGTCCTGGTCGATGGCAAGTTGAACATGAATCAGCAGTGCCCTGGCAGCCAGGAGGGCCAATCCTGTCCTGGGGGGGATCAGGCACAGCATCGCCAGCCGGGCAAGGGAGGGGACTGTCCTGCTCTGCTCTGCACTGCGGCGGCCTCACCTTGAATATTGTGTGAACTTTTGGTCACCACAACAAAGAAAGATGTTCAATTATTAGAGAGTGCCTAAAGCAGGACAATGAGGATGGTGGAAGGCCTTGAGGAGAAGCCATATGAGGAGCAGCTGAGGTCACTTGGTCTGTTCAGCCTGGAGGAGACTGAGGGGACACCTCACTGCAGTCTGCAACTTCATTGTCAGGGGAAAAGGACAGGCAGGCACTGATGTCTTGCCTTCATTGCTCAGTGACAGGACCTGAGGGAATGGCCTGAAGTTGTATCAGGGGAGGTTTAGGTTGGATATTGGGAAAATGCTCTTCCCCCAGAGGGTGGTTGGGCACTGAACAGGCTCCCCAGGGAAGTGGTCACAGCACCAGCCTGACAGAGTTCAAGAAGAGTTTGGACAATACTCTCAGGCACATGGTGTGACTTTTGGGGATAGTGCTGTGCAGAGCCAGGAGTTGGACTTGATCCTTGTGGGTGCCTTCCAACTCAGCTGATTCTGTGATTCTGTGACTCTTTGCAGGTAATTCTCTATAAATGAACATTTTTTTTCTGAGGAACCTGTATCAAGAATTCCTATATTTTGAGTAATTAGAACATTGATTACTACAGAAGGAAGCACTGTTAGGGGGTCTGTTATTAATTCCATCTTCTAAATGAGAAAAAGAAAAGGTTGAAAATTGACAACAGCTCCTATCACTGCCATACTCAAAAACCAGAATAAAATCAAGCAATTGGTAACTGAACCATTAATTCAATCAAGTGAATTTATGCATTAGACTGATCCAATTTAATAATAGCTATGCCATCTTGAGATGATTTTCCAACAAAATGTCAGAGAAAACATGTATGGATTGATTTCTGTAATGCAGGATGCATTTGTGTGTCTGAGATAAAAATAAGAAAAATAATATTTGTCATTTACAATCATGCATTCATATAAACTTGCAACACAAATGATTTAGTCATTAGAAAGATAACAGGAGTGTCCATTGGCAGAAAATATGCAAACCAACATGTAAGCAGATTTCTTTATTACTTTAACAATTACTTTTTTTGCAAAATCTTTCAGCTCTCATGCTAAAAATCTGAAAGATCACACATGGACACTTTATTAATAAAACTTGTCAGATCTGTAAAGCTCAACCGAGGTAACAATGACAGAGAAAGAAATTCATGGCAGTGAAAACATTAAGACATAAATGGGCAGTTTTTTCCAGTCCCTAATCTGTATCAACACACAGACGTGCAGCACTGCCTGCACAATGAGTGGTGGTAATAAATTCAATAGACAACTGGAGTAAAATGGGAAAAATCAGTAATTCAAAACTGTTTCCAGTTTTACAGGGGTTAGTTCAGTTAATATCGTCTGAGTTTTATGAACCTATTTCTTGGCTTATTCTACTAGAAAGAGCATATATTATTAAACTGTAATTCTCATTTACTAATGTAGTGCAAGAAAAACACTGATATGCAACCATTTAAAGAAGTGCCTACGAAGTTCATTAACATTTCTATTAATACCTTCAAAGAAATGAGAAACAGGATACCTTTTAGGTAGATTTACCCCACCATAATTAAAATTCCTGTACTCAAGTGGACTTTATTTGCCACAGAGATAGACTACTTGAAAAACCGTTCACCAACAGTGTTTTCCCATATTTCCTCAGACTCCCTGGAATTTAAAAATAATTCTTCAAAATAAACAAAATTTAACAAAACCCCACAAAAATAATAAACTAGCCAAAACCTCCCCACTAAAATCATGCCAGGATATTAATTATAATGAAATATTTGATTAACATAGCATTAACAATAATTAACATATAATTAACAATAATTAAAACCCAATAACAATCACAATAAATATTAAATATTTATATTAAATAACAATTCTAATAAAAGATTAGCTTACTAGCAGCCATTTCCCCTAAAGGTTAATATTTTACTTGATAATTACTTGATAATTAAGTGGAATGTGTTTGTAAGAAAAATAAATTTTAAAAAAGGACACAAGACTTTCCAATACATACCACATATTGTTAAAAAGCCAAACTAGATAGCATTTACATGAATATATGTTACATGGTTCTAGACTAACCTCTCATGTTGATTTCATGTTTGTTCTGTTTCAGATGCATGTAGTCATACCAAGCAAAGGCGATATCCTGGTAGGGAGCATGCCAGACTTTCTGATCAGAAAGTACAATAGAACTATGGATGTAAAAGCACTGTATCTCCACAGGTGAAGGTACCCATACTTTCAGATTAAGAAGCTATGTCCCTCCAGTGATCCTCCTTTTAGGGCCCCCAAAGATATTGCTGAAAAGACAACTGAAAAATTATCTCCATAAAGGGGACAATGTAAGGTAAATCTGCCTTGCATCACCCTTGTATTTGTTAATTATCTGCCCCTCAAATCTCTGGGTGGTAAAATTGTAATATAGAAAATATAAAATTTGACATGGACAAGACACCAGATGTCAAAACACAAAGGAAGATGGAGATGCCCTTTGAAAAGAAAAATCTTTAATATATACACTCCATCAGGATTTAAATTTAATTTTTTCATCATTTCTTTGAATCGGGAGTAAAAACAAGATGCCTTAGAAAATGATGGAGAGCTTTGCATCCCTGTGTGACACAACACCACAAGGAGTTTGTGTCTTTGACAATGCAACCATGCAGCTTTCTTGTGCAAATCAAGACTGCAGATGTGCCTTACCATAAATGGACCTCTCTAGATATATGACTTCCCTCTTTTTTCCCTTCGGTACCAGTGCATAAAATAACATAATAAATCTCGAAGCACAGTTTGATGTTATACTATACTGATGTCTAAGACATACTGCAACAGATTAACAGTTTTGGTTACAAATATGCAGTGCATGCACATCTTCCCCGAAACAGCTGAAGCATGTGAACATAATGAGCATCAAGTTCTGCACAGACCAAGTACGTTCTGCGTAGATATTTTTCCTTTTACAGACTAATCTCCTTGAAGATTTCAAGGAACATATTGTATTTTATCAGGGTTTTTGATAGATAGGAGTCAATCCACATTTACTTTGGCCGAGCAAATTCTTATAGGCCTCAATTAGCCAAAGCTGGTATTATCTGATTTAATTAGACCACTAAGCTACTTTTGAAGGAAACACCTAAAGTAGAAAACAGATATAAAGGAAGGGCAAAATAACATCAGTTGCAGCATGGAACAGCATGGATATTGCAGAGCTGCTTCCTGCTGTACAAAGGCTTCCAGTAAAAGAAGTATACTGACAAAAATAGAGGCATTGATTGAACCCACACAAGATAGGTAATTTCATTTTCATGACAGTATAGGTTTCTTTAAAACACTATTAAGAGAAGCACTTTCCATTAGAACCATACCTAACTGGGATCCCTGTAGTCCAACTTCAGTATTGGACCAAATTTTTGGTCTGCAAATGTTCTGATTATACTTATTTTCATATAAAACCCTGCATGTTTAAAATAAAAATGCATTTCATATTTAGAACCAGCTTTTTCAGACTATTAACTAACAAAACTCAAGCATTTCACATTAAAATACAGATCAAAGAGACAAAAGTAAGAAAATCTGGGAACCTGGGGGAAAAAAACCCCAAACATGGTCTCAAACACTGAATCAATTACCATCTCCAGCAATCCACTGCTGTAACCTTCATACCCAGCTTGAATCCCTCAAAGAAAAGTGAAAAAACAGGAGACACTGCAATCAGATTGAAGATTCATACTTAGAATCACAGAATCATTTAGGTTGAGAAGACAGCACAGATCATCTAAGTCCAACCTTTGACTGAACATCATGTCAGCTAGATCAGAGCATCAAGTGTCACATCCAGGCACTTCTTGAACACTTCCAAGGATGGTGACTCCACCACTCCCCTCAGTAGCCCATTTCAATTCTTGACAACCTTTTCAGGTTGAAAATTCTTCCTGATGTCCAGCCTCCCCTGGCACAGCTTGAGGCCTTCTCCTCTTGTCGTATTGCTGGCTGCCTGGCAGAAGAGACCAACCCCCACCTGGCTACAACCTACTTTCAGATAATTGAACAGAGTGATAAGGTCTCTCCTGACTCAACCCCAGGCTAAATATGCCCAGCTCCTTCAGCTGCCCCTTGTAGGACTTGTGCTCCAGGCCCTTCATCACCTCCACTGCCCTTCTCTGGACATGCTCCAGCACCTCAATGTCTTCCTAGTAGTGAAGGGCCCAGAACTGGACACAGAACTTGAGGTGTGACCTCATCAGTGCAGAGAACAGAGAGACAATAACTTCCCTGGTCCTGATGGCCACACTATTTCTGATACAAGCCAGTATGCCTGGACACACACTGGCTCATGTTCAGCTGTTGGCGACCAACAGGTCCTTTTTCTCTGGGCTGCTTTCCAGCCACTCTTCCTCCCCGCCTGTAGTTGTTGTGACCCAAGTGCACGACCCAGCAATGAACCTCATACAATTGGCCTTGACCCATCATCAATCCAGCCTGTCCAGGTCCCTCTGCAGAGCCTTACTGCTCTCCAGCAGATAAACACTCCCAACCCAAATTAGTGTCATCTGTGAACTTACTGAGGGTGCACTCAGTCCCCTCATCCAGATCATCTGTAAAGATATTAAACTGGATTGGCCCTAATACTGAGCCCTGCAGAACATCACCAGGAACTGGCTGCCAGCTGGATGAAGCACTTAGCTACTTAGCTTTGGACACCAGATATAAACTACCACAGTCTGCAAAGTCTCAGAGTGGAAGGGTTAAAGTATCAGGATGAGGGTGGGAAGGGGGAGCAAAGGAAGCCCAGCATTTTATTCCCATCACCATTGGAGAGGACTCCGTTCTTATTTCCGTGGAATATGTAATAAAATGTACATATGAAAGAAAAAAAAATACCCTTTTGCCATTCAAGCTAGTTTTAAAAGAAAAAAAAAAGACTTGCAATGTACACTTAGTAAGAAATTACCAGCAAAACTTCATGAGATGCATAGGAAGTACACTGATGACTAAAGCTTAGATAAGTGCAGGTACCATACTCTGCCTAAGTTATGATCTGGGGTACATATTTCACAGCTTAATCATCTTTGGATCTTATAAATTAAGTATTGCTAAGCATGCACAGTAAAACTATACCAAAGGGTTTCCTGGAGTTCTAAACAATATTTCAAATTAATTCAGTAAGAAAGCATCTAATGGGAGCAAGGGGTAAATGGGATAGGAGCCTTAACAATATTAACAGGTTTGTAGAAACAGCCACATCCACCCAAAAGCATAATCAAGTAAAGTGATAGTTATGTTATAATCATCAACACAGAAAGTCTCTCTGCATGCTAAGCCTTTGTACTTATGATACAAACCTCTGCACCAGATGTAAAATCTGGCTCTCCTTTTCTGGTCTGTACACTTGCATATGATTTGTTTTCTGTCCCTGTGCAATCCAGCAGATTCACAAGGAGAAATTTAAACTTTATTTGTGCATCATGAACTGTATTCACTCCTGCAACGTTAGCTTTTTTGTGACTTGCATTTCTCATTAAAAATGTTTGTAAGGCTTTGCCTGAAGCACATTTGAAAATAGACATTCAGATGTTAGTTAGCAAGGGCAGATGAAGTGCATCAAGACATTTGTCTTTATGACAGTATCTAAACCTGAACAATGCCACCCCAACATCTTTCTTGTTACTGTTTGGTATTAAAATAAAGCCTCCATGGTCCACTTCACACCACTTAACTGTCAGGAGTATGAATTACTGTAGCAGGTGGGCTAGTGTGGTTTTAAAAGCAATGTAATACAATCAACTGTACAATATCAGATTTCAAGGAACGCAAAAAGACATCTAGAGCAGAGGCTGATCCTTAAGCAATCCTAATATTGGCATTAAAGTGTTCAAGATCCCATAGGGACCATTTTATCTTTTGACCTCAGGCTTTAATTGAAACTTTAAACAAAACGTATTACCTATTTAATACAGCTGAGCTGGACTCTGGCCTTTGTAGTGCAAGTTGCCATGCCAAGCAAATTAATCTGTGTAACCTTACCATGTACTTTTTAATTTACATCAAAGCAATATGGTATACAGAAAATAAATACCAAGCCAACCTTATACAGCTCGTTAAATAATTATTTTGATTCTAGTTCTAGAGTTTTAATTTTTAGCTGTTTTGGGTTCTCCTAAGGAAAAAAAAATGAAAAGGTTTTATTTCTTGGTACAAAGCCAGAGAAACATATGGTTTCCTTAGCTGAGTTGTTGCACACCTGGCAAAATAAATCACAGCAACAGGAGACCAAAATCTTCCCTGCAACTTTTTCATATGCACAAACTTAGAACATCTGATGCCGGTATTACAGCCCTGTCTTTTGTACCATGAAAAAAATGCAAAGTCAAATGGATGCCTGCTTCTTGAGCCATTCTTTTACCCATTAAGAGGCAAGTTACAGAGTATTTTAAAGGATGAGAGTGTCAGGCAGACTGACACACCAGAGGAATGAGTCACTGGGCCTGTCAGAGCAAAAGGCCAATAGAAGCAAGCACAGGAAAAGAAATGTAACACAAACAGGGAAAGCAGGTGGTGCAAAGGCTTAGCACTGCTGGAGTGTTAATGCTACTGCACTCAGAGTGCTGGAGTTCAAACCTGATTCAGTTTAAACAGTTCATCTCCTGTTTATTCTCTTTCAAGTAGGTCATGTATATCATACAGGAGAAAAAAAACCTTCCAAAATATCTTCAATTACATGAATGAGTAATTATTAAAAATTAGAGGAAGCACTATTTCCTTATATCACATGCCAATATGTGGCAATATGTGCACCACTCAACCAAGCAAAGAGATTGCCAGAGACTGGGAATACATTCATCACAAATAACAACCACAGCAGATAATCGTCAAACTGTGACTACTCTTGGATTTCACAATAAGCTGTGAAGACTATTTCCACATGTAAGGAGATGGGGAAGACTACTGCCTTCTGCTACTTCCCAAGCAGATGGGGAGCACTCCCCAGTTTCTCCCCCTTCCTCCCCAGCAATGAGCTTACAACAAGCGGGCACATCTCAGTTCCGGTTTATGCAGTTGCAAGCACACGAGACAGGACTGGCCTATTTCAGTTCCTCTAGTCTCCCTTTTAAAGGCAAGAAGTAGGCAGACAAGTTTATGCAATGCTGTTTATCAAAGAAAGTGTTTTAGTGAACGTGTTTATAATTCTGTCTTGAACATCAAAACAGAAATAAACACTCCAGTTGGCCTTCTGATACTCAGTGACACAGTATGGGATGCAAAGTGGATGCACTCCTGATAATGGATGCAGTTGCCTTGTTCTCCTGTCACACAAAGCAAAGAGATGACTGAATAGGCATTTAGGATTTATCTCACCCAAGTTGAGCTACTAAGTCTAAGTTAGTCATCTCAGCTCCTTTTAGAGAAGAAGTATGCTTGCAGGGATTATGTGTATAATCTTAAATAGATGTCTACATCAGATGGGCTTCATTACTCCCCAGAGGTATGGTTTTCTTTCCACACTATAAAGAAGCATAGCTACCTAGCTCTGTCTTGCCATCTCAGGTAGGAGAGACTAAATGCAGTCACGTAGGCTTATGTAGACAAATCCAGAACAGCTTTGAACAAATCAGTCTGAGTCCTGTTAATATAGCTGCACTGCATTCTATTCAAGTCACTACCCAACTTTATGTGGCCTCTTGGTTTGCCTTCACAGCATAACCTACAAGCAACACTTCAGCAATCAGTATGAATCAAGTTCTGTCTTCCCTGCAAAAGCTGCCATCACAACAGCAACCAAAATACAAATATATGCTATGGTAACGGTAAGCTGAAATTCTCAGAGCTCCACAAGGAGCTAAGGTACACTCAGTTGACCATAACTTGTTGTGCCACCAGGACAGCCATGAAGTGCTGGCAGCAGCTTAAAGGAAGCAGAAACCAGAGTCCAGACTATGGAGTGAAGGGAGGAAGTATAGCAGGAGGCAACCCTGGGCAAAGGACTGAGCTAGGCTTTGTGCTTTTGTGAGTTAAAAAAATGCAAACCCCAGGAACAGAGAGAACTTGGACATGACAGACTGTGCTTACAAAGGAAATTGAGAAAGGCCTCCCAAACCTAAAAAAGCAACCAAAAATAATTAAAAATCTGAAGAAACTTATAGGTCATAGTGGTTGTAGAGGAAGCATCTATTCATTGGAAAAGAAAAAGGGTAGCACAAGCCTGCTTTGCAATGGAACAAGCATTACATGCTAGAAACAGCACTGGTTTATGTTTCCCAATTTTGTATTCTGAGGAAAAGAATTATGAAAAATGTATCTACACTAAAGAGGGCAGTCAAACTTCAGAGGATTTGCTGGAGCACTGTAGTATTTCAGCAGTCACTACAGGACACCCATAGTAAGCAGAGGTTTAATTCACACAGTGGTGACTGTTGATACCATGACCAAATTGATCAGCAAATGTTGATAAATAAAACTGATAAAACAATAATTTCACTAAGACTGACAATGAACAAAAGTGTATGTAATAATCAATTAGTGCAATTTACGGATTTTAGCCGTTTGCATCAATCTGGTAAAGCTTAGCATCCAGGGAGAAGTAACTCTCCATTGAACTGCATGAACTGCTAAGAAAATGTTTAGACTGACATTAGATACTCTGTCACTGTGGCAAGAGAAGTATTTAATTTAGCATTTACATTTACATTTTTCAAACATATAGCATTAGTTACAACTATAATTTTACTTTTTCCTGCGCCCTAGTACTTGTAAGGTGCTAATAAAAGATGCCTTTCCTAAGTAGTCAATAACTGTGTCAAACCAATTGGTATCAACCAAAATATTCCCTTGTATGCTTGGCATTGGCAGGGGGGAACCACACAAAACCCCACATGCTTCCTGTTGATCCTAATTGTTTCCACATATATATTTTAATTGCTCCACTTTGAACTACTTTAAAGTAAAGGTTCTTACCCAAGGTAAGAAGGTTCTTTTTACCCAAGGTAAAAAGGTTCTTTTCTATCCCAAACAGGAGAGTAGTGGGCCAAACACTGAGGTTGCATAGCAGAAACACATGTGCTTTGAGAGAGAATTCCACTTACAGGCATCTCTAAAACAATAAGAACCAGCCCTCTTGTTTTTGGAGCTGAGTACTATAAGTAATACCTCATATTATCTTCTTTCTTTTATCTGTTTAATGTACCCTTTATAAAAATGCAATGAAGAATATAAGGAAATGAAGTTAAACAAAAAAAACACCTCACAGATAAATTGATTTTTTTTTTTTTTTTTTGCAGCACTCAAGGGACTCTTAAAATTTTGAAGGAGAGATAGCTGGTCCTGGGAGAAGAATAAGAAGCATTCTCTCATTGCAGATGTCTAAACTAAAGTATATCAGCTGGAAATAAGTTTTTTGGCACATCCTAAAATAAAAAAGTACAGCTATCTCTGTGGGTCTGTTTGGATACCTTGTTGGTTTACAAGGCAATTCAACATCTAACACCCACACACACGTGGGCACATGGGACCTCCACAGTAGTGGATGAGAGATTCTGGAGACAAAGAAAAACACTAATCCATGCATTCTAAATGTAAAACTGCTGCATTGACACTCTTAAAGATATGCACTATCTAATAGTCTCATCATTTATTGTGCCTTATCCAGCATTGCAGTTGCTGGTATTTAAGCTCTGAACCTAGCTTGGCTTTTATCTACTGAAGGTAATTATTTTTGGGTTTTATTAGCTCATTAATTTGAGCACCAGTTGCCTGGATAAGGTCTTTTGTTTCACCCTCTCTCCTCAAATATCATTCTGAAGCACTAACAATGCACTTACCCATCATGTTATATAAGCTCTGTGGCGCAAACTGCCTTGGCATTTTCTGTATTGCTTCTTTGTACACTGTAAGGGCCTCCTGAAAAGAGACACACAGGTGGGAAAACATAGACTTAAAAGCATCCTTTCAGATGTAAAGTAAAACCAACTATCTTCCTTCCCCAAATGAAAGGTGCAGGGATAAAGAAAACATATCAGCATCAAAAATGCCACAGAAAGTACAAAGTTTCTCCTTTTAAAAAGTTTTTTTTAACCTGGATTTTAACAAATTCAGTGAGGCTTACAGACAAGAGATCAAGTTAGTTCCAATACTGCAACTTCTTTTCCAGGCAAAAGTAACAAGAACATTTTTTTATACCTCTTAATGACCGATGAGTTTATAAAAATAAAATTCTATAGGCTGTCAAAGAAAATGGAGTATTATTGAACTGCAGACAAAGCACTTTCTGATTATTAACTACACTAAGCGACCTAAAAATAAAGAAATCATTGTTCACTGCCAAATAATAACAAAGCATAATCCTCACAACTGAAGTCTGCTCCACAGAAAGAATGAGATGCCCTATAAAGTCAAGAGTGCCAAAACTCGAATCCCTTTGCAAATATGCTGTGCCTTAAATTACCTGATCACACATTTATTCATTCACCACTTTGGATGCTTACAGGTCAGTCTGTTAGCTCTGCATCAAAGTCACAGTTTATGAAGGCTGCAATGACCACCAGGAAGAAATCTGAAATTTTATATTCTTAAAAGCACTTGTATCTGACAGGCATTGAACTCCAACTCTACACTCTATCAGCTGTGCAGACAAAATGCTGCTCTTCTCTTCTCTGTACATATGAATTAGCTGTCCATGTTTTAACCAATTAGTAACTCCATGTGACAGAGCTGGATGCAGCAGACAGATGACAGGGAATCTGCCCAGCTTGCACATGCCTGATCTTAAACAGCTGACATAACTGTCACGGTCAAGAACACTTCTATGGATCAAAGCCACTCACAACTCCCGTTCTGAAGTATGCCTGACAATGCAAAGAGAGAATGAATTTCTTCCAAATACTGCTAAAGGTCAAACCTCAAGTGAATGTCCAGTTTCAGTTAAGCTCATCAGGGAAAATGAAGAGGAATCACAACAGTCACAGTTGCACATGTAAATGAGATGGGATGGCTGGGGTGCAGTATATTGTTACATTAAAAATATCTAACCCACTTTAGCACTTAGTTCAAGTTATCTGAAAATAACACACAGTGGGATGTTTTCAATCACCGAAGTTTTAAATTATTTCAACTGGGTCTTATTTTTGGAGACTTAAATGCAAGCGTAACGGCACTTTTCCAACTAAAGATGGACTTACTCTGTTTTGAATTATAAAGCCACTACACTTTAGGTTGACTGGCCTTTAATCAGGTTTTATCTTTGCATACCAGCTATGGGTACAAAGCCAAAACCAATGAACTAACACATATCAGATGTGACCACTGCTAATGTTGACTTTGACATGAGAACATCACACCGCTAATTAATATCATTACACCAGTGGCTGTAGAGAACAAATATTCTCTGTACAGAATGCTAATCCTGATCTGGTGAAATTCAACCAGTTTATGCCTGTGATGTATTTTGAAAGTCTGGGTGGAAGCAATATCTATTATTTGTATATGAAGGTTTTATAAATATATTATATACAAATCTGGAGTCTTACCTCATAGTGTCCTTGTTCATGAAAAAGTTTTCCTAAGTTATAAAGACAGCTGGTAACAGAGCTTTTATGAGCATGAGGATCTTTCAGATTTTCATCAGGGATCTCTGAACACTTCACAAAAGTCCTCCTGGCTTCCTCTGTCTTCCCCTGATTCATCAGAATGATACCAGTATTTAAATAGGCAGCTGTGAAGAGGGAAAAAATGTTATCTTTTAATGGAGTTCTCTCACGCTGTATCTACTGTTTTAATTCTAAGTAGTACCTGATGGAGATCCCATGGTTATCTAATTTGGTTTTTGAATAACATAGATCACTCACTGGTGTGAGTGTGAACATGTAACATATGTGAACATGTAAAAGGTAGAAGTTCAGAGTCAAGGAAAGAAGAAAGTGGTACAAAGACTGAGTAAGGAGAGAAGGAATCACTGGTTAGGCAGGGTGTTCCCATTTCATTCCTCCCTTTGGGGCTGTATAAAGCATATAGCACCACTGTTTGAAGTGTTACAAAAAATATACATATACATAAAATATAAACATATAGAGAAGATTTAATATTGAAGGTACAAAAGTCTCAGCAATCTTAAAAAGCACCACTTGATTTTGGAATCTATTACTGGCAACATCCCAATGATTATTCTCCATTTTCCCCAGGCAAGAAAGAAAAAACGAAAGAATTTAAAAAATATTTGTATTATTCACTCACACATACAATAAATATCAGGGTTTAGCTGTAAGAAACAGAAAACAGGAGCCTGAAAATTTGGGCAGTATTATCTGCGGCTCAACACCGCAGATCAGAAGCATTTTAAGTTCTTGTAGTGCTGCTGAGTATTGATTCGTTATCTGCTTCTTACTTGTACCACAGTAAATGTAGTTGTTTACTAATAAAGACTTGCTTCCAAGGGCACAATTTCACCTTTTGCTTTCTGACTTAAAAGCTTCTGAAAGAAAAGAAAGTGTTATTAAAGAGTAGGAAAATTTTCTATGAAAACTATAGTCCATATTATACAAGCTTGTATAGTTAAAATACTTACAAGCTAGTGTGGGTCTGCTACCAATTGCCAGTTTATAGTAATGCAATGCCTCTGAAAACCTGCTGTTTTCCTGAAGTAGTAATCCTCTGCATAAGGGGAAAAAAAAAAAAAAAAAGGAAAAAGAAAAGAGAGTAAGGTGTGAGGTTACTACAAAGAGTAACTTGAAAATAAATATTGAAAACAAAACTTGGGTAACAAAGAAAAATATGCTGACTGGTATTTCAGAGATATAAGCACTTACTAACAGTTCAGTGTGAAAATTATTTCGTGTTTAAAGACGAATTCATAGACATCAGGTGCATCCATATGGCTTTAACAAAGCAGATGTTAAACAGAATAGTTTGGGCTTTTTTGGAAACCAGGAAATTAATTTACTCAGTTGAGAAAATGTTAGCCTGTGAGACTTTTTGAAGTGAATAGAGTATGATGGAGGTATTTGTAAGTCATTAATGATTAGCATCTTTTCTTGACCTGAAATAAGCAGGTCTTTTTCAAATGCATGATAAAGTCAAGCACCCAGCCCTTCACATGTGTTAAGGACTCCCCTTGTTGAGCAATTTCACTAGATTATTCACTGTACAGCTAAGCATCTGTAACAGTTCTCGTTTTTCCTGTATTCTTTATGCTCTGAACAAATTTACTAACTGAAGAAGAGGTATTAAAACTTATACTGAATATTTCCAGCTTCATACTATATGGGCTTTAATTTAGCTTTTTAGACAAACATCATTGTGAATTATGATTTACACCAGCCACCCACAAATTTCTGAAAAGTGGTCTGAACATCACTGACATGAATGTACATTGAGGCTTAAATGAAGGCCCAAAGCACTGCAGTTTCTGAAGTTTTAGAAGACTGAAAAAAAGCATATACAAATATATTAAAACCAAAATGATTTAAAAATCCTTAAAAACCAGTCATTTCAGAGTGGAGACTCAGACCTCAGTACCCAGGGTAAATGACCCTTGTCATATAACTCAAAATAGCCAGGAAAACACAGCTTTTCCTCTTAGGTGGAAGTGGTAGCCTATTTATTTGTAGTTTTCCTAACCTACAGCAATTTTCTTTTCTTCCTCTGTGCTTTATCTGCTGATAGCTTTTCAAACTGCAAAGAGCTTGGACTTCTTCCATCTCCAGTCTCAAATCAGAGAAGATTTGATTTCCCTCCAATATCTCAGGAAAACTTTTTGAATTAAACCAGTAAACTTCAAGGGATGACAAGAGAAGGGCAGTTAGCTAAAGAAGTAGACACCATCTATGTTGTTTGCTTCTTGTCACTGGGTTAGGATTTAACAGAATTGAGGAATACATCCTCTTTTTCTTCTATACTATCCTATCAGCATCACATGACCTCACTTTGAAACTGTCTCTCAATTAACTTCAGATTAGACAGTAAATCACTTTTAATATTAACAGAACTTACATTTAGTAGGTACTTGCAGTAAAGTGATCAATGAGGGAATACATTCAGGATACTTTTTGCCATGGCACCAAGGTTTGTAACTATTGTCAAGTATCGTGCAAATGGCAAGAGGTATGATCATCAGGATAGAAATAACGTCTTCTAAATTATTGAGAAGCTGAATTTTGATTACTCCAATATTTTTTATATATACACTGTCCTTACTTCAAGGAAGATTACTTATGGTAATTTGATCCTGTTTGCTATTGATAGCGGGAGAATCAACAGAAAAAAATAATGTGCATGGTCTGACAGTTAAGCTGCTTCTTAATTTTTTAAAAAGTAAAATCATTCTCACACACAATCTTGAAACAATTTATCTAAGAAATTCCATTCTTATTTTAGTTCTGGAATAAATAACGCAACATATTGAGAGAAGTAATACACAGTAATTGGTCAACTTCAGCAATACAAATTACTTTCCTAAGTGTACATTTGTGGTTTTGTGATTAAAAGAACTTTTATCTGCAATTATTACAAATTAATCTTCTGCATTCACTACATGCTCTAATACTGACTCTTTTGATTAATTACTTGATACTTAGAGGTGCATTTTTTTTTACTTCTCTTTCAAAAGACTTTTTTCTTTCAAAAGCTGTTCTGTTAACTGTCAGTCTGTCAGTGTGTGTCTCTCTCTCTCTTTTTTTCCCACATATATAACCCAAGCAGCTCAGATGAAGACCTGAGTGCTGAATTCCACCAGTGTTTTATTTGTATTTGTTTTGAGGTTTGGTAGAAGAAACAGGAGAAGAAGGATATAATCTTACTAAGGCATGAAATTGCTTCTTCTCCTTGTGAAATTGGTCCTGATTGATCACTAGTTTTCACTGTAGCTTCTGGCAGTACAAAAATTACTAGATTTATGAGTCTCCAGTTCTAGTTTCAGATAAAATAAAGTCAGGAAAAACTGATTTTTCTAGATTCAGTGAAAGAACATCCACCAACTGCAGTTCACACCTTGCAGGCACTGCAGATTCCAGTGTCTCACTCCTCCCAGTGGCCAGGGCACTTGGTTGTATAAGGAAGTATCTACTATGGCCAGGAGCAGATCTGCTCTTGACATGCCTTTCACTTCTTTGCTTACACTGCAAAATGATAACTGCTCTTTGGAGATTTTTGGCAAAGGGAAGAAGGAACAGAGAGAAAGACCACAAAAGCATCAATACAGTGAGAAGCATTGGACATAAGCCAGAGGTGGAGCAGAGCCACTGACACATGCTGAGTATGTACCTAACTTTTGTGGTTACAAAGATATAAAGCCTTCCTTTTTCCTTACTCAAGGATAAACAAAGGAAAGCACATCCTTGAAGTAAGGATGCTTGATACAAAAGAGTAAGTTCAAGTGATCAACTTGGATGAAGACCTTAAGGTCTTCTGGAACTTTTAAACAAACTTTCTACAGTTATTAAAAATGCCAAAATAACTAAATAAAAAAGCCTAACCCCAAAATGCCCCCACAAAAAACCAAAACACAGGAACAGTTGCTTCAAGTTGATACTTCCAATACTTTTTATTCTCTCCAGCTTGCCTTCCCAGTTGTAAGGCAGACAAATGAAAATGTTAAATGCAACATGCAACTTCTGTGCAAAGACAGTTTACTGACATAACTGAAAAAATGTGGCTTCTAAAGTTTAATAAGATGAGTAATGTGAAAGAATAAATGAATATGAGGAAGTTCTTCACTGTGTGGGTGACCACACACTGGAACAGATTGCCCCGAGAAGTTGTGGAGTCTCCCTCACTGGAGGTATTCAAGAACCGTCTGGACACAGTCCTGTGCCGTGTGCTCTGAGATGATCCTGCTTGAGCAGGGAGGTTGGGCCAGATGACCCACTGTGGTCCCTTCCAACATTACACATTCTTTCATTCTGTGAAATACATGAGGATAAAGTATTTGAAAAAGAGAAAGCTACTTACAACATTGGACACATAGTAGACAGTTATAAACTGTCCATGAATTAATTTAGGATTAATTAGGAGACAAGTTCTAACTGTCATAAGTAGCAAGATTCTGGAACCTTACAACAGGATTTTTTTTTGCCTGCATTACTTCTACATGGAGCTATTTTTACATGGAGCATTAATGATTTACAAAATGAAGGATATGTGCTGACTGCTTGCAGGAGTAGCAGACTTCTCCTAGTGACTTAGGAAGTGGCTCAGAATCCTAGGGCTTTTTTAAGAGGAAGAAAAATAAAAAAAAATTTAAAAAGATAAGCAAATTCTGACTATCTGGAAATGATGCACATCACTTCTGTAGATAGAATTGCTCATTGAACTCATGCAGGAAAACACTTCCCCCAAATGAGTTGTTTGCAACCTTCCTGAATTCTTTAAGCTGCCAACTTTTACCTATCTTGATTTGCTACAGTGGGAATTACTGTAACACGCATATATCAAACCAGGAATCCCGTGGAAAGGAAATATACATGGACAGATTCTTGGTAGATGTTTCAGAGATGTTTATTTCTCCAGCAGCATGGCCGGGGCCCTCCCGAGGAACTCTCACAGTCTGGACTCCGAGCCCGCCCAGGGAAGCACAAACCAACCAATGGGGAATGAGGCTGACCAGGGGCAGGGAAACCCTGTGCCTCCCCTCAGGGCCCCTCTCCCAGGGCTACATGGCAGGGGGAGGAGACCCCAACATTGATTGACCAACAATGAAAAATCTTCCTGTCTTCCTCCTCTGCTTTGGTTTTGACCGAAAGTCACGAAATAGTCATGGCACAAAAATGTTTTCAGGGACCAGAAGGCAGTCACAGAACACAAACAAGCAGTAGATGGTCTATGGTCTTTCTCAAGTTTCATATTAATTTCTTCCTGTCGGTAGTCCTATTAAAGCCAGCTGGTCTACTTACAAAGCAAACTGCTCAGTGACTAAAGCTGGCATAAAATGACCAAGTACAATACACAGGAAATACAACTGTCAAAGTAAACATGTATGTTAGTGAGATATTTATAACATGTATCCAAAGGTACAATATTGAAATAGTTTAATCAATTTCGTTTACTGGTTTATAACAACTAATACAGGGCCTGTTAGCTATTATTTTGCCATGACTGCAATTCTTCTGTGCCTCAAGCTACATTCATCCCATTGATTTCAGGGGGGAATTATCTACAAAGGACTCTATTTACCTAAATGCTGCACTGGTAAACAAAGAAAGAAATGGAAGAAAATCCTCTTTTATTCCCCACAGAGATGTGTCTCCAGTCACACAGCAAGAGAGAATGTGCTTTGCCTAACGCAACTCTGTCACTGTCATTTGCAAAACTAGTGGGTAGAAAGTTACGTATGGATGCTACCATAAATCTTACTTTTTTAATCAATAAGAACCCAAACATACAGAGAATAACCATTCCCTTTGCAGAACTCACTAGGTAATCTATTGCCCCAGTAATAAAAAAAGCCCCAAAAAACAAAACTAAACAATCAACCCCAACACAACCTCTAGTCTTTCAGATAGCGCAGTAAAACTCTTGTTATGTTCTCCCAAATCTAGGGAAGAGCTTCCGAAATGCAAGCAAATTGGTCAGCAAATATAGTCCCCCTTTTTTTTTTTTCTGTTACTGGTGTAGTTTGATTGGGAATACTACCCTTTCAGGACCACATCAACTATCACAACTCCTACTTCCTTGACAGAGGGAGGGCTGCTGTGAGGATGAGGAATAGCACTGCTCCTGTCTTTCTCATTCCTCTGGACAATGGGCAGTGCTGTGCTGTATCTGCAGTCCTCAAACCAGGTGCCTCTTCCCTCACATGTGCCCCAGTAGTCAACATAGATAGAGAGCTGGACAGAGCTTCCTACAAGAGGGGTCTCTTTTGAAACTGAATGGGGTCTCTTTTGAAACTGAATGGCAGACTCAAACTATTATTTTCCTCATTTTATAAAATGGTGAAAGTTTATGTAAGGACTATGACCACAATTTCAAATATTGAGGCATTTAATTGAATAGCTAGGTCACTGAATGCCTTTCATCTCTCAATATGACTTTGAAATCTGTTCTTCATATAGGCCCTACAAAGTGTCCCAGAGCAGAGTTTGCACCGCAGGAAACCACCAGTCACCCAAGTGACCTTTGGGTGCTACCTCAAGAGCCAGTCTGACTATACAGCAAGATTTTATCAGGACAGCTTTGGTTATAGCAAGACACAAATTTTAGCTGCTGTCTTTGACAGAGGAAGAACTAGCTGGCCAAGCAGAGAGTAATTCCAAACAGGTTTGCAACAAGTTCACATTCATAGCTGAGAAAAACAATGATCAAGTACTGAGACACCAGATGACACATCCTCTTTGCTTTTAAACTCAACATCCTGAATGATAAAAACTTCTGGGCTATCAAGGAAGAAGAACCATAACCTTGAGCTGTTTCCTACTAGGTGGTTGCTGCAGGAACTTTGGGGAAGGTTCAACCACAGTTCAACACAGGTTTGTAGGTCAGACTGCTTTTAGAGTTTTTTGTCTCTGATAAGGAGACTTTTATGCCAGCACCCTTAAAAGGCAGGGAACATATTTTCCAATGTCTAAAAGCTGACAACAATAGACAAGGAAGAATTTTGCTCATACTGATTTTTACCCAAGGATGCAGAGTAGAACTTTGCTTGTAAAACACTGCAATCCTAGACTTCCTAGGATAGGTAAAGTCTTCAATAGTGGCTGAAATTTCTAACAGAAACCTAAAAAAATCCACACTTATTGATAAAATACCCTAAGTTTTCCAACGTAAGTTTATGGAAATTCACAATCCAACCTTATTCAAAGAAATTAAATTATATGAATAATGAACTTGTACGCGCAGTCCTGTATCACTAAAGGCAAAATGAGATAGCTCAGGAGAGAAGCAAGGGGATGGCCAATTGCTAGAAATTAATCCTTATAGGGCATTGTATACTCCAAAATTACAACATTTCAAGCAATTAATATAATTTTAAAGGAATATTCAATATCTTTGTGAGATTGAGAACATCCTTATTAATCCAATGAGAAACTCAAGGTAACATAGGTTTCTAATATGGATGACAAAAGAATATTCTAAGCATAGCCAGGCCTAAATACAAGTGAAATAATATATGCAAAACTGTCTTTTAACTGTTAAACAATTTTACTTTAGACACGAATTATAAGCAATTTGAAACAATACAAAAAAACCCACAAGCTTTAAGTAACAGTTGTAAGGTAACAATGATTGAAAAGCCAAAACAAAGTAAAATAGTTTTGTTTTAATCTACTGAACGTTGCCTTGTTTGAAAGAATAAACTATCATTTCTCTACAGCTCTGTCCTTGGTACTTCCCAGTATTAAAATAGACAGTTTTCTCAGTTAAAAAAAAAGCATAGAAAGACAGGTTATTTTATGGTGATTTACTACCCTATGAAATCTAGTTGAAATCAGCAGAGCTACTGAGAACAGAGCTTTGAGAATACAAATATAACATGCTCATAATCAGGCAAACCTTCAAATGAAGATTATATAGTTATGTATTAATGCATTTTAAGTTCTTCTAAATGGCAAAAACAGCTGTAACTCAGAGCCATAAGGTATAAGCCAGAAAACAAAATCATAGCACTGAACTCAACTATTCATCTAGTCTGTTAAATTCTTTAGATTTTAAGGTATTAGTAGTCAACTTCTAAGCCAACATTTCAAATTATTGGAAAAGAAGGAAAGAAAACAGATGCTTCTGTTTATGTAGGTTCTCTCTTTGATTGTTATCCATTAAAATCGTGAAGTTAAACCTTAATAACTTGTTCTTAATCAGAGAGCACTTGGATTTGTTATTGCTATGAGTGAACACTGAGCTGCGCATGCCAATTAATTTGCATCAAATACTGAGGCATAGGTGCTTAGAAACAATAGCGAACATGTGAAAAACATACAGTGCTTCTAAATAACTGTAAAGATACTTTTTTTCCAGGAGTTCTATTGAGTGACTGTTTTAGTTTCAAAGGCACATACTCAAAACTAGAAACAGCAAAACTGACATATAAGACACATTTTTCCATCAGAGGATTTTTGTAAAAGGCTCCCATAGACCTACATGCCAGGGATGGGCTTAACTTGCAAAGGAGCTCTCGAGGACTTGTGCTTAAAAGAATTGATTCATCTGTGTAATATCAAAGGACACTCCATTTACCACCTATTTTTCATGCTGGATATTGAAGTATCTGACACTAAGAAAGCCTACAAAAAGAAAAAAGTGATGCAAGATTTTTCTTTCAACTAGCTATTCAACTACTGTTGAATAACTAAAGGTTTTGTAAAGCTTGTTTTAAAAATAAACATTCTATTCTATGGTATTCAATATAGCAGTAGAAAGGCTAAGAATTAAACTTTATTTCTTAAGCTCTATATACACCAACCATCCTTTTAGTTAAAATCCTTCCACACAAATTAAGTAGAATTTCAAAAAGTTTTCTGTTCAACAAAGATGAAGGTTTACAGACATATATTTTGTGTATCAATGGAAAACTGGAAGACTAGTAGCTTATTCTGAGAACAGTGAAAAGACTGAAAGCTGATTTCTTTTATGTCCCTGTCTTTATTGTCCAACCCCCTTTCCTCTTCTTACCCTGCTATTAACTCAGCTTCCCTCTACGACACAGTAAGAGACAAAAGTACCCTAAGGCATACAAAAAACTTAATAGTTACAATTTTCACCTTCAAAACGAATAGCATATGGGAAATATACATGTATCAATCTTGTCACTTTATTTGCTACAATCTTCTGCTGGGTTAAGAAGTTATTTTTTAAATGTGAGCAGAAATTTCCTCTTAAAAATATGTTTTTCATGCTCCTCACTACCTAACAGAGAAGGAAATTATGTGCATACATACATTTGTGTAACTAAATGATTTTTAAAAATACACATATTTTGAAATACGAATTTCATTTTGGAGCAGAAATTCTATAACGAAATTATTTTGAGTTTCATTGTGCTTAACTGAAAGGCAAGTTAATGAAATGGACAACTCATTCCTTGTAAAACAAGGAAAAAATTAGTAAAAAGTTAGTGTTATGGTAAACTTCATTTTCACATATTATATGCAGCCATTTTAAACTGGACTTAGGCAGAACAATATTTTTTGATTGATTGATTTGAAGAGGCTTATTATTTGAATGCAGGTTTTGCACACTTTATGTAACAGTCACACTTTTCTGCTGCACATCAGACATTATTCTCAAATGGCTCCCTATGGAACAGCAGTCACCTGGATTCTGTCCTCCACACACATCACAAAAGAAGAGCATACATGGTGGAGGTGACCAGCCTGTCTTGCAGCAGAGCCCCACTCCGACGTCTTGTGCTGGCTGGGTCATGGCAGGAGGGGGAGGAAGGGCAAGGGCCAGCAGGACAAGCAGTGCTGAGCAGGGCACAGGTGTGACACCCAGCTGGGACAGCCAGGGAATCAGTCCCCTCCCTGCTGGGACACGCAGCACCATCCCACCTCAGTGCAAAGCTTGGCACGATGTTCGCTTCCTGTTCATGATTTGGTACATTAATGAGTTGGGATATCTTTTTTCCTGCTGAATAATTATCTTGATGCTGATGTTATTTATCCTTTTACACACCGACAACAGGGTTCAAGTAATTAAACTTTATTTAACCTATGCTGCTCTGAAGTCAGTCACAGGAGAAAAGTAATTTGCTGTTTTAACATTTCAGACCTCTGCAGCTAACAGAAGGGTACTGGTCTATGCTTGGAAGCGCTTACACCACTCTGCCCACCAAGTGTTATATAGACTTAAAAAAGAAGTCTAAATAACACCTCACAATTTAATCGAATCACAAACAGATGGAGGCCTGCAGCTGACAACTCATCTATTGGTACTTTGTTTAGTGTGGGGGTTTTTTTTCTCCTTTTAAAGCAAACAGATTTGTAAGTTTACCTTCTCCATACCCATTACATTAATATACGATAATGTTGACCAAGAAAAAAATCCTGTCCACCCCATAGCTTAAGGAGCACAATTAATGAAATGACTATTACAAAGCAACAAATAACATTGTCTCCATTTCCAGCAAGTAAATCAATAGCTCCATTCACAACAGGTTTCAAGGACAATTCAACCCCAGGAAAGCCACACATACTTACAAATTATAAAGCATATCAGCCATGTTGCTGCGGTAGTACAAGGCATTTCTATAGGCGCTTTCAGCTTCAGAAATCTTGCTCTGGCTCTTGAGAACATTTCCAAGGTTACCCCATGCTGTTGAGAGGAGAAAACAGTATTCAGAAAGAGCTACAATCCAATTACACGTGACAGAGTATCCAAGTATCAGGAAGTTTCTCAGGGAGACAAACCCCACAAAGAAACTATTTTTATTTAACAGGAGAGGAGGTTGGTTATTTTTCCCCCCCCAGTCCTCTAGTTCTCTGCATCTTACTGTGAGACTCATATTTCACAGAGGTGATTTACATGCATTCTGCATGCTTATAGCTTTCGGGTGGGAAAAGGAAATTTTTTACAAAAATATGTCTCTAGAAATTACTAAGCAAAGGGAAAGGACCATTTTATTTCATACCACCTATAAATAAGTATCTCCTGAGTGAAATGTGGAACTGAGGCAACTTCCTAGTTTTAAGGCTTTTTTTGAGCCTCTTGACTCTAAACAGCAAGAAATTTTTCCAGAGTAGATGTAGTCCTCACTGAAGTATTAAAATTTGACATATGACACAGGAATTGAAAGAGCAGTTAGGTAAGTAACTAGGATTAAAAATATGCCATATGGATATAAACATACTGCACAGATCACTAAAATGCTTTTTTTTTCTACTAGAAAAACATGAGGTCCCATTCCATACAACTTGTGTTACACAATATGCTTTTATAGCCCATCTATAAAGGACTTTAGGTAAAAAAATATTTAAAGGTCCACATGTGCTCCCTTTGGTGTTTTGTTGAGCAGCACAAAAACTACTTAAAAAAGGAATTGTAACTAACATTATATTGAAAACACAACCTATGCTACTCAGAACTTAGGAAGATAATTTAACTGGAATTATCATTACAGTGTGTGTGAACATGAAAAAAAAACCCACATTATGCTTATAAATGCAAAGTTGTTTCATAAAAAAGTTCTACTTTCACACTTTTTTTTAAATGAAAAAACCAATGGAAAGATGATGCATGTCCTTTCCACCACACACACAATGTATGTCAGAATATTCTTCCCTCCAGATGCACTAACCACAAACATTAGCTCAAGTAGCAAGTAACTCTGATACTTCAGTCGAGACCATTTTTTTTTACAAAAATTTGCATCAGTTCTGACTAATGCAAAATTTCAAGGTAGTTTTAATATAACACTGCTAAAGAGGCTGATAATTGAGATAGGCATTTTTTTCCACAGAAAATGCATAGCTTTCAAGCTGCTGTGGCTTGTTGCAGAATCATCCTAGCACAGGAATGGAAACAGCAGCAAATACAGAATTTCCTCTGAGCAGAATGAACTAGTCATTGCTGGGAAAAAAGTATCAAATCCCTTTAGAATTCATAAAAATCATGTCATTCAACTGAGCACAACGTTTTCTGTACACCAAAGAAAGTATATGTAACATTTCCACAGGAAAGGAAACTATCACTTCTGTGAGTCAATTGATTTTAGCCTACTATTTAATGAGAAATAATTCATATATTAGTTATCAATAAATCAACAAATTCATAAAATGTTCCATCATTTTGAAATACAGCTGCTAAAACTATTCTCAGATTCACTCAACTTTTATACTCGGCTAGCATAGGTGCAGAATTTTCCCATTACTGCTACTCTTCCCTTTTTACACACAGAAAACACTTTAGAAGTACCAATGAAGATGACTAGCCAGTCTGTAGGCATTAACCCTTGTAAGAAAAAAACAGACTTATATATGATTTTTTAAATTAATGTGAAAACACAATCTGATCTTGCTTCTGCAATAAATGAACATCCGGTTTCCCATAACTGTATGTTCCGTATAATCTGTAGGGATTTTTGTTTTCACTCTAATCTCCCGTAACAGAGCATTACATCAAATGACTGTTTGAACTACTGGTAACAATTTCCTGACACATAGTTATTTATTCCCAACCATGCTGAAGCTCAATTAATGAAATGATGGATAAAAGGATGATTCAGTTCATCTTTTCATCTGTTAGACTGGAAAGACACTGTTAACCCTGTTCAATGTAATAGTTTCTCCTCTACATTTCATTTCATGCCATAGGCTCTAATATTTATCTGAGCTAACAATTTTTAAGGCCATACTTTAATTTACATTTTGCAAAATAATCTGTGTCAGGTTTTTAATATCAATCCTGGCAAACATTTAAAAATAACATAGCAAAGAAAAAGAAAATGCTGCCTTTCCTAGTATGTTATGAAAACTAATGACACAAAACACAGAACTTAAAAAAAATTGATACACGATATTCACATGAACAAATCACTGAAGTTTGGTAATACTATTCTCACCTTATCCTATCAGACTTGCATAAATTAATCCACAAATCAATGAATGCATTAAGGAGTGTGAAGTAGATTATTATTTGAGTAAAACAAACTACTTGAACAAAGACTGAAGTATTTAGGGAACAGCCAAGTAATTTGCAATCAACTTGTCAGCAGTTCTAAACTAAAACCTTTAATTTACAGAAAAATGCACATGAAGCCAAGAAAATCTCTATGGAGCTTTCCAGATATTTGTGTATTATTTATTATTTTTTAGCTTATGAAATTAGAAACAGCAGTTCCAGTTTGCATTCCCTCTCTTTAAAATCCTTCTGCATTTCATCTGACTTGTCTATGGAAAAGAAGCGAATGCATGACAATTAGAACATCTATTTTTTTCTTCAATAGTGTTTAAGGATGAAGCAATGCTCGTCCAGGAAAAACGGTCCTCTTTTTTTTACTGTTCACCTGTTTATTTTGCAGACATTAGATTTCAAGACTCAAAGATGACTAAAGCATGTGGGCCTGAGAGATTCTGTAAGGGTACAAAGAAACATCTTTCTCAAAACAGTTTGAAATTCCTACCCATTGCTTTGGTAAATCATTTATTTGGATGATAAATGAGGGGTCAGAATTCTAATCCTACTTTTCTTAAAAACTTTTTTCTGGTTCCAATGCTGTCCAAAAGGATTTTCCATTTGCTTATCCTCCCTCCCAAGGCTTACAATTCAATTAAAAGTAAGATATGCACATCAATTCACTAATAATCTCCTGTTGCTCACAGCATCAATATTTGAAATCTGCATTACAGTTGATGCAAAGTTTTGTCTTCTTTCATTACAAACTTGTTGAGTAAGAATATCAGAGCGAAATAGTTTAGAATAATATGACAAAATTTAAAACATTACTAGGAGGAAATTTCACTTGCCACTTCTAAATCCTGTGATGTTTGCCAGTAATTACATCAGAGTATGCTTTTCAGGGTTTGGGCTTTTTTCTTTCAAGAAATTAGCTACTTGCGTTGTTACCAGTGCAATGGAAATAAAGTAACTATGGAAAACTAGGAGGTTTTACTATTTTCTAGGTGATGCTTCTCATAAAGTGACTAAAAGAGCACAGAGAAGATGCTTTTGACCTTGACCACACCATGTGTGTTAAAAGGTTTGGCAAACGCTAAATTAACTTCTAAAAGTTTGGAGCATAAAATGAAACCAGCCCTAAAATGAAATAACCTCTTCTCTTTTGCTACTAACTTTTACATGCACTTAATGCTCATTCCTTGAGCATGACAATACAGGTTTCCAGTTTAAGCTGCCTTTTTCTTTTTCTTTTTACCTTCTGTTCTTAACACTTTTTTATTTTGCACTATAAGTGAATGCTTTACAGTTATCAATCTGAAAGTCATGAATTACAAGCATTCACCTTTCCACCTCACCCGTGGCAAGATCACCGTGATCTAGGCAGGCACAAGTGGAGTAATGCATTGTGAATCTCTCAGCTCTGTGGCAAAGGGGAGCAAACAGAATATTCAATATTCATGGAACTTTGACTATGTTTTTTCTGTTCATTCTTAGCACCTACAGGGAATACATTTTATGAAGCAAATTTTTCATTTTACCACCTATCTGAATCTCCACACTAATAGCTGAAAGCCACATATTGTCCTACAAAGGGCACTGGACCACTGCTAAAGTTACAAACTATTCAAAGATTAGAGAACTTTGCGAAACAATGGTGATAGCAAAGGATGCCTCAGCATACATCACAATGTAGAATGTGGCTTCATTAAAAAAAAAAAAGGATTATGTTCATACCTTTTTAACAGATACATTCCTGTCACCAGACTCAGCTGTCTCCTGCTGAAATTACAGGTGCTAAACTGCAAATTAAAAGAGGTATATTCTGTTTGCTGTTCTGCTGCTGGTCTGTTATTCAGGAGGCTTTGCCTCCTGATGCCTTTGTATTCTTGAACACTTACTACTCATCTATTGATTTCAAGTTTTTTCTGCCAAGGATTCTATCTTGCTATGGGTTTGCACAGGGACTACTCTAACAATGCAGGCAGGTACTAACAGATAATGAATATTTTATAACCTCTGGAGGAATGAAGTAAAGGAGGAAGAGGAAGTGTTCTTGCAATACAGAAGAGAAATGTAAGGAACATTTCCCCACATAATTAGTATCCTCTCAAAATGAGGGCCATTTAAACTATGTTATTCACAGTCTAAATATCATGGGAACATTGATACTTGACTAAGATTTTCATATTTTATCTATATTCTTAACTTCTGTTAAAGGGTCAACCTTCTTAACACGTCTGGAAGCAGACAAAGCATTTGTTTGGTTAAAAAAAATTATGAAAAAAAATAGCTGTAAAGTTTGTCATTCCCCTGACTCTTTTGAGGACTTCTGAACATGATCTATCATGAGGCAAACTGAAACATTAATACCAATGGAAATGGTATTAAATGGAAAGTTGATCCTAATGGAGAGAAAAAAAAAAAAAGGCTGATACTTGCAGCAGAGTTTCCAATTATTCCACACCACCTTTGTTTGGTAAACTGTGAAGAAATACTAGCACAGCACCAGTTATAAAATTCACATTCGAAAGGTCATAACCATAGCTATAAAGAACACCACCTTTCCCTTTTGGTCAAAAGGTTAGATTCAGCAGCAGCTTATGGCTTTTCCTTTCCTACTTGATAAAGCAGAGTGGTGTTCCAGTCTTTAGCATTCACATTTCATCAGACAATCACCTTTTTCTTCAAGGGTGAAACAGTTTCACAAATAGAGGAATGACAGGCTTCCCCAATAAAAACTCTGAAAGCTCAGTTGCACATTCATAAAAACATAATGAAGAGAGTTCAACAGCTAAAACAGTTTTTCTACAATACAGAGCCACTCACAAAGACATTCAGAAGATTAACTAGATCATGTTTGTTGAATGGTTTGAGAACGGAAAAATTCAACTAAATTGCTGCTTTCAAAGTGGGACAGGTTTTGCATAATTTCTGTACTATGGTTTGTATAAGGTATTTATATTTTTAGTGTTATTTCAAAGAAATAAGGATTTTTTTCAAAATATGTAATAAATTCATGCATATAATTTGCAATAATTTTCCTCTAGAAACTTCACTTGTTAATAGAACATTTTGATCAAGTTACCTCCTTTTGCTAACTCAACCACAGAACTGCCCTATTTCTTGTTTCCTAAAGGGATAAATTGTTTCTACATAATCATAATTTATGAATTTAATCTACCTTGAACATCGATTTTTTTTAAATATCAGTGGGTATGTGATGTGGTAACGTTGAGACAGACTGTGTTAGAGATCTATCACCTCTTTTACATATTCTTCTTTTATTAAAGTTGTTATTTATATCATTTTTTCAACAGTTCATTTGTTGATCAATTGCAGAGCTTTTGTAATGACAGCAGGTGAAAGAAAAACAGAATTGAAAACTATGCAGTGCTTTGAAAGCTATCCAACAACATGTCAGCATGGGTACTAACCAATTCACTTTTGGCAGGCAGTGCTTCGGTTTTGCTTCTCAGTTCTGCAACCCTGATGCAAAGGGGTGCGAATGCATGTTCTACTGCTGATACAGCCCCTTCATCCCCTGTGTTACAAAATCCTTTGTGTCCTCCTCAAAGGATAGCAGAGTGACCTTGGCAGCTCAGTGAACATGAGAGATGAGACTGAGCAGCTGGTAGTGTTCTTTGGCTTCACCATTACCTACCCTCCACAGCCAATTAAATTCTGCCACACCCTCCCTCATGCTAAAATGATTTTTGTGAAGAGATGGTATCGATCAGACAACCAAGTTAGGAAAAAAAAAAAAAGAGAAAAGGATGACCAAAGTACCTCTAACATCTAATCTACTCGCTGTTCTGTTCACAGCAGAGCCCAATCACCCTTTGCAGAGCTTTGTTAGCTATGTGTCGCAAGTGTGTGAACACAGTAAGACATTACTGCCACAAAGTTCCCATTCCATGAAACTTCACAATGGTCAGGAACAGAGCTGTGAACAGTGCTGATCTGAAACTCTCATGATATGAGGAACTGTATTTTGTAGAGGCAATGGATATAAACAATGCAAGAAAACGAAATGAGGACAAAGGAGCAGAAAAATGCAAGTGGAACAAGAGGACATTTCTGAGCACCCCTGTCATCTCAGGATGAACATTGAGATCTTCAGAGCCTCATACTGACTCAGGCAAGGTGGTGACCATGTACTAAATTTGTCAAATTATGTAACCTTCTTAACAGCAGGCTTCTAAAAAATTATCTATGCTACGTTCAAAATTATCACTTAGGTCCCAAGTGATGAACTGCAAGCCAGCCTCCTGCAGCAATGGCAGGGTGCACTGAAATGTCAGTTCTGGTCCTCAAAGCTAAGAGTAGACGGATTATTGTTGGCTTCTTCCCAGAAAAGGGGAACAGTGAGAACAGTGTCCTGGAAACATCCCAGAGGAGCCACAGGGAGAAGAAAATCAGCATTTGGGTTTGTCAAACCAAGAGAATCTTCAGATGTGCTCAAACAACATATGTCAGACTTGGAAAAGGCAAATTAGTTCATACCCAGGTAGCAGGCTTTTCAAAACACTTCAAGTTGTCTGGTTTTGTTTGTTTTGCTTTAAATCATTTAGAAAAGCAAGACAAGAGCCTGTGAAGCTTTGCCAGCCAATACATATCCACATTGGTATGGAAATATAGGTGGCAGGAAGGAAGGTAGGTCATAAAATTACCTCCTTCATTTACCAGTAGTGAAACTAATTAAAGACACTACAACTATTAACTAGCATCTTTAATAGTCCATATTCAAAATACCTTCTGTATTTTAAGACCTCAAAGAAAAGTTCAGTGTGCTAGAGCATTCAAGGAAAGAGAAGGAAACGGCATTGAGAATTCAGTCATTCTATTTCGTGATCTTTTCAGCAATTTAAAACAAAACTATGTGCAAGCCTCTTGTGCATACTGTAATTGCATCAGCTACCATTTACTTTTTGGATGCATGAAGATTGGCAATGACGACAGTTCAGGTTTAAGTAATAAAACCCCCTGTTACAAAGGAGGGGTACTTGAAACCTTAGAATACTTGTGTTTATCTATATACATTGGGATTTTACCCTAACACAAGTGGCATAAAAATGCATAGATGCAGATTACTGCCCTGCCCACATTAAAGGTTAGTTTCTCTACCACATTTATGTAAGGGGACCTGAATATGTACCAACACAAAATCCATTACAGATAGGAAAATGAAGACATGTAATTCAAGGCAAAAGTTTTACATAAAGAGAAATTTTTCCAAGTCATCATATTTTGAAAAAAAGGCAAAATAATGAAACAATTGGATGACTATCTAATGCACTTAGACAAACATGCCTGGCTTGAGAACCAACTCAGATAATCTCATCTTCCTCTAATTAAAAGTAACTCCCTCTGAAAAAAAAACCTCAGGCTAATTCCACAGAACACTCAAATACGGACCAAAAGTTTGTCTTTTAATCAAACTGGAAAATAAAATATATCATTTTCTGGGAAAAAAAAAAAGAAATTTATGCCATTTTGCTTGATATGCTACAAAAATTCATCTTGCCAAAGCTGATTCCTCCTTGACCAGGGATGCTTGTTTGGTTTTTTTTTTCTACACTCTAGTTTTTAGCCCAGATGAGCTTGTTGAATGATTTTGCAGAGCACCTCAGGGAAGGCAGGAGAAGAAGGAACAGTCTGATGGATCCATGTCTCAATGTCTTATATTTGTTTCTTTAAAAAAGCCTAACTATTAGCTAATGATAGTTCCTCTTCCTATCCCCCTGCAACTTAAGAGTCACAGATTTGAGTTGCTGTTGTACTACACTCCAAGAGGAAAAAAAAAAATAATCCTTCTTTCCAGACCTCTACACATATATACATATATAAAGGAAGAATATCAGGCTTTCTCATATCCTGCTGAAGAAGCACATCCCACACTGACTTGGGTTTCAGAGGAAATTACAGCACTACTAAAGAACTGAGAGAGAACACTGTCACTGCAGAACAAATTCAGAGTTTGAACCGAACTGTAAACCACTTTCCTTCAGCTCTCCAACATATTTGGCATAACCAGCCTGTTTTGCTGAGGCTGGGCTGCCTGTGGCATGTTCAAATGCTTTAAATAACTATGACTGTTTCCCAAAAAACTTACTAATGACCATTTCTTCTACACTGTTTAATCATCCAGACCAGCACTACCATGCATTTAGAGAGCCCCACACTGTTTTCAGGGAGTAGGCTTTTTATTTAACTTTCAAGCAATTCTATGTGGTTCATTTGAGCTATGTCCTTGTTCCAGCCAGGACAGAGTTAATTTTTTTACAGTAGCCTGGCAAGGTGGTGCCTGTAGTCCCAGCTACCCCACCAGGCATGGCCAGACCCTAAAGTTATTTGATACCATCTCCCATCACTTACCAGGGGCAGGAGTAAGGAAAGATCTCTCTCACTCCAGTCAGGGGAGAGAGCATTTGGGAGAGTCTGGATGGGGACAGTAATTTGGGGAGCAGTATTCCTAAACCAGGACAAGCTGTTAACAGTGGCAGATACAAAAAGTATTTCCAACTTATTTTAAGAACTTTGAAGAATCCTGTAGAACATTTATCCTTCAAATTCTGGCATTTTTGTTATGAACAGAGACACCAAATCTATCATGGTATATCCTGCATAACTCATATATAACAGACTTATATAGCCATATAAAATTATATATTATAAATTATACTTTTAAGTGTAATTCCAGCCTGCAATTTCTTTTCCTAAAAAAGATCATTGCATCTGCCATACAGTAGCTGTTACAAAGGTTCTTACTGGTGGTTGGAAACATTTTACACCATTGACAGAAGATACACCTTAAAGTAATTTCTTCTTAGAAAAAGCTGAAAATTACAGAAGTCAAGGAAAATATCCATGCAACATTTAATCAAAAAAGACTAAGTACCAGAAAGTTCTGGCAAAGGTATTGAGAAAAACTGATAATGACTTGTTATTATGTTTCTCTGACAATTTCTAAAAACATTAACTAAAAAGAATGCCAAGAATCACCATAATGACTATATATTCTGATATGTATTTATCAACTGGCTTAGGAGGGATATTATACTGCCATAAATATAGAGAGGTTTTAAAACAACCATGAATCATCAAAATAAAAAAAAATCAGTAATATCTTATGATAGTAGGTAGTATGAGTTCCATTCCAGAGGGAAAAATTGAGATTAAAGTGGTTTGTTCAAAGACTAAAGAAGAGTTCATTAGCAAAATTAACTCATGAATACCTACCTCCAGATGGTATGCTCATACCACTCATATCACTCATTTCTTAACAGTGATAATATGCAAAACTTTTAAGTGCACTTATTAGTGGGTTTTATATGTTTAAAATCCGATGTTTTATATGGCAATCTGTGCACTGAAATCACTTTCTCTCTTAAACCTTTTTTTTCCCCAAACCCACATTTTCTATTCAGTGCAGTGTTATATTAATCACACTGTTACCATTTTATTATTATTGAAATTAAATGAACCAAAGGAAAAAGAAATAACTACTGTGCAGAGTAGTATTTTGGGCTGTTGGGCCAAAGATGAGTTGGAGTTTTACTGACAAGCTACGTATAAAAAAACCTGAATATACACAAAAAAATACTTAAATGAAATCCCAAATGCTCAAACTATTTTAAAACACACAAGGTGGTACTTATTAGGACACACACTGCTCTATTTAGGAGGTAAGAAAAACGTGTAGTGAACAACAAGCCATGTTTCAGAGCAATAGCTATTCAAAGTTCTAAAGGTATTAGAGGAGATCTTGTCAGCATAATGTAAGCTCTTAATAATAAGCATATTTGAGGAATGCTGAACCTTAAAATACTTAATCTCCTTTGGTCTCCAGTCATCAGTAGTGATACAAAAAAAATAATAATGGAAAATTATGTTTTATTGCATTTTTTTTGTTTGAGGGAAATACGGGTTTTCTACCTAGCTTAGTCCAAATAATAGTAACTGTTTTTCCTCACTGAACTGTTAGTTGAATTTTTAGTTAAGCACCCACTTTGTGTAGCAGGTCAACTATTTCCTGGAAGGATCCTCAAAGCTTGCTTACAAATGTCATGGCACCAGGAGACTAAAATTTCATCAGTACATATGACCAAGCAACTAATACTTCTGTGGCAGTCTAGCAATTTAAGCCTCTCTATTTGCTACTTCTTTAGTCAATGTCTGTACCAGGTACAGCAAATATATCATAATGATCTTTGATGTTCAGATGTGGATTGCAAAGTATGAAATGGCCCAGAGGAAAAAGAATACACTTTTTGAAGCTTATTTTTGGTACTACAGGGAAAACTAGAGTTAATGAGGCATAATAAGCACAATTATTTTGTGTGTCATTACAATTTTATATTAAACATAAGGTAATCATCACCACAGAATGACCCTTAGTCTAACTGAAAAAGACATGACAGCTACCACCCACTTTTAACTTTTTTGTTTGTTTTTACATTTTGGGAGGCTTCCTTCACTATACGAAAATGTTCAGATAATGAGTATGGTTTTTTATCAGTAGGACTGCTCATTAAGTTGAAGGCAGAACAGAGAAACACTTGTGTCTTTCCCTCCCTGGGGTCAAAATATGCATACGCCCACTTCAGAATTCATAAACTGAATTAGTCAGTCTTGCGTATTTCTCCCTCAGGTGCTGACAAACTGTAACAAGGTACTGCTTGGATCACTTCAAAGTTATTTGAAATACTAGTCATCACCCAAACAGCAGAACAAGACCGGTAAAGATGCAGCTAAGGCATCCCAAGTCCTCACAAGGACTCCCTCAGCCAAGGGATGGCAGCTGCCTGCCACACAGTGAGGCAGCCAGGAAATCCGGCACGCACACGGTAGTTTGGAGGCAGCTTCACCACTCTCTTCTCACTTGACTCTCCCACGATGCATTTTGGTGGGTTTTTAAGAGATAACCCATGCACCATGCTTTTGAGTATTTCTTCCACATTGTCAATGATTGACAAAAACAGCCTGGAGAAATGTAAATTGCAGAAAGGCTGTGGCTGCCTGCAGGGGTAGAGGCTTTCTCACCTGAGGCAGAACATTACTCTGTCTGCACTGCCTGCAAGGTGCCCCTGAAGGGACCAGAAGAAAGTATTGGTGAGGTGATTATCACCTATTTCTTCACTGAGGATTGAAGGTGGAGAAGCTGCTGAATATGTTTGCCTGGAAGTCCCACAGCAGCAGATGAGATTATAATCTTACACATATTACAACACAGAGGACTTGATTATAAACCATCACCATGTGAGACAACTCCATTTCCAAAGCAGTTCAGCCACATTAGTACTCAAATGTACCCATGTTAAAAGCTTGCCTCGCTAACACCCTTATGAGTACAGCACATCAGCTCAATGCTGCACAGCATTCAGCCATCAGCGCCTTTCATCCTGCTAGTCCAGAATACAGATGGACCTGGAACAAAACACTCATCTTTTTGCTTTAGCAAAGCTGGTCTTCAGAGATTTCTATTTCTTGATCGGTTCTCACACTGAGAGTTTTTCAAGGGATACCTCATTGCTTTTTAGATTAGTACAGAAGCAGCTCTTGTTCAGAGGAAGCTCTTTGCAGGAGCTAAGAGAAAAAGCAGAACTATCAGGGAAAATGATCCTGCTACTCCAGAATTTTCAGAAGTAAGAAAATACTATTGAGGAGAAACTTGCTGTGAGTTGAGGAAAGCAGAGAAATGAGGAGTGACAGCCTCTTCTGAGTAGCCTAAAAATAAGGAAAACACTTCTCCACTCTACCGATTGACTGAGCAGCCCATTGTCTCACTCCTGAATAGCCTATTTATCACCACCATTCATGAAACTAAAAAAAAAAAGAGGCAAACAAAAATAAATTGTTTTTCCTACGTCAACCTCATTTAATTACTGAAGAGTAGTTTGAATTGTTGATCTCCTAATGCCTTAGCAGGATTGGCAGCCAGTCTAGTCCAGTCAGGCTTGCCTGATTGTATGAGAAATAGAAAATAAAATTACCATAGTCAAAGCCAGGAATAATCTTAGAAATATTCACAATAATGAATAGAGTTGGGTGACAGGTCGCATTAGCTAGGGGTTTCCTGTACCCAGCCTTGTTACAATGTGTGTGCGCTAGCAAACATTCAGCAGAAGTTTAACAGGATATTTTAAGGAGATTTAAAGTCAGCTCAGTCATGTCTGTATCATCGCATTGACATACTGTCTTTGCTTTTACACATCTCACAAGACACTTAATGTCAGCTTATACAGCAAGAAACCAGACAATCATATACACACGAGTCTGTGCATACTGAGATGTGTATGATGAAAATAGCTCATCTTGTCTCCTGGGAGTGTAATACCCAGTAGTCTAATTTCCAGACAATGCTGCAGCCTATCCTACTATTGGGCAAAAAGTAGTATAGTTTTTTTTGATCACAAAATTTGGCTCATTGCAAGCAGACAAGTAATGTCTGGGGATCTCCACCAAGGACAAAAATAGAACATGTATTAACTAATCGAATGCATACACACTTTTCTTTTCAAGGAATTACAGTGTTTTAGTACAAGTTTTATATTGTCACTAAATTTGTAAGTCTCAGAGCTTCATATAATCACTCTGGTGTGCTGGCTCGCTGTTCAGTTAATACATTTCTTGCTCTCCTGTGCTAGTTTTGAAAAAAAAAAGTAAAACATGGTACATGCTTGCTCACAATTAACAAAAGTCACTTACTGCAGCAACAAGTTTAGTAATTTTCCTAGGATGAGAAAGTATATGAAGAAGAGTTACAAAATCAGACTGACCATTAAAATGCTGCTTTGCAAGGTATTTTGTCTGCCAAATCTACTTTTTCACTCCCTATCAGTTCACAGTAACCACCTGCATCTGCCTCTTACTATCAAGCTTTTAGATTATGGCGTGATATAACTGTCTAACCAAAAAGCACATCTCTATCAGCAGATGACTTTGAATCATATAATGGGTTTCTCTGCAGAGGACTGAAAAACCTTGAGTATTCAAGTGCTGTCAAATTTTTCTTTCACAGGCAAAGCAATCAACTGATCCCTTCTCACTTCTGATGAACTGTGAATAAGGAAGGCTTAGTCAATGTCTACATTGACTCACTCACAGGTGATATTTTGACCATTCTCATATAAACTTGCATGTGTGCCAAGAGCAGTACAGCCAGGCAACATGGAGTTCAGGATCCCAGCTGGATCTGCCATGTATGCGTGAAACCACAGAGCCACAGATAAACATTGTTACTGATACCTGAATTAGCAGGTCTACTGCCTGTGTGGATGTGTTTACACTAGCTGTGGTCACATCTCACTACAGCATAGATATAACCTTTGAGACATGGCTGGGTAACGTTACAAATAGCTGATATTTACACATGAACAGGGAGGCATAAGTATTTGACAATAACTCTTTACAGTACTCATATGCAGGGGGAACTACAGTAATTTCCTAGGCTGAATTATATGACCTCATTTCCTCATTTTTATTACATAGTATTGACGTTATTTGCATCAGATGAAATAAAGGAACAGCACCTCCCTGATGATGTCCTTTACTATTTCCCATATTTTCTAGTCATAGAAAACAGAACATTTGGTAAACATACGAAAAATCTTCATTAGCATGCTAGATACCAGATTCCAAATGGAAAAACACCAGGGCATGCTCTATAATATTAATAATACATCTTTAATTTCAAAATACAGAACTAATACGACTGAAAAAGAAAGTATGCCCTTACCTTAGGCTCTCCTTTTCTCTGTGTTAATGCCAAACCTGTAACACCTAATCAAAACATATTCCTGCTTCTCCCCAATTTTTACTAATGCACATACCACTGCAACCTGAGATATTTCTTAAAGTATCCTCTTTAGACGTAGCTGATAAAATCAGACAATTCAAAGGCAGACTGTATAAGTAAAGCAGTCATGATAAAGAGCAAAAATTACCTTTAGCAGGGTTTACTTTTATCCCTGACCTGTACAGCATCTCCTCATTCTGCCAGTCCCCATTCCTGACAACAGTCTTGAGTCCATAGAAAATAATTAATGCAGCAGTGGAACAAAAAACCAAGTTCTTTAGAAAGCGCTTTTGGGCTTTGACATAAAGGGCCCTGACACCTACTGTAACCAGCAGGCAGAAGCCCATACTAGGAACATACAGCACACGCTCTGCTATTACAAAGCCAACATAGAAAAATAGGTTTGTGGCAGGAACAAAGGGCACTATTAACAAAGAGAGAGACAGAATGACAATGTTCTCAGTTGAAGGAAGCTGCAGTTTCTGAATTTCATGCTTTTTTAGGCCATTCTCTTCTTTTGATGCAAAGTTTGACTTCACCTCCAGTGTCTTGTACTCCATCTCTGGGTGGCAGCTATGCCCATTAGCATTTTGCTTGCCATTCATTACAGTTTTCCCATTGCATTCTCTCTCATTGCTGGAGCCCTTCAAGCTGAAGTAGGCAAGGAGGAGGAGTCCTGCATAGAAGGCCACAGTGTGTAGATTCCTCCAGTCACTGACTGCTTTTAGAAGAGGCACAGCATCCATAGACCAGTCAAAGCTGAGGGTATCTGGGCACAGCAACAGCCAGAGGTTCTTGGTTGGCAAGTAAAAGAAGGTCAGGGTACGTGTGAGAAAACTGTCTGAGTCAGCTGCTGGATTGTCAGAATTAGAAAAACTTGGGGGCTTGTTGCCCATCCAGTATAGGCGAACACCCAGCAGTGCAGTTCCCCAGGAGCTCAATAAACCAATGCTGAAGAACAGGGTCAAATTCTTTCTCTGAAAAGAAAAAGAAAGCATTGCATCAACACTATGTATTTAGCTGTGTAAATTATACACAAAAAAGAACAAAGAAAATATCTGATATAACTTTTTTTCAGTAATGGAAACAAACACAGTAGATCTTGGTCTCTGACATTTGGATCACGCCACATTGGGGTACATGGTTGACTACAGACTAAAGGAACTGGCTCTTTCATTTAAGCTGTATCAAGAATGTATCAGAGTCAATCCTTCAGACATTTTAGGGCTGTCAGTCCTCATTTAAGATTTAGTTTGCATAATGCTTTGGAAACTCTTACTTTAGAGGAATTTATGGAATCTTACATTAGTTCCTACATAACCGCCCAAATCCTTTCACTGTTTCTGGCTGTGACCAAAACACCAGTCTGCCTTAGCTGGATTTAAAGTCTAAAGGATGCTCCAGCTCCATATTCCTCAATCAAAGTCTCTCCTGAGGCATTTCACCAGAGAACTGATTAAAACTTCCAAGAAAGCAAGAGAGGAAAACAGACACAGATTCCATACTTAGGTCTCCTAGCTCCTACCGATTAACTATAGTGATCACTTGGAGCCTTCAGAGGCTACCTACTATTGGAAGTCTCACTTCATTTTGCATAAAACACAAAAAGTTTCACCTCAATATGAGGAAGGGCTTCTTTACATGGCGAGTGGCAGAGCACTGGAACAGGCTGCCCAGGGACATTGTGGATTCTCGTTCTCTGGAGACATGCACAACCCACCTGAATTTGTTGCTGTACAACCTGCTCTAGGTGACCCTGCCTTGGCAGGGGGATTTGAACTGGATGATCTCCAGATGTCCCTTCCAACCCTAACAATCAGTGATTCTGTGATCTCGGAGCCAAACAATACATTGGGGAGTTTGCTTCAAGCACACCATAATAAGCGCTCCAAAACCTTTCACATTTTCATATGCATCTACATAACATTATATGAAGCAGGCAGCTGACTCCACCTACCAATATCATCATGCTAGCAACTTGAAGAATCTCCACTTACTTATGGAATAACTGAACATTTTCCAGCAGGAGCTGCTTCTTGGGTAAGTTCTTCTCTCAATTACATGGGCACCCTAAATGAAATCTGGTTTACATTACTCTTTATGAAGAAGCTAAAATACATTCATTTTTATATTTCAATTTCTCAGATGCCTTTTGTAAGGAAAAAAAATACCTATTTGCCAAATAGTTCCAGATACAGTATAAGTGCTTTAATAACCTTTTCCTCATTATTAGAAAGAATTATTTGTCAATCATTTTTCATTTTATTAGGTATGTTTTTTCCATCTCACACTACACATTCCTGGATGATTATTCAATGTTTACTTAGTTATTCAGAAGCAGAACCTCACACTAGAATGTTTTATCTTATTTCTACAAAACAGCTCATTTTTTTCCTCTTTGGGCAGGATCAACCCTTGATATCATGAATTACAGATGATAGTGTTGACCATTTTAGGTCAATTATTAATAGTTTTCTACCACCAGTTTACTGATGTTCTACTAAGAAGACAGTCTAGTAATGATAATTTATAGTTTATCTTATAATTTAGCATGAAGAGATTTATTCCTTTTCACATTTCTATAGAGTTCCTCCTTGTGAAGTTTAAAATACTAAACGTCAGTTAGATTCATTCATTCAGTTTTGATACAATATGGAATTTAATGGAGGCATTAGTAGGGAACAAACAAATTTATAAAGAGAACATTTATGCACTTGGATCACAAACATCTAAAAAACACTGGCACTTTTTATACATAAAGTAAAGCCTGGGTCCAGATTTAATTTGCCATATTAACACCAGTTTGATTTACTAGCTTTTTTACATCTTGAATAATCCACAGTTTTTTGGTAACATATAAATCAAAAGCCTCATCTACACTTCATGCTAACTACATTCCCTGGAAAGCCTATTAGAACAACTTACTTTTATTTGTAAGCTGGATAATACTTCACAACTCACTTCACATATGGTTTCATCCATGCCTGACAAAACTATTTAAATGCTTTTAATGTTATAAAACTGTGTAAACTGGTTATCACTGAAACTCCCAACTAAGTTTATATTTGGAATAAAAAGATTATTCAGATTTCATGGATTTGCATGTATGCCCTCATAGTAAAACCTCATGTCCCTGGTTCAACTATCCTTTAATTCTTGTCATATTTTTCGACATGAAATTTCTTCTGCCCACCCTTCTGACTCAATTATTTTTAAACTCATTCCTTCAAACACACATATAAACAACCCTCAAATGTTAAATGCGACTAGGTGCTCTTTTATACATCCTTCTTATGAATCTCTTAGGAGGCTGCTTAGACAGAAAGAAGCTGGGAAATGAAAGATGGTCTTTTTTGTTTGACTTACAAATAGTCTTTTCTGGAAGGCTATACACCACTTGAAAGATTAAGATATCCCAAATACTAAGGAAGTGAAACTTGATTAACAGATGAAAAGTGAGCTTTCATGGACTGATTAGACTGCTTTGTTGTTTTGTTAATATTTACATAACAACTGAAAGAAAATCTCACTTTTCTGAAGTCCTAACCACCACACTTTTCAATTAAATGCCAAGAGAGCTCACATTACAAAGTTCTCTGACAAAACCATGCAAGAGCGGATATGCTACTCCTCATGGGTAACAGTGAAACCATCTAAAAATTTTCAGATCTTCCTCATATGTTAAACAACTACTAACAATTAGAAGTTTGCCTCTTGCTCCTCCCCCCAGAAATGTTAACAATATGTAGCTCAGAGTTAATCAATCTTCACTGCTCGAGTAACTATGAGCAGCCTCTCTTTTAAGCTTTACACTTAAGGTCTGTAATATCTGGATCCTCACACTGGTTGGTTCTAAAAAGAACACAGATTATCCACATACAGTTTTGTGTTTCATGCTGTAACAAAACTTTTTTTACTATTTTTTAAGCATTTTACAGAACTTTCAAATGAAATATGTAAGCATTCACTCATGGAGCTCAGAGATATCTGAGTAGGTTTACCACCCCAGCGTATCAATATATCATGCTCTAAGGCACTAGTCAACTGCAGACAGAGCTCTGGTAGATTCTTAAACTCAGTTAACTGACCACAGGAGTGAAGCGCAAATTTCCTGTTGCTGCCTCAGACACAAATGGTTTGCATTCTTCCCCAGATTTCTGACATGGATCTTTTCAATAGCCAGTAGCTTTACAACTTTTTAAAATTAACTACATGTTAACTACAGTTAGCAATAACCTGTGTAACACTGACATGCCATTGTGAATTTTCAGATTTCAGCGGAGGCTCAGGCTAGAGCCAAGAAAATCCGTCCCTAACATTTAAACGTCTGATACAATAATTTAAAGTAGGATGCCTTTTTCCTTTCTTGTTTTTTTAATTTTCAATTTTCAAATCTCACAGATAGCATTGGCCTAGAAGGGAAAGACAAAGTCATTCCCTTTTTTCCTGTCTCAACATTCACGACTTTTGCATCGCTTTTATCCCTCTGTGCTAATATAGTCACAGATAATGAGAAAGGTTTAGCACACATTTTGGCTTTGCTTTCTTTCAGACTTTGGAAGAAAATCATTCCAGCAATTTATTAAAATTAAATAATATAGCCAGTTCCCCAGTAGACGTCTGCCTGCAAAGGAAGTGCTTTTAAAATGAACTCTGCTCAGACAAGCACTTTCACTAGTGACTCTTCCTCTGAGCCTCCTGACAACCTGTGCTCCTCTGATCTGATTGTGTACATTCAGTGCAGTCCAGCAGCAGAAGAGATCCTCTGTAATGCCTGGCAGAAAGGATTTGGATTACTATACTCATAAATCCAAATCCATCCCATCTGCCATATGTTTTGACACCCCCATAAATCCTCCAACCTTTTGTAAGTAGTCATTTCCATCTGAGGAAAAAAATGAGTACTGATTGAGATGAGATTTAACATCTCTACTGCCTGCTAACAGCCAAGTACCACCACTGCAATTTTAGTCTCTGTGACTATAGAAACCTTTTTCATCGCCCTATCAAAATCCATCTGCATGACCCACCCACTCTGAACATTTATCTTGCATTAAATCCTAATCCCTCACTTCATTATATTACCCTTAAATAAGGCACTTAAGCAGATTTCTTAATTGGGCAGCCACTGCCAAAGCTCAGTCATCACCTAAGTGGTATCCAAAGCATTTTCGAAAGACACTGTTCTTTTAACCTCACCTTGTCCATTTCACAAAGCACCGTTAAATATGGCACATGATCAAGACAGTCAATATCAAAATCATCACACACAAAATGTTATTTTTAGAACTCAGGAAATGCAGAGATGAAAGATGATGTGTCATCAGGCATTACTCACAGGAGTTTCTTTTCCAAATTAGAGCCCTTAAAAATATGTTGGCTTCAAAACTGGGACTTCCAAAAGTAGTAAAATGCTGCCAGATCACTAAACTGACAGTATCTTCTTCCCACATTAGATAGAGGTTCCTGGATAACAGCTCATGCAAGCTGGAGCCAAACTAGAATTCAAAACATATCCCCACCAGGAATGAAGCTATTTACTACAACCCCTGCTGGGTCACAGTACTGAGATGGAAGTGGCCTTTAACGCTGCTTGATCACCTGCCCAGTTTGTTCCTGCTCACATGACCCACTAAATGTTCATTTTCACTGGTGATGCAACAACTGGCCTGAAGGTCTGTTTTTACTCAGAGTTGGAACTCTGGCTACAGCTTGTCCAATATTGGGACCAACTGTGCATATTTAATGACATTTACTTCTAGTGTTATGACCCCACACAACTCTTCTCCAACAAGGAAGCGATTGCATTCACAAAACAGCTGAAGATTATCTGCACATACTTTTATTGTAATTAGGCTGTAGCACAAGCTAAACAGTCCTTATCGCTATGACTTGCCTTACATTCGAGTTATAAATACTGGCATTTAAAAATGCCAAAGTCTTACTCTAAAATTCTTCATTCTTTGATATGAATCTTTAATTACCAAAACAAAAAAAATCCAAAACCACAAAGACTCTAACCTCTCCACTGAAAAACAGTAGTTATAAAGTAGTTATGTTATGTATTGTTATATATATATGTAGTTATAAGGACTACAGAGGAAAAGACAGACTGCATTAAGATCAGAAACTGTGTGAATGACTGGAGATAGTATAAGAGCAGAAGGACTTGATAAGGACAGGGGAACAGAACAACACAGCCTTGGAGAAGTAGACAAAAGATATAACTTGGGCAAACAGAAGTCAAGAAAAATACAAGCAGGATGCCAACTCAGCTCTGCAAGGCTGACAAAGCAAAAGTTATGTAAAACAATGATACCACACTTACTCAAAAGTGGGGGTAGAAAAACAGCCACCTGAAAAGGACACTGGACACTGAAGACCATCAAAGAAGACCCCAAAGAACCATAAAAGGACTTCTGATAAGGGCTGTGACTATGTAAAATAAAGCAATACATATATATCAAGTAAGTGGGGATAGTTAATGAATATGTAATCAGTGTGTATGATAAGAATTCTGTTTACCCAACACTTGGGGCACTCAATCAGTGAAAGGATCCTCAAACTGCTCAGCGCTGCAATAAACAGTGCCTGCTTTGCAATACTCAGGAATGTGTTAGAAAGTGTCTATCTGGCTGATTTCAGTATGAGAATACAGTAGCTTGATAAATCTGTTTGCATGATCAGTGCAAGGCAAGGCTTTCTCGAAGTCCACACAGCTAAAAGCTGTGTGATAATGGTCATGCTATGGATATCTATCCAGAGTTCATCTATCTGCAGCAGAAAGAACTTTACACAGGAGATTAGAAACTCATTGGGACCCAAAGACATTTCTGGACTGCCAGACTGCTCTGGGATGCTGTCCAGTACTACTGTTACCACTGCACAGTAAGAGAGGTGGTCGTCACTACCTGCATTTCATTTAACAAGTATTGTCTTAACCAGAGCTTTTGCAGTGAAGGAAGGGTGCTGCACTTTCCACGCTAGACAAAACACTGAGAGCTCACTGATCATGCAAGTATGTTGTGAGGCAGAACTGGAATTCAAAATGATTTTGAAATAACAGAGAAATGTTCAGAAAATTATACCTGTATAAAAGGCAGGGACAACACTGATTGCTTAAAGCTACACAAGTACAAGAAGTGGAACACGTGGTTGGCCCATCTTCAGAGAAGCATGAGGGATTATCACGTATCACAAGCAACTCTTTTGAACCACTGCTAGAAAGGTAAACACTATTGAGACTACAAATGAAAGCACACCCTCCAAGATATGCGAAGCAATCCTTCCACTCTCCTCAATACTAATAAATCCTAAAAGGTCTAGTTCCAACACAGATCTTTCAGAAATAAAAGATGGAACTGGATAGAGCAACGCAACAGAGTAATTTGTTTAATTCAAAGGGAACCAGAGGAAGATTCTGGCTGTGTAAAATGGAACCAGTTTGCTTCTGCCACTGCGACATGGACTATAAGGGAGCAGGACAGTCTCATAGAGGAGTGGCACAGCTGAGATGGGCAGCACAGTTCAGCACTACACCTGAGCAAATTGATCAGTAGGCCTGCAGAGCCCCAACGACAAAGGAAGCCTTGCCCCAGTCTCACTGGGAATGCAAAGGCTGCAATTGCTGTATAGCTGGCCCATCCTCTTGAGTAACAAACACATGAAAATGAGTTTCTACAGCTAAGGCTCATGATAACATTTATATCTCCTACATCACATTAAGTAAATCTGACCCGACAATGCAATTTACTAAAGCCCTGCTTGTTTGAATGGATAGATATGCTGCTTTTTCTTCACAAAGTTTCTTCTCCTCTTCTATACAATGTACAGCCATGCTTAAGAAAAAAAGAAACAAAGTACAAAATGGCAGCACAGACTGCAATCCTACCTACCACCAAAAACTGTAATGGCACATTCTATGTTCCCTACACTAATAAAAGGGCAATAAAGGAAAATTAAAGCCTATGGGCTGGTTTAATATGCAGTGGGAGAAAAACACACACTGTTAAAATGTAAATAGACACATACTGACCAATGGATTTTATGAGCAAAAATGTCATTAAATCCCAGATTAAGCCTCTGGCAATGACTAAGCAACTTTACCAACCCAGTAGAAGAAAGTCATCAATAACCAATTTCTGCACATGGGATAAATAGCAATTTGGCTCTAGGTCTGACAGAACAACCTCTCTAGGTGTAACAGAAGTCTATCAGTAGGAAGCCCATCAAGCTACAGCAGTTATTTGCTACAGTGGATAACAGGATTCTAGAGTGGATCATGGATAACAAGCAGCATCTTATGTGCAGGTAATTTTGTTTTTCTCTGCCTACTGAAAAAAATCAAGGTGTTTAATTTGTTTTAATTGTACTTTTAAAATACATCAAGAGAACAAACAGCAAAGCAGTCTTAAAACTATACTCATAACAAAGAAAATACATTAGTCTTGAACATTTAATTGCAATTTTTCTAGTAAAGCTTAAAACCCTAAAACATTTCAAAGAGAAACACAAATAGCATTGGAAGTCCATGCAAAACACAGAACCTGCTTATCAACTCAGAAGGCATTTTATACCATCAAGGAAAATTCATTTAAGATCATACAAGTAGACACTTATTTCCTTTAAAAAAACATTTAAACCTGATTTTTGTGCAGTTATTTTATTTTCAGATCTAGCAGTTTAGCAAGATAAGGAAAAAATTATTAAGTGACTCAAAACCTATCTGTGTGACAAACTTAATACAGGCTATGTTTTAAATACAACATTATTTTTAAAAAAACTCACCTTCCTTCTACACCCACAAAATATATTTATTTATGAGAAGGCACAGTAGGATCACCAAAAGACACTCCCAAGTAGATAAGTATTATGTTTGAAGTCAGTACCCTTTAGGAGCAGGAATAAATTTCACAGTTATCAGCCACTTACTGGGCATTTATTTCAGATGCAGTGCTTATTATAAATAGCAGCCTGAAGGACATCTCCTGCAGTCTGGATGCAATCTCTGTTTAATTACTCCTTTTTTTATGATCCACTAGGATCACAGTTCAAAAAATGGGAAGCACAAAGAACTGGAGAAGCTAAAGGCAACACAGCAACGACTAACAGTCTCAGAAAGCCTTAACAAAAGTGACTTAAAAGCGAGAACTACACACCTTCAAGATTCAACTCCCACCAACATGAGATGAAAGGTAATTCACAAAGAATGCTGACAAATAGTAGTTCACCCACCACTGATGAAAAGCTTTGTTCCCAGGTGTACTGACAGGAACTCCACTCAAACTCCTAGTCAAAACAAGCAGTCTGACGCACATCTACATGCCTCCCTTCTCACCTAACCTAGTCGTGCCTCCCATGTAGCCAACCAAGTAGCTATGAAGCACTAGCAATAAAATTCTGGATATATGTGCTTGAAAGTTTGAAGAATAATACACTGAACAAAAACAAAACCAAACAAACAAAAAAAAACCCCAGCAACCAAAAAAAACCCACCACAAACAAGCAAACAAACACCACCTCATAAAAGAAATTAAATTAACAACCTTTTTAAGGCCTTACCAGCAAGTACTGCAATCTTGAGAAGCAAGACTGGGAAAACTACCGTTTTAGTAACAACTTCATTTATTCCTCTTTTTCATTAGATTGCTAGCTTTTTAATAGAATTGGTTATGGTCGAAGATTAATTAAAGAAAAGAGCGCTTGGTGTTTTTCTGTGTTAATTACTGGGGAAGCTTTTCGTATTCATTCCCTATGGAATACACTAAACAGAAATTGGAATGAATACCTATTAGAAAATGAATAGAGAAAGCAAATTAAACTTTTTGCAGCAAACAGTCCCAGCTAACTACATAAGTAATTCCTGCTCAATGATAGTGAAGAGTGTTGCAAAGATACCACAGGAGTAAAAATGCACAAATATAAGCATATTTAGCCAATAATTAAAACTGTAAACACTTCAACAGAAAATTTCCTCCAAAGTATGTTTGATAAAAATAACAGAATAACCTTGAATGGGATGTCCTCTACTTTGTTTCCTTATACATGAAATATGAAGAAAACAATATAAAAAACATTGGTGCTAATTTTTTTCTCCCCTTATTCTAGGGATCCTTCTAAGGTGTATTTAAAAGGATATTTAAGCATAGCTTTTTAAAAATACAAACTGCATTACTAGAGTCTGAATCAGAGATAGAGTTCAAGGTAAAGCAATTACTGACCTCCATATTGCAAAACCAAATCCTTAATAATTCAAATAAAGAGAGATTAAAAACAGTGAAGCAGAATATGGATAACGAAACTTATTTCATGACATGAAATGTCATTACTCTCCATTAAGCTAATGTGAAGAAATGAGGCAGTTAGTAGCAATGTCCCGTGAACCAATACCAAGATACTTCTCAACTATTAGGGGGTGAAGTACTTAAAAGAGGTCAGTTACTGGTACTGTAAGAGGTGCGCTGAAACCCCTTAACCAATTACATTAAACTTATTGAAAGCCTGCACAGTTATCTTGTTTGGCCCAAAAAAAGATCTTTCATATTTCCTGTGAGGCAATGATCTGTGGTCAAATTAGTCTACCTGTAAAACAACCCAGTTTCTCTGAAGGAAATGAAAAATTACATGCTCTTTTAGAAGAAAGGAAGAAATTTATTTTGTCTTAAATACATTCAGTACCATTATCAAAGCTTTTGTTTTAAATAAATTTCTCATTTTTTATAGACCAAATGGAAAAATAACAAGAAAAAGAAGAAGTGCAAATAGACATCACATTGCCTGCATGTATTCCTCCACATTTACACACACAAACACACAGAGCTAGCCTTGGTAATTCCTGGTTTGTCCAGGTCCAATGCATGGCAAATGTGTTTTAGGCATCAAGAACATAAATGCAACAATCTTTCCTTAGCACAGCTCTGGTGCAAACAGCCAGCTATTACTAAATTCATTCCAGTCTCACTAATGAGTGGAGTTTGGAAGCACAGCATATTTGAGCCACAAAGAGATGATTTATAATGAGAAGTCACTCAGCAGGGAGGCTGAAGTACAGCAGCTCTCTCTGCAAGTTATCATAACAGAAAGCTATTTAATGAGTGTGGGTTTCTTCAAGAATTCAAAAAAGTCGAGATTTGGAATAGGATGTGTTACATTATGCAGACACCCACATCACTGAACATTTCTGCTACAGTAAAACCACCAAAAGAAAAATCCTCGAAGTTGTTCCTATCTTGAGTTTTTGGCTCATTTTTTTAGTAAGTTCTTTCAAATGTAAAACGTGGATTTGTAGAGATTAACAGATAGACACAATTCAGTACAAAAAAAGTTAGTGAAGTTTAATGAACTAAACTAGGTTGCCTAAGGTCAGGCACTCCACAGTTCAAACAAGAAAAAAATGTGCCCTGAAGCAAGACAGTGTTTGGCAAAGACACAATAAAAGAGCAGAGAGGTACCATTCCTCAGCAAGCCCAGGAGAGGCCTGAGTTACCTGCAGTTACCCACTCCTTACAGCACTCTCCCCCGCAGGGGAGCACTACGGGTGCTGATGACTCAAATTCACTTACACACAAACCTGAACCCTCCCCTTAATCCACCTCCAGATCAAAGCCACATCCAGCTGCCAATAATCATTTAAAAATAAATACTTTTTCAGTAAACCATATGCCATAATCTTCACGCATGTGATGGGGACACAGGGGCTTTGCATGCTAGAAAATTATCCACCTTGACTTTCAGATTAAGTTATTGAGTTTGCTAAGGAAGGATGCCAGCGAGAAAGGATGACAGTGGAGCACAGTATACCAGAATTTCTAAAATCAAAATGTAGGCAAAACTGATTCAGGTTGCATTTATTTTCTAACCAGTAAATTTAGACTGTGGCTTCTTGACAATAGGAGAATTTAAACAGTAATGATGCTTTGGGAACTTTTGTGTTTATTTTTTCCCATTGTTTCCAGAGTGAGCAGTTCTTTGTGCAGAGTGATCTTGTGTCAGCACAGTGGAGGGAACAGTGTATGGAAGTGGAAAGCTGAAGAAAGGGGTTAACTTTGTTAAGCCATGACTACTACTACCAAACATGCCTATCAAAATGTGACTTCCAAGAATATCACTAGGGCAGCTGCAATCTTGCCATGCATGGTAAAAAAACCACAGCAAACTGAGACTTGTAATAGAAATACTTATCTGAGAACAGTTATAACCATTATACCTCAAGAAGTAACATTTCATTTTCCTAAGTCTTGAAAAATAAACAAGCTCCACTAAACAGAAGATATACACGACATTAAAACGAGAAGTCCTTGAGTTATCATGCACAAAGAAGCATTACATGGCCACAAAATTCCCTCCCACCTGACAGTCTTAAAAATACTCATTCTACACCAGGAGCATGTTTTCAGGGTCACTACACAGGTTACCTAGATGTCATGATAGTAAAGGCCCAAATTTCTGAATCTTTCAGAAAGCCGTGTGACATATTTCCTTGTCCCTTGGAAGAATGCACATCTTCACCTTCATGATGATAGGATGATGATAGGATGAACTTCATTGCTAGTGTTTGTCTGCACTTCAAACCATCTGCCCAGCCTACAGATCCTTCATCAGCTCATCATTCTTCTGTCAAAAGCACCCTAAGTCTTCCTATGAAACCTTCATCTATACCTCATAGACAGTAGTTACCCTCAAACCACTCCAAAAAGTTAAGATTCTTCAAAGTTTTGCTGTAAGTACCATGACAAAATGCAGCTGATAACAGATCAAGATGATGCTTCTGTCACCAGCTCTTGACACAGATACGCTGAATGATATTAACCAGATGGCTTAACCACCTTCTGTCTTCTTTTGCTCTAATCTTTCCATACAGCCTCTAAATTCAGACACCATATTTCTAACAGTAGTAGGAATTTGCAATTTTGCTTTCTATGGAGTTTAAGAAGGTTCTAGCCCTACATAAGTATCAATTACACAAATAATTAAGCACCACAGACAGCAGTGGACTCTTTTACTGTGTGATCTGCAAATTGTCATCCAACATGCTTCCGTTGCATATTTATCCAGCCTAAGTAGAAGCTTTCAACAATTTTATTTTCATCTTTCTCTGCCCCTAGCTCCTTTCACTGTTTGTTTCTGCCAAATATTACCCAGAAATGCAACGGTGCTTTTCAAAGTGGTGCTGTCCACCATTTTACACACAGTGTGCTGTAAAATCTGCCATGATTGAACACTGCATCCTAGGAAGCCCATATAAATATTCAGTCACAGAATAGTTTGGGTTGGAAGGAACTTTTAAAGGCAATCTAATTCAACACCCCTGCAATGAGCAGGGGCATCTTCAGCTAGATCAGGTTGCTCAGAGCACCAAAAACCTCAGAAATTGTTAATCATTCATGTACTTCTCAACTTTGCTAATCAATGAACAAAATAGATTTCTTTACATTGCTTAGAGAAAAAAATGAGAATAACCTTCAAAGACTAGGAATAACCACACATTATGGATTTACCTGGCTAGCAATATTCATTTTAGTGGTGAAAAATTTGACAGAAAAGACTAAGATTTTAAATTCTGTACCTACAATTTTCCTTAAAATTCCTTCTTATCTGCACAAGTACATAAAAATCATTAACCAAAATACATTCAGGGACAGAAATGACAGCTGCTAAATTTTTCAAGAGACTCTATGAAAGGACACTGAAGTTCTTCCACTTATTAAAAACTACATCTTCCACAATTCACATATCTAAATAGAAACTAAACTGTAAAGACTACCCTGTAGCAGTATTTGTAGTTCTTTGAAACAAACTCAGTATTGTAGGGTTGTCTGTGGTGACTTCTGAGATTAATGTTTTTAATACTACAATTATGAAAACTATGAAAATGATAAAAACATCATGATGACAAAAATCCATTTTTAATCACCTACCAATTTAAAAGCATCAACATCTCAAATGTTTGAAAGTGAAATGCCTTAAAGCAGAGGCTCCACAGAAACCATCACTTTGTCAAGGCTAGTCTCCAAGTTTCTTAGAAACCATACTTGTCTTAATTTCACAAACAGAATAATTAGGCAGTTGAACTTCTTTTTTAGAAGACAATATATTTTCCTTCCTTTTGCTCAGTAACTTTCCAGAATCATGGAAAACACTCCTTTCTAAGGAGAAAACCAGAATACCCACATTTCAGTCCCTACTCATTATCTGTGATAAGACTCCAGACTATACAGACGTTCTCTTCCAAAGACTGCCATGAGTACACATGATTTGAGTCCTTTGTTTTGGAGGAGACCTGAGCTATGCCATCTCACTGAATAAGTATTTAAGTACCTATCTGAGCACATTCTCATCACTCAGAGCTGAATGTGCATACTGCAGCCCTGTTACGCTAGAGCACAAGGGGGATAAAACATCCTGACAACACAGAAGTAAAGATTCATGGTTGGACAGGCTTTACAAACACTCTGCACATAAACCAGTTAGTGCATGCCTAAAAGAAGCTAAGGATGGTACGCAGGGACCCAGTTCAGCTGCAGGCAACAGATGAACAGGACCTTAAGACACAACTTTTGGACTTGGGTAATGCAACAGTATAGAATCAACTGCGTCCCTACCTCCTCCTTTGTATCTTGGCCAAGGTTTACATACTTTCCACATACTGCAAATATAAACAAAGAGGAGTTTAATCCAAGAGTTAAATTATGAAGAACACCTCCTACTGCCTGCAACAGGCCTCCCTTGGACCAGAGCATTAACAGCTGGGGCTGACCTCACTTCTGTCAAACCCACAGTCAGCCTTTGAATCTTATCACAGAAATAACTGGAAGGCTAGAAAACCCACTTCATTTTAATTTTTGTTATTTGCTTTCTGAAATCCCAGATTAAAGAGGTTTACATTCTTAAACACTGGCCAAAACCATGATGACTACATATACTTGTCTGGTTTGGGGTTTTTCCCGTGAAAGCTGAGATTCTCACTGGGACAGATGTTACAAGTGTATAATTCGCTGCTCTACCGTACGTGGATGTTTTGTTAAAGGGCTGTGGCTTGTCAATAGAGCACTGGGCTGGCTGCTTGTCTTACCAGGCAATTTTGCACTGGTTCAGCTGGATGTTGGGAAGGAGGAGGGAGCTCGCTCTCAGAGAGCAAGAAACTAGGAAATGCTGCTGCAGTGCAGGGGTCAACAGGGAAAGCTGTGGGAAGCAATGAGCCATGAGGCTGGAAATAGGCAGCTTGAGAAAAGGAGGGAACTACATCTCAGAGACAACTGAAGACTTTTCTAGAGGCCTACAGGAGACCACGAAGATCCAACATGAGAAAAATAAGAGGCTTTACCCTTGCAAGGATGATAATAGACAAGGATGAAACATGCTTTCAAACACAATTATTTGAATATACACCCCCCAGCAAATCTGCAAATCTCTTTCATGAGATCCCCCTTTATTTTACTATTTGTATTCCAAAAAAACCTAAAAAAGTTTTAAAGATTCTTGGTGCATTCTCTTTAATGAAAATATCCAGACAGGACATTTCTCAGAGCTCTGACATGGCATTACTGGCCTAAGATCTAAAGTAGAAAATGCTGAGAAAACTGACACACCATTTGGAACTGCATGATGTGCCTTCTTCCTCAAGATGCAAAGAGGTGCTTTCTTTACTGCTGTCAATAAACTATTATTTCTACATGAAGGTTCCCCTTTGTTCTAAAAATGTCACTGACTCTGACAGAAAAAAACCTCATTGAATAAAAGGCCAACTTGTCTTTACAAGAGATTTGATTTTTCAAATGGAAAAGATCAACCAACATACAGCATTTTGAAACTAACAGCAAAAACCTTCCATTTCTACACAGTCACAAGCAAAACCAACGTAGGAGGAATTTTAGCACCACAGAGAGTAGAGATTAAAAAGCATGCCCAGAAAGCTGGACTGTCTTTGCCTGGGATCTAAGATAGGATACAGTCCTGGAAGGGTTTCCCCCAGCCCAGGACTGCAACATCAGCATGTAGGATGTTGAGTACGCTTGTTCATGACCTGACTTCCCCATCAGCTTCAATTATTGCTTTTTAATGAGCTTCTTAAAGGATAGGAACTTGATACAATTTTGACTATTTAAGAATCCAACTTCACCAAAAAAAACCAAAAAGTAACCAGAAAAATCTTTCATCAAATGCCTGTTTGTTCAGCATATCAGTGATTCAGCATATCAGTGGATTAGTTCTAAAAACACAAGAGTGACAACAGTTGCAGCTTCATGAGGGAGAAGGTGGTGAGACAGTAGAAATGTGCATTAAGATTCTTTAAGTTACTGTGGATGAGTACAGAATACTGCAGGATGTCTAAGGATTATGCAGGAATAAAGTTCTTTTCTGGAAAGGAACACAGATGAGTAGAAGGTGCTTGAACTTTGTTTTTTGAATGCCCTAATTTGTTCACATTTACCCTGAAGCTACCTGAAAGCTGTATTTTAGGCTAATCTACCTGTCTTTTGAACATTTCCTAATTATTTACAAAGCCAGACAGTACTGGACTCAAAGCAGGGTAATATCTAACCTTTTCTGATGATGCCCTATTGCTAGAACACTTGCTAACTTCTTAGAAGGTAAATTTTCTTTCATCCCACAACTGCAATCCATGAAGAATTTATACTTTAAAATGTTATTAATGCTAAGCATGCTGTCCTCCTATAGCTACAGCCTGGAAAAGGTTATTTTACAAACCAGTGGGAAAGAAAAGGTTTTCTTTTGTATGTTAAAATATGGACTTCCAAATTTTGAAAAGAAATAAAAATCAAAAAACATAATATAGCTTGCAAAAATTTCAGCATTGTTTATGCCACATTGTCTTTCTGTGACAACATAGTGAATAGAAAAAGGCTTGTGAAATTGAGAGCATGCTTTAAAGAAAAATACATTCAGATGAAGACTTATGGATATGTAAGTATGGTTAGAAAAGGAAAAGAAGCAGCTAAGAGACACTTTTTTATTGCAATTTCATTTAACAAAGACTGTGCTCCAGAGAAGTCACTCTGACACCTCATCACAAGCATGTTTCAGTGCCATCTAGCTAACGCTCAAGTTAACTTGCATCACTGCACAAGGATCTTTGTTTTCCTGCAAATATTCCTTCTTCAATAAAAAAAAGAAAAAAAATGGAGAAGTGGCATATTGGTTTGTCTTCAGATCCATCAGTGTGTTGAAGCATAAAGAATTTGGGTTGTTCTTGAAATACTTGAGCTTTGATGCATTTATGTGAGGAATGTTAAAAATGTAACCCCTAAAACCCTTTACGCTATGACTGAGTTCCTGATCTGGATGGATCCACATGACTGAGTCCTTTAAATACTGCTCTTTCAAGTATAAACATATTAGGTGTCATTATGCAACCCCTCTGTTCAACTATTTTGTGCCAGACATTAATGGAAGAGTTGAGACAAAGGAAAAAAAAAAGAAAGTGCAATAAAGGAAGCCCATTTCCACTTGTTTTAGAAAATGCAAAGAGTATTGATTTCTACAGAAAAGAAATTTGTAAAAGTAAGTGAAGAATGTATTTTGAAGAGTGGTATGCTTTAAATCCTCTGAAAGTTCATTTTGCCTCTGCCACAGTATACGTTTCCATACAAGAAAAGACATTTGCAGTCCTGAACATGTCACTGTGACCATGTAACAACTGTGCAAGCTGTTTCCAAATTTTAATCAAAATTCTTCAGATTAAAATAATCTGATAGGCTGACAAATCTCCCTCCATCCCAAAACAGATGGGAGTTTCCTTTGACTCAGCAATGTGATTTTATATCCTCTAAAAATCATAATTAAATCATAATGGCCCAGTTTTAAATCCTTCTGCCTTAGAAGTGTACCTTCCAAACCTCTTTAGAACTACCAGACTAGCCAGGATATATCTGGTAAATTATGCCACTGAAAACCTCAGAAAAGAATAAAATCTATAACCAAAATATGCTTGGTTTCCTCTGCACAGTAACTGCATTTTGGATTTCAGACTGTGAAAGGATGCAAAATGAATATGCTCAGGGAAAAAAAAACATCAGCAGTTCCAAATTCTGTTAGTGAAGTGAAAAACAAACTAACAAAAAAACCCACCAAGAAGTTGCAAGTTGCAAAAGAACCAAGTACAAGGTTGGGGATCATTGTACCAAGATCAAATGTAATTACTAGACAATTCTTCAATAAAGTAAGACTTAATCCTATGTTCTTTTTTTTGGTAGTATTTTAAATAGTTTCCCTTCACATACCTAGCAAAACTTTTTACCAGTAGTTTAACAGGTTTCTCAAAGAGCACTGCAAAATTTTTCAGGAAGGATATCCTGAAAAATAAGAAATGTCACTGAACAAAATGTGAATGGGATTAAGGCAAAGTACAGGAATTTGCTCCTGAGACCCGTTGTGTTTCCTCCAGTTGAGCAAAAGCAGCACCTAAAAGCTTGCTCCAGCAAATTGCTCTTTTCCCCCCACCCTCACATGTCAGCCCCAGCTCTTCCTCCCCTGCCCACCTTGATTCTCAGTGCAATACACACCCCTCTTCTCCCCTCATCCTTCCCACCAGCTGTCCCAACTGAAACTCCCTCTTTTGCACCCAGCTGGGACAGCTCTTGTGTCTGCAGATTGGTAAGGAGTAAGGGAAGAGCAGGACGCGGCAGCAGAAAGCATGACAAGGCAGAAGGTGCTTTGAAGGGCATCTGTGTAACAATGAAACAATTCTCCCTGAAAAAACAAGGAGCTGGTAAGTGGACTAAAGATGAGGTGTTTGGCACAGTGACATTTTTGATAGACTGTACTATTTTAGACTGAAGAACATTTTCAGATACTGAAGGCAGAGAGAGCACACATACAATGAATTGGTAGGGACTTGGCTGGTTGAGCTGCTAGAATAACTACTTAAGAGCTCTCCCATTCTGCTAGGCATACAGACAAGCTCCACAACACCTAAAGAGACTACAATTTGTTTCATTGATTTGGGGTTTTTTGGTGGGTTTGGTGTTTTTAACACTGCAATTGTAACTTTATTTGGCTGAATAAAACAACTGTTCTTTAGCTGACCACGACAGTTTCCAACTGGTAACAACCATCAGCTTACGCAAACTGATCTCCTTCTGTGAATTAACAACCTTCATTGTTTCATTAACATTAACTGCTTAGCGATAAACCTGAAAGTTTCCAGCAGAGTCTAAAGAGGGTTAAAACAACTTTGAGAAATCCAAGCTTAGCTTTTGGGGTGGATAAACAAATGAACAATGAAGGAAGCTGCTTTGAGATATTTTTGGTTGGCTAATCGTCTTTATGTTATCTGAAGTGAAAAGTTTCCATCTTGGATCCTACTTTGTACAGCTACTGGGCAACTAAAAAGAGCTTGTACAAAATGTTGCTGTCTTCCAAAAATTTATCATAAGACCCTACTATCAAGGAAATACTTTCATGAGTAACTTAAAGCAGTGGTAGACGTTTTTTTCTACATCATATAACAAGCACTTTGTACACGTTACACACAGCCTTGTGTGAAAACCTGAAGACTAACAAATTTCAGAAATTATTTAGAAAGTGAGCATCTGACCCCACACCATTTGTCCACAATGATTGAAAACCATCAGTATGTGTTAACTCCATTGCCAAAACCGACAGTCTCAAAGAACCTTCTTCTCTGTTGACCTATGAGATTAGACAACTTGTCCAGAGGATTAAAGTAATTGTATTAATTCCTAGATAAATATGTCTAATGGGAATTCTGCCTGGTTTGGCCATCATGGCTGAGCTGAGGCACTTCCATCAAGTTGTCAGTCGTATCCTGATAGGTTTTCAGGATTCATGAGCCTGCTGGGAAATGCTGGGTGGTACTTTATCAGGTGCAGCACTCATACAGAGAGCAGGAGGAGGGGAGCAGCAGGGGAGGCACTGGGCAAATTTGTGGAATCTGACCTTTTGCTTTGGGCACCTCCTTGGATTTTTGCCTTGTCCCAGGTGGCCAACAGTCATGCTATTTTATAGAAATCTTTTGTTAAGTATGTGTGAAGTGTTGCAGTGAAAGTTCCTAATGGATTGCACATCTGGCATAGTAGGCAAACATGGCCCTCATGAGGCCCCAGACTTGCAGACCAGCAAGGAAGCCTGTACAGGTGGGAAACAACCACCTCTTTAAGAGAAAACCTCTGTTGTGCCAAACTAACTTAGCTGCAGCAAAGAGTGAACTGTTGAGGAGTAACTGCAAGACCTGTTGACAGAAGTATGGAGATAGAATAGGTTTTCATAATGCTATGGTGGCCAGTGCAGCAGATAAAGCATGAATGTAGAAACTTACCACTGAACAGCACAGGTATTTCCTCCAAAAACTATGAGATATATATGCAAATCACATTTCTCTAAAGACTAAGGTATTTCCAGTCTTTAAACTGTTTTCTCCATGATTATTGTAAATTATACTATTTGACAAAACTGATTGGAGTCTGATAAAATTAACCTACATAAAAGAAGGGGAAGATCTACCACTTGAAGGAATGAAGGCTTAATGCAGTCTGAAAGAGAGGTAGATGAGAAAAGTTACTAAACAACTCTTATAATGGAGTTAAATTTAGAGTGTAAAATTCAAATTTGAAAATTTTAACACCAGGCCTTTTCTTCACACAAATTAATCTTCAAAATTTTAAGACCAAATATTCCATATATTTTTTTTCTAAGTCCTGTTTGGAAATCTTCTCAGTAAAGGAATCTCACAGACAGAAGAGATGTCTTCTAAAATTGCTGGTCTCTTACAAACTTTATAAAAGGACTCCATTCATACTTGAAACCTGAAACCAAATAGAGTACATCCTTCGAGGAAGAGGAATTTACACCACCAATGCCATTTACAGACAATCCCATTCCTTTCTATTTCTCACCCTGAATTCTCGTGAGCTGTTTAACTGCACTACTTCCAAAAATGTATCAATAAACTTATAGCAAACCAGCCTATAGAAATTGAGCTTTTTAGAAGATAACTACTTGTGGAAATCATGGAAACAGTCTACTACTATTATTCCTAATCCACAGAAAAAGAATCTAGACAGAATAATGGAGTTGTCTAGGGTAATAATGGGCCAATGGTAGAAGCTGACAGAACCTGACATTCTTAAAAATCCTTCTCATCTTGCCACAGCAGTTTAATACATGTTGGTAAACACAGCACATGGAAAGTATTTTAACACAGATACTAAAGCAGAGAGGGGAGAACGCAAATATTGTCAGATTCCTCAGGGGAAAATCTACAGTTTGAAGCACTGCCCGTTACGATAAGCATTCCTTTTTTGGGTAAATTTCTTTGATAACCAGCTGCAAGGATAGTAGTCACATTATTTTGCCCTTTCCTCGTCACATTTTCTAGAATTGACAAAAGCATCTATAACTATTAAGAAAACAAAGCAAAATGAAATCTATATTTTTTAAAATATTAAAGCATTTAAAAAACTGTCATTAACCGTTTTCAAGAAACATTTCCTCCAACTACAGCCAATTGTTTTATTTTTAAAGCAAAAAGAAACAAATTTTCTTTCTGTGAAAGCTCTGAAGTAGCTTTAGAAAATCTGTAAGGGATTGAGAACTTTGATCAAGTAACCACAGAGAATATTCTGTCTTAAACATTCCAAAGAAAGGACAAAAGAGGCGAAAAACAATTGCTAATTATCATCTTGGTAACATTTTTAAGCAGGGAAACTTGTCTCTTCTCTATTACAATTTTAACAAAGCTTTTAAATGCTTCTTCACTTTTGAGAACATTGTTCCTCCGTCAAATTGGATTCTCCTTGACTGATGGATACTAAAGTAAATAAGTAGAAAGGTGGACAGAAATTCCAAGCATATTAATGCCATCTGTGTCTTTTAGAGTAAGCTTATACTAAAACTAGTTTCTGAGACAACACCATCCAGAGATTGCTAACTTGCTAAAGATCTTCTGTGAGATAGAAAATTAGCAAGTTTTATCTATAGTTCAGGAATACCGGTCACTTTATGCTCTGTACTAAATTTTGACCTAAACATCATTTATAGCTAGGCTATAAATTCTAGAAGTTTAGAACTAACATCTGTTTGTCAAGGCCACTTTAAGAGGACACTGGAAGGAAAGTAATAAAAATGTTTTTTTCTTGAATAGGTAGGGAAATGTTAACACTGAGATGCCTAAAAATGCCAAGTTTCAAGTTTTATCAGGAAGAGTTTTGACATTAAATTCCTTCTAGAGTACAAAATAGAACTTGGAAGAATTAGAAAAGGAAGACACTCAGAAGAAAAAACAGTTACACTAATCACCTGTATTTGCCAGACATGGGGTTTAATATATTTCTATTTCTCTGATTCATAACAAATTATCTGCTTCCAGTATTTGGCATCAGGTCTTTGGTTCTTAGAAGCAAGTTCCAAAATGTGTTGTCCCTTGTCCCCTCCACACAAGGAATTACACTGCTGAACCAGTCCATTCCCTTGACTTCTGGAGCCCCCAGTGATTGTGACAGACATCCTGGTACTCCTTACAGTGCTGAGCTGCCAGGATGGTACTTTCTGGTTCATGCCTGAAATGTGCTACCAGCAGTCGTGTGCACTTAGGATTAGGTACTAGAACTGTCAGCTTATTTTTTCCCACTGAGTTTTTCTTAAGCTACCTCAGTGATGCAGATCTCAACAAGCTTTACTCTTGCTTACTAACTGAGAAGCACCCTGGGGTCTGAAGACTGCATTATAAATATAGTGACTGATCAACTTTCATTAATGATGCTACCTTCAGACTGGCAAGTTTAGTTTTAAGTGGTATCAAACTAAACGTAGTTCATAAAACAGAAGGCAGGGGACTTCAGCTTTCTGTAAAAATGTATCATAACATTCACTGATTTTGAGGGACGGTATTTTCCCTTTTAGGATTGATGGCTGGAGGACCTCCTGGTGCTCCTCACATATTTTTATGATTTACTTGACAGGAGAGAGACATGACAGCATAACTTTCTAAGAGGTTAGTAATACCCAGAGATACACAATAAAACATTAAAATATGCTGTAAGCTCTTCAGCTTATCCCACGAACTCAAAAAAATCTGCTGTCACTCATTTGTCTAGGCATTCTAATCAGTTGTTAACATTTCCCTAAATAACAGTTGACAGTATAAAGTAAGATTGGTCAAATACACATTTTTAAATCCTTCTTTCTAGTAAGAAACTCTGCTAGACCTAGAGAGCAACATACACACCATTCAATCTCACTGACAAAGTAACTTTTCACACAGTTGATAGAGAGATGTGGGCAATTACCAGGTCTTTCAGGTTCAGCAATTTTTTCCTACTTCATTTCCTTGCTGGGATTTTAAAGATTATATCTTTAGATAAGACTTTAAACATTTTGCCTTTAGGTTATCATTGACCACACTAAAACAAGAATAAAGAAATGGGTCCATGGGACAATACAGAGCTAACATGAGAGCAACTGGGTTTTGTCTTTCCTGAAAGAAAGCCTTCTACGGCAAATTTACAGTCTTGGCACGTATAAATTAATTATGTTTAGGTTTGGTCTGTATTACATTGTTCTTCTAAAGCAAAGGGCTATTCTGCAGAAACTAATTAAATAAAAGTCTAGTTCATGTCTTGGCCTGATCTGTTGTATGTTTATGGCACAGTCCTGACTGACATGTCTTGCCAATAAGCTTCTACAGCTAACTTGTATTTTCACCTCTCTTTCCTTAATATTTACATTTTTATAGGACATGTTTCTTCTGACAAAGCATGAAGGTAAAGACAAGATCTTAAGATATCAGACTGTGAATTAGGAACACATTCCACTTCCACAATTTATCTATTTTTTTTCCTCCTGATAACAAAGCCTTTCCAATCTGGCTTTGTTCACACTATATAAAAGACTTCCCTCTTAACTTGAAGGAAAATTCCCACAGCCTGGTAAAAAAGGTTCATTCCTTGACAGAGAACATGAAAAAAAACTCCTTTCAAGCATTATATTTATATTATTTAATTATTTATAAATTAACAGCCAACTCTGTCATCATCACACTAAACTTGCATATTTTGTTTTCTGACTTCCCTTATTAAAAAAAAAATAAAACCATCTAGCCCACAATTTTATGCTGCTTTTGTCTGGTTTCTAATTTTTTTTTACCCATAATTATCTCATGTGGAGAAAATTCTGGAAACAAGTTTTGGCTTTAAAATATTAAAATGTTATATACCAAGAAATAACTTCATTCTTGCATTATTGCAGAATGACACAGCGCACAGAATCTATTTCAATGACAGTTTCTCTCCTACGACAGCAAACAGACATTCAGGTTGAATTCACTGATCCTTATTTTTAGGAAGATATGGCAGGACATACTTTCATAATTGGCAACTTCAAATTATTCCTCTTCTAACATCTGGTTTGTATTTTGCAACACCACCACCCAAAATTTCTTTACACAATTGTCCTTTTTTCAAACAAATCCCCTGCATTAACTAGCACTTTCTTCAAACAAATTCTCATATCCATATTTCTGATCAACTTTTGGTAGTAGCTCCTAAATGGTTGCATATAAAACCCTCTTTAATGCAATCCCAAGGGCAGTCTTCTGAAGTAACAGCTAATAGCATAACTTAGCAATACTTTGAAACATTAAGTGGAAGATAGGAAGGGCAAAGCTGTATCCTGACTTTAGGTATGGTAATTATTTCTTGTACCTGAGTGAACATCTGTGATCATTAGTTTTAGATTACAATTTCTCAGAAGCAAATCACTCTGATTTCTTAAAGCCACTTTGAAATTGCACATCATTAAAATTAGGTCCCCCCCTCCAGTTCCAAATGTGTATTTGAGCACTACAGTGCACCTATTAAAGAAACATTTGGCAGCATAAAAATTGCAGCAGATGTGCAAGGTGCCAAGAGGCACAGGGGTTGAATGTAGTATGTCAAACCCCCCCCAAAAAGCACCCTTTTCAGATCCTGTGTTCTAGTAAAAGAACAATATACAGAACCACAGAATGTACTGGGTTGGAAGGGACTCACAAGCATCAAGATCACCTCTTAGCCCTGCACAGAATCATCCTCAAGAGTCACACCATATGCCTATTGTCCAAATGCTTCTTGAACTCTGTCAGGCTTAGTGCTATGACCACTTCCCAGGGGAGCCTGTTCCAGTGCCCAACCACCCTCTGGGTGAAGAACATTTTCCCAATATCCGACATAAATCTCCACAACACAACTTCAGGCCATTCCCTCAGGTCCTGTCACTGGGCAACACAGAAGAGATCAGTGCCTGCCCCTCCTTTTCCCCTCATGAGGAAGTTCTAGACTGCAGTGAGGTGTCCCCTCAGTCTCCTCCAGGCTGAACAGACCAAGTGACCTCAGCCACTCCTCATACAGCTTCACCCAAGGCTCTTCATCATCTTTGTTGCCATCCTTTGGATGCTCTCTCTAACAGTTTAAGATCTTTCTTACATTGTGGGACCCAAACCTGCCCCCAGCACCCAAGGTGAGGCTGTCCCAGTGCAGAGCAGAGCAGGCCAATCCCCTCCCTTGCCCGGCTGGCAATGCTGTGCCTGATGCCCCCCAGGACACAGGTGGCCCCCCGCTGTCAGGGCACTTACGCCTAAGTAGGCTTTCAAGAGGAGTTTGTATTTCTGCAATTCACAATTGGCTGTATCAGACAGCTAATGATGGAATATATCAGCTTACCAAAAAAACTATATATAGGAAACATGATAAACTTAAATTTCCAGAGCTACTGACAGTATCAATGGGGGAAAAAATGGGAAAAAAATTACTTATTTCCTTTAATGCACAGAAAATTTAGCTTCCTTAAAAAAGACTTCTAGTAGTTCTAGTTAGAAAATTTTGGAGCCATTTTGCTGCACCTCTTCATGTTGACAGGCTTAGAAGTAGCCTGTTGATGTGAAGCAGCACAGCTTTGGGACTCACGAAAAGGTTAAGCCTGCATTTTCAGACAAGTACATTTGGGGTTCTTTTAAATACCTTTTTCTATAAAAAATATTAGCATTTTAAATTATTTGTGTATCACAGTAATACAACATTTAATCAAAATACTGTAACCATGCCCAGAAGATAAAATAGCAAAGCAGAGCATCTGACAGACGGACTTATAAGCTCCCCCTGAGGGTTTGAAGCTGTCTGCTACACTACAAGCAAAACAAATAACTGTATTAAAACATGAATTTATTACCCCACTGAGGCAGTACGTTGGTTGCTAACCACCAATGCCCTGGAATGGAAGGTCACATATCAAGTAAGATTTTATAAAATTTCACTTTTCATTACTTTGCCAAAACTTACAAGAAAAAGTACAAACACTGCATACAGTAAGAACAGAGGAAAGGAGCTACATCATCTGGCTGATAAGAACAATTCTGCTGATTAATAGAGATAATTGACCTGTATAGGTTCCTAAATTTTCATATGCTTGACTTTCAAATCAATGCCTTTTTTTTTCCACCTTTACTAATTTCTCCCTTTTTTCCTTATAATTTCAGCAGATAGTCCAAAGAGTTGGACTTAAGCAGGCAATGAAATTCTTTCATTCTAAATACCCCAGGGAGAAAACCAAACATTTTAATTAGGATTGGTATATACCTGAATCTAAAAACACCGAGCAATAAGGACTAAGTCAAAGAGCACTGTCTTCATTAATAAACCTACTAATAAATCTCTGCTGTTTCAGAGTAAGGTTTAGGTCTCAGACTGAATTCATTTCCAGTAGAAAACCAGGCTATAACTGAAGGAGATATCTATGCCATGTAGCTGTTACACAGACATATCCCCTCCTTACCGGATGTAGATTTGCAGCCACAAACATGAGTAAGGCAGATAATAGTGAAGAAGCTACACTGACACCTGTATCTTCAGTATTTCACCTGATGATACCTGGGGTGATTAGCAGAGCACAGAGGCACCATCTGGGTATTTCAGAGCCTTGGAGACCAACCTGAGAGCACAAGGACACATCGACCTTTTTCTCCACTGTGCAATCACAGATTGCTGACAACACGCCATACCATGAGCAGGGCAGTGCCAAGGCAGAAATGGTTATTTGACAGGATCCAGAGTTAATATAGTACTGTAGATATAGTGCTCATGTCAGAGTGCAAACAATTTTCTAGTCCAAAAATTTAAAAAAGCACTGTTTTTAAATCTATCAAAGATGCATTTAGAACCCACATCTTCAAAATATATCAACACACAGCTATCAAAATAATAATTAAAATATAAACATATTTTAATTGTGCTTTTTCCCCCAAAAAATGTAATTGTTTAAACAAACAAACAAAGAAAAATCACTCTACGAGATTGCTAATATTGACTTTCCACAGATTTCAAACTACAAACAGCCAAGAATGCTATACATGAAGCGGTCCAAAGAAGCAAGAGTTAAAGAAATTGGCATTTCTTCTGTTTTAAAACTTGTGAGAGCTATTTTGTGGTGATGTTTTGCTACTTCTAATAATGCTTTAAGGAGAAAAGTTTCCAAGTATAGAGATAGAAATATAATAAACACATATTTTAAGAATAAACCATAATCTCACAATCCCTACTAAATGAACACGGCTGTTGATGCAACCTTCATTGTACTCTACAGCAGTACAAGCTGCCCAGGATACTTTTAAAACATGCAGACTAAAACATGCAAAAAATTTATCCATAACCCCCACAGTCCTGTTTTCTGGGAGAGGAAGAAATTAAGGAGACTCAATACTATTCTACCCTCTCTTTTCCCTTGCTCCCTCATTGCCTTTATTAACTCAATATGTCCCTACACTCACTTTAAGACTTTGTTGCTATGGGAATTTATTTCCATATTTTATTGTCAAGGAGAAAAACAAGATTTTGGTGATTAAATGTCACAGAAGCTCTGACTTTTGCACAACCTAATCAAATCTACAGCCTTAAAAACAATCTGTGTATGTAAGTCTTACCATTCTGATCATAAAAAAGTACATATGTTCTACCTGGCATTTAAAAGCCAAGTACAAAAATTCACTCTCCCTTCCCCCAAAAGCTTCTGGATAATTTTAACATAATTTCTGCATGCACATTTTCAATTAGTTTCCTAGAAACTCTGGAATAAAACATATTTTCTTTTCCTTTTCTCCCAGTGAGGACCATCCACAGCATCAAGAGATTCTTTTCTTTTCTAAGTGACATTCAAGGTTAGTGAGGCTAGAAATTCACCTCGTAATAACTGACCCATAAAGACAGCTACAAAATTGTAAGCATGGGTTCCTTCCCTCCCCATACCTAATCTATATTGCAGATGGAAAAAGAAATACATGCAACAGGTACAAAATATTGTTCAATTCCTACAGTAAATATGCCAGAAGTGTTTGCTGTCTTCTATCAAACTGGCTGCTGTTTCCACTGTAAATCTCATACACTTGTACTTACCCCCTTTTTAATATTGTAACTGTCTACATAGGTTAATGTTTAGAACCACTCACTTAGGAAAATTGTGTACGTAATCATTAAATCATTACGATTTAAATAAAACTGAGCATAAGCCAGAAAATTCAAAATTAAACCAAATATAAAAAAAAAAGTCTCCCTTGTGGCTCATGGTTTGTGTATGTTTCCACTCCTTCAAAACAAGTTCTCCCAGGTCTGGAATCAGAGCTCATGCTCATGTACCAGGAACTGCTCTCTGTTAGGTAGGACTCTAGGAACACAACTGAGAATGCAGCTCTATCAACTAGACTCAGGCAATGCTGTCGGAGGACTACAGTGCTGAAGCTTAGATAACCACAGTTAAGATGCTCAAAAGATCAGGAGCCTGACCTTCACACTCAGTAGCCTTATCTTTCCCAAAGGTGCTGTAACAAACTGCTGGGAGCCAGAACTCGGAGCATCCAGAAGCTGCACCTGCTCCCTAGTCTATTTGATTCTGACTGAGGACATACTTCCAGGTTTTCCCTCTTCTGACACTATTATGGTATGCCCTGACTTCTGGGAGCAAGAGGTTTAGCTTGCTATTTAGCTGTGATTGACCAAGTACAATGGGTTCATTAGGTAAAGCTCACCAGGAGCTACAAGCATTCAGCACTTCATCAAACCAGGACATTTAGGTGTCTAAACATGACATTAGGAGGCTAATGTAAAGTACTTATGATTGAACACAGAGGCACAGGTATAAACTTTCTGTGTGGCATTTAACAAACACAATCCATACTTGATGAGTAAAACCATGAATGCATGCATTTTAGCCACTGCACTAAACCAGGTTTAGGCAGAAAGGCATAATTTCTGAGGCAAATCTGCACAAAAGGAATTACACCAGGAAACGTTTAACTCATTAATATACCACTGAGCTTCAGCACTGTTTTTCCCATTTTGTGGCCAGTACCCACCCATGGGAGAAGCAGAGCCAGAGGGGAAAGGAACATGGCTTTCTAGCTAGTGGAGAAACGGAAAACTGAAGATTGGCCAAAGCTGCATATATTTCTTATCCTGCAGAGTTTGCAAGTACCCAAGTCCCCTTATCTCAGCATAAAATACATTTAAGTATTAAACATTGACTAACCCTACCAAAAAGCATGAAATTTAACTGTTCTTTAATACTTATATTTTAAACAGGAAAACTGTCAGCTTCTGGAAAAACAGTTTTACAGAATCCCTTTAAATTAGGAAGCTAACTAATCACTAAGATGAAAAAAAACCTACATCTGTAAATATGCCTAATACTCTGAACAGTTGCTAGTCACTAGGATGAGCTTGGTGCTTTCAATTGATTCCTTAAATATTTTAAAAACATTAAAAATTAGGAGACTAACGTTTTCTGATTGATATTATTTGCAAAGGTTTTGTAGAGTGGAAAGTAGCAAGGCCCCCAATACCCTGTAATTAAAAACCACAGTGAAAAAGTCATGCTGTTCTTGATGTCAGTAATTGGCATGTACCTCAGAATGAAAAATAAGTGCTAACAAAAACTATGCAAAGCCTTTTAGAACTTTCTTACCTTGTGCCCCTTAAAGATATCCTTTTTAAGCCAGGGACAATGTGCTGGTTTTGTCTAGGATAGAGTTAATTTTCTTCATAGTAGTTAGAATGGGGCTGAGTTTTGGATTTGTGCTGGAAACTGTTGATGTCCCAGGGATGTTTTAGCTATCACTGAGCAGTGCTCACACAGAGTCATGGCCTTTTCTGCCCCTCACACTGCCCCACCAGCAAGGGGGCTGGGGCTGCACAAGGAGCTGGGAGGGGACACAGCCAGGACAGCTGACCATAGGGATATTTCAGACATATGGCCTCATGCTCAGCATATAAAGCTGAGGGAAGAAGCAGATAGGCAGATATCCAGAGTGATGGTGTTTGTCTTCTCAAGTAACTGCAGTGCATGATAGAGCCCTGCTCTCCTGGATGTGGCTGAACACCTGCCTGCCCATGGGAGCCAGTGAATGAATTGTTTGCTTCGTTTGCATACACAGCTTTTGCTTTACCTATCAAACTACCTTTACCTCAGTGTCTGAGTTTTCCCCTTCCCCATCCCACTGGGAGGGAGTGAGCAAGTGGCTGTGCGGGGCTGAGGTACCAGATGAGGTTAAACCACAAAAGGGAAGAATGGAACAACACAGTATACTGTGTATGCTACCATGCAGTATAAATCTTATGCAAGACTGAAGACAGTAACAACTCTTCTCTGGCAAACTAACCTCTCTGTTAGATTGAAGGTTCTCCATAATTCTTGTAAATATGAAAAGCCTTCTCTCTTTTTTTTATTTACTTACTCATTTACAGAAGAAGACTTTGCCTTTTTCATCCTTCTACAGAGGCATTCTCAAATATAGGCTCCTAAATATTACTGTAGACTTCAAGTCAATAGATAAAAGTAATGGGGATTTTAGTGGCAATTCTAATAAAGACATTACAGATATAAAATTAAAATATAATCTATATTATGTCAGTGTCAGTGACTTCAGCAAGACAGGTTATGATTCCTCATTTTAAAAAAAAATACAACATTGATAAATTTGCCTTAGGATGCTGTATTTCTGTCATATGTGATCTGTGCCAGTGGTTTAAATCACCCCATGAAAATATTTTCAGGAAACAACAGCTATTTATACATATTGATGTCCAATTCAGTACTGCTCCACCGACATCACAGGGACCTGCAGGAGATTAATATCTCTGAGAAGATAGCGGAGGCCAATCTTGCTTTTCTTATTTCAGGATCAAACAGAAAAGCAGCAAGGAGCTACGGGAACTACAGGAAACAGCAGTATTAGCTACTTGAAATTGTCAAGGGAGAAGTAAATTGGAAAAAGCTTCTTTTGTCTAGGAAATATCTGCTGGGGGGAGGGGGAGCGATGGCCAAGACCACACAGGCCTCATGCTGTTGCCATCCAGCAGAGTGAAGAGAAAAGCGTCAGGCTGGCTCATCTGCAAATATGAGCAATGTATGTGCAGGCACATTCGTCTCACCGTTTTCAGCATTTTGTACAGCCTTAAAGCTGACAGGAAAATTAACCCCCAGCTGACTACTCCAGAATCAGAGATGCTAGGGATAAATGGGGCCCCAGCTGGCACTGAAGCCCTCAATCTCTTCCATAGTTCTTGAAATGCTAAAGGTTACCCAGTCCACAAATGCAATATTTAACAGCTCAGTGCACTTGAATATGTGGCTCCTGTTAGACAAAATGAACCCATGAGAGGTCAAGTCATGTTTTGAAGCTGTAAGTTATTTATTATTTTTAACTGGAATAAAAGCAGTCTCTATGAAAAGCATATTTACTAAATATCTGACTCCAAGGATGAAGTCTGTCCTGCAAGGGAGTAGCTGCTGCCCTAACAGTCTAAACACTGTAAATGCTATACTTCAAAGACATGGAGACAAGACCAGACCATGCCCATCCAAAAGGGAAATAACTTACAAAATAACAGGTTTCTGATCAGTTGTGCCAAAATATCAAGACCTCTGGGTAAGTTCAGCATAATAAAATTGCTTAGATGGTGGGAAATGAGCAGAAAATAAACCGTTGAGTTAGATTTTAAATAATGATGGAACACTACTGCAAAACAGCATAACTTGCAAACGGAGAAGAGACGAACAATAAGCAACACTGACTACTACATTACTAAGGCTTTCAAGTTACTCCGAAGAGAAGGATAAAACTGTAAATTTAAATCAAGAGCAGCATTTTATTTTGACATTGCTTTTCAAAGCACAATAGTTCTAGAAGTAGCAACTTCAAAGACTAAAGAAAGCAGAAAGTGGCCTACTTGAAGTTTAGAGTATTCTCAAAAATCAGCAGCTTTATCTAATACCAGCAGCATATCACCAACAACTAAGACTGTTCCAAGACCATAAAAGAAAGTAGAGTTTTATAAAACTTGGTTTGGTGGTTGACCATGTCATCCATGGATGCCCCAGGTTTTCATCATTACCTTAAATAAAATATAGGCCTCCAATAAAATTGCCTTTTGCAAAACGAATACTGTGATAATAGCACAGGAGGCTAGAAAATGCATCCTGCAATCCAGTTCATGGTTCATGTTCAGCTATAGACACCAATAACTAATTCCACATGTGAGACAGACTTCCCAGAGGGAGATGTTAATCAAATAAGTGATAGGAAAAGATACATTTCCTTAATTTAGTATAACAACCCCCCTGTACGAACAATATGTTGATCTGGTAAAATGTTACTCTATTGTAGCAGTGCAACATTAGCAGAACATACATCTGGTTTAGTTATTTCTGTAAGGCAGTTTGTATACATAAGACACAGAGCAATACTTTATCATTACCATTATATTAAAAATGAGATTTAAATGCATTTGCCCCATCTTTTTAACTGCTAATGTTATTCAGATACATTCACACTTAAAAAAAAAAAAAAAAACAAAACACCAAAACAACCAAGCAAACAAAAGAAAACCTAAAAAACTCACAAGATGAAAAAAGAGCAGCACAGTGGGTCTGTATTAGCTTTGCACTATTAATTGACAGAAGACTGATGATTAATGCTTCTGCACTCAAGTTGAATATTGCAAGTACAAAACAATTAAGCCTCTGTATTTGCATATTTTCTACAATAACAAACTTGATTACAGCTCTCTCCTGTAATCAAGTTCCCCCCTCCCAGTCCTATACCTCTGGTGGTTTAACTTGCACAAGTGCAGCTGCTGACAGGTACAATCATCTGATCCCTATCACACCTGACAACTCAATCTGCATACCTGCTATGCAACTTGCACTGGAAATGACTCAAGGTCTAGAATGCTGAAAAATAAAACAGAAGTGTAACTTACTTCCATAAGGAATGCTTTGCCCCAGTAGAACACCACTTTTTGAATTACTCTCATTTCAGGCAACTCATTTATGACTGCAATAAATACAATTCCATCAAAGTCTTCTAATTTAAAGACAGTGAATACATTCTTGTCAGCCACTCAGAATAAAACAGAGCTAACCAAATGAAATGCAGACCAGACGACAACTTTTCCAGCCAGAGTGAGAGCATCACAGGCAGACGGGAATACAAGACTTGGCAAAAGAAAAAAAATCAGCAGCCAAGTTCTACTGAATAACCAATACACAGATGACAGAAAAGAGCTGGGTAGTTTAGTAAGTAGCTACAATATAAATTTTTAAGATGCCTCAAGAATAGCTTCTAAATAAGGGGTAGCATTCATCTGCTCTGCTGGTGGTCCAGTTTTGCAACTACCTTGTTTAGAAGTCCAGCCAGTCTACTCGAATTGCCCTGGGATGTTTTCATGTGCTCAATATGACAAATCAGGATGCACATGATAACTGGTCTTGTATAGTAGCCATCATTTATATCACTGGATACTTGGCCCAAAGATAAGAACACAATGGAAAAAAATAGGCTTGTCCCCCTCAGTACCATATCCGCCCATCAGCTGGAGCATTAGTCGTTTGTGCCAGCTCATACTTTACTGACCAACCTGAAGATAATCAGTAGTTTTACTATTCTTGAAACATAAATAATCATGTCTCAGTTTCCCCAGTGGTATATTCTGAAAAATGTCATAGAAGTTGAAAGCCATAGTCTGGCAGCATACCAGGCCAGGTCCTTAACCAGCCACTCCCCCAAATCCGTCTCTATCCATTCCTTGTTTCTGTGCCCACACTTCACCTTTCTTCTCACTGTTTGTCGGTATGGCTATTTGTAGTGCAATCACAAGGACTGAATATAACTGAACCGATTCAGATTTAAAATAATTCCTAAAAGATGTATCTGGGATATTTGGGGTGAGGGGTATGGTGTTTAAAGGTTATGTTTTTACCTGCATTTTCTCTCACTTCAGTTTGCAGCACAGCCTAGGAAACAGCTATATCAGCTCAGCTGGACAGGGCTGAGCTAAAGGTTAGGTAGAACCTAAAGGGTTTAAAGGAGTAGCACCTTTCTATTGTACCATTACAACGCATTCAGTTACTACTTACTCAGATAGTACAGACTTGAGCTAACCAACTTTTAAATTATTTTCCTTTCTTCTTTGGCTCCATTCTACACTTTTGCCCTCCAACGCACTACAAAAGACCATAACTTTTTGCTCAACTTTCTTGATGTGCTTTCTTTCCCCTGTCTCCTGAAGTTGCCCTCTCCCAATATTACACTAGGAAAACACAAAGAACAAATTCCAGAACAGGTACATGGACACAATTCTTTCTAATTGCCAGCAGCACTCAGCCTGAACATATGTGCAAGAAACATGCAGCCCAGTAATTTAATGAATAAAAAAATGCATTTCTGCCCAATTAATCAAAATATTCATGTTTTCATTCAATGTAGACTCTCCCCGTAAAACTGCCTCCAGCAAAAATCAAATCTCCACAAAGGTCTGCAATCGACAAAACACAGAATCTTCTATCATTACAGATGAAAAAATAAATTTCGAAGACACTGGCTTTCTGTCCAAGACAACTCTGATGCTGCATGCAAAAAGACCTCACAAGCTAGGCATCCAAATTTTGAGCTCCACACCTAGGAAGAGAAATCTCGTGTTCAAAAAGTTGGGATGTGGAAGCTTGGATTTCACCTGTGTCACTTAGGTCTCTTCTGGACCAATTTTACTCTGGGCCTGGCATGGAAAAGAAGGAAAAAGGTGAGAACTTTTCCCAAATAAAAGTCCATCAGAAACATCTGCAAAGATTTTGGGTTTAAGCAATGAGTGTTGAATAATAAAAACTTTCTGGATGTTCAGAATTTTCTGTCATATGAATGTTTTTACTACTGTTTAATTCCATAGGATAGGCTAACATTTGAGTTATTAACTAAACTTCTTAAAGCACTTGAAAAAATCTCATTTTTGTACCTTTCAGTATAAAGCCTGCTGTTACAGATGTACTTTAAAGGAAAAAAAAACCAAAAGAACGACTTAATCTGTTTACTGTTTGTTTCTGCTCCGCATTAGGTGCACAATGTACCATACAGTATATGGCTATTGACATTCAGAGGTCTTACATACTCCATTATACATGAGTAAAAAAACCCGAGTATGTGTGTCTATATATATGAAATTATTCTTTCCTTTTCCATTTTGTCAGAAAAGAGCATAATAACTAAGTCAACACCTCAGAGCAGTTTAAGAGGAAACTATCAGTGACTGGTGTTTTGTTTCTTTTTTACTCCACTTTATATTTACTCCACTTTACTCCTTTTATATTACAGCTTTATAGTCTGTACAAACAGAAATCATCACAGCTTTATCAAAAAACTACAATTTCTTTTCAATCCATTTGGAAGAGAAATCAGAATTTTCAAATCAAGATGTTAGAGATAAATAAGAAAAGCAATGAAACAAAATACATTTTTGCAATCTACGTCTCACTGAAAAATGTGAAAACACTGTCCTTTTGTTAAGACAGTATTCTTCTGAAAGATAGCCATTTCACTGAAAAGAAAATTACATATACTCAGCTTACTCATTTGTACACCAACTGCTGTAAAGGATTCTTCATTTTGACTGTGGTTTCTGAGTACCACTAAAATACACACAGTTTTGTGAGTGGGAAGCTAGGGGATTTGGTGCGCTCATTTGTTTGCTTATTTTACTTGTTTGTTCTTGGGGAAGAAGTTAAAAATAGGAAATACTTATTTTATTAAGGCAATAATACATTCAAGTCATAGCTCCTACTAAGAGAAGAAAAAAATACATGCCCAAGGCATGCACCCAAGTCCTATGCATCTCCGTTAAACTAGAACAATAAGAGGTTTATCTTTGCCTCAGGGAGCAAAGCTGATGATATCAGCTGCCACACTTGCATGCCTGACCAAACTAAGCTGAGTTTGCAAGATACAAGAGGATAAGAGCATGAATGAATTCTTTGCAAAAGGCAGTCAGATATCCAGTGCTTGGTGGTAAACAGAATGAGGGAGATGCTAGAAGTAAGGGAAGTAATTGAAAAAACCCACCCCCAACATCAAGTAATAGCATTAATAGTACACTGCTTAAACAAAATGTAAAAAGACCACACTAAAGCTCTTGAAGTGTTCTTTTAAGCATTAAACATCTGTGCTTATTTCTGGGAGTTGGCTAAACTACTAAGAATTATTGTGTACTCAAAAACTCATTTAGCACCTGTTTAACAGTGAATGGTGCCTCACGAATAGCTTACAGCAAAGAAGACTCACCTTGTATAAAGCAGAAATGAGCTGATGCATTTTCAGTCGATGAAATACAAAGATATCGTACACGGCTGAAATGGCCAGAACAGTCACTCCTTGCTCCTTCCACAGCATGCTGCATCCTGCACACAGCCCTGCTCCCAAGATCCAGCCCCAAGTACTTGATGAGGAACCTCTGGTAGAGCAGTGCTTCACGTAACACATGAGGGAAAGCAGAAAGAAGAGGCAGGCTCCAATATCTGCCCTCCCTACGATCCCCGCTACAGCTTCCGTGTGGATGGGATGAGATGCAAACAGCAGGCCCGCTATCAAGGTCCAGTACCCATCGCCAAACAGAATCCTGGAGAAGTTTGTGAAAAGGCCTGTGACTGCAGCATGTAAGAGGACGTTGACAAGGTGGTAGCCCCATGGGTCCATTCCCCCAAGAGCATGGTTAATGCGGAAGGAAAGTGTGCAGAGAGGTCTGTAGGACTTGTGGCTCCCACTGTGAGTAAGCAGAGTCCCCCAAAAGTCATTGTAGAAGATATGGATCCACGGTGTCTCAGGCAAAAGGTCCTGGTTTGTCTTGATAGCTCGACTACAAAAGACAAACAAAAACTTCATTTTAACAGAAGAAAATGGCTACAAATGAAAGGCTGTGAAAATGCAATCACACTGCTACAAGAAAAAATGGCATTGCTTTGGTGCTGCTTCTATTCAAGTTTCGAATTTTAACAGGAGGTGTTAAAAAACTACATATCTATTGACTTCCTTCTAGAGCAAAATTTCCATATAAATTGGCTTTTAAAACATTAGAAACAGACGTTATGCTGTTTCTGTTAAATTAAAACACCCTTCAGTGACATTCTTCTGAGTCTAACCCAGGAGTAATCAGTTAAGATTTGATGAGTTATAATTAAAATATAATAGAAATATGAAAATCTTGCAAACATTACTGTTGAAACAATGGATCCTCCAGTAACTCAGAACTAAAACCCCAACTGGCCTTTTATACTGAAATTTTAATTCAGATGTTGGAATGGATTTTGCTAACATGGATAAACAGTAAATACAGAAGTAGGTAGGAGTGTGCAATTTTCTGCTTCTGGACAGAGTATTCTCTCAATTGTCTTCTACATATTTAGACTGGCCACATTTTCTGCTAACACCTTGCTGAAGACAGACAACAGATTATTTTACAGACGAAAATACACTTTCTCTTTAAATTCCTTGTATTTCCAGTTGAGGGAAAAAACCATATTGTATTAGCTTATGAATTCAAGTCTATCAGCTTGATTAGAAAAAAAAAATGCTGCAGCTTTCAGCATTTTATGCTTTCAACCACCCTGGCAAGGGCTCGTGCCAGCCATTAGCAGTCTCTAAGTCTAATTTGTTACTGTAAAAATCTGGCTCTTGTAGTGTTTGTACAAATCCAAAGATTTGCATTTAAAATTTATGCAGTGGGAGAAGGTGTGAGACCTGCTTAGTGCAAAAAGATGACTAGAATTTAATTAGTTACTTGTATTTAAGCAATTATTTAAAGATGCATTGTTGTTACTACTGATCTTAACTCATTTAGCATTTATTTTATTAGGGTAATTAAGAATCCAGCCAGCTAAAGACTCTTCTACTCAAAATACTAAACAAGAGAGATGATTTATATCTCATTCTCTATTCAAAACCTCTATCTGCCTTACCAGTAAACATCCTCCTATAATTAAAAATTTTTCAATTCAGATGAGGAAGGGGAAAAAAAGGTGTGAAACTCAAGCCCACATTTAAAATGCATGACTAATTCATACTCCAAGACTCCCCTCACATTCTCCATTTCCCTAGAACCTGTATGCAAATTGCTTTTTTTTTTCTCTTTTTTTTTGGTATTAGTTTCAGGAATGTTGTCTTGTTCTACAAAGAAAAATGCTCAAAACTGATATACCACACCACAGAATCTCCATGCAAATACTCCAAATTCCACACAGCTCAGCATTTCCATTGTCCAGAGCATCCTGCTGTAATGCTTTCAGACATGCTTCCTCTCAGCATGTCCTTTTGTCTGTGAGCACACAGAGGTTATAGAGAGGTCACCTTAAATCCTTTAAAGATCTGATGATGCTTTTTAGAATATTTGAAAATTTTCATTTTGACTTCTGCTTATGCAGTGGATCAGGTTGCCAGTATTTGTTTTCCCAACCCCACACACATTTTTCTCATTTTAGGCAAGTCGCAAAAGAACACTGGAGGAAAACAAGATCTTTGTTTTCACATTATTTATCTTGTCCTTCCATGCAGTCCTTTCTTGAAACCTAATTCCTCTGTTTGAGATTTCCTTTTGTAGCATAACTCTCAGAACCACTATCAGAAACTTAGGAATTTGGCAAAAATAAAGCAGGTGTCAGGCAAGAAAGAGTCCTTTCTCTGAGAAAAACATAATATATTAGACTACAGGCTCCCAAAGGCTAAGAATGGCTATCAGATGTCAGGATTCGGAGTTGAAACCTTGAACTGCAAAAGTGTTTTTTCTTGGGGAAATAATAAGAAAGTAAGTGGCAACAACATTGCCGCACAACCACCCTCCCCCGAGACAGAGCATTCTGCTACAAATAGCCCAGACAGTTCACAGATTGTTCCCAGCTTTTAGTATTTTTTTGCCCTCTAAGCTGATAGTTTTCATGCAGCAGATATTCATATTGAACTCTTCCCCACCAAAAGTAAACTGTTTGTATCATAAAGAAACCTAGTGTACAGTCCAAAGGCATTAATTCAGTCAAATCTTATTCACAGCTTTAGCAACAAATTTTATGCCTCCTTGATCCTTTTCTGTTTAGACCTGCCCATATTAAAAATTAAAACAAAGAAACAGACAACAAAAAAACCCACACACACAACAAAAAAACAAAAGGAAGCCCTGAAGGTACAGTATTGATCAAACTGTATTTGGGTACAGATGTCAGCAGGCTGTTATAAAATACTCCTAATTTCTTGTGCATGTAAATGCAACGAATTCTACTACCTGCCCATCAGCATGAGGAATACAGAAGCTGACAGTTCCAGCTTACTCAGTGTTTAGTCAGGTCAAATGCTGTATTTTCCATAAATCAAAATTTTAAATAAAGTTAAAATTTCTTTCCATATGATTATTTTTATTAAATATTTATAAGAAAAAAAAGTCTAGCTAATGCTTTGAGATTATAACAAAGTCTAATACAAGAGCAAAGCTAGAGGTCCTATAGCAAAGAAGCAAGTCTCACACAGTTTGATTAAGTTCAACTACTCTTACATTATAAATGTAAGAAAAAATATACTTGGACATCATTAGACTTGACTGTGCAGGAGGATGCAGGAATACGAGCACCTGAGATACCTCAGCCAGGCAACTCCGTGTCATTTGGTCTGAATAAAAGTGAACAATGTCTCAGTAACCTGAGGACTGGGGTCAGACAGAAATAGTCTGTATAGTCTGTGGGCTGAGTCCAGCCCATGCACAACTGGCCAAGCTGTGCCCACCTCCATCCCTCACCTGGCTGTCCAACAGCACTGGCAAGGAAAACATGAAGAGAAATGTTTATCTCTATGAAGAGGTAAGAAATACAAGCTCCATATCTAATAAAATAAAATAATAAAAATAAATAGCACTAAATTGCTCATGTTAGGGCATTAATGAGCCTTGATAGCCTGACCCTCCTCCGGAGGTTCCCACAACCTGCCCACAGTCCCAGGACCTCATGCCAGCTCCAAAGCTCCCTGGAGGCTGCCCAGGGCCCAGCACCCCATGTGAGTCTCCCAAGGCCATCAGCCCCTGCCCCAGGGACACCTCGGGAGGGTCATTCTTCAGCTCCCCAGGCCCTTCTCTGACAAGGGTCTTGCTGAGCTGCACCCATATCCCAGCCTGTCCTTGTCCCCAGGGAAGTGCTCAACGCCCAGAGATTGGGCTGCCCTGGCTCCTGGCTGTGGCAAGGCTCTGTTTTTTCTCTAGTTACTAAATCACCAAGCTGTTAACCCTGCTTAGTCTCTAGTTCCAGCAGCAATTCTGAAAGCAACACCTCCTCACAGCCTAGTAGCAGTGCCAGCTTGTCTCCAGCAAAGCCTCCTGTGCTAGCAGCTACCCTCACCCTCCACAGGTAGAAAATAATATTAATTGTTGGCTCTGGAAAAGACTCTAGGATAAAGGAAATGACAAAATGCCTTATTAGCCTTGCCTCCTGCTTCACTCACAGTTTACCTTGAGGTTATGTCCTGCAAATTAGTCCAATTTTGCTAATGGGCATAAGAGGAGCTTTCCAACTGCACTCATCATTCTTCACCAGAGCTGCAAACTCTGCTCTCACTAAAAGGCAGCAGGTCTCCTGAGAAAGTCATTTCTCAAAATTCCAACACAATCGGCATTTTACTTCCAAGCAGCCTCTGAATAGGGTTGCACACTCAGGCAGGGACCTTGCTTTCTCCAATTTGCAATGCCTATTTCACACATCCCAGGAGAATGGGATATCTTATTCAGTATACAACAAATGGACATGCTGGGGGGTGGGGGGAAGGAAAGTAATTAGATTCAGCTATCAGTCCTTCAGAAATGGAAAGCTGAAGAAAGACAAAAAAAATTGTAAAGGCAAAATCATCATTTCTAATCCACTTGAAACAATGCTTCTGCCTCCTGCCATAAATCACTTATTTGCCACAGGTCAGTATACACCTTGAGCATGACTCACCAAGCTTTTATACATCAAATTTAAAAATGCCAGAGAGCCAGCCATTCACACATGCACATATACATGCATACGCACACAAAAAAATTTCCAGATGTTTTCAAAATTAACAGCTACATATGTCCTAAACTTCTGTGGTGGTGCTAAACTGATCCAGGTGTTAATACTAGGGTAAAAAAACAGATGCGACATTCTAAAGTGATTTAACGAGTTAAGCCTTATATCCAGGTTCAGTATTGCTAATGGTCCCCATATGCTGAAAATTAACATCAGCATTTGAAGTAGACAACATATTTTAGAGGAAAAGGAGAATTCCCAACTGTGCATGCAGGAAGCCATTGACCAGACATCTCTCACATAAAATAGATAGTCAGTGATGGACTGGCAAGGTTGAGTATGGAGGTTCATTGTTGTTTTTCCTCCAAGTCATTTTTAAACAGTATTAATTTGGTGCTTTTTTCTTGAACAGCAATGGGAAAACACCCTAGAGTATTTTTACAGTGGATCTTAATGAGACACCCTAAGGATGCTTTCAAGACTTACGTTACTTATAGAGACAACAAGACTGAAAACACAGCCAAGAGCCTACTTTTTTGAGTACAAACAGCTTCACATCCCCACAACGTAACAGCAGCTAAGTAAATCCTCCAAACTGCTTACAGGCTATCTGTTAGGCAGGTGGTGGTCAGAAAGCAGGGAAATAAAGCTGTCATACCTTAGAAAGTTCTTGTATTTGCCTGCAGACTACAATATATATATATATACACACACATATACATTGTCTGTATTGACAGGATAAAGTAGAAGTCAGAAAATACTATTTCGTATGCAGAGATGTCTTAAAGTAATAAGCATAAGTACATGAAAACACATTCATCTAAACGTCTAATGACTCAAGGGAACTATTTGCCATTCTGGTAGAATTCTGGTGACAATTATGTCTGATATCCTGTGTATTAAAGTTCCTCTTTCTCAACAGTTGTGAAAGTGGAATTCACCTCCAAACCCAGCAGGTAGTAAAGTTTTAACCATGCCTCTTCACAAAAAAAAAAAAAAAACAAACAAAAAAACAACGAAAAACCACCACAAACAACAAAAAAACACCACCCCCTCCCCCCCCCGCCCCCCCCCCCCCCCCGCTCCCCCCCCCCGCAAAACACCACCCCAAAAAAAAAAAGCCCAAACACAAACATATTGTATATCAAGTAGGGACACCTGCAGGAGACCAGAATCTGAGCATCCTCTGAGTTTCAAGTTGAAGCTTTTGGTTTCTCTTAAGAAAATTAGTTCTTAGGTGAATCCCTAAGGAAAATCTAATACTACAGCTGTTTTCAGAAAGGAAATACTTGGCAACAACTAGCTCAGTGGCATATAGGATCCTGAATTGCTAGCTGGCTCTGAGAATGGGTTCATACATACCAAACAGACTGATGGAAACACCTAGGTTCAAGTCATATTTTAAACTAATTAATGGAAAACATAACATCACGGAAGGGAAATCAGCTTACTAGAATTTTGTATCTTGTTAATTTCTGCCACTAATATGGTCCTTTTCTAGCTGTATAGAAATATCTGAACTCAGAACTCAAACACTGAAGACAACACACAGTTTTAATATAATTTTCCTATCTTACGGAATTACTAGTGAAAGCTATTAACTCTATACAGAGTTAGTACAGGACTTCTGGAAAATATGTTAACAAATGATAATATTAATTCTGTATTTTGGACTATGACAGCATTTCTGTAGTCAACTTCAGTTTAGTACCAGAACAAACAGGAGCTACAAGTAACAGGTCTGTAAACAGTGTTTTACTCGTAAAACTTTCTTGGACGAGCCTTTCCTGAATTAGATGAAACAGAGAGGAAAGATGGATGAGACAACTGTAACTATACCCTTAGATGATTGCAACCACTGCCAAAAATAAAGACAATGAAACAAAAATACTGAAGAAAACAAAACAGTAAAATCACAGAGAAAGGTTATGGTCTTATACCACAGTATAAAGACGCAAAGTTTCTAAGATTTTTCTATACTGCACAATGTCTTTTAAAGAAATTGATCTTTTAAAATAAGCAATAACCTGTTCCTTGTTTATTTCCATCAACGACTTTATCAGCTGTGGTTTCACTTTGTCTGCCAGCAACTGGCTATGATCCAGCAGCCCATCAGCTGCATGCTTCTGGACTTCGTAATTGTGCAACTAAAGATGCAGGATGTTAGTCAAAAGAAGGAAGTGGTGGCAATGCTTACATATAACACTGAATGCTACTAGGAATTGCTTTAACTACACGGAAGTATGCTACATCTATTGATTTTCTTATTGACTAAGAGACTTTTGAAAACTTTAAGTAACTAACAAACATTCAAAACATTTTTGTTACAAGAAGGTCAAGATGGCCTTAAACATTTTTTTCCATCCAGAACATAAATATTTCAAAAGCTAACTATAAAGGTTTTGAACTCTTTCTCCATTGTATAAGCCTTTCCATTTCTAGTTATGTCCTCAGATGGGGAAAGAATATGGCCTTAACAGTAACCCTAAATGCACCTCACTCCCCTCAGTTTAAGATTTAGCCTGACATAACAAACACTAAAAGATGGACTATGTGAAATTTGAAACCCTAATTAATTCCAACTGCCTGGCATAGTATTATTTGATTATTCACTCACGGATTAAAAAAAAAAAAACACTGGAGGGAAATGAAAGAAGTAATTAATATTTTCATGTGCTGAACAATGGGATGCCATCAGTGTCCTCTTAAGAAGCAGCTGATAAAAATGTAAGGAGAAGAACAGCTCCTATCTTTGTCTCTGCTTCCTGAGTTTCTTCATCATGGCACGTACCATAGGTCTCTGAAAAGATACTTTCATTCCTAAATCGGAAATGCTTTCTGTTATTCTCACAGCTAGTTTATAAATTAGCTTCACTCCCCACTACACCATGCAACACAAAATTGCATCTTCTAATTCTGTTCTTCTGAAACTTCAAGATAGTTTGCTTTTACCTGGTAAATATTCTTTCAAACACACAGTTGAAGTTGTTCTTTAAAACGTTCTTCCGTGCCAAACGACTGCCTGGCAATAACTCACAATTTGTTTATTTCATATATGTATGTAATACCAGCTTCTGAAGCATAGTTAGAATTCATAGTTAGAACCTCTGCTGCCCTTTTCAAATCTATTTTAGATTATAAAAGTGGGCCCAGCAGGCCTTATTAGATTTACTGTTCTGCAGCAGAACATGGCACTACATTATTCCTCTTCCCCACTTCCCGCTGAAAAAATTAAACATAAATAATTTTTGCCACTTCATTGTACAGCAACTCATAACAGTACAAGGACAGATATTTAAAGGCTTGAGAATATAGTGATCAGAGCAGAAAAGTTTGTTTTCTTACCTAAATTAATACTATGGAAAATAAAGTACCTTTTTTGACAGGTCTCCTTCTGAATATACACCAAGCCTTTCCAACACACACATTTTAAGCCATTATCTGAAAATAGAGGCACACATACTGTAGTAACACACAACAGAGTTTATCAGTCATACATCAGTTTATCAGTCATACATCAGACTATTCACTTCCCTGTTTTTTTTCAGTATTTGACAGCCTGTGGAGGAAAAAAATTTCAGCAATTTAGTTTTGGAAAAATTAGGGGGTTTTTTCCCACATTTTTTTTTGATAGCGCATTTTCAGAAAGTTTGAGGAGATTGTACAGAATTATGCCTAAGCCCATGACTCTTGTGCACTCTAAATTTAAAGCCTGGAAGAATTTTTAGGTAACACTCTGATTTTGATTTTTACAGAAACACTGAAGAGAATAACCAGGGACACGTACACATACCAATATAGAAATAATGACTAGAGGAAAAACCACTGAACCACAACATCACATTCAAATACTGTCCTTTTTTATTTTTTGGAGGGGACGAAGGATAAAGAAATGCAACAGGGTTTTAGTGCATAAGCTTCTTTCTTCAAGTCTTTTATTTTAGCAGCAAAACAACCCTTCATTAACAAGGGCTGGTCTAAACTTAGTTTTACTGGTTTAACTGAAAGTATTATTTGAAATCTAATCAGTGAAAATAATTTTGTGCATGCATATCCACAGAGGTCAATTTAACCTTCACACTGTCTTTAGAACTCATGCTGAAGAAATATCCATATTGGCATAGAGGGGAAAAATACCCAATCACAGAAAAAACAGCTATCACTTACTTGTCATGTTCATGTTATTCACTGTAAGAATCAAGTGATTCAGAGAACAGTCAGACCCACCCTGGCTTTCATTATCCACGGATTTGGAAGTACAGACTGTGCCACACTACAAACTATCAGACATGTGCTCACCCAAAATTCTCCTGTCTCCAAGAAATCTCCTCTTCCCTCCCTCCAGCCCCACTATGAGATACACAAATGCATAAAACTGATGTTCTGACACACATCAATTGTACACCCTGAATCACTTTTCCTACCCAAAGGATATCATGTTAGCAGATTTGTGGGTTGGGTTGTTTGGGTTTTTTTTAATAATACTGTACAGAATAAGCATTTTCCATTTCAACAAAGCCTGTTTTGGTATCTTACAAATGTTGATGCTGAGGCTTTAAAAGACTACTTTGTATGGCAAGAAACTAGAACTCTTGCATATTTTTTCTTGCAGTATTGTCCTTTTTTAACATACCTGCCCTCACAAGTTGCCGAATTATGTACATGAAAGATTGCCCAAAAGTACATTAACACACTACAAAAGGTATCATTTTTAGACAGCAACTTCTGCTTAAAATTTTTCTTTCCTGAAATCAGTATGGTCTAAGAAACCAAACAGATACTACTTGACCTTGAAGTCACTATCATCTTCCTAGTCTGATTTACCAACTTGCCTGCTATGCAGTCAATGGTGATTGTAGTCATAGTCCCACTTAAAGGCAGATATTAAATAATAATGAGGGCAAGGGAATCCTCCCTGAGGACTACAAAAATTTATTCTGCATCAGCTACAAAGTCATTTCAGTATAGAAAATAGTCTTGAGGAAACAGAAAAAGCAAAGCAAGCTTAATTTGATGAAAAAAGCAGCAAGAAATGTTAACATACAGTTGAGGCTTACATTTCTCTGTGATGAAGTTTACTCACCAGTGAATCAACCAAAATATTTTAAGTGCCTTCTCAGACAATTCCAAATTAAAAGATAGTGCAGCACTGTTCCTTCTCAGATGCCTATTAATCAAAATTCCTACATAATATATAGAGGTCCTAAAATCTGAGTAGAAAGCATTTGTGATGGAGTAAGACTTTATCTTCAGTCTTTGCCATAGACATGTCAGACAAATTCCTGTAAGCATTTTTATAATTTTATATTTTTAGCAGGGAAAACATGGAACTTGCTACAGACTTATGTCAAAACCAATTTTTACGAAAACTAAATTCTCCCAAAAAGTAAAACAACCAGATAATTAAAGGCAATATTTGTTCATGCAAAGATGTGTAACGACTTCTAGTGAATAGAGAGACTGTTCAGCATAGTCCTGAAACAGGCTCCCCAGGAAAGTGGTGAAGTCACCACCCTTGGAAGTATTAAAAAAATAAGTAGATGTGGCACTCTGTGGTAAGGTTTAGTGGGTATGGTGGTATTTCATCAAAGGTTGGACTTGATGATCTTGGAGATCTTTTTCAACCTCAATGATTCTATGATTCTATGAATGAACTATGCTTTTTCTACTCTTCAACATCTTCACAGAGGGCACTGTGGGATGCCCTTCAAAAATGTACTTCAACAGAGCAGATGGCACCCACTCGTTCGGAAAGCGTGAATCCTACTGAAAAAGGCTGAAATTACTTTTACTGCTTTGTTTCACCTTTGTGCCTCAATAGTTTATAGAGATGCAGGGATTCAAAAGAGTAAACCAAATTTTGTGGCATGCCATAGCAACTGTGAAACACTAGAAATTGAAACCATAGCAGTGTTTAAAATAAATTTTATTTTCTCTTAATTGCTTGGTTAGAGCACCCAGTTAGCGGGAAACAGTTTGGGGGTGACATCAAGATGACTAATCACAGTTATTTTGGAATAAAAATGTGCTTTACAGTTACCATTATATGCAAGTTTGTATCAAGTATACTCTGGAGGATTTTACTGGATGCAGTCAAAGATAGAGGTAAAAAGGCAGGAAATCACAAATTAGTTGAATTATGTTATCAGAACACACAGGATCAAAACCTGATTTCTGCTACAGTAGCTTTAATTCACATTGGTATTGGAATAACCTGCACTTTATGTCACTGAAACCAGTAGGTTTTACAATCAACTGCAATTGGCCTAAGCTTTTAGAGCCTTTCAGTACACTTTTTAGAATTCCAAACATAAAAACAAAACAGCAAAACCCCATTCCATTCTGTGTTTTAGAACAGCTATCAGGAGGCAGGCACTTAGCAAAAAGGATCTCAGACAGCAATTCAGGTAAACTGAAGCTATTACCTGAATCACATAACTGATCAACCTTTCTTGACAATAAAACTAGAGCTAAGTCAAGCTGAACTACAAAAGCAGGGAACTTTGAACTGAAACATGCCAGATTTTCAAGTCTCTCCAGCTCTATGCTAGACAAGTGCTTGCACTCTTCTCCACTAGTGATTTCTGTGCTTTTGGGGTTTTTTTCTCTCAAGTAGCTTCCACTTTCCAAAGTAGTATCCTTCTATAAATGAAGGTCTGAAGATCTCCTGGAAGATCAAACCAATATTTAACTGCTAGGCTTAACTTCCCTACTGTAGCATTAAAGTACAACCACCCTTGAAAGCAGCACAACAGAGAACTGCATTTTTTCCTGGCAGATGAGAAACCCAAGTGCCACAAAAGGTTATGGTATTTCATAACACTGGCCTTTAGACAACAACAGCTGTAAGTTCTGCCTAGAGAGACCCATAGAGGAAAGCTGATCACACACAAAGGTTTATGAAAGCTTTAAAACAGTAAGTAGGTTTGCTTCTTTCGGTAGTCTTCATCAAAAAGAAATGGTCTATGAGAACACAATTCATGTAGCATTTTATCACAACAGAAATTGTACGTTAGCTTTTAAAATTCCAGCACTGCTAAAGAACAGCAATACATTTTCTCCTCTTGCCAAAGAAGGACTGCTTGAGATCACAATAAGAAGAAACTTCAAATATGGGGAAAAAAACACCGGTAGATTAAGAGAAAAACATGCAACTCAGTGCAATGAAGCTGACCCAAATGAATCAGAGAACTGGCTGCCTTGGAGAGGTCAGCTGGCACTTACAGACTTCAAAAAGGAAAAAAAAAAAAAAAAAAAAGTGGGTACTGTGTTGCTGCCTCTTCAAGTATCTTCTATCCATAAGTGAAAAGATGAGCAATACGGAATTTCACCTTGCAGAGAAGTAGCTTCAATTTCACATGGCTCAGCTTGAACTGAGATTCTTTTCTGCTAGGGCATGAAGACATATGATATGATACATGATGATGTACGATAAGATACATGATAATATATAAAACACAGGTTTTATGTTTCATTTAAGAAAGAGCAATGTGATGCCTTTTTTTATCCAAAGAGCAACAGTCCATTTGAATCTTTACATAAACTAAACAAATTCATATTGCCTACAAAGCTAGGGGAAGGTTACCTCTTCAGAGTTCAGGGGCCCTATTTACTGTCTCCCCGGCACTGTAAGCCACTGAAAGTTTAATGAAGAAAATTATAGTTTGCTGACCATATAAAACACCAGGATGTATTTATTTCTGCATAATAAAATCAAACTAGAATAGCATAAGGAATAAGTAATTTCTGAGATACCAGACTTGCTTCTCTTTCTGGGGCTCTACATTGATCTTGCTGCAAAATAATCAAGAATTCAAGATTTATTTCTTACCACAGGAAATCAGTTGTTTGGAATAATACAGTGCTGTGTATGCATCATAAATTTCCCAGGTTCCTCACATGCTGTGGTACACAGAAAGACACTGAGAAATTAATTACAACATAGACAATAAATAATTACAGCTCTGCAACCCATATGTTCCATCCAGAAAGACAGAGTGGCAGCAACACTGAAGATTTCAGTGTAGGCTGCCATGTTCTTTTAAAGAAATCTAAAAAAATAGTGGGACAGTAAGATATTGCTATCCAACTATTTTTCGAAAAATCACCTGGATGATGCACATAATCAGCCATAAACACCTCATTCAAATCAACTTCATTGCCCCCTAAAGTTCCTTCTTCATCCAAGGCTTTTAGGACAAAAGCATGTAGAAATTGTGGTGGAACAGAGGCACTGAGAGTCCACAGGAAACCCAAAAGTTTTCAAACTCTCTGGGAGATGAAGTCCCACCCCTGCAGCAGTCTAACTGGGAACTGCAGCAGTGCTGAATATGAGGCTTATTTCACTTATTTCAATGAAGACATTCAACTAAAATCCCAACCTTACAGCAAATGCTTAACATCAACTTCTAAGAAAGATAAAACGGTATTTCTAGAGACACAAGTGGTTGTTGATTTTATATTACAGGCCAACAAGGTGAACGTTTCTAATTAAACAGCCCTTCTGTAGGCTGATATTCTGCAATTTTATGTATAAATCAAGCCAGGTGACTTATTTCTAGTAAGTATGAAAATAATAAAATTGGTTGCAATGACCTCAGTGATACACATGCTTATTTGTGGTTATGGCCCCAGGCAACCCTGAAATCACTCATTCCATTAAGTCAAAAGCATGGCACACAGCCAAGCTCCTGTAAGAGTTAGAGGTCTTGCACATACTTTCTTTGTGTGTTTATTTGAATAGAGTGGTGACTTTGGGTTTTGGGCCACCCATCACTTATAGACCTCCCATAATATTTAAAGGAACTGTTCAACTGAATCTTAGCATACACCAGTTATCCTTGGGACACTAGCTCTTTAAACATGATGTAGAAACACCAAAAATTGAAGCAACGGGGAAAAACATCACAACAGTGTGTTTATCTGGAGATATTTTAATGTGTATATTCCTCTACAGTTGAGTCAGGCAACATTTTGGGTCTGGTTTAATTACAACAGTAGAATAAAGAACCTAAATGCCCTTACACAGCCAAAAGAAATATACAAACCGTCCAGTATAATAAAACAAGAAATAATGGTGATAATTATCACAAAACAAAGAAAGTAATTCAGGCCACCATACTGGGCTTTTTGGGTCTTTTGGGTTTGTTTTTTGGCTGTTTGGGTTTTGGGGTTTTTTAATAAATAAAACTTTTTTCCTTTTCTTCTCCAGGGCCACAAAAAGAAGCTGCAACAGCTAACTCATTATCAGGAACATCACAGTGATGTGGGGAAATCAAAAACAAATTAATATTTGAACATTCAAAAATAACAGTAGCCTTAAGGGCACGCTGCTACTAAAGAAACATGCAATCATTTTCTCATTCTGGGCTACAGAACCCCAAAAGTAATAATGAATTACATTTTCATTCAGAAGCTTCAAACTTCTTGGTATTTTTTAATTAAGGGAGTTTTCGCAGTACAAGAAAACATCAGAATATCCCATTTCAACCTTTACAGCTGAGGTCTCTCAAATAAGAGAAATTCACAAGGAAAAAAAGCTATGTGAAATGATGAGCAGCAAGAAAGATGTGTCTAACTGTTGACCTCACACACAACAAAAGTTAAACTTACTGTTCTGTTTTCTTGCTGGTGATACTGCTATCTACCATAAAAGGTATTTCTCAAAGACAAGTGTTGTCAAATTGACCCAAATAATGAGAATGAAGTTTTTAGAACTTCCTAATAGCAGCCATTCTCATCCATTCTAAAATACATGGCCCATGTCTATATTTCAGACTGTAAAGAAAAGTCATCAAACAAAAGAAAGCAGCAAGCAAAATGTACTAGAATAGGACAAAACTGTGATGGTTTTTATCTTTGAACAGGTACTATAATAAAACTTGGCAGGTACCAATTCCAGCAGTACCAGTTCCAGCCAGATCAATTACCACTTTGAACAGTGTGCAATAAATTATACAAGTGTATATATACATACACTGCAATTGAGGAACTGCTGTTTTAGAGAGTTCAATGCTAGCATCTAAAGTTTTCAATTTGGCTTTTGTATGACTTCTTACTAAATGCTAAGGAAGGGATTCAGTGCACCTTTCAGTAATAATAAACACCTGCTAATAAAATTGAATTATTATTATTACTATTATTAGAACAACATATTTTTTAAGTGCTCTTTTCTTTATGGCCTTAAATAAAGAGAGGAAAGTATTGCCAAGAACAGCACACATTCTGAGTTCCTGAAACTCCACCTTTCCGAGTATCCAAAAGATTGCTAAAAAAAGATAATGGTTGCTCCAAACTGAATTCCACAGAGCTCTTAACTTCAAATGGATTAACTCAGAAAGGAAAGTTGTTAATTAAGCACAGGCTAAAGACAACACCTCTAACCAGTTAGCATCTGTGATCTGAAAGACTGCATCTGAATTAATCCTGAAAACTAAAACAGGACAGAAATATACACAAATGTCTAGGTTGTATATGTAAGTAAATGTTTTAATGGCCAGCTCAGCTTAAGTGTTCAAAAAGGAAGAAAAAAAAAGCCAAACCTGCAGTAGGGTATTCACCACATAAGGTAGAGGTGGTAAGTACTGATTCTTGCAGCATACTTGCAGTTTATTATGTTCTCTCCATCAAAATAGCACAAAAACTAGTTTGCAGATACCTCACTCTGATATGACACCCCACTGGGCTTCCTTCCCACCAGGCATCTTTTGCCTTTGTGGAATTAATTTAAAGCCAGGAACAACAATCCACCCTTCCTCTCCATATTTATTACACGGCTTCTTACCCTCTGAAGGACACTGATGTCTCTTCGATATGTTTTTGTAATTTTTTCAGAATGTAAATAGATGCTGTGTAATTACTTTTAAACTGAAGTTTCATGGTGATGTTTTTCAGGTTCAACTGATTAAAGCTTGTTTAATGGATCTTGAAGAAAATATATTATTCACCTTAATAAGAATTTATGCAAATCACTGCCACTAGCTTTTACAGAAAAGCTTTTCAATTAATTATAGTTAGGCTTTTTAGTTCTAGGTTTCTGGGCATTTTGTTACTAGAAAATTATAAGCATGGTTTGTTGGAGGTTTTTTTCAATTGTGGGAAATAAAACTTAATTGTTGTGATGCAAAAACTCCTATACAAATGAACTTGTAAGTGCAGAGCCCTTTTCATCTCTGCCATTCAGATCAGGTCTAACACCTACCCCCAGATATCTGTGTCCGGAAAGAAGACAAAGCAATTTCATCTCTGGTGTTGATATACAGAGATTACTCTTTGGCTTTAGGAGAGAGATTTTATAGGAAAAAGAAAATAATTCAAATAAATAAAGTATTCAAATATAGGCATATCTTCCCATCACTTCTGAAACTCTCACAAATACACAAAGATCTCTCTCTAAATATAATATTGTAAAAGGTTTTTTTGGTACATATTTCATGGCCATTTCAGTGTCTTGTCTACTTAGCATTAATGGAAAAAAAACCACCTTTCTTAAGTGAATAACTATTCTCTGAATATAGCCAGAAATATTCCAGTAGAAAAGCTGCAACAACTCAGAACAATGCACTTACCAGTAATAACACTTGAACCTTTTTTACAGGTATGGATTTACAGTGAGGAAGAGGGTGCAAAGCTTCATATCGTAGAGTTTATTATGATTAATTAAGAAGCTCCTCATATAAAAGTGAAATTCTTATTGCTTTGCAACTGATTTCCTAAGCCCAAGTGCTTTTAGCTCTTCTGAACTGAGAGCTACCAAGCACCACTTTCGTTCTCATTTTATTAGTTGAGGCAAGGGAGGGAAAGTGGGAGATTTCTGCTACAGTCTTTCCAATGGAGCATCTTATTTTTACCAAACAGCACACATGCAATGAGTCTTGAATGTTCCCATCATGCTGGAGCAGGGCAAAATCCAGCCACTGTTTCGTTCCACCCCCTTTCTTGAGCAGTGAAATACCATCCCTGACCACAGAAATGACAACTCAAACTTCATCCACTCTCTTCATCAAATTCCTTATTAATTTGAGAGAAGGAAAGACAATATGGGAAGCAACTGCAAGGCTCTTAGCTAGAACTAGAATTCAGGGAAGCCAGTTTCTGTCTGCTCCTATTTCTCCCTTGAAGTCACTGGATTCCAGTCCTAGAATGCCAGTGTTAAAAGCAGTCTAACCTACCTTGCTCTGTTCTAGCCATTCTTTAGGTTTTCCCATACTGGAGAACAGTAGGGACAGAAACTAGGCAAAAAATGAATGACTGCCTTGAGCAATCCAAGTTCTACAAACAAAGCTACTCATCGATGACACCTCCCTTTATGTCCCTTTTTCAAGTCTTCAGGCATGGCATGTTTTCTGCTACAAAATGGAAGTTCTAATCCATGCTTATGGCTGCAATCATAGCTCCCATTCATGAAACAGAGGAATTAATAATTGGACATAGATGTTTCCCTCATCTGTCACAACTCTTTAATGCTGTGTCATTTAACCAGAAATAAAAGAGCACTTCCTCTCAGAAAAGCAACCGTGAAAATGACTGACTGGTTCTAGGTTTAAAGCCTTCTAATCCAGATCAAATGTGCTCACAAAAAGAAGTCACCTATCTCCAACTGTTGCCTCTACAAAATCAACCAGGGTTCTGCAAACTGCTCCCCTTTGAAGCTTATACGGCCATTGATTTAGGACTAAAACTTTGGTGGACTAATTACAACTGCAGTGACATTTATGTAATGCAGTGTTAAAGATTACAGACCACAACAAGACATGCATAGGAGTACAACTACTGTGCCCAAAACAGTAACACTGAAAATTAATGTACAAGGACAATCAGTTTGAATTGAACATAAAAACAAGAGAAAGGCTTTGGAGCAGCAAGCAGATTCATTAGAAATTAAAAGGCAAAGCAGAATATTAAACAGCCACGTAAACAAGGTGAAACTGTTCTATGCTTCTAATTTGCAGGCAGAATTTGGCAGCTGAAACTTCATTAGCAGTTCTCTAGGTGATGTATGAACCAGCTCAGCCTCCCACGCCTGTACCTGTTCTGCAAGGCCAGTAGTAGTAAAACTGACATAATAGGTGGAATCATAAAGACAGAACACCACTTTTCAACACCCCAGTAAAATGATGTGGTTTATTTTTAAGCAGCCACTTAGCCCTTTTGGAAGCGTGGTTATGGTCAGATGACAGAACTCATCTTTTGAACGTCAAAATTTACTGCCAAGGGGATATTATGATGCAAACTCGCATCTCCTTGTTTTGCCATTAACACTGTCTAAGCTGCCAACTTCTTTCTTAAGAGTAAATCAGATCTTGTTTTACAGAAAAATAACTTGCTGAGGATTATTTCTTTATTAATCCAAACAACTAAAATATTCACCAATTTCCTAGATCCAATTTCCATGTAGATGTGGCACTTACGGATATGATTTAGTGGTGGTCTTGGACTCTGTGATCTTAGAGATCTTTTTCAACCTAAAGGATTCTGTAATTCCATGACCTCCAGGAAGAGGTACAATAACATAACAGCCACTAGAAAACAGTGTTCAGGAGACAAGTCCAAACTATTAGGTATCTGGAAGCTCTTTCACTCCTGGGGTAAAGTGGTTAGTATAAATAAAAACTCAGGCATTCCAAGACAAATATTCCTGTAGAGAATTATTTCTACATGACTGATTCATTATTGGCTAATTTTCCTTTTTTAAGACTCATCTAGCCGAACAAAGACAATCTAGAGGAAGAAAATTACAACAGCAGCAGGAATCTAACATTCAGTAGATTTTCTTCTTGTAAGTATAATTCCACACACACAAACATTCAATACTATAATGGCAAACTGGCTTTACACACTGCAATTTCAAGAACTACAGATTCTGAGTCTCAAATATTTTTCTGCCATAAGACTTCAGACTTATTCTGCTCTGGTCAAACCTTTTAACATTTCTTCAGTTCTACATCAGATTAGAAGACATTTCCCTCTCCTCCAGCTTTTCTGGTTTTTTTGGTTTTTTGGGTTTTTTTTTTTTGTCTTCTCTCATTTCCGTTTAAGAATGTAGGATTACTAAACCACACTGGGGGGAAAAAAACTGTCACACAATATATAATACAATTATTTTCCCCATGCTGAAGAAATGAAATTTCAATACAAAGCCATTAAATTGTCCAAATATATGATGATCATTGTCAGAAACAACAATTCCATCCAATAAACGTTTGGGACATTTTTTTTCAAATCACTTACTTTTAAATGGCACAATAATATAGAAATTAATCAATTTACAATAATTACTTTTTTCCTTGCTGATAGCTGGACTAAATGCTAGGGGTTCTTCACTCTCTGACCAAGTGTTAATTTAAAATGTAGCATTCAGTCTTAGGAACTTAAACACTCTATCAAGCAAGTGATCAAAATTTCAAACAATCTGCCTTTTTGGATTATGTCACTTCTTAATAGTCTGGCTAAGAACTTCTTCATAGCAAGTTCTAAAATCTTGCTCCTAAAAGCAGGTCAGAAAACTTTTACATCTGACAGTGAGCTGTTGCGAATATGCACCCTCTATTTTTCCCCAATTACATCAACAGATTTATCGTCAAGCACATTGTTGTTTTATGGTTTTTTAATGCACATATAAACTTCACACCTTACAATGTCCCTCTCTAGGCACCACAAACACATTAAATATATTTAGGCAGAAACCAGTCAGCATAATTTAGGGGGGAGAAAGCAAAGAAATGTGGAATTGTTTCTTGCATGCTACTGTCCCATTCTGCCCAGGAGAGCCAAGAGTCCTAAGGGCAAGCACAGCCATCTACTGTTCTTCATGAACAAAAGTTAGGGTTAGCAAATTACATCAAACTAAATTAAACAGGTTTTTAATTTATAACATCTTTGTTCAGTCATTTTTATAGCCTTGTGGGGACATTTTCAGTACTGCCGATGGGTATTTAGACACAAAGTTTCTCACCTACAGTACAGGGGTGTTTTGAAAATTAATGTTAGTACAGCACTTCAAAAGTGTAAAATACTACATAAATACTAAGTGCATGCAGTCAATAAGAGTAGTTTGGTTAAATCCTCATTCATCATACTGAATGTAAACATTTTATATTTTTGAAGTTCACAGACTGTCTATAAAAAGCCTGACAAACATTTAATAGGCACTGAAAAGAACACTAAAAGCATGGACAGCCTCAACTTGTTTCTATAATCAATTCTAAATGAAGTCAACTCAGAGCAGTCACCTCACAGAAACAGAAAGCCCCCATGAAATCACAGTTCCCAAATGAAAGGGCAAGGAGTGAGTGCCTTTTTGGCTGCTGTGACCCAAAAAGTCATAGAGGACAATGAGATTGCTTTAACTACTGTGAACTTTGAATGTTGTAGAGGTCAACATCTACTAGCTGAGTAACAAAAAGAAGCTAGCATCTTCATTACCTGAAAAATTCATTGCAGTAGAAAAAGAAGTTCCCATAACAGATCCCTGGTATCTTCTCCGTCCTCCCCACCACCAGTTTCTGACAACAATATGATGCTGATTGGTTTTCACCTGTGCTGGAAAAATTCCTGGGTTTTAAAGCGTGAAAGGCCAGCTTAAATAAATACACATGCTACAGCATCTAACTGCTATCTACAACCTACATAACCATTACCAACATGAGAAATATTTTATCTATTCAAGGAATCAAATAAAGAAGAATATTTATCAACCTTGCAGTAAACAGTACAGAAAGTGGAGAAAAACATCACTTTTGGACAGCACTGCCAATTCTTTGACAGAAGAAATGGGTCTGGATGAAAGGACAAACATTTTTATACACCATGTCCCATCTTCTTGTCAGTCATACTCCACCTGGCTATGCTTCCCAACAGAGAGGTTAAACACTCCATTATGCCTTATTTACAAATAAAATTTTTAACCCTCTAACAAGATAATTTACTCAATGCCAATATTAAATAGTCTCCCATCGTCATAGTTTAACCATAACTGGCAACTCACTTAAAATTTACATGGGCTACTAAAACCAGGTGAACTTACATAATGATAGATATATAAATGTAACTACTTTGAATCATAGAATATTCTGAGTTGGAAGAGACTCACAAGGATCACTGAGTCCAACTCCTGGCCCTGCACAACACAACCCCCAAAAATTACACCACATTCCTGAGAGCATTGTCCAAATGTTTCTTGAACTCTATCAGGCTTGGTGCTGTGACCACCCCCATGGAGAGTGCCTTTTGGTTCTTGACCAAACCCCTGGGGAAAGAAACTTTTCCCAACAACCAAACTAAAGCTCCCTCGACACAGCTTCATGTCATTCCCTCGGCTCCTGTTACTAGTCACCACAGAGAAGAGATCAGTGTTGGCCCCTGTGCTGCCCCTCATGAGGAATCTGTAGACCACACTGAGGTCTCCCCCTCAGTCTCCTCTTCTCCAGGCTGAATAAACCAAGCGACCTCAGCTGCTACTCATGCAACTTTCCCTCCAGGCCAGGATTCCTGTGACCCGCCTTTGGACGCTCTCTAGTAACTTTATATCCTTATGTTGTGGTGCACAAAACTGCACACAGGACTCGAGGCGAGCACCTGCGGCTGGAACAACAAACGGAAGATTTCTATTAATACTTGTGAAACCAGAAAGGACTGAAAATATTTCAATTGTTCTGTGTGGGTATATAGAGGTATTACTGCTCTTTTCCATCATGCCTCCAGCAGGGAGATCAGTAAATGTACTGGAAGTCTGTGCAGAAACATACCTAAATTTAAACTTCTCACAGCTGTGTAATAAGGAGCTTCATTTAACAAGATGATCTGAAGCTACACTAAACAGTTCACATTTTCAAATCAACATCAGAAATAAAAATAACATACTTTGAATATGCACACACAAAATCAATAGGAAATCAGCTCAATTCTCTTTGCTACCACTTCCAGATAACAAAAATAGGACCTTCTATATTCTGCAGAAGTTGATACATTTCAGAGTTCAAATGGCTGGTACTACTACAGCAGTGTCGAAGCTTGATGCAAAATGAACAAGAAAAGGGTTCCTGGCATTCACATTTCACTTAAATCTCCAGTTCCAGATGCTTGGCTTCAACACTAACATTGAAAGCGTCTTCATTGACTTGAAAGGCTTCATTTCAGAACATCATTTCTGTTCTTAAGACTTTAGTAGCAACTTTAACCACCAGTGAGTTTTATATTCATAGAAGGCAACAGCAGTCGGTCAGATGTTGGTTTGTGGGCCCATACCTGAAAAGACACCTGAACACATGCTGGGTCCTGCCATCACCACTCAGACAAGCCATGCACAACACTACCTGTTCCCAACAGAAATGCTATTTATGCACCTGATTTCTACAGCCTAAATCTGTCCACCACATCTGGTAGGATCCATTTTATTGGCACCTCCAAATCTCCAGGGTCTTCTCACATTTACGTACAAATCATCGTCTGTCGCAAAGAACACTATTAACTATAGCAAAGACAGAGGGCCAAAACTGGCAAATATCAACACTGAATATAGTCCGTTTCATTTCAGAGTAAGATTTCCCTTTAGAAAAAGACAGATAGCTAATTTAAGCAATTTGAGAATAAAGAGTGATTATCACAGTTTAATGGCAATTAGACCACTCCTAGAACACTATAGCTAGAATACTCCCCCCAACACTACATTACACTACTTTCCACTGTCATTCCACAAGAAAATAAAATACTTGAAAAACTGAATATATTAGAACCCCAAAAGCTAGTTGTTCTGTGATAAAGTTTTTCTGTTATTAAGCTAAAAATAAATCCACTTTACAATTATTGTTTTTAAAAAAAAAAAGTATTTTAAAATCTCCAAGGAGACCTTGCCTTTTCATGCAAGTATTTTATTTTAATTAAAGTTGATTGAGTAATGCTACTATCCTTCTAGTAGCAATGGTTTAGTGCCCTTGCCCCAGGCTTTTTGCAAGACCTGCCCCAAAGAGACAAGTCAAAAAATCTTCAGACTCCTTTATTGAAGCAGTTTATCTATCCTCAGTCAATTTTTACTTCACTCAGTTTCCTTGTAAAAATACCAACAACAGGCATGGAAAAAAGCAGCAAGTAACCAGAGGAGATAAATAAAACCCCTATGAGTTACAAACGGAAAGAACGATGTAAGCAACACTTTATCACACAACAGTACAGCAATCCTTCCTTTCTCTAAGTTTTCAGATCTTCAGGATTCTTGAATGCAAGAATGAAAACCCAAGACCAAGAATATAATAATTACAATAACAACACATGAAAAAAATTATCACGATTCTTTAAAATATCTAATCACAATGATGTGCCTAGGGGCAGAACTGCCCACTTGGTATCAGATTTTATTAATTAAGGTTCTGTCACAAACAGTAAAACTATTTAATTTGTTGCCGGTTCACTGCTTAAATGATATGTGCGGTACATTTTGTTAGGGAGATGTGTAATACGGCTGTCCCTTGACACCAGCTGATTGCTGCAGTTTCAGGTCACACTGAACCATCTGAAGAGGAGGAAATTATGTCTCCATGTCCCAGAGAGCAACAGAAACCTCTCAAGTGGCAGGAGCTTTCATAGCTGGCTTTGCCGAAGACATTACCTCTGCGATATAAGGAAACACTGCTTAGAGGCCAGGCACCCATCATTACTATTTGCCATGCTCACATCAAGCAAAGGCAATACAGCTCCAGGCTTGGTGGGAACACTACTCAGATTATCAGAATTTTAATGCCCATTAAAATCATTGAAATACACAGAGAAATTCTCTAAGATGTAACTTCAAAAAACTTCTTGACCCATAATTACTTTTCTGTAGAAAAACACTTTAAAAAAATATTTACTGTGCTGCAATGATGAGTACTACAAAGACTGTGAGGAGCTCAAATGCTATGATGATGTAGAAAGGAGAATTCCATTTCAAATGCAAGAAGTGAAGACAGAACAAGCACTAACTTGCTTAACAAATGAGAATAATCACAAATAGCCCTTCCTTTTTCCCTCACGTATTTTCATTGGAAGACATTAGTTTGATGAAATGCAGAGGGATTACATGAATAATGGCAAGAGTACGAGCAATACTGCTAAGACATTACACGTTTTTCTCCTGTTGAAAAGAAAAATAAAAGCTCAGTGTCTGGGCCTCCACTCAAGCTCTGCACTGAAGGCACTCATCCCTGTAGCGGATTCCATTTGGGAATTTTCTTTATTCTGTTGTGGAGAGAGAGGAATAAAATCATTATGTAAGCAAAGAGAATAGTCCTGGAAGAAAAATATTAAATGCTAGTATTTCCATTCAACAACGTTTCAGGGCAGACAAATTGAAAAGACATGTAAAAAAAGAGTTATTAAGATTACATGGAAGTCCGTATCTGGATCTTGCTTCACTGATGAAAATGGGATTTTGACAATGAATTAGCTTCAGAAAGATCTGGATTTTTCTGAATAGCCTAGCAATATGAAAAATGGAAGTCCAGCAATGAATCAGTTGGCTTTGCAAACAATCACATTTCATGCCAGATTCTCCCTTCAAAGACTTCTTCTGTCCTTGTAGCACATAAAGTAATTTATAGGCTTTAAGAGTACCATATAGAGTGCAGGATTTGCTGCTCTGTGCCTATGACTATGACCAATACAATAACAAAATATCATTCAGTAGGTTAGCCATGAATTTCTTTAAAATCTGGTACACTCGATAGAAGTTTGGAAGTGGTTGCTACTGAGCATATACACCCAGTGTCTGCCCTGTATGTACAGAATTCTTTATTTACACATATATACTTTATTTGTAAATATTGGATTGCACAGTACTCATAATACCAAAACATGACTTTTATTTTTAGAAAAACAAATCTTGCTTGTCCCTTTCCATAGACAACTATCTGAAATGCTCATGTTTCACCACATACTAGAAATAACTTGAAGTCTGCAATTACCAAACCAGCATTTTTATGGCCCCCCAAGTGAGATGGCAAATGAAAATCTTTTCAAGCACGAAAACAAGATGCGTGCATTTTTCGTGATATTCAAAGACTGTATGGAAAAAGCAGGAGGAGGAAGGCAAAGGCTATCCAGTTAAGAAAGTTAGAAGTACAGAAAGCAATACAGAGTGCATGCAGATAACAGCATAATTTAACAATCTACATTTGTAAGCAGAAACTATCAGTACTAGCACCCTTAATTTCTCATAATTTTTTTAAATAATTAGCTTGAATTATGCCTGTTACACTTCTGAAAATTCCTGCTTTGTTTTCTTAAACTTTTGCTGAAGTTTATTCCCTACTTCTCTATTCAGACTGTGGAAGAAGTGGCAGCTCAGTACCTTCTGAATAAGCAGCAAAGACATGTCTGTTCAATTCCTTCCTCGGTTAGCTGAAAAGGACTTTTACTCAAGTGATTTTATACAAAAGCAGATGTCCACACTTCTTAGAAGTCTCATGTAAAAGTCTAACACATCATTCCATGGAAGCTGCATCCAGGGAAAAAGGCATCTATTCACACAACAAACACACACTTATGCATGGGTTCACAACACAACCCATGCAGAATTGTGAGGCTGTTCTGCCAAAGGCAAATTAGACCCTTTGAAAGGGAATGCCTACTTTATGAAGCTGGTACTGAAAGTCTGTTTCTTTTAACACATTTTCCAAAGAGTAACAGAACCCCTCTGTCCCTCCCACATTTCTGGACAATACACCAATAAATCAGTGAAAGGTCACAGATCTGTGAATCAGCTGTGTTTGATATGAGGTGGAAGCAAGGCTGCGCATCCAGTGTCTGAAACATTTGGACCACAGCAGGAGATCATGCAGCAAGGGCCAAAAGAGTAAGCTTATGCTGAGCACATAAGACATAACAGGTCTGTAAAAGTAATGACTTCCAGCCTTCAAGAAATACTCTGTGGCATTCCAAATCAATATAGCAGCCAGCTCTTTGCCTACCCTGACCTCTAAGATGTCATCCTCTAACAAATGACCCAGATGACTATTATGCTGCCTTTTTTTTTATTATTATGAGAATACAGAATTACTTTTTGGCCAAAAAGACAGGATGATTTAGGTGTGAATGAGCATATCCTATTGAGAACTTCCAGCAGAAACAAAAGTATAAAGCAAATTTTACAGGAACAGCCAGTGAACAACAGCAGACAAGGACTATACAGAAAGCATGTCCATCCTGGAAGCTTTTAACAGCCGAACAAATGAAAGAAGTGCTGTGCCACCCCCCAGCACACACCTCCCCAGTTCAAGATATGTCAGCACCTGCTTGGAGCCACATATACCCAATTATCTTCCTTCGACAAGGACTGTCCAGACAATCATAAAGACCCGCATGGCCACTTTCCCTGCTAGCACCAAACTATAAAAGGTGAGGGAGGAAAAAAACCAGGAACCACGAATTAAGTCTTAAATAAAGGAAGAAGGTGAGAGAAATTCATTTGTTGGTAGTTGTGCTGAATGAAAAACAAGAATTAAAATCACTTCCACATGTTAAGCAGTGAGGATGTGCCTGTCCAGAATGACCTGGTAGCCCAGACAGCATTCTCATACTCAGCATCTGCATGCCGCCAGGGTTTCCCAAACCTGCTGCTAAGCTCCCACCACAATGCAGAAGAAACAATTTACACAACCCTTCTCTAGCTTTACCTCTTGGGTCTTCTGAAGGAGCATTTGAAAGCATCAGCACTTAACATCTGCATCTTCCATGCACATGCACCTACCTGAACAACCACCCCTTAAGCATCAGCGAGCCCCTGAGGCAAGCCCCCTTCTTGACTGCACTCACAGGACAAAGATGTCCGTCTGTCACCTCTGAGTGCAGAAGAGCAGCATTCCAGGAAAAATAGTAAGGACTTGGGTTTGCACTAATCTCTTTGTCGATTTGAATTAATCTCTTCAGTACAAGGTCTTTCTCTTGGGTGTGGTCACATCAGATGCTAGACAACAAAGTCTGTTCTTAACTGTAACCCCTCACAACTCCAGAGCAAGTACAAGTGACAACAGACCTCTCTATTTCCCTCACAGTTATTGAGAACAAGGTTGGGTGTTTTCAGCTGGAATGTCGTACCTCAGCTGGGAGGAGGCAAGGGAGGGTGACAAGGAACAACTTCAAGCTTTAAGACATTTAAGGCATTAATTCTTGTGTAGAAGAACAGCTATGTATCTCTGACTATCTCACTGCAAATAGCATATCAAGACAAAAAGCAGCAGCACTCATTATTAATCAACACAATCTGCTATGAATTACTTTGTTACCTCAAACACTCTGAATAAATGGTATTAGCTAAGTATTTCCCAAAGGAACAGACTCTACAAAGAATGAAGCAAATGAAGCCAAAGGACAACGTCTCCAGCTTCCCAGCAGCCTTCCAACACTGAAATTTACTACCAGGTTATAAATAGAACTAACCCCACCACCACCACCCCCAAAGCTATTTTTCCCCATACTCTTCAGGGAGGAATCCATCATAGTATTTAGTACAAAATCATTATTCTTCTGCTTTTAAAGTACTTCTGTAAGAAAAAACCCCAAGCTTTAAGTGATCCACACACTTGTATCCCCATACATACACATGTAATTAGTGCCACAATGCATTTAAATAACGAAACACAAGGATACACCCAAGTACACCAGCACATGATCTTGTTACAGATCCATCCTCCATTCATCCACATGATCTTTTTTCCTAATTAGAAAAGTTCAACCCACTACAATAATCTAAATAACATAAGATGAGAAATTCAAGTATGCAACACATGCATCATGCTTTAAAATACCAATGGTCTACCCCAAAACAATCAAAATTTCTAAATATTAAACCAGTAAGGGGTTTGCATATGGCAACATTTAGTCTATGCATGCATACAAATCCTTTGATAGCAAAGCTCTTGTTCATGGTCCCACCAATGTGGAAGTTTACATTACATTAGAATAGACTGAAGACAGAATAATGATGGTTTTCAATTTCCACTGACAGTGGAAATGCCCCAAAATGTTTTAGACAAAGGTAAAATAAACCCAGCTTTGCTTTCCTACACACCAGCTATAAAACTTACTACATCTATGCTTGCTGCTAAACAGAAAAGTTTTTCTTCCTAAAAATTGCAACTCAGCTAAAACAAGCAAACAGCTTACTTAGCTCTCACATTTGAGAGAATCAGGAGGAAGTGTGAAATGGGGCAATGAGCTCAAAATAAAAAACAGCAACTATGTTAACTGTTGAAAGGAGTGAAAAACTGAGAAAATAAATTCAAAGCCAAATGGATGATACCACAGAAGAGAAATACTACATGAAAGAAACACTGTAATAACACCAAAGTAATAAAATATACTATTTTAGAGTTTATAATATGCTAAATTAATTATGGTGTATAGGAAGAAAGGGGCTTCTTTATTCAGAAAGTTTAAAATCCTGTAAATTACTTTCAGGGTGCAATTTTCAGTAACAAAACGTATATGCTTTACAAAAAGAAGTAACTGAAAAAAAACCCTAAACCTATGTAGATATGATTTCACTTTCTTTGCTAGTGGGCATCAGAACAAGAGCACACCAGTGCTACAATTTCACTGGAAAATATCTAGCTGCATCCTTCATTACCACACACCATCAACCCAAATTATGGTTTTCTGCTAAAACCCTCTTTTATTGAAGGGTAAGCTGTAGCATACTTAAAAGTGAAAAATATCTGGATGTTGAGGACCGTGAGATTGATTCTACGTGGAGATATAAAGCATTTTGATGAGCATTACAGGGATGAAAAGAAGGACAGCCCTTACAAATGAAATATTGCCTCCCTCTGCAGCCAGAATTCTTTAGGAGATTTAAGAAAACAGTGGGCAAGGAAGCAGCCCTGAATGTAGGTTACATGTCCTACATCAGAGGCGGTTTAAAAACAAACAAAACAAAACACAGCCCTGGTAACCGCAGAGTGAGTAGTAAAGTCCTGTCACAGCCTGAAAGCCAGCCAACAGGTAGGAAGCAAAGCAGTATTAATAAACGGCAGACTCCAAGCACAGAAAGAAGTTAACAGCGGTGTGCCCTGGGGAGCTGTACTTACACTGTTCCATGTACTTATTAATGACCTAGAGGAGATGGAAAAAATGCTGATGGCAGGAAATTATTTAGGTTAGTCAAGATGAAACAGCACTGTGCGAAGTTCCCAAGCAGCCTAGCAAAACTAAGCTGGAGGTAAATCTTCCTGCATATTTAAATAAAGCCTGTGTACCTTCATGAAAGACAAACTGCATATACACTTCTAGGTTTACAGTTTATCTCTCAAAAATCTGTTCACTACCACGGCTAGTGAAAGTAAGATAGTCAATCTTATTTTAATTTGCATAAAGTGATAGTGACCATTTATGTTGATCAAAATTCTGATACAAGAATTCAATGAAAGAAGAACCAGATCTTCTAATACTTTCAAACAAAGCTAAATACAACAGAAGATTAAAATAGAAAAATGCATGTATTATAATACTAAAAAGTAAACTAAAGGTTTGCTTTCATCCTAATGAATTCAACTTCGGTGTTTTCTTCCAAAAAGTCAGTGAATCTCCAGAACCGCACACTGGTTTTGATAAAAAGCTCAGGAGATTCAATGCTGCCATGTAAGGATATAATTAAAAGAAAATGCTACATTTAAAACAAGACAGCTAGAACAAAGGCATAAACCTCATGACAGGCTCAAAATATATTTTTAACACCCATTGGAATGTCTTTAGAAAGATCCAAAAAAGCACCTCTGCTGTTCTCATTTTATTAAACTATTGAAAAACAGGTGTAAGAGCAAGTAACAAGAGAAGTAACAGTGAAAAAAACAAAGTTTGCTGGGTTAAATCCAATAGTACGAATTATTGCCAACTCTGAGAAAGCCCTCAAAATATTTTGCAGGCAATTCATTACATGAAAATTATTTAATTAGTAAACCCTAACATATTCTATAGATGTACATTTAGTCAAGCAGAACATATCCTGAGTGTACCTATTTAGAAAGTAATGAACTTGGACCTAGCTATTGCCCATAAAAAAGAAAAAAAAAAAAAAAAAAACTCAGAAGTTATTAAATATTCATAAGCTTGTGTTTTAATGCTGATTTATTACAAATTTCAAGTGGAATATAAAGCTATTTTTAAAAAAATAAAATCTCATGCTATATACTTGTGCACGCCCCCAATTATTTATTTAGAGAGCCCATGCTCTCTTTGTTTTTCTCTTCTTAAAAAGGAAACTAGAAATCATACAGAGAGAAAAAAGATAAACTTATTTCATATAAGGAGCAGCTCAACAGACTGAGAACTTTCAAATTGGAAAAAAATACCACAAAAAAGTCACGGAACAGCTATGTGTAAACATCTGGTGGTATGTAGGAAGTGAAATACAAAGTGAGGTTTTTGCTTTATTCTAACACACACTAATAATACAGGTATTCAGTGCAGATCCAAAATGCAGATTCTTGGTATTAAGGTTCCAAGAAAGTCTCACTGTGTTTTCCTCTGCTCTCATTCACACCTTTACTCACTTGCTGTTCACTCCTGTGAACAAAATAGTAAGATGGATAAGCAATTTGATCTAGAATGACCATTCATACATTCCTATTAGCGAGAATAAAAGCTTATGATTGAAGAACACTGGGAAAATTACTAAAGAAATGACATCTTGGAGGTTAAAATTTGTACGAGCTAGCATTAAAAAACAATAAACTGCTTCATACAACATCCTTTCTGGGTTTTAAGTGCTATAAAAGTCAAATGCTGCTGATAATTAGCATCACAGAACTTACTCTCCTTAACTTAAAAAGCTTATTAATAATTTTAAACATAGTCATACAAAAGGCATCGTAAATGACAACTTGAAGGCACCAGCAGTTCAGCAAAACATTCAGATTTAGAAATTTGGTATGAAATAAAAGGTTCTGTTACACCTCAAATTTGACTCTTCTTTGCCTTGCATCGTATAGTCACTTTTACCAATAGCAGAAGTGTTGGTAGAAGAGCCAACAGAAAGTCTAAAACACTGCCAAATTAGAGCACAGTGACTTATACCTGCCCTGCAATAGTCTGAATAGCTGCAGAGTAATTGAGCATTAAGACCTGATTTACTGTGAGAAAAAGGGGATAGAAAATGCCCAATTATTTAATGACCTTTTCTAACCCCACTCCACCGGAGAAATACATAAATAAATAAAACATTCAGGATGCAACACAAATAACAAAACAATGCTCTTAAACAAAACTAGTCGGAGAAGAGAGCTCTCTAATTTAGACGAAAATTAAAAAGAACAGATTTCTCTGTAGAAGCAAGAGAGTGAGGTATGTGGAATTAACTCTTGAAGGATATTGACTCCAGCAGTCTGGTAAGAGTAGCAGCAGAGAGAGCACCATCCATAGTTATAGCAAAATAAAATAGAATTACAAAGGGTATCGACACTTAAGTTCTAGGATTTTTTTAAACCCCTAGGCAGTCTAATTTTATATTTATATATTTATACAGTCTAATTTTAATATTTATATATTATAAAATCAGGTGTTTTCACACCTGTTTTTATATAACTTTACTCACTTTTAGAGGAAAAATATTCCAGTACATTTCCCACATAAGATCACAAAGTTTTAAACAAACTTTTAAGGTACCCCTTACATCAAATGGCATCAGCATATCAGTTTTGAAATCAACATTAAGAGGTATTTTATGTTTTATCAAAATGTTCAGGTAATAGTTCAAAGAGTCACAGATTCTAAGGAGAGAAGACTCTAACTGCCTTTTTCTTCAATAAAGTAAAAACGAACCTGTTTGGAAGTAAAGTAACATTCAGGAAGGTATCTGTAAACCAGAGAGCGATGAAGGGGTGAAAACCTTGATGCTGCTTTAGTAAGAGAAAAGCAGTGCTGTGATTAAAAACACCTGAAGAGATCTTATGTGTCATGACATTTTTCTATATTACAGGTCTTCCTCTTGTTCACTTAATAATAAGGTATCTTATAACTATAGTCACAGACAAGGTGCATGCCAAATACATCAGCCAAAGCACTCTTTTTTAAAAATGACTGGACAAGGTTTCCTGTTTAAGAGCAATTTGGGGCTGTGATAGGATCACAGAAATCTCAGCAGTAATCACTCACAGCAAAGACACTGGAAATAAAATGCATGCACACATGAAATCCACGTTCCTACATTACAAACCACAGATACATGCGCTAAAAAGCTTTTACTCCTGTAATTTTTCTTCTATGGGTAATTTTTCAGTCTGATGACCAACCAAGATGACTCAACGCAATCCACTCATTATGGCACTTCTCTAAATATTCAAGCATACCAACAAACATTTAACACAATAGCTCTGTTCACACATAAAACAGCGTAACAGTTCAGGTAAAATTATGGAGAAGATTATCCTGGAAGGTACTGACAAACATCTGAAGGACTACACAGTCATGTGTCACAGCCAGCATGGCTTCATGAGGGCAAAGTCCTTCTTGTCAAAATTATTTCCTCGTATGACAAGGTGACCCATCCAGTTGATCAAGGAAAGCCAGCTGATGTAATCTTTTTGGATTTCAGTAAAGCTTTCGATTCCATCTCTCACTTCTGGACAAAGTGCCCAGCCCACAGCTGGATAAACACATCATGTGATGCATGAACAACTGGATAACAGGTCAGGCACAGAGAGTTATAGTGAATGGGGTGACATCAGACTGGTAACCTGTCACCAGTGGGGCTCCACAGGACTCCATCCTTGGCCCTGTGCTCTTCAACATTTTCATAAATGACTTGGACACAGGCATGGAAGGAATACTAGGTTTGCAGAAGACACTAACTAAATTGGGAAGAGCTGTTTAGTCCCACAAAGGCAGGGAGGCCCTGAAGAAAGACCTTGACAAATTAGAGGTCTGGGCAATCACCAACCATACGAAGTTGAACAAGGGGAAGTGCCAGATTCTGCACCTGGGATGGGGCAACCCTGGATGTACGGACAGACTGGGGAATGAGACGCTGAAAGCAGTGCCATGGAAAGGGACCTGGGGGACCTGGTCAGTGGAAGCTGAACATGAGCCAGTGGTGCCCTGGCAGCCAGGAGGGCCAACCCTGTCCTGGGTGCATCAGGCACAGCATCGCCAGCCGGGCAAGGGAGGGGATTGTCCCGCTCTGCTCTGCACTGGGGCAGCCTCACCTCAAGTGCTAGGGGCAGTTTTGGGTGCCACAACAAAAAAAGGGTATAAAGGTATTCGAGAGCATCCAGAGAAGGGCTATCAAGATGGGGATGGGTCTGGAGAGAAAGCCGTATGAGGAGTGGCTGAGGTCACCTGGGCTGTTCAGCCTGAAGAAGAGGAAGCTGAGGGGAGACCTCATCATGGTCTATAGCTTCCTCACAAGGGGAAGCACAGGGGCAGGCACTGATCTCTTCTCACTGGTGACCAGTGACAGGACCTGAGGGAATGGCCTGAAGTTGTGTCAGGAGATACTTAGGCTGGATATTAGGAAAAGGTTTTTCAACTAGAACGTGGTCATGTACTGGAAGGGGCTCCCCAGAGAAGTGGTCACAGCACCCAGTCTGACAAGAGTTCAAGCATCTGGACAATGCTGTTTGGAACACAGTCTGATTCCCGGGATTTTCCTGCAGGGCCAGAGGTTTGACTGCAATGATCCTTGTGGGTCTCTTCCAATTCAGGATATTCTATGATTCTATGAATAACAATCACCCTTAGTGTACTGCATTGTATGTTTGTATTTGCAATTTTTAAAAATAGTCAGCAGAAAGTAAGTTTTCCATCTTAGCTGAGTCTTTTAGCACTGTCTAATCACTTCCAAATAATAAGGCCCACAGCTCCCAATTAAAAAGTGACTGTGCACAGTCCTTTTTGCTCACAAATTTCACTCAATAGAGCACTTAGGTCTCACTAACAAAATTGCTGGAATTAAAACTTGTCACATTTTTGAAGTTTTACAGACTATTTCCTTGACTAGACAAACTTTATGCACCTGCAAATATGCATATAAAACTGTTTCAGCTGTTTTTGAGTACGGATTTATTATTATTCATTTGATAAATACAAAAAGAAATCTAACAGAAATTAGTTTTTTTGCCTTTGTTAACTCAAAATAGCTTGGATTTTAAAAATGGTCCTCAATTTATAATGGACTCACAAGCAAACTTATCTCATCATTCCTAACACTTACTACTCTAAACAAAAAAGGGAAAAAAATAATCAAAAGCATCTGCAGCTTCTGAACACCACCATCATCAACCTTTCTCAAATTATGCAATCGTGATACAAAGAAAACGACAGAAAATTATAAGCAGAAGTTTTAGTTCATATGATTTCTAAGCCATCCTAGCTATCCAAGGACCTACCTGGGAAGCTGATACTAACCTTACTGAGATGGATTTAGGCAACTCTGTTTTCTATCAAAGTATTTTACAATATAATTACAGGATATTCTAGTAGATTGGTGCAATATAACAATGTTACACTAATTATTCAAAAACCAAAAATTCTATAGGCAAAATTCATAGTTTTAACAAAGTCCTGCACAACAAAGAAAGAACAGAAACAGGTCATTTGAAGGTAATTTATACATTGGTTTTGGTTCTATTTAGGCAGCTGCTGCAAAATATTCACATTATTTTGTGAAACCCTGACACCCAATGCCTGTTAGTTCTGTGCTACTTTTAGAAGAAATACAAAGGCAGCCCAGCACACAAAAAGTCTTGCACTATTTGAATTTCCCACATAATAGTCTTTTATATAGCACTCTCCGTGTTTTGAATCAACAGCTACATTTAATAAAATTAAACCAGAATGTCAGCACAGACAGGCAGGACACCAGCAGGCTCCTTTCTGAATGAGTTACCTAGCTAGTCAGAGAGCAGGCCAATGCTACAGTGTTTGAGCACTTGATACCTTAACCTCATTGCTTAATAACTACATAATGCACCTCGCATGGTAACTGCTCACAGTGCAGGCAGTCAGGGCAACTGGGAAAATGTGTTGCATCACTCTGTTTGGGACCACCAATGTGGTCTTTAGACAACATTCTGCTTTCAGGAGAACACAGCTGAAAACAGCTCTCTAATTAGCATCAGACAGGCACAAGCTTGAGCAGAAAGACAAGGGTCAACAGACTGAAGAGCAGGTCAAGCCACCAAAACTCTACGGGACAATACAGAAGCTACAGGGCAGCAAAGCTTCTCGACTGTGTAGACAATAAGCTATGCTAAAATCTCTGAACCCTCCTCCTCCCTCTCAACTGCCTTCCCCTTCCTAAAGGGGAAAATAACATTAAATGGCTCTGTTGTTACTGTTACACAATCACTAATTTGCAGTTACAATTTCCTGAAAAAAAAAACAAATAAGCAGAGGCCAAATCCACACCACTTCCAGCCCAAAATGTTTCTATTATATATAAGGGCCCAATTAGCTGAGCATTAAGAAAGTACAAATATTCCCTCAAAAAATTTCACACTTCCCATTATACGGAGGATAGAGAATACACAGAAACACTTCTGTAAGGAATCAATTGTACCTATTCAACCACTGTTTTATTTACTTACAAGGACTGAGGCTTTAATAAAAAAAAATTTTTTCAAAAAGATAGTAATTTAAGTTCAGACGGTTTGTTTCTCAAAAGCAAAATTACTACTGATTGTTGCTCCCAAGTAAATGCTCCTCATCCCTGAAGAGATTCTCCTGTGAGATAACACACTCCAAACTTTAGGTGAGTGCTTGTTTCTCAAAGGTAGACATCTGACCATTTTCGACACCTGCTTTAAACGAGTCATGCCCAGATTGTCTGTCTATTTTCTCTGCTGGCTAGTCCAGAATCCTAGCTTAGATGCTAACATATATATTGAAGCTCTGTTGCTGGTAGATTTCCTTTTCTTTTCCAAATTTCATGTAAGATTGAGGTAAACACAACACTGTACGCTTTTGCTAAACTGTTACAATTAGGACATTTAATAAACTTCACATTTTCCTTAAACTTTGATGAATTGCTTGTCCTTTTTCAAAAATTCCCTGTGGAAAAATATTAAAAAAAAAAAAAAAGGGGGGGGGAGGGAAGCGGGAAAGTGTTGCTCTCATCAGAGGACTAAATTTACCTGCAGCTGCTTTGCTCAGGAACAAGCTGTCATCAGCCAGCAAGACCATCACTTCTCATTGCTTCCCTGGCATCAAGTCAAACTTGTCTAAGCCCAAAGGGCCAAACCTCAATATAATGCATAGCAAAGGCAGGAAATGGCAATGGGAAATGAGTGTATGATGGGGAGATGTGGAGGGCAAAAACCAGGTTTACACATGGGAGGAGAACGGAGCTAAGGCATTAGAAGAGCAAGGGGAGAGCCAGACCAATGAAGGGAAGAGGAATGCAGGGCATCAAAAAAAACCTGAATGGGAAATGAAATTACATACCAAAGATACTATGAGTCCTGTTGTATTTGGTGTTTTGTAGTGATTATTATAAAATGTAGAATAAAAATTACCATCCACGTGTTAACTGAAGGGGGTCAAAAAAAAAAACAAACCAAAAGAAACCAACAAAGCACTTCCCGGGACTCCAATCTTCTCCTAATTAGTTAAGGAACTTTGGTGAAATGGGATGAATAAATAGTAAGACATCATGTAATTATTTTATTTAAGGAGGTATACACTGCATTGCTAATCCTGTAAGCCATGTACTTATAAACAAATGGGAAAACATTTTAGGTTAAAATGAAATAAAAGAATGTGCTTTTAAAAATACTTCCACATTTTGGGACGCTTCAGGAATTATCACTCAGTATATTTTCCAAAAATAATTAAGTGACTAAATGAGGAGACCACTAAAAATATGAGAGTAAGAATAAACAGGTGGTCACCACTCCAAAGACAGTAGAAAGATACACATGAACAGAGCCAGAGCTCAATGACCAAGAGGAATACACTAAACATTACTAAGACAAAAACACTAAGATAATTCTAAAACTCTGAATTCATGAAGGGAGGCGGGAAATTAAGCCTTGGGAAGATGAAAGAAAGGTTTGTTTTTAGCAGTCAAATCTGAAGTCATCATTCGAATAAAATGAACATCGAAGAAGAAATTCAGGGAAAGCCAATATACAACCTGACTAAATACTATAGGCCTTAGACTACTTCAAAACCTAAAAATTTAGGGCGACAGATGTTCCAGAATAATATAGGTCAGGAAAAGCAGTTCAGCATGTTAAAAAAAAAAAAAAATCAGTGCTTTCACATTTGAGTGTTGTTTACAGATAGATTAATTAGAAAAGAATAACCTTCCTAAACAGAATAATGCCATCGGCCACTTCAAAAATAACACCTGTATATTAACTGTTTGTTAACTGGCATGTTTTCTATATTACTTATTTTAATTACAGTGAATGCTCTAGAAATTGTAACATTTAAATGCAGATCTATATTCCTATTGTTTCAAGTTGAGAATTTAAGAAATGCCTCATGCTATGTCTTAGGAGTGATAACTATCACAGTGCCTGACTTGCAGGAAATTTTCTTCCAAGGAGGGAGAAAAAACCCAACTTATGCTCATAGTACTATATATGCCTACACATGCCATAGGTATAATGTGTTAAACATGCATTCAGTTCTCACTTCAGTCACAGATAGGAATTAAGGAAAAAAAAAAGGTCACAGACAGTTCCGATTTTGGAGTACATTTTTGTCTTGAAAAACAGTTGTTTTTTTAAATACAATTTGTTTTTAATAGTTTTCCTTTAAGGAGCTGTTTTGAACATAATGGGGCAATTTTTTTTTTTTTCTCCTTGCTTATGCGCAGTATTGTACTATGCTGCTTTAAAGAATGGAAGAGAATTTAAACTTCAGGGAAAGCCCATCTAACTTCCCTTTTCAAGGTCTATCATTAAAGTGAAAAGACTAATTATTTTGAAGCTTCAGGAGACTTATTTTCATGAATCTTTAAACCAATGAGTTAAGCAAAGTTAAGGTGGGAGAAAAGACAGAGAATGGAGGTGGCAATTAACTATAGCATTATCCAAGATAAGCAAGTAGCAAGTTGTGTTAAATATTTCAATCAAAGAAATTGAAGAACAAATGTTGTAACAGCAGAATAACCACTCTGGTTTAAGCAATTCATCAGCACCTTTCAAAATACCAGTTTGGGTTATGACTGAAAAGGAGGACCATGGATTTTAAAATTAACTTCAGAAATTGTACTTTAATGATTGTAGCCTGGTAAAGACGGATGGGATCCACCTGCCCAAAAAGGGCAAGAGACTCTTTGGCAGCCAGCTGGCCAGGGTGGCAAGAGGGGCTTTAAACTGAAGGACTCAGGGGTTGGGGGCTGACCTACTAGAGAACAGCTCTGTAAGAAAGGACCTGGGAGTCCTGGTGACCATGCGCCCGCAGTGCCCTTGTGACCAGGAAGCCCAGTGGTCCCCTGGGGTGCATCAGAAGAGTGTGGCCAGCAGGTCAAGGGAGGTGATCTCCCCCCTCTGCTCAGGCCTAATCTGGAATATTGCCAACTCTGGTCTCCACAGTTAAAGGAGCTGCTAGAAAGGGTCCAGCAGAGGCCAAAAAAAAGATGAGGGGTCTAGAGCATCTCTCCTATGAGGAGAGACTGAGGGAGCTGGGCCTGTTTAGTCTGGAGAAGACTGAGAAGGGATCTCATCAATGTATTTAAATATATCAAAGGGTACTGCCAAGAGGGTGGTGCCAGACTCGTTTCAGTGGTGTGAAGCAACAGCATGAGGAGCAGTGGCCGTAAACTAAACACAGGAAATGCCACCTCAACCTGAGGAAGATCTTCTTTACACCGACGGTGGCAGAACACTGAACAGACTGCCCAGGTTTTGGAGTCTCCCTCTTTGGAGACAAATCAACCCACCTGGATGAGTTTCTGTTTAACCTGCTCTAGGTGACCCCTGCCTTGGCAGGGGGGTTAGACTAGATGATCTCCAGTGGTTCCTTCCAACCCTATCTATTCTGTGATTCTGTGAAATAAGCCCATCAATAAAAATGAAAACAAATTCTTCTTCATTTTCTTTATAATTGCTTTTCCTATTTTCTACTACTTGACACAAGAAGTGACCATTTTTACAGTTAAGTGTAATTTGGAAACAAAATTTGTTCTAATTTTGTTGGTGAATTCAGTCACTTACAACACACTTCCTTTAAAAAACATTACAGTACATTCACATTCCGACCTGCAGCTCCATATGTATTAGTTTTATGCTTTTGGAGCAATTAAAACAAATGCATTATTTTATGCTGATCTGAAGTTTTACTACACAGGACCTGCACTTAACACATCTAATAACCCCAAAATTCAGTATTCTTTTTCTTAAAAAGAATTTACTGAAGAAAAACTTTTGAGATAACATGCTCAAGACCTTAATGTAATTCATTTATTTGAGAGGGATTCATTTAGGACAGGCCCTTAACCAAAGGATTCCTCATCTAATCACACAAAACAAAACGTAATCTTTCTGCTTTTTAAGTTACCTATAAAAACTTATTTGCAATATTATTCCACAGCTGGCAAAAGCATAGCTTGGACAAGAGTTCACAATTTTGTTAAGCCAGACTTGAATGCTTTGGGTTTCATACACAAAAATCACAGGTAGAACCATACCCCAACTTCTCTAACAACAACTTGATCCCTTAAGGCCATTTCTCACTGACTTCAGTATAGAAAAGCTCTAAGGTAATAAGGAGTAAGTGACCAAAATTATTCCACACCTGTAGAGCTACAGGAATCCTGACTTAAGGAATTGCGGAATATGGGTTTATTCATCTCCTTTTCCTTCCCCTTTTCCAAATGAGACAGTTTAATCATGACCTGGCACATCACAACCAGCTGGAATTTGATGCTATTCCCAGTACCAATCAATCAGGACCTTGACATTAGATGGATGCATTAAGGCCCAGAACATTTTAGAGTGTAAGCTTCAGTTCATATGGAGCTGGCAATGGTTTTGCTCCCCCCCTATTGTTCAGCAATCCATAGAGAGTTCTTACAGATGCTGAAAGTTATATTGCAGAGAAACCAAACCTTTAAAAGAGAAAAAACAGAATGGGATTGAATGAAGCTGCAAACCAGAGTGAAGACAGCCTTTAGCAAGATTCTCTAAAAAGGAAAAACAGGCTTAGTATTTTGCAATTACATAAAAAAACCTTCCACGACTTTGAGACTTTCTTCCAAAAGAGTTCATGAATCTGGATAGAAGCCTGCTTTGTACAAGCAAGCTGAATACCAGAATACTGATTGCAGCACTTCTTCACCCCTTACCTGCCAGTTTGCTGACTGTCAGTGTAAGTTCTTCTGAAACATAGCTCTGCTTGCAAAATACAATTCAAATGACTGCAAGGGTATTCTGTCTTTCAGAGAAGAAGGCACATACTGTAATAAGTATCTACACTGTCCTCTACAACACCATTTTATTAGCATGCTTGCTTGCTAAGGTAAGGGGGAAATAGATGCCATTCAGAAACTTAATGAGAATATTTGTTGGACTGTGCTTTTTAAGGTCTCCTTACAGTGTCTTCATTAGGGCACTCAAACTGCATGTTGGGCTGCTTACAGATTTAACTCCAGAATCCACTAGTGGAGTTTTGCAGCATCAAGCAAAAATGGCTCAATTCTTTCCTCCCTCATGTGAAGCAGAGCGTTAATTTGGTTCCTGTACTAATGTTGTGACTAAGGGCCTGGGACAGACCAAGACCCAGTAAAGGCAGGTGCTGTGCAAGCATGATAAAGCTTTGCCAACGTGGCTCCCTCCCTATCTACAACTACCCATCCGTTCCAGTGCTGAGCCTCTGCAGAAGACAGGTTGCCAATGCTGTCACAATGTGTGATATTTCTCTGATGCAGACAAATGTCCCCAGAGGGAAGAGGATGAGTCCCATGAACTCTATCTCACTCCTGCGTCATGCCAGAATGCACATGTAAGAATAAATAAATAATAATAATTTAAAAAGCAGCTGTTCAATGTTAAAAACTATAATAACAAGAATATTTCTCCTCTGCGCCACTCCAGGAACCAGAGAGAAGTCAAAATGGAGAGAGCAGAAAGGAATTCCCCTTTCTCACACTTTTAAAACCACACAAACAGCTCTAGCTGGTAAACCTACAAGAATGTAAACCACACATAATCAAAAGTAAAAAAAAAAAAAAAATTTACATTTCAAAGACAATGCAAGCCATTAATATAAAACAATAATAATAAAGCCCCTGTACTTCAGAGACAATATGAGAATCCAGTCTCAGAGTCACATATGATTATGGATATTAAAAAATTGTTTCTCAGAGAATCATTAGGGGAACAAGCAGGCACTCCATCGCATGTCAAAATTTCCTATTTATTCCCCAATAAGAGATTGGTGTTCCACAGAAAATTCTGCATCTCACCTTTTTCACTGAAAGCTGGGGGTAATATACATTACTCCCTTCCTTTTCATTCCTGACCCCATAGGGCTTTCTACTTTAACCTACTGAACAGTACCAACATAAGCACTGTCTTTAAGCGCTTCAGTTGCTCAACAACATCAGTTGGGTTGAAAGAGAAAATAAATACATAAGGTAAAACTCTTGTTGAGACTCTAGAAAACAAGAAATTTTGTTTCATTCTGAGGAGGAATCATCAAAAATACAAGATTTTTACTTTAAATCTCAGGTGCCAAGGTATACCAGGGAGACTGTTGCTCATCATCCTCATGACCAGATAAAAGATTTCACTTCCTTCCTGCTCTACTTCTTGTGTCTCCCCAGGTATGTCAGTTTGACAAAATAAACAGAAACAATGACGTCCTTCTTCACCATCACGAATCTTCAAGGTTGTTATCCTAACGCCATCTGCTCTGGCCTGGGTTAAGAACAGCTTCCAAAAGTAAAAGACACTGTGAATGACAACTCATCCATGCTCAAACTCCAATGTTTCCTCAAACAAGTAGGATAGGGTTGGTGCTGGCTATTGCAACAGCAGATCAGTGGGACATGCTGACACTAGCAGTGGACATTTTAGTGAGTATATTACAAAGAGAATAGAGTTCTTCAGCTTTCTGGGAGATCCATGCCTCAAAACTGGAAATAGGGATCCAGAACTGAAATACTGAAGACTGCAGGGACATTCTTATAGGCTCTTCGCCTATACTTGACAAGCTCTTTCCAGCCTCTCTTAGGAGGCTCACTTGCACAACCATTACTTGAAGTTCCGCTACGTAGGTAGTTCCAGGAGGAACACCCTCCTATTTTACTCAAACTCTGTCTTGGTGCAGAGACAGAACTGGTCATTTCCAGCTTTTCCTTCTCTACATGAAAGCACAGCTTCAGTGAACTTGAGCAAACATTATTCTCCTCCTTGTTCTCATAAGCAAGAGGCACACAATACCAATGGCAGTGCATTATACAGCTATATGCTGCTTTTTTTGCTTAGAACCATTATTTCTCTGGATCCAATGAAGTAGAAAAAGCAGTAAGCATTCCAACATTAAAATAGTCCCTACAAAGTTTTGTAGCATGTTAGCATCACATATCCTTAGCTCACATTCCCAAAAATGCCTTTTCTGATGGAAAAAAGATTAGAACATTAGTTGCTCATGACATCACCGAGCAACTACAATGTAGTAACTATTAAAACAGAATGATAAATGTCTTCAGGAGTACATCACAGGGCAGACACATAGTAAGAGTACAGCTGCTTTATTCCTAGAATATGGATTTCTTGATAAACTTTGGAGTTTGGATCATACTTTCCAGGCAAATTATTACACTGTACATCACCTGAGCTAAGGAGAGTAAGCAAGCAGGCAAAAGACAGCAAGGAACATGTCCAATGATACTGTGAAAGCTAGCGATATTGTAGGTAACTTAACACAGCTAAGAGACATTGGCCGCACAGAACTAATGTGCACATGAAGTCCAGCCAAAACACTTGTCAAAATTGCAAGTGCTGAAGTGCCAGAGCTGGAAGAAAGAGGAACAACAAGCTATCAGTTGATTAAAAGTTAAAGTCATCACTGTATAAGCTACTCTGGAGAAAACACACAGGCTCAGCTCTTGAGAACAGCTTGAGAAGCACTCCTATGCTACAAGAAATAACAATTAGACTCTGGAAACACTCAATACCCCTGTGCAATTGGCAGATAGGACAGCGTGTCAACCAAGGAAAGTAAAAAAAGTATTTAATTTGTGTTAACATTTTTCTCTTAGTTAACCTAAATTTTCCCTAGAGGTCTACACAGGAAAAATAGCACACAACATTCAGTCAATGAAGAGCACTCAAATTTATGAGAGACAAACAAGCTGGAGGTGAATTACATTTTGAGTGCTTTTCTTGAAAATGTTTCCTCTAATTTTAAGTAAGCAGCTAGTTCTCACCTTTCTTCCCTTCAGGAAGCACAAGGAACAACGTGTCTACAGCAACAGCAGTGCGGAACAAGAAAGCAACAATATTAACTTTGAGGCTGCAGAGCTGCCTGTATCTGTTCTTGATGTCTATCACAGTAACAGCACTGACACAAGGTGCCAGGATTCATTCTCTGGGGTAATTGGTTGGAATTGGGCTCTGATTAAAGAGGAAGCAAATCTGTTGCCCACTGCTCAGACTATAAAACAACACCTTTCACAGCACAAAGCCACCAAACATTTCTGCAAAAGCCAGGAGCCTAACAGACCCACCAGTACGAATCACCCGGACAACAAATGTTAAGCCACTGGCACTCCATTGGACGTCAAGGTTATCTGCTATTTTCGAAAGAGAAGGTACAGAAAAAGTATATCAATAATGCAAGAAATGTGGGACATGGATGATCATGATGTATAACATTACCTTGGATGCTTTCTATTTTTTATTATGAATTATCCTTACTCTTCAAGTACCCCTAGTAAATCAGACAGCTCTGCTGCTGGCACATGCACACAATCCTCTCATGCAAGACTTCACAGCACAACACACTGCAAACATGTCTTGCAACACATTAAAGCCCCTCCAATAATTTCTTAAATATTAAACAGTTCATCTACAGCTAAAAGGAACAAGGTATTCACTATGTGTTTCTATAGATGTTCATACAACAAACATTCACAGCAGATTCATCATAAGTGGGGGAAAAAAACAGCAAACCCACTTCAAAATGAAAAAAGAGGATTTTTGCATATTTTATTGGAAATACCATTTTACATGGTTTGAGAAGTTTAAACATTTCACTGCTCCCTAGAACTCAAGTTAAGCTACAGCTACACTTTTAGTGGGGAATTTTATTAACTCATCAGTTAACATGATACTGTAAAATTCCTTTCTATGTTTGAAGTATTTTGTATATAATAACAAATTATATATTGATAGCTACAGAAAGCAACTACTAAGCTACTCTGTCTATCTCAGCCCTAAATTGTCTTGCTTCATTATGCATGATTATACATTCACACCAATCTGACAAGATTACTGCCTGGGACCACAGATCCTCTTACTGCAGGAGGTATTTCCAGAAGTTCAGTGATGTCTTTCCTTTCCACAGAACAAATACTTTATTAGTTCCACTCAGCCACTTAATAGAAGATACACAATTCATTTTTTCCAGAGTTCCATGACTAAGAGTTGTGATGAAGAACTCATTGAATGGTGAGGGATTTTCCTCAGAGAGACAACGGGACTCTGCTCTACCTCCACCTTACCTGCAAGGAAATCCTCCCCTCAGCTTCTTTAAATGACAACTGATTTTCTTGTGGTTGGTATAGCTTTCTCAACACATTCCTTTGTTAAAGTGTAAAGCGGTTTACCAAAGAACATCCATAAACAGAACTTAATTAACTTATTTAACAAATTTGATCTTGTGGCTGCTCACACCCTGCCCCCCTTTCCTTGAACTTGTATTTTGCATATTATGGCCCAGAGACAGACTGAACAGAGTCCAGGTTTTCATTCATGTTTTTCTTCTGGACAACATAGAATCCAGTTTTGAAATCACAGCACTTCCTTAAATTTGTGAGGCCTGATTTTGATTAAGCAAAATCAACCTCACTGTATGAGAGGTCTCTAGGGAGGAAGTAAATAGTTCCAATTCTTTGTCTCCTAAATTCAAGTCAGACTAGGTGAATGTGATCACAAGGAAGTCTGAAAGACAGACTGCAACCCTAAGAAGAAAAATTAATTGGCAAGTTTCTTATGCATGCAGGTAGACTAGGCCAATAACAAAGCTGTAAGATGAGAAATGTTTGCATGGCCAGATTACAGATCATATCCAGAATTTCCAAAATACCATGAAAAACAGATTGCATGAAGGTAAGGTAAGGTATAATGAGGTTTGGGTCTGTTCAGGCTTTTTTTCTTTTTGCAGGGGGAGGCAGAAAGGATTTTTTTTCCCTTTTTTGCAAGTAGGCAAGTAAAAATTTTATTCTATTTCACTAAAGTCATTAATGTATTTGCAGCTGCTTATATTTCATTACATGATCCTCAAAAGGGAAAAAAACCTCTATAAAAGTATGTTCAGCATTACGTCTTTTGATTTGCAGCTCTTCAGCACACAGGAAGAAGTTTTGATTCATATTGTTTCTGTAAGCCAGTTCCTCTGAAATTAGACTGAGGACATGAAGATGCTAATTACTTTCATGCTGACTCTTTCTTATTAATTTAGTAACAGCAAGGAGTGTCACTTGCATTCAAAGTTTCAGATACTCTGTATCAAAAGACATCACTGTAACATGCAATATGCTTTGAAATTTAAATATCAGCATAAATTGGATTTATTTCTCTAAATGAGAGAGGCTGTGACAACTTGTAGGGAATTTTACATTGTCAACATGAGCCTTCAAAATTTCAATTTCCTCTACTATCAAAATCATTGCCATAACTCTAACCCTTATCTCATTTTCAAGTCCTGACATTTCTTTTAACATTGTGATCTTTAACGAGGTTGATTCAAGGAATTTACAGATCAGTGAAGTAACCTGGTGAATATGTCCAGGTCACAATTCCCAATGGCACCTTTCTTTTTGTTTTCCATTTTTTTAATTAACAAAACAAAGAAAAAAGGATACCTCTCAGCCTAGAAATACTGACAAGACACTGACTCACTCTCTCTCTCTCTCTGCTTTACCCAAGCTTAAGCCATGAGGAGGTAACAACATGAGTATATGAAAGTCTTACAGGCAACAAGGTTCAACCTGGCCTGAAGAACACCCACCTCTCACAAAGAGGTTCAGCACCCACCCCTCTCTGCAAAGTGCACATGATGAAGACTTAAATCTTTGGTACTTGAACCCAAGCTCTGATGAAATCCTCCCAAACAATATGATACTGCTCTTCATTGCATCCTATTATAACAACATAATTGTTCACATTTATAATGAATAGCAGTTGAGAAGCATTCCAGGTAATTACTGCAACAAGCTTAAACCTGGAATAAGCTACCTCTGCTGATGCAGTCTTTGCCTGGAATTCACTTGCTCCAACAGTTTACAATACTTTAACATCATCTCTGAACCAGCAAGATTGTTTTCCCTGAAGCGAGTTCAAAGTTTAATCCATTTTATCAGATATTTAATCTTACTCATTAAGTGAATAGGCATTTAACCAGTTTCTTGGACTTACATGAGACTTTCTGTTGTAATAAAGTATAAAACAATACTGATTAGTATTTCAGAACAACAAACAGCAAAGAAATGAGAATTGTTTTCTCTGAGATCACAAAACAGAAAAGTTAAAATATTTGAAGAAACTGTATCATTCTCAGAGGGCAAACCTTCCGCAATCTTAACAGACTGCACACTCACTACATATACTATCTGTTCCCATCATACCTTTTTTCCATTACAATTCATTTTATATTCTTTTAAAACCTACTGTACACAAGCACATCATCATAACATGTAAATTCTTTAGTTGCCAACTTCATTAATGTGGGTGAGCTGTATTAAATAATGCTGCTTTCCTCATTTGCCAAATTAAGAGTATTGAAATAACCCCCGGGAATTGGAAACTAGACAACTTAAGTCTCCTTTTGAAATACATATATTTAGCATTAATAATTGAGGAGATAAGGCAGGTATGTATATCTGGACATAGCAATAAAATTAAGATTAATCCAAATACAACATAGGTTTTAATTGTCAACAGTCTTTCACAAAAGCACTTGTGGGGACAGTGAATGTATCTGCACCCAATGCATGTGTACATGCATTTTAATGATTCTGCCCTAATCTACACATACATAGCTGGAGGGGAGGAGGGAAAAGAGCACAAAAGCTTTTAAGGTTTGGAAAGACTACTTGAACCACACACGTAAGACCTCTGAAAAAGCCTGCTTCAGTGGTGTCTGTGGGAAGAATGAATTATTTCCTAGCCTCTTACTCCAGGATCCTACCATCCTATTGAGAGCCTGTTTACACAATGCACACCAGAAGCTGACAAGTTTAAGGCTCAAAAGTTCAGAATATGCTTCTTGGATATTTGCATAATAAATGTTCATATTGTTTTGACAGAACTATTTTTTCCACATCCTAAATATAAAGCTAAAGCTGCTACATGATTTAATGTACACAGCTGATGGGAACAAGACTTGTACATTCAACATCAACTTTCAAGTTTAAATACATTTTGAAATATATATAGAAGATCATATTTTCATAGTTTTGACTTGACATATTTTGCTTTCATTCTCAGATATGGCTAATATCAAGGGAGAGGGGTTTTGTAGGGGGTTACAAGCATGCTTGAAGATCTTTCTTTAAAACAATAAGGAACAGTTTAATCTGTGGACTCTTGGCATTAGGAAGACAACACCCGTAAAAAACTCATTTCATTTGAAACCCTACAGGCAAATGCTCTTGCAGTCTCCAAAAGCTACATCAAATCATACAAACTGTTAGCAAGATGTTGTAGACAAAGGAAACTTGCTTATGCTCAAAAAAGCTCAACACATTTAATTCAACTCTTGTGTCAAAGTGAAACAATCCAATATTCAATTCAATATTTTCAGGAAGAATTAGTACACACAGATTTTTCAAGTAATTACTTAGCAAAGATGTTTGTGCAAATCATTCAAAATGGAGAGGAACTGTAGCAAGCTCAGACATCTGCTTACTTGTACATGTTAGAATATATTGCACGATAGCAAACCAGAGACTTTTAAAGCATTAAATACTGTAATAATCAATTACTTGCTTCTATTTTTTGCATTAAAAAACCAAAAATAGTGCACCTATATCACTGCAGGAACTTGTTTTAAGAAGTCACAGCTAAGCCTACTACCTCCATCTGGAAGAAAAGCAGTCTTCAGTCCATCAGGAGGCGTATCATCATTACCAACATTTTAGAAGATGATTAAACAAATTCTGTGACCTCTATAAACCAGAGATCAGGCATTTCATTTTTTAAACTGAGATCTGCTTACTTGAGTATATAAAAATGAAAAGCTACTGAACTAGGAAGCAATTCTTGTGTGTTTTTTACTAAATAAGTTAGTTATTCAGTTAGTAAATTACCTCGATATTGTAACCAAATCACCAATCACCTTACTGAAAACAAAACTGTCATTTCATGGGAATGAGAATGGCCATCCTTTTAAATACTGTGTGTCCCCTCTGGGGACATATAAAAATATCCTTTAGCATTCTGAGATACATAAAAAAGGGTATATTCCCAAATTTCAGAAAACAAAGCATATACTAGCCAAATTCTGTGTCTGTGCCTGCATTTAAAAAAAATCTTAAACTAAGAGAACAAGTCAAATAGAGGACAGCATCCGTAAAACAGGAACTGATTGTCAGGGTAGCAATGACAGCCTTGTTGCTTTGACAGAGTGATGCTTTGTGTACTTATCCTATTATAAACTACAAGAGGTTTTAACTGGAAAATGTCTAAATAAAACATTGCTTACCTAACTAAATAGCAAATGATATTTTACCAACAAATGCAGCTGATTAGTGACAAACTGCATTCATTCCTTGTCAAATTCTAGAAATCAAATTCAAAAACAGTGACTGCTTCCAGAACAGCTACAAATTTAGTACTGGTGAGACCACAGCTATTGGCACCTGGTTACACATACTAGCTACAATACCCTCACGTGTGCTTTCGGTTCTTGAAATTTTAAAATTAAGCCATGATTTTAGCATCCATTACATGTAATTTGAGAAGTCCAAGTATTGTACTGTTTTAATGAACTTTAAGTTACTCTCTCAACCTTTCCTTCTCCTTTTAAGAATTATTTTCACATGTTAGTTTGTTTTTAAAACCTCTAGCCCAAGGGAGTAGTACTGCCTGGCATTCACACAGGCTGCTGCTTTCCATTGTCAGATTTTGGTCAAATGCTTATTTTACTGCTCATCTACAGAATACCATGAACCAGTAGCATTAGCTTGCTTCAAATATCAGATAGCAGCATTAAATACCTCTAATATTTGCTTTCTGCAGCCATTCTACTCAGAGTCATTTACAAATCTTGATGTAACAAGACCTTGACCACGCTGACACAGCCTGATAATCACAACAGCATTACATTTTACACAGAAGTTGGAAGTCAGAAAGCAAGAATACAAATTCCCACACAAGCACAAAGTCTTGGATCTGGATAACTAGTAGTGTATGCTGTGAGCATTTGATAAAAGAAAAAAAATAAGGTAAATATTCTTGGTTTATAAAGTAACAGGAAAAGCCTAATGGTCTACAAGAATTCTAACTATTTCAACTGGTTTTGTCCATTTCATTTTATCAAATTATGTATGCCAGTAAGCTTCCCCATTCTAATGTTAAACAACAACAAAAAAAGGCCTCTAATCACTCTTCCTTCTGTCCATGCTGAGATCTGCAAGATTATAATATGCCAGGAAAAGTCTGGGCCAGGAACAGTAAGGTGCAACACTCGTATAATTCAGGAATTGCAACTTCATCTACTATAAGGCAGACAATAACCTGGTGTTATGAAGACAAACTTTTCACTTCTCTTGTCACCCATCAATGCTTCAATTTTACCATTTTCTTTGTCTGACAGCTGACCTCGAGGTACAATTCTGTATGTAAATTCCTTTTTTTTTTTTTTAATCTCAAAATATGTAGATACTCTGTCACTTATCCAAGCACCTTTTTTCAGATTCTTGTGCACAATGGAGCATGTATCATGTAGAGAAGTAAATTAACATAATAAAGAAATTTGTACCAATTTAAGAGCAGAACCATATTGTATATCCAGACCTTACCACACCTATGAGCTAGAGATCACATTCAAAAATATTTAAATGGGTAAAGTTGCATTTTTTTTTACTTCTTCCACAGAGCTACTCCACTGATCACCAGGAACACACTAGGAGAAATTCAGAGCATTTCCTCTAAAAAGTATCTCTTCTATACAGAGTCCTTTATGTCTCTCCTAAGTTGTACAGGGAAAAAAAGTTCAGCTCATCTGTCTTGAACCTATTACTGGGTTTAGTAATGGGAACAGAGGAGGATTTTCAGGTATGCACTGCAATATGATGGGCAAACCAGAATTTCTACCCAAGACATTAAAGAAAGGTGACAACACTCAGTGTTTTACTATTTCCCTTATTAACAAGCCAGGATGATTAATTAATTTAGATTAATGAGGAGGGGGGAGATTTCACCTTCTTCCAAAGCATGACCAATCTATCACAACTATAGAGAGGATGCTTTAATGTTTCTACTTACATTAAACTGATGTTCCCTGCTCAAGCACTTAGTATCTTATCAAATCTCCACAGCTGAGTCATGACAAAACTTTTCCCCAAGTCAGATTGGCAGAGTGCCACCGAGATTTATAGGTACGTACTTCTCCACATCCTTATTTAACATGGTATATATGCTTACTAAACAAAACCCCCTGATGAAACAGACCACCACAGAGATATTTTCCCCACCTCAGTCTCTTTTTTTTTGAGGCTAATGGTTGCTTCCCAACTCCTAAAACCCATAAGGGATGTACTCAATAGCTAACAGCATATGGGTTGTGGTTTCATACTGGCACGCAAAGCAGATGAATCCCTCTAGACCAGCCATGTACCACACACTTTCATAGTAGACATGATTCTAGCCCAACTTTTCCAGCAAAAAAACCCAGCCACAAATTGTGGAGGTCATTTCAGTTGAACTGCTAAGTGAACAGCTCAGCTTTTAAGACTCAGCTGGCTCTGGACTGCAGGCTTCACTCAGCTCTGCTTCTTCATTTTTTGGAGAACTCGTTGTCCAGTTTGTATTGAATCAGAGTGTTTTCATGCCATATTAGAGCCTCATGGCATAAACCAGCTGTGGGACAAAAGTCACTGTCAACCAAAAAAAGTAAAATCCATAACTTAAGCACTCGGAAGTTGCTGTAGCCAGGAGACGCATGTTGATCCATCTAACCAAGGTACACAGCGAAAAGAAAATCTGACAGCAGCATTTACTTATTGCCATGGGAGAAAAAAATTTAATAACAGGATGAATTTAAGCACATTTTCTTAATTAAGAATTTTAAATGAGAAGTTATTTTAGAGCTTCATTTTTTAGAGTGCTACTCAGAAACCCCACACTATTTTCATTATAGTCTTCCTCTCCTCCTGGTGTCCAAAGACTGAGATATAAATGATGTGCTAGGCTGCTTAGAACAGCAAATTGCTCAAAAAGCCTTCACTAATGCTGCTGATATTGAAAATTACGTGTAACATTTGAATGGCATCTTACCCAGCTCTGTCAGCAAACTGCACAGCAAGAGTTAACAACCTATTCCACCACTATGGCTCACAACGGTCTTTTGATTGTATTTGTTATCACTCTGCAAATCTCCCAAATGGAGTAAATTACAGAGAAGTACAAGTTTTACTAAGATGCAATTTGTTAGGAGCATGAAATGTTTCCTATGTTTGTTTTCAACTCAGTCACTGAAGAACATTTCTGTACCCTGACAATGGTATCATGTTTAAGAGCAATGTATCATGTCCCCCGAGCTTTATCCTGTCATCCTCTAAGGGCTACCTTCCAGAGGGCCACAGTCCCAAAGGCAAAAACTCCTACACCACACTTTAAAGCAAAGCTCCTGAACTAGCTCTGAGCAGTCATTGTCCACAATGACAAACATCAACCACACCAGCCAAAGATCAGTGAAGGGTCAGCTCTCATAAGATAAAACATCACACAAGAAGGTAACCAGGAATTTCTGCCTAGCATTGCAGTAACCACATACTTAAATATAATCTCAGAGTACTACAAATATCTACAGCCTACATCTCACTTCTTCAGTTTTACGAGGGTAGATATTTGCAATCTGAAATACCCTGACCACTCTCTAAAACTGCTTAATTGATTCAGTCTCAACCACACCAAACATCTCCATACCCTCCTGATTAGCAGGACAATACCGATTTTTTATGGTCCCTGCAGTCACAGAATCCATGTCAGGGTTACAAGGGTACACAGAAAAGAAACTTAAAACCAGTAAGTCCCATAAATGAAACCCAGCAAGCACCATGACTGCTTCAGGCAGTTGTTCTACAGTGAATCACCAAGGAACAGAAAAGCTCTCCAGCAGCTAAACTTTGTCTAAACATACCGGCTGGAGTCATCTGCTGCAAAGAGCTGTATTTGCTGTTTCTTTTTTTCCCCCATCTGTTTAAACAGTAGAAGCTTGAAAAGGATATGATCAAATTGTGATTCCATGCTCATTTGAGAGAGGAAAGGCTTTCAGTACTAGAGAATGAACTGAAGAATAGACTGAAAACAGGAAGTACACTAAGAAGCTTATTCACTCTAATTTTTTTTTTTTTTTTTCTGTAAAATGACTACATAGCAAAAGTTTTGTTCTGGTTGTACCATGTGAAATGTTGCAGAGGTACAAATTTGATGAACTAGAAGGCACCAAAGACATTTTTCATTACATTAGACAAAACTTGTCTAAGTGATCTCATAAGCACCCAAGCAACCCATTTTTAAGTCTGTGCTTTTTCTTTTCTGTTTATAGAAACCTTTTCAGATATCAATTACTATCAGCTGTCTTGAATTCCTTTCTTGCTATATGCATTTTAATGAAATATTTTTCATTCCATTCAGTACTAAACTGAAATATTAAAGTGAGATACATGGAGCAGCTGTAGGTTCCTTGACCAGCCAAAAGAGATGAAGAACTAGCTCTAAACAACTAGCAGTGACTTGCAACCACTGCAACCATTTGCACCATTTCAGTTAGTATCAGTGGAAATTCATTTTAAATGTAGACAGCCTTAACTGTATTTTCATGTGTTCTTCCCAGTAATCAAGCTTGGAAATCAAGAACACCATTTATATTTACAACCAATGTGATTAGCTTCTCCCTCAACTTACTAAATAGCGTACACTGGACTCTAAAGGAACTTCATAACATGGTTTGACATTAGTTCTATGAAAGGCCAAATTTTAAACAATTATCACATCTTTACAATTCAGTTGCTTGAAGCAAACAAAAAACTTCATTAAAAATTCTGATCTCACACCCCAGATATCTGGATTGCAGTTTGGCTACTGAGAGCTTCCACTTCAGCAATGAATCGGACACACTTTCATCCACAATGAATAGTGATGAAAAGGTATTGCTCTGAGGTAACTGAAGTTCTGATGCCAAGTAAAAAAAATCCTAAATGTTTTATTTATTTAAAATCCATTGTTACTGTAGGTGCTTTTATTCAATGTCAGATACAGCCAATACTTCAGCAAATGTATGTGAGTTCTGCTATTTAAGTTTAAACTAAGAATAGATTTTCAAGATAAGAAATGCCAAAGCTAAAGATTTGTACTTGCTAAAATGCCAGAGCAAAAATAGCAGTCCGTCCTCACTTCTCCCACGAGAAGTTTTGCAAAAACACTTTCAAACTGAATTCCTGAACTGTTATCCTGTCTACATTACCCCTGAAAAAATTCGTTACAAAAATTCTAGGCTTGATTGAATTTTTCTGTGTCATTTCTTCCCCTCCTCTACATCCTGAAGGATACTTCTCTCATATAAAAGCTATTCTGGTCTCTTCCTAGTCTAAGGGTCCAGTTATAGGAAACTAACTTCCTTCTCACACTGATTTTTTTCTTCCTAATAGGTGCAAAGACTGATCTCTGATAAGACACTTAGTAATGGGAGGTAGGCAGAGGGGAGCAGAATCCCTCTGGCTGAGATTAAAGGAAAACACTGATTCAGGCCAGATCAGCCGTCAAATAACTTCATGCACAGGAAGCTTAACATTCATAACATCATCTCATTGCTACTCACTACACATACTCTTACATGAGAAAGAAAATATCTGTTACTTTCAGTTACAATAATGGGAAGTACTCACAAATCCTTAATTCTGTTGGCCAATAATAAGTATTTTATTACATTGGTATTTCCTCTGTACTTCATCGAGCCCACCTTGTGAATGAGGCAACTGAGCTTCTCTGTGACTATCACTCACAACATGGTCTAGACATGCATTTACACAGATTTCTTAAAAGCCATCAATTAAACGTGAAGATCACTATAGATTTGTTGCAGTCAATAATATTGGCCATCGTGTGACTGATGCAAACTGCCAAAGGAGAAGCATTTCACTGCAGGGCACTTCAGCACACTGCACCAATTCTTGCAATATCCACTCAATGCAGGTGTCATTTCTCCCCGTGCCAGGAGTAGGAGGGAAAAGCTGCAAATAGAGGACAGAAGATGCAGCGTGGCATCAAAGCCAGCTCCTGCTTTTGCTTTATCTACATACAGTAACTCCAACCAACTACAAGCACCTTGGAATTTCTACATAAAATGAGACTGGCTTGTCTCCCCCTGTACATAGCATTTTAAAAAACTCATTGCATCCCAAATGTTTCTGCACAATACCTACATATTTCTGTTCTGCAAGACTACAGCATTGTTTTTAAACTTTCAAGAGAGAAGTAATTTTATTTAAATATTCCTTCTCACGCTGGTTATTTTTCTCCTTGATAGAAGCTACTATCAACTTAATTCAAGATGAGGAGAGGAGCACTATGTATGGTTAAAAACTGCTGTCATCTTTGAAAACTGCTGTCATCTTTGACCTTATTTTCTCAGTTTTGCACCATCTCCAAACCATAAAAACATTTCTCCCATTTTACAGATGGTACTGGAGTGAAGCCAGATTTGCCATCCATTCCTATTACAAGATACAATGAAACCTATTTGCCTTCAGGGCTACACAATAACAACGCACATCGAAAAGTAGTATTACCACTATTTCAGTATCGGATGAAAAAAATACTGCTCACCACCTTCACCCAAGAAGAACTTTGAACACCACACTACCAAAAGTGAATTAAAAGCAGCTTCTCAATCATCTAGAATTGGGTACAAATCATATCAACACTCAACTTCTTACTAGTATTTCCAGTGTCAACATGTAGGAAAGGAGACCACATGAGATCTGCTCTTAAACAACTTACATTATTTCAGGTATGTTTAAGGCTTCCCTAAGCATTATAAGATAAACCAGCATGGCAGACTGTTTCAGTTTTATCCTTCTTTGCAAAAGGAAGTCACATGTCCTTGGCTACAAACCTTCACTCCTGTGGACTACATGGATTTCCTACAACAGATCTTATCTAACCTTCTTTGATGTAGCCAGAAGAAATATGTCATTAGATGATGCACAGCATTTCTTGTTTCTACTAATCCAAGGTTATGCAGTACACAGCTTAAGGGATCAAAGAGATGAAAAGGTCACATGTTAAAACAAAGGAAAAATATTCTGCGTTTCTAAGACTGCTATCTATAGCCCTTCCTAATGATTATATGTTACTGCATCCATCCTATTGTCCAGACTTAAACACCACAATGAAAAATACACTTTTTTTATTTCCTCTCCCCTTGTACACACAGCAGCCATAAAGAAGAGGGTGATTATGACACATGTGTACGTTAATATGCAAATTCAAAATAATGATAATGAAAGGTATTGACAATCCTTGTGTCTTATCATCAGCTTAGGACAAAAAAGCTCAGCAGTACTTATTAGGTAGTAAAATGGGACACCAGCAAAGATGATCAATACAAATCATCTCAAAACCACTACTCTGCACCTGGTGCCATCATTTTAGTCATTATGGGATAAAAATGCTTTTCAAATAAGCTAACATTTCCAGCAGATTGCATCTTTCTCAGTTGACCTTCAGCTACAGCATCATCCCCACCCCCCTCACCACTGCGGGAAGAGCTGACAGTAGAGCCAGAGACAAATCTCACAGCACCAAAGCTGTGCCTGCCACCACTGCTGACCCCTAAAGCCAGGAGGAAGATCAATTAATCTAACATTATTCATAACCTAGAGATACCCGCAAAGGCCAATAACGCACACCTTCTTCCAGTGTAATGCCTTTCTTCCTACAGGATAGCATCTGCTTGATTTCACTTGTAAAAGACATAAATTGGAGCATCTGAAATATGTAATTGTGGTTGTGATCATTCCCATTTTGCTGTGAAGCTAGCTAATAGAAAAATACTATTACTAACACATTACATCAGTTATATGCTTTATAACCTAATTGCATTGTTTCTAAGTTTGTGGTCTGATCTGTGCCTGGAAATGCAGTTTGTTTTCTGCACAAAAAAAAAAAAAAACAACCATGAATATATTTCAAAAGCAGATAAAAAAAACCAGAACTCCATTCCTAATTATATTAAGAGGAAACAGAAAGGATAGTTTGTCTGAGACAAAAGAACACTGCGTATCATTTTGCTAAAGCAATGCTGGGTGAGCCCACTGGTCTGTTTTCTCCTTTACATATTTCCTCCACAGTTAAGCTTTACCTTTTGATAGTAAAGAGCATTTACAACCAAGAGCATTGAAAGAGCCATTGAACATGACCAGAGAGCAAAACCCACTATAGAAACAGTGCGCAATATACACGCATGGCTGGCAGGTGTTTGACCACACCTCAATATACAGCCAAACCCTTCTTGCTATACACTCTTCTCACCAGACTGTGAACCCTCAGGACACTCATGACATCACCATGCAGAAGTTTTGTGTCAAGCTTTTTGTCTGCAGTTTCTAGAGGTTTTGGTGGAATTGCTGTGTTTGTTTCCTTGAGGTTTTGTTTTGCTGGGATTTTTGTTTGCGTTTTTTTCCCTCTGAATCAAGCAGGGTATATGAAGAGTGTATATATGGCAATAACCTGTCTATAAAAAAATGAGATGAAGTTTTATGGTATTTCCCAGTGTTCTCAATCCATCTTAAGATAGAAAGCAGTGATTCTATCATTATTACATTTCTAGGTACACACCAGTGCTTTTAAAGAGATCTCATAGTCCATGAGCACAGGGATCAGTGCTGTTTTCACCAGCACCTCCACACCCCAGACTGTCCCTGAAACACACATGGTGCAAACTGAGAAAAGAAGGAACAGAAACCAATGAATACTCATTTCTAAGGAACTATTTCTCCACTGCACATGCCTCCTAATTTCACCACCCACAAAAACTGCATGCTAATGGGGAAAGGATGTTTGAGCCATAGTGTATAGTTTGAGCTACATGTATAGTCAAAGAAAGACAGTGATTCAGGTGCTGGAGAAGTAGGAAGAATGTGGAAGATGGAAATGAAAGAACATAACCTCTGGTTTAGGTCAGTCAGGGAGACCAAAAGGATTGCCAGTTAAGAGACAAAATAGAAAAAAAATGGGGAATGGAGAAGATACTAAAATAATTAATGAGCATTTTTTTTTCCTCCAATCCTATCCCTTGCTCCACTCCACACACACTCAAGAAAGTCCTTAACATTCTATAGCCCTGCCAGGGAGTTGCTTTGAAAAGATTAAGATCTGGGACACATGAAAACAATCACAGACAGGTAATTTGAGCTGATGATCAGCCCTTTCAGTTTTTTGAAGGGGATGTACTGATGAACAGTGCTGTTCAATGACATTTCCCAGTTTCTTTCCCTACATTTAGTTCACAGTCAACCAAAAAACAAAATTACTGTGCTGCTGAGGCAAAACTTTGCTGAGGCAACTTTGCTCATGGTACCAATTTAAAACTTTCCCTCCATCTCAGCAAATATTCAATTCAAAAGCAAGGAGCTACATAGAGGGAAAATGTAACAATAAAATCCAGTCAAACAGCCCAAGTTTACAGGCTACACTGTACTATCTGCTAGAAATTTTCAAAACAAAATTCCTGTCTTTTTAATCTCCTTTCCCCCTAAAAGGTCCTTTTCATGCACACATTCTTTACACTTCTATTCCACATACATAATGCACCTGCTCTCCTTGGCAAAGAGAGGTGACCAAGACAGGTGAATTTTAATGCATGCAAAAATGTACCAACATGCTCAAAAAGAATAATGACTGCATGACAATACAAGAGTGAAAACCTTTTAGTGAGCTTTTAATAAAAAAACCCCACACAATACATTTATCTGTCTAAGCACATGTAGTTCCTTAAAGATAGAAACCAGCTTTGACCGCTGTAGCATGTTTTATGCATACAGCAAGGCTCTGTATTTTTTCTTTTTATCTTGGTTCATGCCAATAGCTCGATTCAGTTACCAATTTATTCAAAACTGATGGACCCCTGAGGAGTTGCAAAAACAGGAGAGCTTATTTTCCAGTCCATCAGTAAAACTAAAGTGGGATCTCTCTTAGTTTCACAAACAAATCTGGAGGGACAATGGTAAGCAAAATTAATTAGGTCTAGTCCCTTAACTACAAATACCTCCCTTGGTAAGTAGACATTAGAGAGAAGGCTGTCATAATTTCTCTTATTTAATCAGTGTATGTAAGGCAACAAGAACTTTAAAAAAATTAATCCATCATTCATAGGGATACTCAATGAATCAGCACATACTCTGGGTTGGGAGAGACTTTTGGAGGCCATCTTGTCCAAGCCCTTGCACCAGACACGGCTAATTAAGAAGAAAGATCAGTTTGCTCCGTTACCTTGATCAGTCTAGGATGCTTAAGGGCTCCAAGAGCACAGAAACCTGAGAAATCTTTTCTACTGCTTAGCTCCATACACCATGGATGTTTTTTTCCTTTGACCTAATCAGAATTTTCCTGCAACAACATGTGACTGTTGTCTGCCATTTCCAGTAAACGTGCCCAAGAAGATCTATCTCTTCTAAACGCCCTTCTATAGAGAGCTGAAGTCAGCAGTCAGATCCCCCTTAGTCCTTTCATCTTCAACTTCAGCCAATCCAATTTCCTCACCTTTCCCCCTGCACTTACACCTTTACCCCCAAACCACCTCAACATTCCTCTGCTGGACTCACTCTTCTTCATAATCTTCCCTTGCACTGGGAATCCCCACACTGGACACAATTCCCCAGATGCAAGCTCCCAGGCACTGGCTAGAGGGGAGCCACTGCTTCCCTTTACCTTCTGGCTGTACTCCTAAAATGGAACACTATCTGGTTGACTTTAACTGTCTCAAGAACACAATACAGTAATATCCAAGATACTGCAACAATATTTAACAGAAAGTAGCCTGATAAAAGCTAATTTAAAAAAAAAAAAAAAAAAAAAAACACACACCAAAACCCTAGGGAAAAAAATGCAATTCAAAGTGGCATTCACTGTTTTATAACAAAAGAAAAATTTATACTGAACATATACATTGGAAAAAGAACAAAAATTAAGTAATAAATATGTTTATTTTCATACTAAATAATTATATACTTAATCACTATCCAATATGTCATGATAGTTAGAGGTCAAAAAGAATGAAATACTCTTTAAACTTAATATTTCCTGATTTTTTGAAAAAATAATTATTAGGGCAATTAAAATAGCATTTTAGAATCATTCTATTTAGATTAATCCATTGTGTGGGGGGAAAAAAAAAAAAGAAAATGTTGTCTTTTTTGTGCTGTTTTTCTTCAGTTCATATTAGTTGCACTAGATACATCCAGATCCTCAGAAGAGACAGAGGATTAAGCTTCTGAAGAGACTGCCTGAGCAGCCTAAGCAACGGCACGCAGGGAACCAGCGTCCTGTCGGCCAAACAGGCTTTGCTCTGAAAGGCATTTGGCAACACAACTGTGGTCTCCATTTATGAGTCTGAGGATCAGCAATGAAACCCTACTGATGAACAGCACAAAAAAAGCTGAATACGCCCTTATAAACCCATAAATCACAGCAAACTTAAATGTCATGAAACACAAAGTATTTCTGGCAAGGCATTTCCTTATAGACTCCTGGAGAAGACTAAGCCATCTGCTTACTCAAAAATCAATCTTGATGAAATTAAGTGAAACAGTATAGTATTGCATGAGATCACAAGAACAGCACTTAGGTGTTGCAGAGCAGTGTTTTGCAAATGGTTGAGCTCAGGAAGATGGGATTCAGTATGAAAATTATGAATTTATCACCATCAACGAGGATCTAAAATCATCATTTAGAGTATTGGCCCAGGAGAAAAGTAAGATAAAAAGGAGAACTGCAAAAATGCATTAAAGATGCTTTTTAGCAAGTGTCAGTATTTCTGCCAGCTTTACAGAAAATGAGTATCTGGCAAGATAATAAAGCAGTCTGTTTACTTATCTGGAAATCACATGAGTATGTACCAGTGGACTAACCTGGGACTTGATAGAGACTGTGTGCTGCATCAGTGATTTTCTGAAATCTCAGCACATCCCAACAAACATGGTTACTCATACGAGAAGTCAGATTTTGCTCATAGTGCTTAGAATATTATCTTTGAAATACCGAAGTGTTGTGCCGCAGCAAAATTTATTCAGTAAATCAGACAAAAAGGACAACAAATGTTCCTAGCCATTTTTTGGTACTGTTCACTGTACAAAGATACAGTATTTGTATCCCTTAGACGCAAATTATTTTGGACATTTGGGAGGATAAGACGCTGGATTACACGACAGTCATAAATGCTATTTCCACATTTTGAAAGATCTGTATTCTCTCATTCAACATTTTTTTCATGAAACATGAAGTATCAAGCACTGATTCTGCTCTGAGGCTGCTTCTGGCTGAAAGCTCTACTAAAACAGATACTCTGGTTCTCGCCTAATATTGTAAGTGATTTTAATAGACTTGTCTCAGAATAGAGATAAGAGGCAGTATCAGCTGAGCATCTTTGACAACCTGTGTTGTCAGGAACTAAAAACAGATATTGTAATAAAAACCTTTACATATTTTATTAAATAGTAAAACAGTATAGGAAGCTCACTCCTTCATACATATCATGTCTTCAACAGTAGTTCTTTTGTTTTCCCTTTTCTAGGTTTTTTTTTTAGTTTTCTAGTTTTTGATGTGCCCTTATTCCTGTACAATTAAAAGTGAAGGCTAGTCAGCAACCAGAGAAATGTAGTTTACTCAAAATCAAGCAAAAAAACCCCTCAGTGCAGTGAGGGTGCTGCAGTGCCCACTTACATTGAATCTCGTAACTAAGAGACTCCCTTTATTTTCTAAAGAAAGGCATACAGATCTTAAAAAACAGTCCAAAAAGAAAACCATGAAAATGAGGTAGAAAACAGTTCAACTGATAACACCAGTCTTTGATTTGCTCCAATAACTGGTGTAGTTCGACACTCATCCACTTTCCCAGATCTCCAAAGTCTCCTCTTGTTCCCAGGAATCACCCTAGTGGAGATACTGACCAGAGCTCTCTGGACCAGCCACACCCACACGCCCTGACACAGCCAGGGCACATCCTGAAGCTTCATAGAGTGCAACCAGAGTGTCCAGAGCAGGAGTGGATGCCCTCAGGCACACAGTCACCACTCTGCCTCCAGCAGCAAAAGCTGACTGGGGCCCAGGCGGGATATCACATATGTGACTCTTTGGAGACCACCTGGAAGCAGCCCTCAGAGCAGCACTGACACTGGTCACTAAACTTCCCACTATACGGCTGTACACGAACAAAAGGAAAAAAAAGTAGAAAGTGAATAAAATACTACATTTTTCCTTCTCAGAATTCAATAGGACTATTGCATTGTGCATCATCACAGAAATCTAGAAAGGGATTGAAATGAAAATAATATCAAAAGGTGCAGAAGCAACAACACTACACACATTACACAGAAGTGTTGCTTTGACAGTCTGACACTTTTCTATGGAAACCAGATTTTATGGATTTATGTTTTGGCCATAAACAAACTGCAAATATCATCAGGCTTTTTAATAATCTGATGCTTGTGTGTGATTGGTTTGTTATCTGACGTACTAATTCTCCTGTAGAGAGTCAAATTATGAAATCTTGCCTTCTAATTGCATTGTTTGGCTTCAATTATTATAGTCATTTAATTACTTGTGCCATAGACACTGCAACTCAAATGTCAACTAAACAGAATGTTGCTGTACTCATAAGGTAGTCTGACTCCCCTGCTCCCTCTCCCCTCAGAAAGCTGATGAAGTAAACACTGAGGAGCACTTCAAGAGAAGTGGAGGAAAGAATTTGGGTTTTCAACTTTTCCGATAGTACAAGATGGTCCTTTTCCCTCCAGAATTTTACCTTCCTCTAGACAAGAGAATGGCAGAAAGAGTCCTTATAACCAAAACCCACCTCCTAGACTCGCTTCAAGCTCTTTTAAGACACTTCCCCCAAACACCACTGTCCTTTAGTGGGGATGCAGGACTCATCCAAAACCCAGAGACTACAGATTTTAACAGAAAAATGTCCAAGAAACCAACTCACCTCTTTTTCACACTATACAAAGAAAGATGAAAAGAGAAGTGAGTGGGAATGACCACAACTGCAGAAATTATGCATTAGGCAAGGAAGCAAATATATTTGTCTTCAGCTTTCTAGGAGCCACAGATGTACAGGCTGCAGGTCTTGATTAAAAACAAAAACTGAAAAAATAGCGAAGTACTCTAGATTGTATTTTTGTCCAGTAATTTAACACTTTTACAAAAGGGATAATTGAGTGAAAGACAGAAGTATCTAGTATAATTCAGATCACAGGGTGTCCTAACATTCCTGCATGCCTTACATTGTGAATTTATGTGAAAATATACTTTTATTATCATTTTACTCGAAGTCCTTTTGGGCTTTGACTGTGCTTCAGTTTAATATTTTCTAGCAGATCATGCAGGCAACAGCATACTTGTCTCCTCTTTTTTTTTTTTACACTAGGTATCCATAACATTTTTTTGACATACAACCTTTTGCAGCAGATACTCCAAGAACAACTTTCTTGCATCTGTATATTACCTACTTCCAGAAAATAGCATCTGGGGATTTAGAGAACAAAAGCTTTTCCCCCTCTGGGCTATATTTTGGCATTAAAAAGCAAATGCTGAGCCAGAAGTTTCCCTCACTAACACAAGTGCTAATTCAGCCCTGCCACACCTCAAAACAAACTTAATTTACAGCAATAGAGTTCAAGGTCACAATCAAACCCTCTATTACCAGCTAACTAGCAACCCATTGTTTAAATGTATTCAGCATCCCTACACACACAAAGCAGAAATGTGACCTTTTCCATCTCAAAAATACAAATTTGTGGCCACTCCAACACACATTTTCATGTGGCTCTGAACTGACAACATGGTGTAAGCATAACCAGCCTTACACTCTGCTTTACTTGACTTACACTGTTACAGAAGCATCTGCCTCTTACTCTCTATGTAGGTTAGTAGGAGATTTTTGGCTTACTTTTAAGGAAATAATAGCATAGTTATTTTTGTAGAGTGTGTATAGCTGCTAGCTCAAAGTCATACAACTAAACATAGTTTCTCAGCATAGTAGTCTAAATTGAGTGTGGGTTCAAACCAAATTCAAATCAGTGTTTCAAGAAAGACTTTAATTATTAATATTATTCTCATACAAGTGTCACTTGTCTGAAAGAATGTATTTTAAGTGTCATGCCTACTGGAACTATTGTGTTACCTGCACAGGATTCCGCACACACATAAATCAATGAGATGTCACTTATTGAGAACTGGCACGGAACAAACAGGAAGAGTCCACACATGCAAACACACAAGATTATATGAAATACAGGGTGGTAGTGGAATCACCTCATGCACACCCCTAAACAGAGAAGAATGCTTTCTCAATAAAAGGTCTTTGACAGTAATTTTATTACAAAATATTTACCTGAGATCATTCATGTTCTCATTCTGCTCAAGTCTGCTATAAGGATGGGGACAGAGGCCCTATCCTACATCAACTTCAATGGGAGAGCCATATTGAAAATGAACAATAGATTATTTCCCCTAGGTCAGTATAAACTCTATTCCTCCACCACACTTTTAATATATGTAAATTGGGGGATAAATAAAATACTGTGTCTCACTCCCTTGGCTCATGCAAGAAGTAACCCCTTCAGAGAGCCAGCACCCTTCCAGTGGCTGCCTACCATGAAGAGGCTGAGAAACATGAGGAAGGACACTGCACAACTGCCAGCACTCCCTTCCCAGATCCCAGCCAGACTTGGACTCAAACCCAGCCCCCTCCCTTTTTTTTTTTTTTTTTTTAATTTCAAAATATGATCTCTTACCTTTCAGCAAAAATGCTGTAACTTCCAGCTTCGAAGGCTTCCCAGGGGTCAGCAGAGGACAGACTCCTTTTGGAACTATTGCCAAAACATACTAAACATGCAGTCAGAGGAGAGAGAAAAAGGGCAGGAAGACAACTGGAAGGCCAGACTGGGAGAAGTAGGATGCTCACTTACAGGATGGCAATCTTGACTCCAGCCTGATGCTTAGCAAAATTATTTATATGCTCACTAAGCATTTTAGGCAGTTTTATTTCCAAGTAGTACTGCAGGACTAAAATCTTCAGCCCAGAGCTGCATATCCCATTATTAAAATCACGGTACATTACAACTGCACAAACATTAATAAGGCTAATGCAATCACATAGCTAGATTTCTGAAACTGAATACATCTTTCACAGTAAAAATTTCCACTTAAAAAGTTCAAAGGTATCAGAGCCAAAGACACAATAAAAAGCACACATACATATCTCACTGCCAGCCCTCCCCACAGACCCAGAGAGTCACATCTGCACACAAAAGAAACAACATAAATGTCAACAGACCACTTCGGGAAAGAAATAAGCAGCAACACTGGATCCTAAATTCTTGTTACCTGAGTTACAAAGTACCATTATTTTTGCTCAATTTCACAGTGGATCAGATGTCTGGGGATGCTGAAGCCTATCTGAAAGGCTCCAGCTTTCTCTGGTGTCTCCCAGGGCCAGTTATTCTCAAATCCTTCACACTCCTTTGCCTAAAGCCTGGAGGAATTCCCTGTGAACAGCCATGCTGTTACCCAGCTTAGTAACTATTCCAAAGACAACAAAATAATTCTGTCCTTAAAAACGCACTCCGGTTTCCTATCAGGTGTAAATCCCTACAAGATAATGCTCAGACCCTATTCCTGCCTGTTAGTATTAGAGTCCGGGGGGGGGGAAATCAAAGCCTTGTTTCATATTTTTGGTTCTTCTGCATGTTTGCTTTTTAAGCACACATCAAATTCTTTGATACTGTTCTGTGAACACTGAAAAGAAAAAAGCATGCTGCTTCTACTTCCTGTATTTATGAGGAAAACAATCCTCTTCTCAACAAAATGTTTTAGACCACTGTATCACTTCAGAGGACTTTACAAGAAACAGTACATTTGCAGAGAGTGACTTCCATCCCAACGCCATTGATTTCACACACAGCACAAAGGTGATAGGCAGACATGAAGTAATTTCAGTCACGAAATCAGGGGGATGATTTCCAAAAACCACTGATCTGCTAAAACCTGCCTTCAGAAAGGAAAAACCAAACATGTCTGTTTTGAAAAATTGGAAGACTATTAAAATATTTTCTAATGAACACCACATTAGAAGTTCAGAGCCATAAATGATGACTGAAGAGTGATTAAAAATTCATTTTCAAAGACACATCATTAAGTACATGAATTAACTTTTTTTTTTTGTTATGATAATAGCAAGCTGAAAATAGTGAACTGTGTCAGATCACAAAACAGCAGAGAAAGGTTTGTTTTTCTTGTCTGAATAGGCTGCCAGGCCACTACCAAAGGCTTCTAGATGAGTAGAGCACCAGTGGACCAGGCACAATGTGATTGTAGAAAAAAATGTGTATTTCATTTACGTAGTCTTGTGTCACCTGATTGAACTTCATAACCTTTACATCAGCAATGCTTACTGATTCAAGCAAGGCCACCACTTGAAAGCCACCAAAATGTATCCAGAAATAGCCTTTGATCCTCACCATAGAAAAGCCAGGCAGGTGTGCAGGTTAACATCACCCATAGCAAATCCTATAATCCCTCCCTCCACCTTCCAGGCACAGGCTGCAGATGACATTTCGCAAAATCCTTCTGAACTTCTTGATAAATGTTGCCCTCCCTTGTCAAAAACTCAACTGTTCAAATAAATACCACAGGACACTGCTGTAGCCATGTCTGCATCTTGCACTGACCTCAGAAGAAGGAACCAAGCTAGTTACCATGACTTATAAACAGAAGGTGACAGCCCAACCACTGATCACTGGGAACAAGGAGCAATCAGGGTGGAAGCACAGCATTTTAGGAGATTGCCCAGCTGACAGTTGCATATTAGCAACTTTCTACTGGACAAATGTGTCTCCTGCAAGGTCTACGGCCTCTATTTCCTTCCTGCTGTAGTCACAGGTTCAAAGAGGAAAAACATACTCCCTAGGAGGAAAGCACCTTTTACAAGCATCCCTCCTCTCTTCCTCCTCCAACTATAAAAACAATATAGCAACAAAAACGTCACAGTTCCTGCTCAGCTATCATCTCCGGTGTAGATGTGCTCTCCACAACCTCAAACGCCAGAAGACTCTGGGAACAAAGGGCTCCTCTTCCAGAGCTCTTCCTCTCATCCTGCCTTCCTTAACCCACAGAAAGTCAACATCACCACAAGCGGCCATCTCCTACACATCAGAACAAAACCAGACTGACGTTTCAGACTCACCTTTCAGTGATTACCAACCTCCCACTTCTAGGACTGTGCTAGCTATTATTTGGTTTATAGCTATTGTTGGTTTTAAATAGTGACTATGACACTAATCCCTTTTTTAGGGCTGAGAAGGACCTCCTGAATCTCAATATATGGAAGATGTTCCCACCTTCCCTGAAGAAGTTTGAGGGCTACTTGAGAAGTCTTAGGTTATATTGTACTAAAGACGTCAGGTGCTGAGTGCAAATACCATTTTAAAGACAGTTTCCTGACAAATACGGTGTGCCAGCCACTAAAAACAAATACCCACAAGAGAATGTCTAGTATAGCAAAGATGTAAACTTATCTCTCATCTTTATTTGATCAGATTTGAAAGGAAGCCAAATGGGACTCCTGACAGAATCTGGAGCCAGCACTTCAAAGAGGTGGATACCAGTGAGGGGGAGGTAACAGAGTGACTGGCAAATATCTCCCCAGCTTGAGTTGCATCTGCATCTCCATCCATCCATCTCCATCTGTTACCACCTGCAGCTGAGAAAGCTGCTGCTTTAGGAGCAGACCTTGGCTACACTAGGATAACCTTTGCTGCTAAGGAATCTGAGCTGCATAACCAGGAGGGAACATGTCATGACTTTTTTTTTCCTGTTTGATTGTTATGAAACACTAAAAATCTACTAACGCAAATGCTTTCAGCTGGGCATTTCTCCTGACTCTCAACACTTCCTAATTCAACTTAGTTGTAGGCAGACCCTTACAATGCGTCATTGCAAGCTCCAAAGGAAATCACTTTAACTCCAAACAGCACAAAAAAACTGGAAGAACCACTGAATTAAAAAGTATTTGGGAAACCATAAAGTGGGGAAAAGATAAAGTCTTCATAAATTTTTAGATACATTTTTAACTTTTAAAGCCAGACATGTTCTAGTTCCTCCTTTTTTTATTTACTGTGTTAAGAAGATGCAAAGTAGAATTCCCAGATGTTGTATACACTAAAAACAATTACAATTATCCTATTTTTAATTCAATGTTTTAGGTATAGATTTTGAATGGAAGGCTCTTTAAAGCAGAACAAGAATTTCATTTTATTAGCTACATGGTAGCTACATACATAGCTACTTTTTTTAACTTACTCCTTCATAGAGTAAGACATTATCATGAAAAAAGAGAGGAGATGAGGAAAATTTACTATGCATATTTTCTCATAAGTTGTATTGTTTACTGTACCTCTCAAAATCAGCAAATATCAGCACTCATATGTTTATCAAGAAAGAAAATACTATACCCTCCCATTCAAGGTTAGGAAACATTTTATTAGCCACAGACTTTTATTCCCAGCAGGAGAGAAGAAAAATGCAGCATGTGTTAATCAGATTGTAAGCACCTCCATATTATCAAAATATCAGCGCAGTCAGAGACATCTCTTAACTAAGTTTGCAATAATTCAGGGGGAGTATTAGAGACTTGATCAGTTCTCATTTTGTTTGTTTAACTGAAATAGAATAAAATGAAAGTACAAAAGGAAACAGTTGTGTCTTTACACAGCCCACAGCCTCTAATGCTTAGATCTTAAAATCTGAGACAGAAGGAGAACACAGTAAGAATACCACTCCTCTTGATTAATTTTTAATATCATTTGAAAGTTTAAAGGTCTACATTCTTTTTGCTCCAACGTAATTCTCTTTCTATTGTCATCAAAACCACATTCAGCAAGTAGAAAAAAAAAAATCCCCCCTAGTAATTTTCAGACATTGCTCCAGGTAGCATAGAGTACAGGGATATCTATTTATACACAGCCAGAGGCTCAGGGTTTCATGAAAAAGGTTACCAGCTAAATAAATTCTCTTCCATAAGGTGCACTCCTTGCCAAAAACCCAGAGAATACACTGACTATGGATGAGAACAGTGTTTAAGGAGAGTAAAGTCAACATAACCTTCTCTTCCTAAAGTCTGGGAAAACAGAATGACTTCACAGCCTGCTTCAGAGATAATCCTAGTTTGGACTATTTCACACCAGTCAGAGGGAAAAAGAAACTAAGTAAATTCCAAGTGAAGAAAACCCCAGACCCAAACAGCCCAATCCCTTTCCAAGCAGCCTGAGTTTTGGGTGCCTCTCCTAAAGACACATTCATTGCAACAGGCAGTGGAAGACACCTGCTTCTCAGAGCCTACGAGCAGATTCTCTTGCAGACTCTGCAGACAAATCCAAGCTACATTTTTGCACTCATACATAGTGGTAGAGGCCATCTAGCAACGGTAAGGAATACCATTAACAAACAGCACGCTCTCTTCTTGCAGCGACTTCATTCTTTCAAGAGATTTAAGGAGTGGTTTAGAACAGTAGTACAGTAACACAGAAATCAAGACCATGATCTACATCTGCATTAAACTTGATGACCAAAACACAATGCGCAGGTGAAAGGTCACCAATCAAAACTAAAGATCATATCTCCCTAGTGTGAAGCAACGGAGATGAAAATACGTGACTAATACATAGCTATTTCTCTCCACTGTTCTCAGTGTGTCGTGGAAAACCAGTTAACCATCCATCAACACTGAATGTGCTTTGTTTGGTTCCCAAACTCTACCAGAGAAGTGACCTTTGTTCCAAGCATACACCAAACAAGTTGGTAAGATCCTTTCTTACACAATACAAAATCAGAAGGCAAAAAAAATTTTTAAAAGGGAGGGAGAGCAGGAAAGAAGAGAAAACAAAAGACACAGCACTGTACTACACTCTTCCTAACTACTTGTATGCACTCATCATTAACAGAGAAAACTTCACATTATTCTCATATAATAACTTCAAATTCAGACAAAAAATAAAATGTTATAAATAAACAAATATGATTTGAAGCTTGAAGATTCATGATGGGACCTATGCAAACTGAAGGGGTAGTTGTAACCATCCAGGGAAAGTATGCTGTAATCCTTTGCAGATTCGCTGCCAAGGAGTGCAGCATACTTCACCTCTGCTTTACATTCTGCTTATCCATATCATTTATACATAGGATAGCTATTCATTCTTTTAATGCCTTTGATAAAAGCCTAACCTAGGAATGTTAAACCCTACATGAACCATGATGTAGTTATTCATTATGTACTTTAATGCAGTGTGTACCAGAGCAGTCAGATAAATGAGTCTACAATCGTTTTTGTACATTTTAAGTACAGCCTTATCTCCTCATTTGCTGGCTTCCTTGATAGGAACTTCTAACTATGACTAACATGTAGAGTACATGGTATCTTAAGTACCATATATCCGTGAGAGGTGAGATCTTATATTCACCAGTTGAGAATCAACAGCAACACCATTACTTTACAAAATGGGACAAAACACTTCACAATTCTTGAACAGCCAAGGTTTCTTTTACTTCTTGGAAGAAAAGAAAAATAAATATTTGGACGTTTACAGTCTTAAAAGGAAACATTCCTAAATTTCTTGCCAAGAATTTGCCTCCCCCTACAATTAGTATATGGTATGCTATACAGTTTTCTTTAGCTATTTCCTGATAGCATGTCATTTCTCCTCACCAAGAACATTATTGTACATAGTAAGCGTAATTTCCAGCAGAGGACTGAGACAGTACACCATACCAAGTAATTCCTAGCGAGGCACTTTCCAATCCTTCCACACTGAACAATGGCAATGTGATATACTGGCAAGGATTTGGCTTGACTATCAAAGCAAAATGCTGGAAGGACTTATCCTCAAACATCAGAGTTCAGCAATTTCACAATTAAGCACATAAATCTTTTATGTACCTTCCTTAACTAAAACTTACCACTTCGTTTACAAGTTACCTTTGAAGCAAATGTGAAACCATCCATTTTCAAAGCTGAATTCTTGTGCTTGCAGCTCAAAACAATCCATGGAAGCCTAGCTTGATGAAGAAGTGTGATATAAACCTCTGCTCAAGAACTATGCAAGGCTTCCTGTATCAAGGAGGCTAACACATTTGTTTCTAAATAAATCTCATAATTATTGAGTTCATACAGCTCTGTAAGCTATTTTAAAGGTAATTAACATTCTAGGATATCAGACCTTCTTTTGGAAAAGGTTGTATTTTCCCTGAGTTCATAACACAAATGGATTAGTTCATGAGCAAATTGGACGCATTACACACTGGCACTGTACAGATATAATTTCAAATCAATCTTACATTACTGGTTGTGACAATACTGTCAAAATAACGAAAGTCTATAAAAACAATATGCAACAGATATATGCCTAACATTTCACAAATCATGAATGTATCATTTAACAATCTTGCAAATCAAAACAAAATTGGAAGAAAATGCTACTATCATGTATCAAGGACACCAAGTCCTAAGTGATATAGAAGAAATTATCTTCAGGTAACTAAGCCGGGAACACAGTCCCTCTGAAAATGTTCCCTTTGTCTTTGGTCCTCAAGCACTCTTCTATACTGACAAGAAGATTAGAAGCATACCTGGAGGTCACCTGGAAGCATGAATTAGTATTTACAGCCAGAATTTTCAATTAAGCAATATCCTTACTGACAAAAGAATGACACTTTAATAGTAGAAACTGCTTTCTCTGAAAAATTGGTTCTAATGTCAGGTAAAATAAAGGTTTTACTGCTAAAGTGCTAAGAGGACTCAAGAGAACATAGAAAATTGGGGATTTATGTGGAACAAGAAACACAGATGGAAATCACTTTTAACTTGTTTATCCATTAATCCAACTCAATTACACGCTCTAAAACAATTCTTTCACTACCAAATACTAAACAAACTTTCATAGAATATTTAAAATTAGCCTCTCTCACTGTGAGGCAAGAAATGCATTTGATTACAAATGTTAATGTAATTATGCACATGTCAAAACCTTCATCATGTCCTGCAAACAGTTCCATCCTTTTGGGAGTCTTATCTATTCCATTTATTTTAAAATGTGCTTTTTCATCTCTTAATTGATTCTCTTCTGTCCCACCTCACCTCCAGGAGGCAGCAAGTACAAATTGGGCTGATATCTTCCCTGCTAGCCAAGAACACTTCTGACAGCAGACAGCATAGAGTGCAGCTGTAATTAAGGATGCCTTCAGTCAGAGAAAAAAAAAAGCAAAGGCAAGGCAGAAGTAGAAGCCAAAAAGCCAGGCTGGCCTCCTAATCCCTTGTTCAGATTCCTGATGCTCTGATGAAGATGCAGAGAGCAGAGTCACCAACATTTCTGACAACCTGGGCATCCACCCAACACACGTAACACAGATGCTAAAGAAAGCTGAACCCCAGCCGTGAAGTTTGAGACAGACTATATTTCTAAGAGCATTCTTCATGCTGTCACTCACTATCAGTGCTTAACAATAAATCAAGAATACAAGTCATAATTACATTCTCTCCTACATAATGAAGCAGCCACATGCAGCTTCCTTCCCTTCCCACCAACAGTGAAACTTAAAGGTTCAAGAGAAAGATGCTTACATCAAAAAGGTCATTTTTTGTCTTACTCTGCAGCAACATGAGCACCATTAAGTTCAAGTGCGCTCTTCATGCTATATGCTTCCTTCACTACAGAACACGAGCACTTAAAGGACTTTGCCCATCTCCATTTCTTCTGCACTGCATATCTTCACCCTGTCTTCCCACTGAGAAAAAGCAGAAGCCCCACCACAAAACCCATTCCTTCATTCTACCTTTGCTCTGCAGGAGAGAATGATGCTTTTGCCCAGGAAGAGATACAAGGCCACCATCCTTACAATAAACTGTTTCCATAAAAAAAGAACAAAGAACATAGGGCCATATGGTACCCTGTAAGAATTCTCTTATATGGAACCATTTCATAGCACACTCAGAACGCAGGAGCGATTGCATATTCACCTAAGCCATGAAAACCACTCTGTTTCCATTTCACTGTCAACAATGACTTATGGTAAGACTTCTTATCTGAACGAATAATCAAATTGCTTTAGGAGTCTCAGTTTTACATTATCATACACAATTATATAAGCACAATGGCAAAATAGATGTTATCTAACTGGTAGAAGGATTCCCAAATCCTTTGAAGAGAGATTGTCCGTTAACCATAAAATTATGTAGGCCATGCAATTGCACAGCAGTGAAGTGGAAACAAAAAGATCACATTTATAGAGGAGATTGGTTAAATTACTAACCAAGAATATTAGACATGGAAGCATGGTTTTAAAAACATTACTGGAGGCAACAGTTTCACAATGCAGAAATGCATGCACACAGCATGGCAATGCACTTGAGAAGATCCCTGTGCTGCCAGCAGGATTCAGTTGCTCATGGAGGGATCACACCAAAGGTTATTGAAATTCAGGAAACCAATACACTGCAGGTAAAGTGCTATCACCATTTAAAATGAGACGGTTTAGATAGTGCTCAGATGTATGTATTCAAAGCATTTATGTTTCCTTTTTCTTTTAGCTTAGCCAACACATCTTATGATGATATCTTTAAAAATTATTAAATTATCCCTGAATTGTTAAAAAAAATGCCACTAGGAGTGTGTTAGTTAACACTGCAAGCACACTGACAAAGCTACTCCCAGCTTTGATACCAAGTATCACACCAAGCAATTACAAAAGCAACTGTCAACTAAGAATGGTGTTGAACTTCAGAAGTCAATTTTCTATATGCACAAACATGTGTAACAGCATACTGGAACTGCATCTGCACAGAACAGACTAGCCAGTTCAGTAATATCATCCTTGAAAATGGTCTGTGCATTTTTAATTGGTTTTTTCCTTAGGTCATCTATCTATGCTGAGGAATAAATAAAAACCAAGCTCACTCAAAAGGCAGTAAGCACAAGCCACGCTGTATTTCATCTCCTCTGAACATGGGCGTTCACTCGGATTTTATTCCTCTTTGAATAGGAATTCAATGATAATTCTTTCTTTCCCATGCAGCATTACTGAGACTCGGAGCTGTTGTGATAGCATATGCTCGAGAAACAGCTGTATCTCAGGCAAAGAGACTTCCTAACAACTCACTTCACAATGTCCGCTTGTTCTGATGCAATCTGATTTCTGCCGCCCGTGGTGGAAGAGATATGCCAGGCTTCTTAAACTGTTTAGAGAATACCAAGACTGAGGAGATATAAGCATACAACTGAAAACTCTCAAGATGGGAACCTTGTCAATTAAGAACAAACTGTTAAGGGCAATAAGCAGCTGCTAACCACTTCCATAGGCTGGGAACAAAAATTACATTGTCCCACAGAGCTTCAATACACTTTCCACCCTACCCCATCACCACCAAAAATATCTGTGCTGCTATTTCAGATTTAATGTATTTTTTCCTGTCAGTCTTGTATTCTGTCATTTACAAATACTTAACTTTCACAACAATACTGAGAGGCACGAATTCCTTTTTCATTATAACTCAAGACTCAAGTCCCTATTCCATTACTTGAAATAAAGAGCAAAGCAAGACAACTTTAGAGCTTACTTGGCACTACTTACTCTCCAATTTCCCCCCCCCCGACCCCCCTTTTTTTTCACCTGGCAAGCATTTCAAAATTTAGCATGCAAGTTACACGGGCTCAATTCAATTCCTAGATTAGATTGTTAACCCTAGATGTATGAAGCACTTTCAATCCAGGCTCCAGTATGAGGGATTTGAGCAACTCACAAGATTTTTGTCCTTAAACCTTGCAGATTTCTAGAAATGCAGGGTCAAATCTGAAAAAACAGAATCTTATCCTTCTGTCAAAAGGCCAACATCCCTCCTCCATCCAACCCACTATCCTTCATGTATCTATCTTCTCTGGGTCAGTGCCAGGTTGTCTCAGAATGCCCCCAAGGAGGCTGAGAAAGGGACTGAAAAGGCCAGAAATGGTGAAAAAAAGCTTTGTAAGAAGCATACCTATTACATCCAGCTGATTATATAGTGGTATCACTGAATAATTGCAGCAAAAGGTTTTCTGGGTCTGCTACAATCATGCAAATTTGGTTCAAAACGATTCACAAAGGAGCTACTAAATGAGCACTGACAGCCTTGTTTGCTAAATTTCATCCAAGCATCTTTCTTCCAATCTTAAAAGTATGATAATTGCTGAAGCCTCTGGTATTTCCCCACGAAAAACAAATTAGGCTTTAATGAAATATGCAATCTCATTCCAACATACTGAGGCAGATTCAACCCTGCTTAATATTCCACAGCTAGTACCAAGCAGCTCCTGAAATCCAGGGTAGCCCTGGCAGATGAAGCTTCCCCAGCAGTCGGTAGGCATTTGCCTGCCTCCTGCTCCATGTCAGGGATGCCAGACGCGTGAGGAATGCGTGTGTTCCATCACTGACAAAGCCACCCGTGCAACACCAGCAATGGGCTGTCAGCAACCAATGGGAATGCACTTACTAATGTACCCAGAGAGTCCTAAGCCTCATTGCTGGTCAGCTTTTAATCACTGTGATTTCATTTTGAATTTTTGATTCCCATGTCCATCAACAAACACAGCAAACTAATAATTAGGATACAGGACCATCATTTGAGAGAAATTAAATGAGACTGAAACTACAACAGGTGTACACAGGCAGCCTGCAGTAATCCTATACACTTACCTTGAAAAACTACATTTCAGTTGATTCCTGATGAAAGCTTATCCCATTTTACTTCTACGTCCTCCAGACTTTGAAGGCAGAAATCAAGGACACTTTTAAAGAGGCATAGATTACAGAAGGAGGGGCTTTCACATTCTAGCCTTCAGCTACTAAAACTGGACTGAATTTCTGAGCTGCATTAGATGTGAGAAGTTAATTTCCAAAGAGTGAGGGCTTGCATTAGAAGTAATGATTTTTCTCAAGATCAGGTGGTGGTATCACTTCACATGCATGCCTCCCCCTTTCACTTTGTTTTTAGTGTTAGGCAAGGCTTTTTCTCTTTCCTAGTAGCTAAATCTAGAGCACAATAAAGGACTCTCTACTTCATTTGTCTCCTAGCAAGGCAGTGCATTCCTAAACAACTTCTGCGTGCATTTTTCCAAAATTAAGAAGTTACAGTGCTTTAACAGGTAATGCAACACTTCATATTTTTATACTGAACTTTGAAAACATACCATGGTTCTTGCAGTAGCAGAAGCAGCAACACAAAAAAAAAGAAAAACCGTCTCCCAAGTCAGACCACAGTGGGAAAGCATGCATTCCTAAAGGAGAATGCTGTTCCATCACATTTTCAAACAGCTTTGTAAAATGAAGCCAAGCAGAATTAGCTATTATCCGAACACTACTTAATCGCAGAGCACTGTATATTTCTCGTTCAGAGTGCTGCTCCAAGGGGCAGAGAGGTCCCTGGTCGCACAATAGCCTGCTACCAGGTGGAAACAATTAAGGAAGGAAGCTCTCCTCCACTGCTCAAATTATTTCCTAGCAATCCCTATTAAAGCTCATGCCACAACCTAATTTAACCACTTCACTTGCACCATGTCTCTGTCTTCCTGCATGCCTAGGGAAAGACAACTCCATGAACTCTCCTTCTTTCTACAGAATATTTTGATTTCTTTCCTTTGTCGTAACTGTAGCTGTTTTTAGAAATCAGTCTGCCTTCTTCCTGCATCTGAAAGCTGAAATAAGGAACATCTTTTTTTTGCTGTCAGTCTAATTCTGTTTACTATCTATGTATTAACTTACAGCAGCTAAAACTTTAGCTCAGATATAATAGCACCAGGGTATTTTCTTGGTTGTTTGGTTTTTTTTTTCCAAACATGAAGAACAGGGGAAGGGAAGAAGGATAAAAGTTGATGCCACTGATTTTGTAATGGTATTTTTCTAGTAATCCTGCTTAAAAAAGACTAGTATTCATGTGCACAGCAGATCAACAACAATGGTAGTCTCTCTACCTTATCATCTTTTTATATGATAGTTTTCTCATGTAGTATTACAGGCAAAGGAAGATTTTTAAAACAAAGGTTAACATGATATATTCTGCACATTTTAGCCACACTATTTGGTCATCTTCAATATCTTTGTCATCTAAAGCAAGAAACTGGTATCCACTCCTTATCAACCAAGATGATTATTTCTAAAGGTTATTAATAAAGTTAAAAGAGACAATCTTATCATGCATGTAGGAGAAGTAAATATTTTAAGACACTTGACTTGAAATACTAAACCATTATGAATGGACACAGAGAAGGGGAGAAGTCTCTCTGGTAATGAAAGTCATTGAGCCCACATGAACTGCACATCTTTGTTCCCTCTGAGCAATATTCTTATCCCCATGACAACTTTCAACTAGACCGAAATATTTTAAGAAGATGAAGTTAGGCAAAATAAATCTCGCTCATACAGCTAGTATAACATCAGACCCAAGTTTTTAAATTAGCAATGGGTTACACAGCAAGAGCTATCAGTATCAGATACCACTGTGCCCCACCTACCCAAACGTGCACCAAGAACATGCATAGCAGGAAAAAGTAGAATTCAAACTGCCTCCAGTTATGTTTCCTCTTTATTCAATAAAAAAGGCATCACCACGTTTGCCAACATCAAAAGTAAGGAAGGACATGGCTTCCTGTCTCTCTCTCGGGAACAGCTAGAGGAAGAGGGTGAGGATGCAGCATCATGGTCTCACTGCAGATTGGTCACTCCTGAGTCTTTCACTGATGTTCTGAATTCAAAGAGGAAGGAAAAGTGACCAGTACCTGAGTTAACATCACTTTATCATGAGCACAGATACCCAGTGCATATAGTAAAACTCTTGAGTGCAATGCCCTTAAACACACACAGGTAACTGCAACAGAGAGCAACCAGAGTTTCTATATCTTATTTCCTAAGTACATGTACCAAAGGAAAAAAGAAAGGGATGAAAATAACACTTCTCACTACGAAGAGATAAAGTAGGAACAAGGCAGTTATGAATGGGACGTGGGTAACAGCTCCTCCTCCCAACAATGACCTACAACACCAAGGAGTAGTAAAAAGCAGCAGCAGGAAATGCAGCAGGGAGAACTCCAACACACTTAATCCTCGGTAAAGGGAGCCTGGCTTAGAACGTCTGTGGAGCTTTTTAGACCACCAGTGGGACAGAGAGTGCCTAATTACTTGCTATAATTACCAAAATTCATTAAATAGGGAGTCCATTCCTCTGTCACCTTGAGAAAAGAGGTTTGGGGATTTTTTTAGGGAGGGAGGAAGTGTAAAAATATATTTTAGTCCCATCAGAAACATTAGTAAGAGTCCTTGAATTTTACATCATCCTCAACAATTGAACAGCCTTGTTCTGAAAATATGAAACATTAGCAAAACTGTCAGACCCATAACATGGTCATTGCTTTATTTCCTTGGCAACAAAGGAAACTTTTAATGGAAAGAGATTTAAACTACAGTGTGCACATTCCTCTCGAGACTGTAACCTTTTCCAATAGACTCTAGTTACAATACATCTGCTGACTATCTCTTCTAGAAGGGATTTGTAAGGCCAAACAGGTCATACACAATTTAAGAGCTTACAACACCACTTGATTAAAAGTACATTACTCTGAAAATAGCAGTTCACCTCCTGGTCCTTCTATGTACCTGTTCAGGAAAGAAACATCACAGAGTTAGAGAGAAAGTCCTTAAACAGAAGCAGAATTCAGTGAAAAGCACGAACTAAGCAAATGCATCCATGACTTCTGCTTACACAGATCTGTGCTGGGGAAACTCCCACTCTGAAGCACAGCCACAAAATAGGTGCTCTCCATCTGTGCACTGGACTGGTGCTGGTTCAAAGCTGACAGTGTGCTTAGCCTGTTGTCTTGATAGGTAAAACAAACAAATTAATAAACAGAGGTGTTCTGCAAAAGGCTGATCTTGTAAATATATCATCATCTATTAACAAACGTACTGCAATAACTAAGCAGATCTCATCAGTCTTAGCACTATCAGTAATACTGCTCAGCAATCCAAAATTAAAACCACTACAAAGAAAAACCCTATCTGAGTAAATATCAAAACCAGGAAATACCTGGAAAAGAGGAAAAAAAAATACAGATGGACCTTAAAGCACCTGCCAGTAGGTCTGCCTGCATTACAGCTAGCAGTGCCCAGCTACATCAACACAAAGACTCAGGTAAAGCTGCCTCACCAAAAGCACTTTTGTGTCATTTGTTACAGGGTCATTTTCAAAACTGTCATAAAAAACCAGAGAATTAACAGCTAGTTTTTCCACAGTAAAGAAGAAAAATCTGAGGAAGGTAGAAATGCAACACAACTGAAAAACCTAGACAAACTCAATGACCCACATCAGAAAAAAAAACAAAACAAAAAAAAAAAAAACACCAAAACACAAACACAGACCAAAGCAAAACAAAACAAAACACCAAAATCTGTGAAATATCAGATGGGAAAGAGAAAGTAAAGCTGCTGAGAAACTGCATTTTACAGAGGCTAAAAATACCTTTTTCCCCATTGTACATTATCTCCTCAAACAGTTTAGAAGTTTAAATATTTGGGCAATTGTTCTGGTGGCAAGAATGCCACAAACTGGAACTCCTGAAAATTGCCCTGGGTAAGAGTCTGTAAACCTGCAAGACCTGGAGAGATCCACTGGACAGCTGAGTAAAGCTTGACTAGCTCAGCAAAGAATGGCTAAAGGCCAAGTTGACTTCAGTCCCCATCCAGCATTCACAGAGTGGCACACTAGGAGCTACACACATAACAACTATTTTCAAAGCACAAACTACAATTAGTATGTGAGAAAAGCCCTTTTCAAAATCAGGAGAAAATTAATTCAAACACTGATTTTGTATTTCTTTCTTTCCTACCACCTTTTTCAGATTAAAAAAGAAAGCAATAAAAGACAGACTCCCCTTTCCAATACATAAATGCATATTTCTTGCTTTGAAAGAATGAACCGAACAGACACATTAGGTGTTTTTTTTAATTAGGAAGCCATGAAGCACACAAAGGAACAAACAATCACAAAGGGCTCTGTTTCACTCTGGGTTCTGAAATGGTGATAGGATGGTATTCATAATACCTTGTGCAAAAAGCACTTAGGTACTAATTCTACCCGGATGCACCAGCAGCTCAGGCACCCGTAAGCAGGTTCTCATGTTCCTGCCTGGGTTTTAGCTCTCAGGCAGCCAGAAGCATGTGTGGCCCCTGAGGTCCCCAGACACACTGTGAGTGGGGACCTCAGGCTGCTGCTTTTACCTGCAGCTTGTCAGATCAGTACTGCCAGCAGCAGGACAAAGAGAAATGCTTCAAGACTAGGTGACTTCGGAGCTGAAAACACCTTCAGACAGGAGTTTCTGATACCTCACAGAAGGGTCAAAGCCAAGCTTACACTGGCCACCTAGTAACAAAGCCACAATCTAGACATTTTGATAACAACAAAAGGGAGGAAAACACATGTTTAATCTCATGACATTGCAAGTCTTTGCAGAAATACATTTCAATCTTGTACATGTACCCTTCAGCAGTTATGCTGGGATTAATACTGTGTAGAGGGGCTGAGGGTACTAGGGTTATTGCGAAGTCCAGTTCCTCAAAGAAGAGTGTTTGTAGGTTGAAATAATAAGGCATAATCTTTGTATCACCCCTGTACATTTCTAGACATTGAAAATGTTACTATTAAACAAAGTGACGGGGAAGCTGTAGAAAAGGCAATCTGCAATTCCTACATACTTTAAAAGGTCTCATGTACCAGGTTCCAATGCTAAAACTATTGGATCTGCCTAGCTGAGTAGAACATTACGTCAAAACAGAAAGAGAAAGTAGATCGCGCTAATACAAGTTAAACCCAGATTAATTTAAAATTAGAAGATTAATTTTTTACCTATAGGAAAACAAATTATTTTAACAGATAATGATGTCCATAAAGTGGAGGCAGTTAATCCGAGCTGTGCATGTTCAAACTGTCTATCAGTATTTATGGAATTATTTAATCACCTACCCTTCTCACTGCCAGCCTCCTCACACTGCAGATTATATATTAAGCCATTTCCAAAACAGTGGGGATGCTTTGCAGGAAAAGAACGGAATCAACGGCAGAGCACCCTTCCTGAGTACAGTTAGTTCACAAATGCATGCTGAAGCATGCATTATAAATAGTAAGAGGAAAACTTTTAAGAGACATTTTTTCAGGGACAGTGGGACATCATCTAAAATAAGGGATGTGTGGTTCCACTGAGCCTCACAAATACCAAATACAACAGGACCAACTTGGCAGCTCTGTGTTTTTGATCTCTTGCTGCCTAGCAAGCAGCTCCCCCCCCATCCTGACATGCACTGACAACACTTTTTGCACTGGATCACAACAACAGACAGCAGGCAGGTCTCAATCAAAATTGAGTATAACCTGATCTACAAACACCCACTTTTTCCCTCTAGACGTCACAAGCAGGGATTCAATCACAGGGAACTGCTGACACCACATGACTACTCCACACCCTACCCACAGGGGCACTGGGGACAGGGCACATGCAGCTGGCATTACTGGGGGACCAGCAATGGGGGGAGGACTGCCGGTCACTCATCCTTGGAAATCAAATCAGGGATTTTATTTTGACCATTCTCCGAGCTGAAATAGGGCAATGGTACACAGGTTCAATAAGGATGATGTTGCTCTTATCTCCACCAGCTCAGCAGGGGTCAGGGCTAGGTTTCTAGTGTCCCTGCAGCTTTGCTGAAGCCAGAGGAATCAAAGGGAAACTCCGACAGCTGCTGCAGGATTATCCGAGCAAAGCAGGCAGGGGAGGAAAAGCCAAAGGCTTTAAGTGAGGCTGACACACCAGTTCTGCAGCAAACACTCTTGGAAACCAGCACATCCTCCAGACTCCCGATGCTCCAGATCTAAAGGGGGCCCTGACCCTTGACAAGGGGAAGACTCTCACCTATCTGCTCTGCTGGCAAAGGTGTCCCAGAGTATGTACTGCAGCTCATGAGCAAAATTGATGAGTAGAACACATTTTACATAAGCACAGTGGTTTCCTATCGTTTTTCTATTTTATGATCTCATAGTGTTCAAGGACTTCATGTAATATAGAAGAGACACCATTACCTGTATTCACCAACATCAACACTGACACTCATCCTGACCAAATACTTACAAAAGTGAGAGGCAGCAGGTTACATGAATTATATGAATCAACAAAAATATCAGGTTTAAAGAAGAGAGTAACGACATTTAAAGAATTCAACCCATCACTGAAGATGCTGTTTTCCTGCAAGACAAGACATGTACAAGCTCCAAGCAGGTTTATCCTTGGCCCACGGGAAGTATAAGAATGAGGTAGAAAAGAATAAGTGAACATAGACAAAGCAAATGACAACAATAAAAAAATAACAATTTAAAAAGAAACAAACACAACATCACAAAAACCAGGAGACAGAACAAATTTAATATTGACTTGTGAGAAGATTAGTTGAGCTTGTATCACTTTCACAGTTCATGGTCTATGATGATATGAAATTGCTTTTATTCCCAACGTTTTTTTTCTGATAGGATTTGGGTTTTGCTTGATATTGAAAATGAGCTTCCCTAAAGATAAAAAAAAGAGAAAAAATAAACAAACCCAACACACAGAAGAAAGTCATGTTAAAACAATTAAAAGGGAAAAAAAATTGTAAAACACTACTGAAAAATATGCATAGAATTATTTACCTAGACAAAGCTATACGCTGGTCTTTGTTAAAGATGCAAATTTTATTCAGTTAATCAACGGATGAGTGCAACTTCAAATATAACACTCTGAAGGCTCACATCACCACCTCAGGCAAATTCACAGATTAGCTTGTGGCACTGCTGACGATTCCAAGCTTAAAACCAAAGTAAATATTTATTAACATTAACCATTGCATTTTGATTCAATGATTTAAGAAATATAACTACCTTCAGGAAATACTGAATCCCTTCTCTCCTAGAGATAGTTACACTGAAAGAGGACAATAGACTTTTCCAAAAGCTTTCTGAAACATGAAAGGGAAGTTACGAGTGTATGATTTGGATACATAACCAAAAAGAAAAAAAGGTACAGCAATCCTCTATTAAACACAATTAATTTTGATTGTAATAGTCAATGCTTTAATTATGGTTGATGAGAAACATGGCACACAAATTGCTTCCCCCACAACAATGCTCCAGATACAGATTTTTATTATCTCATCAATACCCACAGCATGAAGTAATCAGAAATAAAACATGAGCAAAATCTCTGAGATTTTTATGTTGTTAAAAAAATAAGACAGCCATACCAATGTTTAGGTTTATAAAAGCAATCCTACTAAGTAAAATAAAAAATGGGCAGGGGTAGATAGGAAGTATGTTGGTTTTGGGTGGGGGCTTTTGTTCCAGAGTAGGGGTCTGAACAACAACCTTTTTAGGGCTAGAACAGCTTCTATTTCTCTAGTCTCTCAAATAGCAAGGACGCAACTCTAGAAGGATCAGACTGCTTCAGAACTCATGTTGTGATAATAAATTGGAAATTATATAGCATATTCTTCTGAACCACTCATATTGCAGATAAGCCATTTATTGACTAAGTCTGGTCCTGGTCTCCATCTCAGTTTTCTGGCTACATCTGCCCTGAAGACAGAGGTATAACTCTAGCATATAACTCAGATTAACACTGAAGCACACAAACAATGCTGTTTCAGCTCAGACTCTGAGTATATTTAGATCTCAGAGGAAATCAAGAGTATGCACTGCCCATATGTCACCCTGGATGATTTCCTGCTTTTAGTCCTTTCTTAGGTCGGACAGAGATTGCAGTTGTTCCTCATATTTAAGGAGTCTTCAAAACTCCAACTTAATCACCTTGAAAATAGAATATTATTGCCACACAAACTTAAGATAGTTAACCAAATCACGTGATAAAATCATTACGCAAAGTACTAGCATTCCTGAATGCTCACTATAATTTTTTTTTTTTTTTTTTTTACTTTTACATATAATAGGTCTTATTATTGCCTTCTGAATTTTGCCATTATCTACCTAGCACTTTAATTGTTTTCATAGCATTACCTTGACCAACAGCTTGGGTGGAAGCAGCACTTCCAGGGTGCAAGAAGACTTTCTCTGCAGTTGCTACTGGCTCGCCTGTGCAAGCACGCTGCTCCCACACCACACACAGACCAGTTCTGCCACTAGGTACCAAGCCAATCCCACAGAATACAGACGCATTATAAGAAATGCTGTATCAGCTAAAGATGAACACAGGCCATAACCATCAGCACTTCTAAAGCATTCCCCTTACCTAAGAAAATGGTATATTAAAAAAAACAAAATGGCAACAATGTGAAAATCTCAGTGTTTTCTTCCTGGTTTAGGATGAGAGAGGGAGATACATGAACAAGCTAATGGGGATGGGGAACACTATCGCTGTTCTGTTTTTCATGGTAAATTGATAGGTCTGATTATATAATGCATTTTTACCTAGATTATGCCAGCATTATAAGTCAGGCAGTATATAGGAAACTACAAGAAAACTTTTAAAGCTTCACTCATTGCTTTTGAGAGCATTCACCAAACATTTCAGTAAAACGCCACACTGAGCTGGTCTCTGAATACATTAGTTGTGGCTACATTTCCAGTTTCAGACCACAAGTCTTGGAAGCCTGGGAGTATAATGTGTCTTTACAAATAATTTCTTCTTTAATGTAAAAATTAAGTTTTCCTTTGTCCTTGAAGCTAAGACATGGTAGGAAAGAAGAGTAAGTCCAGAAAGAAAGAGAAAAGCCTATCTACCTGGAATTAAATATGTGTGTCTTCTATAACAATAATCTAAGCAAACATGGAAAAGAATACTTGTTTAATTTGTAACATTTAATCTAAAAGTGGGGTAATAAACAACTACCACATGCAGTGCTATGATTGACACTCACAGTCAGTTCTCATGTTGAGAAGGATTTGAAAACTTCTTTAGTATAAAATATTCAAAGCACAAGGCACAGGGCCAGTTTTCAAGAGTTTCTGTAACTTTATATCAACTATTTCTTCATACACATAGCCCTAAAAATAGCCTTGTCTCTGATGATAGTTCAGCTTGTACTTCCATCCAAACCGCTATTGCCAAGACGAGGTTAAAGCCCCGTGCTTCATTAGCCACACAGCAGCCTTGGCAAGGGCCAGTTTACAGCAGCAGCACTCCGCATCATCACCGTCTGTCCCAAACTAGGAATTAGTGTGAGGAACAGCCAAACAAGGCAATCACAAAACTGTAGCTTCTGCAGCCATCTAGTTTTTGCACAGCATCACCTAAGTCTCTGTTTTCAGTCACATTGTTTTATCCATTTTCCTTTTCCAAACAATTTCTCTCTTTTTTAGGCCATATTGTGTCTTTCTTCTTGAATGGGCCTAAATCTATTAAGTAAGTCATTGCTCATTTCTCCTCCTTTGGTTCCAGCATCTGTTTTCTGTATATGACTTAACAGCTCTCCATTATAGGAAACATGAGAGGAGAAAAACCACCCAGGGAGACAGAGAGAACAGGTTAGAAGAGCAAGCTGAAAACCCATGAAAGGCAGGAGTGAAATCCCCAGAGACCTCTCTGGACAGGCTTCCCTGGTACCCTCCAACCAGATTATCTGCACTGATTGCTTACCCTCATTTACTCTAGTAACACTCATCCCTTCAGACCTGATGACCATGCTGATGGTGTAATCGATCTTAGGTTTGTTCCCATCAAGCAAACAGGCTTAAGCAGTTTGAGCCAGCCTGGCTTGCTACAACAGAAACAGCTGAGATTGCCAAAGCCCAGGGACAATGTCTCTCAGCAAAGGCAGCAGCAGCATTCATACTCTGAGAGATTTTTCTTTCAGCTTGTGCACTGGGTTTGGATCTTTTGCATCTCACTCACTTAAGTGCCAACAAGGTCTATATCTCACTTCACCCTTCTTCTATGTCTTCTGCTTTGCCTTTTCCTTTCTTCAGACCTCCCCTATTTGACACCATAATGTTTAGATGGCTCTTGTACCTGCAAACACCACTCTAAGACACAGGACCACTATGCATACACTGCCTCTTTTCCATGTGCTGCTCTTCTCCTACCTTTCAGTCCAAAACTCTTCAGGGCAGAAAATCTCTTCTCAAGAGTTCGTGAAAGCACCCTAAGGCATTGCTCCCTACACAGCTGGATAAAGCAACTGAATTGAACGAAATTGCATCAGTATCTTATCAGACTGAAACAAAAATGCCTTAAACCTTAAAAAAAAAAAAATCAACAAAGACTGAGTAAGAAGTACAGAAGTATTTACCCCAGTCATCTGCGCACAACAGCCAAAGAGCTTGGTACCAGTGTCAAACCTTCTACCGTCTTGCTGCTTTACTTCTTTGCCTTCTTGCCCACTACACCAAGTCTCCCCTCTCTATTCCCCAGCAACAGCTGGACTGGATTGCACAATCAGCAGGACAATGCAGCTGGGATCTTCTTCTCCATTTTCCAAACACATAGGCACTATTAGTCTCCAACTTGGAGAAGAGACAAGGTTCTACACCCACCTATGAGGAGAGAGAGAGAGCAAAGACAGAAAGAAGCTTTGCAGCCTGAATCTCACCTCACCTAGGAGGTCATGTTCCTCCCATCACTGGCATTTAAAGCCATGCACACAGAGAAAAAACAGCCTTAGTGTGACAAAATGAGGTCACTCAGAACAATGAACAGTACCTATTATTTTCATAAGACCTCAACATTTCTCTCTTTATGCAAGTTCATCATACAATAGAGCAGGTTGAGTTTAAATGAGAATTAGACTGCAGCTTTTTAGTATGCCCCAGGTAAAACAAGTGAGCACGCACAAAGGGCACCTGATAACATTATCTGCACATGCACTACTTTGTAACTGTTTCCATAGGCACAAAGGACTGTCAAGCTGCCTTAAGACTTCATGCTAATTGCTTTGTGTGTGTTATGAAATGTAAATTAGGACTCCCTCAAAAACCCGGAAAACTGCACTTATCTAAATCTCACAGGATTCTAAGAGGGCAGTCATTCAATAATATTTCTCACCAAGAAACGTGAAACTAGGCTCTGCAAAGATGCTCTGCACAAAGAGAGACAGATCTGTTAGTGTATATAACAGTTGTTTTGCTGCACATGCAGCTCCAAATCAAATTTGCAAACTGGTGAAACATCTGGAGGGGAGAGCCTCAGATGGTGAGAACCATCACAATTATGGTAATACCCACAGCGTTTCTTTACCAAGTGTGATGTAAAATTAAGTAGTTAATATACATGATAATTAAAAGAGTTGACACAATTATCGAATGTTGCATGACTCCTACAACTGAAAGGACAAGTTGGAGGGGGGAGAGGCTGCCCTGTAATTTCTATTTTACCTCCCCTCTTCCAAAAGAAAGTGTCCTGCTATTAAGTTCTTCTGAATAATGAAACATGATAATGATACTTTCATGTATTTATGCCAAAAATATAAAATAAAAATATATTACAAGGACATCCCATAAACACTTTCATTGCTTCATTATTTAGGACCAACCAAGCATTTTATGAATTGTAGTTATTTATGATGTTTTATATACTGCATTTGTTTATGCACAAACTGGTCACCTACTTCCTCACTGTGTCTCTTCATCATTCAGCAGCAAGACAGGTCAGACTTCGAACTGTGTCACAAGGGTCTTAGCCTCGTATCCTTGCAGGCCCTCTATCCTGCAAACACTCAGCCATGTGTTAGGCTTTATGTATACAGCTAGTCTCACTGAACTCATTCATGAAATTCTAACCTTATTTAAATTGCCATAGGTTTTACCATCGATTCCATTTAGACCCAGATTTCATCTAATGGGACTATTTACATCTGAAAAGCTGAACACATGTCCAAGTGTTTGTAAAACTGAAGTCCCAACTGCAAAGCCAAAGCATCCGCAGCCATTTTATCTCTTACTAGCACATCCAACCTACAAAATTATTTGCCTTTCTTTTGATTTTAACTAAGTTAGGACAAAATAAACAGATCATCACTAAAGCAGATTATTAGGTTATATTTATCCTTCTTTTTGAATATTACTAAGCAGGATATCCATCCTGTCCAATCTGCTCATTTTTTCCATGCCAGTAAGCAAGAAATAGTTAATGCATAATTGTCTAGGCACAAACACTGACTTTGCTCAGCTGAAGAATTCACTTGTTCATTTGTACTTCAAAAAAGAATAAATTTTAGGCAGGTACAAGAAAAACAGATTAGTAAGCTGCAGTTCTCTTCCTTTAATTAGAACAGCAGCAATATTCAACCAATCTAAATTGAATTCAATTAAATCAAGGTTTAGTCAGTTCCTGAAGCAACACCTGAAATATAATCTCTGCATTTGCTTCCTCATTTAGTTTTATTTTAACACATGGATAGTAAGATGACCCAAATAGCTGACTTCTAACCTTCAGCAGAAAAAAAGGAAACCCAAATACTGCAAAGTCAGAAGAGATCCTTTGCTGCAGAAAGTAAGAATTTAGCAGTTCCTGATGAAATTCAGAACAATGACTAAAGAAATAAGGACTCACTAAACACAAAAAAAACATTTTGCTTTTTCCGATTACCATACTGCTTACTATATTTATAAGCTCAGAAACTCCCAAGGGCATAATTGGATAATAATTTAATCACTCTGTTGGAAGAGTCCCTTCACTTTATCCATGACCTGTACTGCCGGTACAGACATAAGATAGCATGCCAGTATAAATGGGATGAAAAACTGTGTCTTTTATTTTGTGTGTGTATACATATAGCTATATATATAGTTATATGTGCAATTAAGTATGCATATTAAATGCAACCATCCTGTTACGAAAAGGGTTCTTTTGCATTTTACAACACATAATACAGCATAACAAGCAAGTCTTTCTTGAGCACTTACTCTGCAAGTGTGCTCACTTACTCTTGGCAAAGGACTAACTGGTACAGTTTCAGATTCATGCTTAGAATTATCACGATATCTGCTATTCCTTAACAGGACCATTCTCTACTACCTCATGCACTTCTATATAGGATTTCAGTCCAAGAAAAATGAGGATGGAAAACAAATACTCTCCACTAATACAGCATACAGCAGCATATAAAGTACAACATCATACATTTCCGTACTCTACACACAGATGTTTCCCCATGATTTCTTATCTTGAAAGAAGTATGCAAAATAAAGTGCTCTCAGTGCCCTTATTCAAGCAAAAACCTTCAGCCATCACTCCCACTATGCTACACAAAGAACAGATGTCCTTATATCCTTGCCCACACTAAGATCCAGTGCAATTTGTATTTTGGAGCAGAATTTTTTCAATTACACAAGACAAGCAGGAAAAAAAATGATAAATTATTTCAACCACACTCATTACTGAAAATTCTCACCCACATCACTTATATTATTCCTTAAATATTTACAGAAAGACTGAGGGACAGGTAGTAATAAAATAACTCTTTATTCTGGAATCCTGTAATGTTTCCCATACTTAAATTTACCTGTATCTTAGTTCTTTATTTTTATGCTTTAGAGTCATTTTACTTAAGAAAACAGTACCCTAACATTAGGATTCAGTAGGAAGAAACTGAGTTTTAAATCTTCTTGCTATAAAATAAACTCCTGTGCTCTTTCACATCATTTACAATTAGCGAGCATAGTGTGAACACAAACTGAAACTTCCTGCCTACAATAAGCTACAACACAGAGAACCTCAACAAAATGTACAAATTTCAGTCTGCAAGGTGTTCAGAACAAACCAAGCACAGAGCCAAATTGGTAGATTGAAATATCACACCCAGCATGTGTTCCTAGAAACTGTGCCTAACAGGGTGGTATTTTGTGCCAAGGTACTGCATCAGAGCCTTTCAAGACACGTATGATACTCATCACCATGGTACCTGTACATCTGTACTACCCAAACTGACTGCTTAGAGAAGCCTTCTTCTCCAAGACTATCATCAAGCAGCCCCAAGATCTAGAACTGCAAAGAGCAGCAAACCTTTTTTCCTGAAAAGCTAGTTTATTTCCATGCACATCAAGTCAACAGCTCAGAATTACAAGAGGGTTAACACTTATCTTAGTGATATATGGACAAAACGCTACAGGTATTCCTATATCAGTCAGTATTTTCATCGTTTTTCAAGAGTAAAATACCAAATGGTAATAATTATTAGTATTGCAAGCTAGCAGACTAGGTATGTGGCACACAAATTGGTGAAAGCCAGTATTCCTTAACGCCTTTCTTCTTTGTGGGATCCTTTCCTCACCACACACTTGCACAGCCCCTAAATGAGGTGGCCTTTAATTGTTCTCGGACAGGATTGTTCATATTGATTGAAAACGGAACATTTAGGAAAAAAGTGGAAGAAAGAGCTGACTGTCCCCTAGAGGAGAAAAGTTTCCTGAAAATTCTCACAGGTTTACTGTAGTACTCTAGTAGATCAGTTTTGTTAACATATAAACATCACCTTTTTCATTAATATCCTATATTCTTTTGTCACATGCTAGAAGCATGCTCTAAATTCCAGAGGACCAACTAACTTCCTTGGTCACCGGACATTCAATCCTTCCTTTTGCTTTTAACCTGTATCAGTCAGGCATGAAACTCCAGTTACTCAACTCCATCAGGGTAATCCCAGGTTCTACTTGGAACACATACAAATCTACTCATTCAACATTAAACAAAACAGATTTATAAAATCTAAAAATAATTTAAACATTCATATAATTACTACTTTTGAGAGGGACCTCTGGAGGATATTTAGTGCAAGACCCACCCCACTCCATCTAAATAAAGCAGGTTCACCTGGAGGAGGTTGCACAGGATTGTGTCCAGGTGGGTTTTGATTACCTCCAGAGAAGGAGACTCTCCACAACTTCTCCAGCCTTTTAATTAAAGCAAGTACACTGCTACAGCAAAACACACTCCAGAGAAATGAAAACTCCCCTGCCTAAGCAGCATCTAGACAGCTCACAGTTCTGGGGGAAAGTACACAAAACAAGTTCCTTTCTTTAAGCCCAAGTCATCATTTCAGAATAGCCAGGCACCCTTATGAAGGCTTGAGCCACACGGAACCATCCAGCACAACAGACCTACCAAAGATGCGGCTTCAGCTGCCCCAAGTTTGCCATCACATACTGAGCAAGAACAAGGAGGGAAGAAGCAAAGCAGTAAGAGATGTAGTGACTTGCACCATCACTCAGGGCCCATCCTGACACAGAGCTCCAGGCTCATTCAGGTGGAGCAGGCACCCATCTGAGGCTTCACCTGCCAGCCATTATCCATAAGCCACATCACTACAGCCATCTCCATAGCAGGAGCTGCTTTCAACAGTCAGGCAGAGCAGGAATGCGCCTGGCAGCAAACAGCAGCACAGACAGAACTCCAGGTGATCCAGCTTGGGCTTGGCTTTTTTACCATGAGTGCAACAATGTGAGGAACCATTTTCTTTGTGGCCTTTCCCCATCCTTAAGTCTTTCGTCTTCTGGATAAAAGTGCATTTTGCGAACTCTCCAGAAGCACAATGTGTATTAAAGAGAAATACTAACATTTTTAACAAGCCAAGTGATGTACACGCAAGAGATGAACAATGTACTGTGAAATTGAATAGAACATATAACTACATCTTTTCACAAAAATAGAAAATTTATTCAAGTACACTGGTGTTACAAAGAAGCTATAAAGAACTGTTTGTGCTACAAAATAAGAGCTGCTAGACACAAAAATGCCATTTTAATTGGTTCAACTTTTTCATTATTCTCTTAGAACTTTTTCTTTCAGCAGGCTTTATTTATACAACCATGCAGCATTTAAATTATATTTTTGGCACTGGAACCTTAATTCAGATCAAAGTGATTTAAAAAGCCTAAGTTTTCTTCTCCTTTAATTATAAAAATGTAAGAGAGCAGAAGTTTAATTACAAATAATTAGTCAGAAAAGGAAACTTTTCTTCTGCAAAAAATGCTAATTTTGCCAGAGCAACCCTCTTTCCTTTCTCAAAAAAAAGAAAACAACCCCCACAAACAAAACAACCTTTAAAAGTTTCTTCAAGTGCAACTGAAACTGTTTGTTTTAAGAAAATGAAACACATATACTGAAAATTCATGGAATTTATTACAAGGAAATTCTTGCTATAATTCAAGATTTTGCAGTAACGAAATACATAGATAGATGCATACCATACCTAGAATTATCTTCCCAGGAACTGTACAGTGTTTCTTTTCGGTATGGGTGCTGGAAGGAGGCCTGGAAAGCCAAAGAAAGGATGGCAGAATGGGAGCAACTGTGCTAGAGACTCACAAGTCAAACTTCCAAACCAAGCTTCAGGAATCCTTTCAGAGAGGTGCCCAAGATGGTTCACCAACTAAATTCTGGCACCAACAAGGTCAGATGGGCCAATACAGAGAGGCTTAATCCAGGACATAAATATTCTTCCCATTTTAGTGGCATCTAGAGTGCTGATGTGCAACACACAAAATAAGGCTTGTTAAGATCCTGCCTCAAATGTGAGTCTAATTTATTCATCTTCTTGTTTTATCTTATATTAAAACAATCAACACTGTTGCCACTCTAAGTAGTAATATCAAATAAATACAGTATCAAATGCAAGAGAAGACATGACAGCACCTTCACATAACTGTTGGAAATGAGAGGATAAAACAAGGCACAGTGTTCCTTCAAATATATTTTTATTTTAAAAGAAAAAAATGTATTTTTAAAAAGCATATGAAGCATGAAAAGAAAAGTATATAGCAGAAAGTTCATAACCTACAGAACAACAGCTACAACACAGCATGGGTTCCTTCCACTTCAGTAAGAGAAATCCACAATTTTTTTGGAAATAGGAAACTTAGGAAAGTTACTCTAATGGCCAGGAAGTGACTGCAGGCATCTCATCTGAATTTCCAACTGGACCTAATCCTCTTCTCAATGCAGTCCAGTACAAGTCCCCTCAAACAAAAGAGCCAGCCAAACATAACTGATTCTGACCCAGGAAAGTTGACAGGCTATAAAATGAAACTAAGAACATTCCAGTGTTTCCAAAGTGCTACAATATCACATAAAAAAGTATGTAAAAGTAACAACAAGATCAGTCTGCAGAGGAGAAACTACTAAACAGCCTATAAAGGCACAGGCATTGTGTGCTTCAAAAGGAAGATTTCTAAGTGTATTATTTAATGTGCTGCTTTGCACACTGGGCAGCAAGATCCTCCCACATCTTTTAAAAGGTCCACCACTGAAAACACACTCTGAAAACAATATCAAACTGTACACACACACAAAAGACTTGGAGAAACCAAAGTTAAAGTCACAGAAGTGGCAAACTTTTGAAATTAATTCCCACTTCGTGATTTCATGTGAGAGACCTGAAACAAATCAGACATTTGTGAAAAAAGAAAAATCAAGTTATCCTGGATTAAGAATTCCAGTTCTCCCCAATTTGCCTCCAAGACATTGGTTATTACTTTATAATCCAATGAATTGCATGTTTCAATGCAAAGTGTCTACTAAAAGCCTGTCACGTTTATAGGCATTAATGTAGTAAAGAACTTCAATTTGACAACTCACAGCATCACTTACAGAAGGTTTAACTCTGAGCATGCCACAAAACACCTCTGGGAAACACCCTGGGCAAAAATGCAGGCTCAGGAATTACTGCAACACACATGGTTCCAACACCAGCCACACACTGAATATTTACAATTTAAATGACAATGGAACAAACCTCCTCTGCCTACCTTGTAGAGGCAACTTCAGCACACCAACCTTTTCTATACACAAGCTGGCATCCTCCTGAAGTGTTAAATCTCCTGTTGGAATCTTGATGAAGACATATCAAGGGGCATTTTGACAAAAGCAGTTTCACACTGGTTCGCTGGATTTCAGGGCTTGGTTTTAACCGTGATATTCCACAATAAAGGGCTTGGCTGACCCCTACGTACAGACAGGTTTTAATTTTCCTTAATTCTTAAAGATCTTTGTAATGGACAACATCCAGTGACTCCGGGGTTTTTCCTCCTCCCCCCACTAAGTAATTATGTCACCTTAAAACTGCTCCAAACATAAGCTTCAGGAGACTATTTTCAGTAGAAGAGTATCTCTTAGTGCTTTATTCATTATACTGGAACTCCATGGTGGATTTTTTAATAACAAAGTAAATAACCATTATCAGCTTCAATAGTTGCTGAGAAAACATAAAAACTATTTTTAAAAGCATCAACTGAGAAATATTCCTGCAGAGAAATTGGAGGCTGGATATTGCAAAGGCACTCCTGATGCATCATGACATTGGAAGCCCATGCACTTAGCCAGGCACCACCTCCTAAATAAAAGTACCTGATTCACAGAGCCATCCAACTTTGAGCTACGTTCCCTTTTATCAGTGGGAGAGAAAAATCTTAGACAAGCAGTTAACTCAAGTAACACTTAGAGAAGGTAGCCAAGCAATTGGAAACACTGTTGAAATGAAATGCTGTCTCTAAGTTGAGGCTGCAGATAAACATTTGTGGTGTATCTTTTAGTTAGGTATTTGAGAGTGTTCAGAGACTGGTTTGCCACCTAAGCACTGGGTGTAGGTCTTCTACAGCAATGATGGGCAAGTGGCACACTAGAGTCTGGTTCCTGGGCCCAGCATCAATTATTAACTGCTGCATGTAAAAAGCCACAGAGGTGAGAAGACTGGACAGAGACCGCAGAAGGGCTCAGGCTGCTGTTGAGCAGGTATGTTTCCATTACAATTCTGGTCACTGAACAGCAACCCTGCTTCAAGAGTTCAAGACCTTTTTTAGGATTTAAGTACGCAAATTACCAAGCTGCATGAAAATAGCATCCAGGCACTGGCAGAGACTTTACAGCAGGAGTTCTGCTACCAATTACTGCGTTGTTCCCCTGAATGTGAATTGGACTAGCTGACTAAAACATGTAGGAGCTAAAAAATCATACAAGCCTCTCATTAGCAAAATAGCCTAGAGTAACACTAAGTTCAGAAACACCCATCCTGGACACAGGATGCTAAATTCAGAAAAACCTGTCCTCCCTTGAACCCCAGGTCAGAGGTCAGGGCAGGGCTTTCTGGGTCTACTGACAAGTTGGTGAGTAATAGGGGATTCCACGGACCAGTCCAGTCATCTAGAAATAATGGTTTGTACCATCATCTAGAAAATCCGTGTTATCTGTCAGTCTCTGGCTTCCTGGGCCAGCTGGGACTGGGAACGCTGCTGAGGCCAATGTGCTTAAATCCTGGAGAGAAGGAAATGATCTGAGGCAGTCAACAGTGACCCCCACGAATACATTAAGGAGCCTTTGTGGCAGACTAATAGCAAGCCTGTCCAGCTCTCTGTTGGAAGAAAGATGATAAAAAAGGCATAGTCTCAAATTTAGTATACAATAGAATTCTCCTATTGTATATAATGATAGTATATACACCCACAGTGTTTTACAGATTACAGTGATTCTTAGTTTTTGAAGCATTAATATGGGTCACTTAAATAAACCACTGGACAAAAAAAAAATCAAAATAATCAAGACATATAAGACAAAATATCTTATGCTGAAAGCACAATATTTCCAATAAAACAAAAAGCAATTAAAAAGATGAAGAGGTAAAGGAAACAAGGGACTTGAAGACAGTAAACAAGTATTATTTATCTCCAACTGAAACCTGCCACTATTCTTGAAAAATTTTCTCATGAAGCCACTAGGACAATGAAGGCTAATAGAGTAATTCAAAGTGTCCTAGGGAACACAAGGATTAGTATTCAAGGAAGTCACTTTTACTTTTTCTCCCTCTCGAAGCTTAATGAGGCCAGGAATGGTCAGTGAAGCGTCATTGATGAACCTTCCCCAGTTACAGAGGCTGGGCCACAAAATTTTATCAGTTTCAAACAGTTGGATTTACCAATTTTCTTTTTCCTTGAAGTAAAACAGAGATTGACAGATTACTTGATCCTTGGCTGCTGCCACAGTGACCCAGCTTGTTTCTTTGTTTCACAATCAGCTGTCATACACAAACAGCAGCAACCCTGTGCTAACCTGAAGCATCCTCTGAAGACAGAGCCAAGTGCATGTTGCTGCCTCTGGAGATCTGTCATAAGCCATTCACAGGTCCACAAAATATTTCAACTGTCCTGAAGTAACAAACTGAGCAGTAGAGTTGACATGTTAAGTAATATTTAGGATGTCATTCCAAAAACCACTTTCCTCTGACTCTTTGAGTTTCATTCACCAACAGGCTAGCCTTTGGGGAAAAATGGCTTAGTATGGAGCTCTGCAGAGGGTAAAACTGGGAAAGAAATTGCAAAATTTACACCCTCTTACTAGGGAGGGACTGCCCACACAAAAAATGACACATTTTAAGTCTGGATGACTATCCTGAGACAGGATAAGAACCTGATCTAGTGGATGTGAAATGAAATCCTACTGCCATCCTGACTTAAATAACCTGCCCACAGAACAATCTCCCACTCTAAAGGAAAATAAGGAGAGTTTATATGATCAGTCGCCCCAAGTGGAAAAGTAGAGGGAGTCAAAGGCTGTCAAGCCCAAAGAGAAACAATAGGCTTTCACAATCAAGAGAAATTCCAAAATTTATTTTAAAACTTTCAGCTTAAGGTTCAGGTCTCCAGATAAAATGCTTCCACCTTTTAAACAACCATTTCAGACAAAAATTAGCTAAAAGAACAGAGAAGGAAATGGACAGTTTAAAAAGGTTTCTTTTACAAAAAAACAGTTAACCCAAAATCTGAATAAAGCCTATAAAATATTTAGAAATAATTTTTTTTAAAAATCTAACATAAAACACTGGCCCAAAGAACAGATTCACCTTTACATAAGTAACAATAACACTAAGCATCTCCACCTTCAGATTTAGTCTGTTTCTCCAACTGTGTATTTGGAGCAACTCTCACCACGGGTTGCCAGTAGTCTTGCATCAGTTTCAGCATCAAATATTTCAGCTAAAGAAAGAAACTCCATAAACAAACAGCAAAATCTGATTCAGCCAACTTCACAGAAAAAAAGAATTAAAAAAAAAAACTAGCAGCAAACAACAAGGGAAGGGCAAACTTCCAGACGAGGGAAGCAAAGGAACTCTAATTCATTACTCTTGCAGCTATCAGATGGTTAACAAATTGAGATGAGATACTTCTGAGCCTTTTCAGCGACTTTCACTCTGGAAAACTTCAAGGACTCAAAAGTGCAGCTGGAATACATATGGGAGATGTTGGAGAAAGTCAGTCATTTGAATTTGTAACTCCATTGTGTGCTGGAAGAACTTCCTGCAGATGAGGCACATCCCATCAGTGACTCAGGGAGATTCTCTGTCTGCTAACAGGGATGAATTTATTCTCTGAACCAGCTACCAGAAATGACATGCTTTATGCTAGTGCTACATATGCAACAAGAAACTTAAAATAAAGCCTGTGGGGACATAATTTCTTTCTTGCTTTCTAAAATTTCTATACTACAGCATCTCAAATGTAAAAAAAAACCCAAACAAACCGCCTACCTATATTTTGATGAAACTAAGATTTCACATGTTGATCAAGGTGTTTCATTCAACAATTTTTTATGTAGAAACCATTTTTAAATGAAAAGTCAAATACATATTTAGGTTATGTTCAGCATTTAAAAAAGAACTGGTACTAATAGAATATTATTGTGCCGGGTTCATCCTATTAGATAATCGGGTACTGGTTCACTCGGTTAATACTCAGATACAACACAAACTCAACTATAAACCTTTATTACACAGGCTAAGTTACTCAGGCATCTTCTCCAAGTTGCCTTTATTCCTTTATGAAAATGTTAAAGCTCCTTTATATATCTGTATATGAAATATGTTTCATATACAAATTATCTTTATGGTGCTTTGAAATTAGCATGCAGAAGATGGAACAGAGGGGACAAAGGGAAAGCACTACAGAGAAAGCACGCAAGTCCCTGTCTCCCCATCACCAAACTCACTCCTAGAATTCAGAAGATTGCAGCTACCTGTAAACTGGAGATACTAAAAGCTACTGGAGAGGTGCACTTGGAGCTGAAAATTTGAGAAGACGACAAAAAGGGGCCATAAAAATCATAGATGTAAATTAATAATCAAATATACACACACATCAAGGAGACAGATGGCAAGTAATTTTCCCCAGTGTACTTACACTTGTTCTTCTAGTGCACGTATTTGGGTCACTTGCTAGATTAAATCCCATGTGGAAAACCCAACAGAGGTACTGTCAAATGTGTATGGGCTCGGCCTGTTTTCAAATGATGCAAGTCTGACACTGCAGGGTGAAAACATTTAACAGGATTTCTTCAACGCAGCCTGGAATATTGCCCAGCGGCTTCGAAACAGGGCTGATGGATATTTTCTACCATCAGCAAGACTGCCCCATTCAGGCTTGCTAAATAAAATGCAGTGCAAGCTAGAGAAAGTTAGCCTGTGCTACCAAATTTCATGGAAGAGCCCCACACAGACAAATCTGTACACATTTTCCAGAATACCGATTTTGTCAATGTGTCACTGAGACAATACATCACTCAAGGTTAAAGCTTCCTACCATACTCTCCCTAAAATATGCCTTTCTTCTGAGACTTAGAAGAAAGGACCAGCACAACAGATGAGTTGTTTTTGCCATATTCACTGTAAAAATGCATGACCTCAGATACTCAGAGCACTAAATCTTCCCCAGCCCAGCTATAAACTGACAGTGACCTGTCTTAGTCAGCACAGGCCACATGAAGGACGACAGCTTCAGTGTAAGGCACCTGCAGGTCAAATTGCCAGGTGGGCTGGTGGGGCTTAAATGGCAAGACAAAAATAGTCATGTGTAAGCCTAATTGCAGCAATGGGTTTCCCTCCTGAAATACTGGTAGATACTAGCATGAAATACAAACTGTGTGTGCAAAGATTAGCCGCCCTTAATCTGGCAAGAAACTGGATTTAACACAGTGCAACAAGCAAGATCTTTAACACATCTACAGGAATGGAAATTGCATTTCTCTCTACCCTGTTACCAGTTTCAAGACGATTTTGCTTAGCAATAAATAAACCTTTATTAACAAGAAATGTGATCTACTGTGGCATTAAATATTTTCCCCCTTCTTTCCTCATTCATCTCTTGTTTTGGGTTACGGCATGCCACATTCAGCTTCAAATGAATAAGTAAAAAGAGGGGAAAAAATACATCTATTTGCTCCTAGCTGAACAAAGAGATTTTGAGCCGGGGAGGTGAAACTCTCAGTAATAATCTACACACGTTAACTAGGAAATATCACAGCTGTCTGTAAGAATTACTGTGGCAGGGACCAGGGTGGCAAAAGCTTGTGTTTTCTAGGTCTACATCTACAGAACAAAAAAAAAAAAAACAACCAGAAAAAACTCCAACAACACTGGCTCTTGTCTTTAGAAACTGACTAGAAACTGACTAGAAACTGACACCTGATACTTTCATTCAAAATAATGAAGAAGTCAACTGCTCAAAAATATCAGGATTGCATTGATTATGTGCAACATATCTGCTTAGCCTGAAAGAAACAAGTTAGGCAGACTAATGATAAAAAGTAAGAACATGTACACTTGCTCACTCAACTTCCTCAGGCTTAAAATTCATGCTGTTTCATGACTGTTTAAGTGGGTAAAGGGTGGGACACAAAATACTGAATCTTTTGATACAGAGTCAAAACCCAGACTACAAGCAAGTCTATTATATCACTGTCCATACAGTCTTTAGTTTGGTGCTGTGCTGCTGCTAAAATATTAAGTTTTACCACTGGAAAATTGATTTTGCTATAAGAAGTTTTATGATGCCACTTAATCTTGCCCAACCTACATAAAAAAATACAGATAGCAATTACAGACACGCTTTATGTAGTAAGTTTGATCACTATATTAAAAAGAGAAGAGTGATGTAATTTCAATATAATGGCAAAGGAAGCAGAAAAAAAGCCATGGCAATATGCTGCCCTCCTAAAACAAGACATTGCTGGTTCCCAGCTTAAATGCACAGTCTTAGTTCAGTTAAAGTTAGTAGTATGATCCATCTTCCACATGGAGGGCTGTGTCCTGCAGCTCCAGCATCGACCTCCTTTTCTACTGTTACATTTTAAGCCGACCCCTGTGGGGCAGCAAGATTCTGTGATTACAGTTAAAAGAATACTTTGGGTCTGAGAGCCTGCCTCTCTGAATAGATAACCCTTTCTAGTTCAACAATTACTAGCATTAAACAGCCCTTTCTGCCTTGTCCCTTCCAGTGCTGCAATTGAAAAACATCCTAATTAGATGACCCCCACATACACAAATGCCATTAAGTGGCTTTTAGAGCACTCTAGTCAATGCCTAAATCTTAGCTACAATGATGAGAAGTACTTTATTTAGTTAGGAGGTAAACACATGAACAAAGCCATCTTTTAGAACACCTTTTAAACAGCCTGGGATTAGTACTGGCAAAATCAGTGTGTGATTATCTTTTCCACACTTTCAGAGATGACACTCAAATACCACTTTTTTCTAACCGCATTAAAGCACACTCAGACAAGACCAAGAGTAACCTTGACCTCGACATCAACAGCACCAGAAAGTACTTCATACTGCTTTCTATACCTAGCCCATTTGAACTGGCCTGCAGGACAGCCTTTTAAGTTTGTGCTTAAACAACCCAGTTTTGCCCAAACATTGCAACATATGCTATGTAGTGTTATGTAAATATTCCACAGCTCCTGCAGTTCTTAACTATAATAAGCGGGTTTATAACAGCGTCACTGTATCAAAATATTCACTACTTCCTGTTGATCCAACTCAGACCTCACATTTCAGGGCAACAGCAGACTTTTCTCCTTTATTGTTTACGAACGAAGCTTCAAAACTTTGAAACAGGTTTAAGAAAAATCACTGTAGAAAATTGGAAGACTCACAGAAACCTAAAACCATTTAATTGCTCACAAGGCTTCAAGTACATGTAAATGACCTGGAGGGCTGAAGCCTGAATTGCCACATTATGTAGCCAACTCTGTTCCCAGCCGGAGACCTAAACCAGGACTAACACTTGGCATTTGCCTCCAGTATAACAGGTTTACTAGTAGCAAGCCTTGAAAACAGGGGGGAGTATTCTGGAAGCCGTGACAGATCTTAAACACGGCAGGTGCACTGTAATACCGCTTAAGGGAGGAAAATTCCAAGTTTAGTAACTAATTACTCCAGGACAGGTAGGTTATTTCCCAAGGCAAATGCCCAATCAAAGACACATTTGACCCTTTCGCACCCCATCAGCGTGCAGGGAAGTTCAACTCATCCAGCAAACATCTTCCTGATCAGGCACATCCCTCATCCCGCCTCACCGTGCTTCCTCGCGTTCCTCCTCTCACACCAAAGGCTCCAAGGCACCAACCCTGCCTGACAACTGCTCAGAGAGTTCGCCGGCACCGTGAACCTGAGCCGCGCCGTAAGATCCTCCGCTCCCACACCCGCCCAGGGGCACTCCTCCGTCCCTCCCTCGCTCCCACACAGGCACCCCCGCACGCGTGGCCAGCTGCCGGCTCCCGCAGGATTCCAGCCACGCTGCCGGGACGGGACGGGGTCGGGCCTGCCGGAGCCCCCCGCACGCCCGTCCCCGGGGCAGACGGGCTCTGGCCACAGAGAAGATAGGCTGATGAAACGCTGTCAAAGTCAATCCCGGCTCACTTTTTGGATGGTTTAATTCCAATGGAGCATGAATCACCCCAGGACGGTTAATAAGTTTAGCCAGGCGTGCTGTTCTCCCTAATAATACATTATAATTATGCATCTGTTTTAAATGCGATCAGATTAAGTCACCGGAAAAGGCACAAATCGGAATTTCCCCTGACTAAGAACAGCGCCTTTTCGCAGCTCCGGCGGGCAGGTACAGCCAGGAGAGGAGCAGGTGGGCAGCCCAAGCCAGCCCAGCGTCGCTCCCCGCCGGCGGGGCTCCGCTCCCCGCGGCCGCCCAGCGCAGCCCGGCAGCGGACAGCAACTTCCCGCGGGGGCTCGGGACGGGAGGCGGCCGGCGCCCCGCTGACACCGCGCATAAGGGATAACCCAGAACATGCCAATTTAGAACGGCGGGTCCCCTCTCGCTGCGCGGGGCTAGAGCGGACCGAGTCCGAGCTGTCAAAGCCCCGGGAGCGGAGGGTGCCGCCGCGGCCACCCGGAGCCCAGGAGCCACCGGGACCCTCCGGCGCCGCCCCGGGCACCACGAGGGGGGGCGGCCGAAGCTCAGCTCCGCTCCGCTCCCAACAGGTGAGCAGCCCCCGCCCGCCCACCCAGCCCCGCCGCTCCCCGCCCTACCTGTCATCGTAGCAGAAGTCGGCGTTCAGGGTGTTAAGGTACAGGGCGAGCCCTAGGGCGCTGCTCAACAACTCCGCGATCATCTCTCCGCCTGCCGCCGCCGCCGCTCTCGCACCGGGGTAGCCCCCTGCCCTGCCCGGCCTCCCGCCCCAGCCCCGCCGCGCCTGCCCCTCGCGCCGCCCGGCACCGCGGGGCGCCGCTCCGCTCTCCGCCAGCGGCCACAGCCTGACGGCGTCCCCCCGCTCCGCCGCCCCTACCCCATGGCAGCGGGGCGGTCGGCGGCGAGAGCGCAGCTGGGCTCAGCGGAGTGGGGCTCAGCGGAGGGGGACTCAGCAGACCGGAGCGGGGCG